>NC_079230.1:23371156-24076509 GCF_029633865.1 Lampris incognitus
CCCTTAATAACTTCCATACTTCTTCCCATCGCCAGACCTCTGGAGAGGATTGTAGTCGGATGTGTTGGATGGATTTTCTTCATTCTCTCTCTCCTCAGTTCTCACAACACAATCTCTCTCTCTCTCTCGCTCTCTCTCTCTCTCTCTCTCTCTCTCCTCTCTCTCTCTCTCTCTCTCTCCTCAGTTCTCATTACACACACTCTCTCTCTCACTCTCTCTCTCGCTCGCTTTCTCTCTCTCTCTCTCTCTCTCTCTCTGGTGTTTAGTGGTTGTTAAGTCAAGTCAGTTTTATTTTTATTTGTATAGTCCAATATCACAAATTACAAATTTGCCTTAAGGGGCTTCTTGTTTACCAACTTTCTGTGCAGGTCTGAATAGTCTTGTCAAATTATGGAAAATGAATTCGACCATTTCCAGATCTCGAGAAGGAATTTAAATTGCCCTAAACAGCACAGGTGCTTGAACAACTACAAATGAAGTTAACACACACCCACAGACATTTAATGTTTTGAGGTAATTGTCACGGCTTAGCCTATGTCAGCAAAGCTTGTGCTGAGCTCCAATTTAAAATCTCCAAATCCTGTCAAGAGCACCACAAAACTTTTGGAATTTCAAAGTGGAAACTTTGTGGGACCCTTTAGTTTATATGTGGGATTTAACAGAATCTTTAGGCCTTTATTTAATTCTTGGATCCCCCTGATCACAGCTTAGCCGAAACCCTCTGGCCTTTGTGTGGCTCTTCTATCCTCCAGACTACGGCGGTGGAGGTGGTGGTGGTGGTGGGGGTGCAGTTGCAGGGCTGCTGCAGCCAGAGCAGTCTGAACAGTAATGGCAGCCTTCCGGGGGCAGGAAGTCATCGGAGGCTTTCGGACCGGCGTGTGGCCAGTTGGGCCGCCTGTTTTGAGCGTCTCCTCCAGGACGCCGTGGGTGTGCGCTATTTCTCGGTAAGTGGGGCAAAGTGCCCTTGGAATTTAAACGTTTTTCAAGGTGGCTGAAGCGAGCTATGGGTTACTGAAAGCTATTTGGCATGGAGTAATAAACAGTTTTGTCTGGTTTGAAAGATGGTAGATAACTCCTTGAATTGCAACGATTGGTTGTTATTGTTACCAATGCTCTGGATCCAATGGCCCCGATTCGTTTGATAGTTTTTGCAGAGCATCTATTTAAACAACCAGCTGAGGTGTTCATGGAAATAGTGGTGGGTGAGAATGGCCATGTTGATGGGGTTGTCAAGTTAGCACCTGCTGATGCAGATGTTTCCTTGTTGAAAGCCCACGCATCCCCACAGAAAACTGGACTTTAAATTCTTATTGGCTTAGAAACAAACCTCCTCAGTGTTGTTCCCAACACAGATCAAACTCAAGCTATATGCCCAATTCTGTACCAATACTTATCGAATATTTTATTTACAAGATTATGCCACATAATTTGGAAATGAGCTGAGGTTGAGACACAAAAGCAGTCTGTTGTCTTTGAATCATGGTAGTGAAACTGTGACTGCTTTCTGTCTCTACAGGAATTTCTCAAGAAGGAATTCAGTGAAGAGAATATCTTGTTCTGGCAAGCCTGTGAATACTTCAGTCATGTTCCTGCAACTGACAAAAAGCAGGTAAGTGCCCCTTGTACTGTTACAAAAACAGCTGGTGCTTGTGTCTTTGAGGTCCTGTGTTGTCAGATAGAGCATCATGGCATTAATGCTGCAAGATCCACTGTGGTCACCCATGATAAAAATCTAGAGCCTTATGGTCTTCTAAGGTTTTGGATAAACGGTGTATGCTGTCTTAATTTTTTCCGATTTTCTGAAAACTGCAAATGGTTTTACAGCTATGAGGGAGAGGCTAGGAGAACAGTGGCTGGGGTGCAGATATATATTTTCTTATCAATGAGGATTATAATGTTCATTAAAAGCCATGCAAAATCTCTGGGAGTCCGGGTAGCTTAGCAGTCTATTCCGTTGCCTACTAACATGGGGATTGCTGGTTCGAATCCTCGTGTTACCTCCGGCTTGGTCGGGCATTCCTACAGAGACAATTGGCCGTCTCTGTGGGTGGGAAGCCGGATGTGGGTGTGCCCTGGTCGCTGCACTGGCGCCTCCTCTGGTCGATCAAGGCGCCTGTTCAGGGGGGAGAGAGAACTAGGGGGAATAGCGTGATCCTCCCACGCAGTACATCCCCGTGGCGAAACTCCTCACTGTCAGGTCAAAAGAACCGGCTGGCGACTCCACATGTATCGGAGGAGGCATGTGGTAGTCTACAGTCCTCCCCGGATCGGCAGAGGGGGTGGAGCAAGTGATCGGGACAGCTTGGAAGAGTGGGGTAATTTGCCGGATACAATTGGAGAGAAAAAGGAGTAAAATCTAAAAAAAAAAAGCATGCAAAATCTTTAACGTCTTATAACAGCATACACACCATGGCCAAAAGTATGTGGACGCCTGAACATCACACCTATATGTGCTTGTTGAACATCTCATTCCAAAACCATGGGCATTAATAAATATGGAGCTGGGACACCCTTTTCTGCTGTAACAGCTTCCACTCTTCTGGGGAGGCTTTCCACTAGATTTTGAAACATGGCTGCAGGGATTCGCTCCCATTCATCCATCACGAGCATTAGTGAGGTCAGGCACTGAAGCTGGGGAGAAGGCCTGGCTCACAGTAGGCATTCCAATTCATCCCAAAGGTGTTGGATGGGGTTGAGGTCAGGGGCTCTGTGCAAGCCAAATCAAGTTCTTCCACACCAAACTTGGCAAATCATGTCTTTATGGACCTCGTTTTGTGCATGGGGGGCATCGTCATGCTGAAACTAGAAAGGGCCTTCCCCAAACTGTTGCCGCAAAGTTGGAAGCACACAATGCTCTAGAATGTCATTGTGTGCTGTAGCATTAAGATTTCCTTTAAGGGGCCTAGCACGAACCAAGAAAAACAGCCCCAGACTGTTATTCCTCCTCCACCAAGCTCTACAGCTGGCATCATGCATTCGGGCAGGTAGCGTTCTTCTGGCATCTGCCAAACCCAGATTGGTTCGTAAGACTGCCAGATAGTGAAGCATGATTCATCACTCCAGAGAATGCCTTTCCACTGCCCCAGAGTCCAATGGTGGTGTGCTTCACACCACCCCAGCTGACTCTTGACTTTTTGCACATGGTGACCTTGAGCTTGTGTGCGAATGGTCAGCCATGGAAATCCATTTCATGAAACTCCTGACGAGCAGTTCTTGTGCTGACGTTGCTTCCAGAGGCGGTTTGGGACTCGGTAGTGGGTGTTATATTTTTACGTGCTACGAGCCTCAGCACTCAGCGGTCCGTTCTGTGAGCTTGTGTGGCCTGCCACTTCATGGTTGAGCTGTTGTTGCACTGAGATGTTTCCACTTCAAAATAACAGACTTTCAGTTGACTGGGGCCGATCTAGCAGGGCAGAAATCTGACCAACTGACTTGTTGGAAAGGTGGCAGTAGCATGTTGAAAGTCACTGAGCTCTATATTTAGCGAGTGAGTGAGTTAAAAGCCAAATTAAGGAAGAGCTCTGCATGTAAAAATACTGAATTGTAGCTGTCGCTAACATTTTTTTTTTAATTTGTCTTGCAGTTGTCCCAGAGAGCGGCAGAGATCTACAACAGTTTCCTGTCCAGCAAGGCCACAACGCCTGTCAACATCGACAGCCAGGCTCAGCTGGCGGACGATGTCCTCACCTCTCCGCGGCCTGACATGTTCAAGACTCAGCAGCTACAGGTACCATCGAAAACCATACCTGACAGCCTTTGAACACATTTCAGAAGACATGGGCAGTGCTCGGTTTATCCTAATCAAATTTCTGTAAGTGATCCCCTTTAGTCTTTTTTTTTTTTTTAATGCCGGTTCCTGGATTATTTCCTCAGCTGACTTGAATATTTTGGAGTCGTTGCGTGTGTTTGGTTTTGTCAGTCAGGTTCCATTAGGGAGGCAAAGTGTTTAATTGTACTTGGCTTGATGTCTTGGCCTACTGTTTTGTGTTGCACCAACACTGAGTTGCAGCTCAGACCTTTTCATGGACATTACTGTTGCGGGGAGGTCTTCTGTATGCTGTATGGGGGTTCATTCTCATCCAGCCTTCAGTCACTATACACAAGCATATTGTATTTTTTTTTTTTTTTTGGTGACCATCTGGGTTTGTTTATCAAAGGGCTCTCATGCTTTACCAGAGAGATAAACACAAACTGGCATACTCCCACACCGACAGGCTAGTGCAGGCAGACACACAAACGCACACACACAGGCCTGTATATTTTCAGCTTGCTCTTAAACATAGCTAAACCTTAATTGTTAGGACACCTGTCATAACATCAGTCATTGCCATATGTTAACACCAGCTCTTTCTTCTCCTCTCCTCCTCTTCCCCCTCTGTCTTTTTTGTTTTCCTTCTCCATTTGTTTTCCTCCCTCGCTCTTGCTGTATCTCACCTCTCCCTCCCTCACTTCTTTTTTTTTTCGCTCGCCATCACCGACATCCTCCTCACCTGCTGTGTTTTGTCTTTTTCTCACCGTTTCTGTCTTTCTCACAACCTCCCACTCTCTCCGTTTCCCTCCCACCCTTCCTCCCGAAAGATATTTAACCTGATGAAGTTCGACAGCTACTCGCGGTTCCTCAAGTCCTCCCTGTACCAGGAGTGTATGCTGGCTGAGGTGGAAGGCCGTCCCCTCCCGGACCCTTACCAGATCCCCTGTAGTCCGGCCCCGTCCAAACACAGCGCCAGTTCCGACCGCTCCACCCTCTCCACACCTAAAAAGGTACTGATTCGACTTTGTATACAAGATTATATGAGGACCGTTTCAATAGAAATGTCAAGTAAATGTTTTGCGCATGGGCATCAAGCACTTTGTTGTTTGTTAAAATTACATCTGATGGTGTCCAGGTGGTGTGGCAGTCTATTCCATTGCCTACCAACACGGGGATCAGCGGTTCAAATCCCCATGTTACCTCCGGCTTGGTTGGGCATTCCTACAGACACAATTGGCCGTGTCTGCAGGTGGGAAGCCGGATGTGGGTATGTGTCCTGGTCGCTGCACTAGCACCTCCTCTGGTCAGTGGGGACAACTGTTTGGGGGGGATAGCGTGATCCTCCCATGCACTACGTCCCCCTGGCGAAACTCCTCACTTTCGGGTGAAAAGAAGTGGCTGGTGACTCCACATGTATCAGAGGAGGCATATGGTAGTCTGCAGCCCTCCCCGGATCAGCGGAGGGGGTGGAGCAGCGACCGGGACGGCTCGGAAGAGTGGGGTAATTGGCCAGATACAGTTGGGGAGAAAAAAAGGGGGGAAATTAAGTCTAACATTGTCTAACGTTACGAATTACATTGATTTGGTCCGCCCATGCTTTGAACCACAGGAGGCCAGGAAGCAGAGGTCAGGGAGGTCACTTACCGAAGACTCCAGAGACGAGAGCGCTGATAAGAAACGTGGGATCTTCTTCTCCTGGTCTCGAAACAGGAGCTTTGGGAAGGGCCCAAAGAAAAAGGACATCGGAGACATTAACCTTGGTGAGAACCAAAACTGTCTCCATTGTTTTCAACAGAACCTGAACTCACTGAATAACGCACTGGTTTTTAAGGCAGTCAATGTTTAGCTGGGCGGCACGGTGGCACAGTGGTTAGCGTGGTCGCCTCAAAGCAAGAAGGTCCTGGGTTCGAGCCCCGGGGTAGTCAAAGCTTGGGGGTTGTCCCAGGTTGTCCTTTGTGTGGAGTTTGCATGTTCTCCCTGTGTCTGTGTGGGTTTCCTCCGGGTGCTCCGGTTTCCTCCCACAGTCCAAAGACATGTAGGTCAGGTGAATCGGTCATACTAAATTGTCCCTAGGTATGAGTGTGTGTGTGAGCGTGTGTGTGTGTGCGTGCGTGTGTGTCGGCCCTGTGTGATGGCCTGGAGGCCTGTCCAGGGTGTCCCCCTGCCTGCCGCCCAATGACTGCTGGGATTGGCTCCAGCATCCCCGCGACCCTGAGAGCAGGATAAGTGGTTCGGATAATGGATGGATGGATGGATGGATCAATGGTTAGATGTTAGATGTACCCTGACTTGGAAAGGCGCATCATATCATAACAATTATATTTTATTACATTTTATGAAATATTATCTACATGTAGATAATGAATGTATGGTGATTACTAATGATTCAGGTTCTAATGTCACCTCACTAGTCCAGGAGGTTGCGCTCTTTCCTCTTGGATCAAAGTTAATGTGCATTCCCTGCTATTTCTTGGCATGAACAACTCTCAGTGACAGTGGCTTGAAATCAATTATACACACCTGTGGCTTCATCATAAGCATGCAGCTCGCAATAGCCTTCGATCCGGATCACCCACTCTTCAACCCCCTCACTTCAGACTGGAATTCTCCCCTCTGCCATATTACAGGTCCCTCTAGTGCTAAAAGGCCTGTTTTTTTTTCCTTTTCATTTTTTTTTTAACTTTCCAATTTATTTTTTAAGTGTACTGTGTGTTTCTTTGCTTGCTGTGAAATTATTATTTTTTCCCCCCATTAGGACAATGATCTATCGGTCTGTCAGGGCACCAAACACTTTGCCTACCAAGAAGATTGTGCGACAGCCAACCACATTGACTATTCTTTTTACCCGCCTTATTGTTTATATAAGATACTGACCCTCTTCCTTGGGTGTGAGATAAGCGTCAGTTGACCTACCAAGTGACCTGATAGTTGTCAGCCGTGTGAATTTATCTCCTCCTGTGGCTTGTTCTACAGATTACTGGGGCAGTAATGGGCGGAGAGAATCCCAAGGTTCCTTGTCTTCTGGTACAAGCCTTGAGATGGCCAATTCCGGCTCTGCTGGCAAGATTGAGGTAAGATTCCCTTGGACAGATCACCATGGCAACACAGAGCCAAGACAGTATCTGTTGAAACCATCATAAGAGGCCAGAGTCTTTTTTTTTTTCATGTTGTCAGCCTACTCATTTTTTATTTATGGACCAAAAAAAATCAGAAGCTAAAAGAAAGCACTGTCTGTCATTTCCTGCAGTTAAATCTTAACATTAATATTTCAGCCCTCAAAATAATACAAAATTGTTTTTTATTTACAAAAAAGTAAGAAATGATAGGCAGCAGTTCACTTTAACCCCCCCCTCAATGCTTTCTTAACAACCGTTTAGTCTGACAATCGGCACTCCGTGGCGGCGTGGGAGCGGGTGCGAGAGTGTTCGCCCAAGCACTGCAGTGTGACTTTACCTGACGGCTCCTGCTCTTCAATCACCCTGAAGCCCGGAGCCTCCATCAGGGAGGTCCTCCGAGATCTCTGCCAAAACATTAATGTCAACATGGCTGCCGTCGACCTCTTTCTGGTGGGAGGGGAGAAGGTGAGCAGGCGTGCATACCGCCAACCATTTTGCTTAGAAATGCTTTAAATATCAGCTGCCAATATCCCATTAACCAAAATGCTGCTGAAAGCTGCTTTTGGTGGATGGTGAAAAGTCCTCTATTAATGATAAGCTCCATAAACTTTGTAAAATCTAGCACCTCCACATTGATGTACTTCATTGTGTGAGTTGGAGAGTCTTTGGTAGAACCGGACTGAAAAAACTGTTTTTAATAGAACTGGAAAGAAAGTCATTTGAAAAGATGAAACGCTGCTTTAAGGGGAAATGCCCGTGGTGCCATTCCCTTTGTGTGCTATTTAGTGCTACTTCTATAATATCTTGTGGTTGTTTCCTCATAGCCTTTGGTTTTGGACCAAGACTGCATGACGCTCTGCTCCAGAGATCTGAGACTGGAAAGACGCACTTTGTTCAGGTATTGATAAGCAGACTTTTCTCTTTAACAATCTGTTCAATTCCTTTACTTTTTGGGACATTCCTGTTTCAATATTTTTATTGTTTTCTACCTCTCCTGTCAGACTGGACCTGGTACCTATTAACCGATCAGTGGGCCTGAAAGCCAAACCCACTAAACCGGTCACCGAGGTCCTGCGACCTGTGGTGGCCAAATATGGCCTCCACCTCAATGATCTGGTGGCCAAAATAGTAAGTCCTTGCAGGTGTCTGCGTTGCCTTCGTGTGTTTGAAGCCACTGTGTGTCAAGGGGCCGATCTGTACCGCCCATGGCAGTGCCACAGGGTGGAGTGTTGGGGGCAGGGGAGGGTGGCAACCGCATCCTTTTCCATCTCTGCGTGGTGGTTAGCTCTGTCTTTGACTTAGCCCAGCCTCTGAATATGGAGCGCCAGGGCTATAATTAAGAATGACGACACTCCTCAAACATGCTAACTCCTCCTTCCTCCCTCAACTCCCTCAAATCCCTGCCAGACAAATTATTTTGGTCCTGTGGGTTTCCAGGCATAATTTCAATATTGTACAGAAAACCCTAAACTGAACACTGTAGTACAAATGGAGCAAGGACTTGTGAATCACATGGCAGATAAATACAGTCTTAAGTAGCGCCCTAATCTGACAAACGACATGTTCTAACTTAGAAATGTTGAACAGTGACATAGTGAAATCTTAACATGCCAATTAAACATACTAACCTGATGCCTAATGTAATTTCTAGAGTGGAGAAACCGAGCCTTTGGACTTGGGCGCCCCAATATCAAGCCTGGATGGCCTGCGTGTCGTATTGGATCGAGCGGACCAAGCCTCAGGGAAAGGTAGGCCTGCCCCCATATCCCAAAATACCGAATGCACTGACACCTGTAGTTCTGAAAAAATAAATTCTGATGTCACACACTTGACGGGGGAATCCTTACAGATGCTGTTAATAGGAGACATCTTGTTTCCCGTCTTGATGTAGCGCCCCCACTCTTGGCTTGTTGAATTCCCAGGAATTGAATCACACTCGTGAACAAAGACCGGCTTCCTGGTTCCACTTTGACTAATAGATCCATATCACACTTATGAAGGATGTGTGTGGTGGCTCATACCTAAACTCAACTGTCCATTCCAACAACCCCCACCCCCTTTTCCCTCTCTCGCTTTCTCTCTCTCACTCTCGCTCTCTCCTAAACAGACAAGTCCAAGTCGTGCTCCTTAAAAGGCCACCCACCAACTAGGAGCCTCTCTGCAACAGTATGTACCCAAGACAACATCTTCAATGCTCTCATAATACCTAAACTCCCATGTATGGTGTTTTGTCCTTTTCAATTGCTGTGGTGCTTCTATAACAATCGGTGTCACTCATTAACAGCCCCAAACAAATCTTTATTAACATTCAACCATTGACAAGCCTATTAATTGGTGTCCTTCCTGAGTTTATTTTGGATTCCCGCTCTAACACTGGCTGTGGCTGACTCATTCCTTTACATAGTCCTGTATTTGTGTGGCAAGCTGTAGCGCCAAACTTAACGAAATATTACTCGGCCCAGATAATAACAGGAAGGTCAGTTAACATATTGAGTTTAAAGTCCCACTATGTAGAATTTTATGAGTAAATATGTCCATATTTTCAATTTTAAACTCGTGCGATGAGATGCTGCAAGATTAGATCCACCCATTAATGATTTACAATGCTCAATGGTTCTGTCTGTTTTCACCTCCAGCCCTCTGCCAGACCATCTGGTCAGGCACAACTGGTATTTTGCCTTTTTTGGAAGTCTTGCCGGCACACAAGAGGTGATGCATTTTACGTATCAGTGAATTTATTTAGCATAACTAGTGCTGGGCTACTACTGAGCAAACATTTTGCCTCCAAACCTCAGCCTCTGCTAGAGGAACTGTAATGCGGTGAAGCGGCCAGTGTGTGAGTTTTAGCTGTGAGCGATTTCAAATTCACCCACTTACTTCAAATTGTAGTAAAATTTGCCGTTTTGTGCTTTTATTTTGAGAATTTTTTTTCTTGACATGACCGTAGCGGGGTATTATTACAGAGGATAAATCAGCACCAAACTGGCTTGAAGACATTCTTTGTCTAATGTTGTTTTCCGCTGAGTGTGTTCTCTCGGAAAAAAAAAAAGTTGCCGGGGAGAAAATGTGTGTTGTTGTTCACGCTTACTGGACACCGGGCTGATCTTACAGTTTGGTTCACACACTGCTCGCTGCTGTTAACAGCCTTGATGTCTCTTGAGGTGACAGCAAATGATGCACGGGCGACGCCGTCAAAGTTTGGCGCCGTTGCCTCTCGCAGCCACAGAACTCAACGATGAGTAAGAAAACAAAAAGTTACGTAGTGGGACTTTAAAGGATGATGGTACTCATGATATGAGGGGCTCAGTGTATCTCCACACCCTGCACAGCGAGTTACACGCATAGGCTCCTTACAGCCCCCCCCCCACTCCCCTTAACAGAGTGCATTGTCATTATTGCGTCTCCAGGGTGATGAGAGGTCGTCACAAAAGGACTTTTTTGGGAGAGCAGGCGGACCAGACGCAGCGCTCCCAGGGGAAAAGAGAAAACAGAAAAAGATTAATATAGATGAAGCTGAAGGTAAACCCCCCCCCCCCCCCGTTTTCCTTCAGTCCTTCTTCATCTTTTTCTTTCCTCTCTCTCTCTCTCTCTGTGTTGTGTTGAATTGTGGTAGAATACTCAGCTTCGCCTTGCCGCCGGACTACGCCTTATCGCTTTGGGGGTGCTAAAAAGAGGGTTAATTTTCTTCTGCAAAGTGTGAGGCCGGTTTGCCGCATGCTGAACTGAGCTAATCCTTCTCTTTCAGTTACGCAGTTTTTAAGGGGAAGTGTCACTAATTTTTTGTAATTCCCCCTCCCTTCCACCACCCCCCACCCCCACCCAACCAGAATTCTTTGAGCTGCTGAGCCGCGCGCAGAGCACCCGAGCCAATGACCAACGCGGACTCCTGAGCAAAGAAGACCTGGTGCTTCCTGACTTCTTGCGTCTGGCTCCTCCCACCTCCTCCTACTCCGCCTCCACTGACCTGGCATGCTCCACCCCTGGCAACAAGTCACATGGCCCGGAGGTAGGAAGAGAGAACGTTTCCCCGCGCGGCCCTCTCTGCTCCAGCCTGCGATCGGAGAGCCTGGACTCCTCCCTTAGTTCCAGTGCCAACGGACACTCTGCTGGGACCAGGAGAGCTTTACTGCCCCCTTCACGCCACCCGTCCTTCGGGTCCCACCTGTCCCCTATCCCCCGGCCCTCCGAGCCCCGGCTGGGCCTCCGGACCGTGGAAGAGGACTGCCACGGCGCTGACCTTACCCTAATAGGGGAGGGTGAGATCAGCAGTCCTAACAGCACCCTGCTGCCCCCCACGCCTGCCCCGATGTCGTCCTTCGAAGGCAGCCTGCCAGAAGCCAACTTCACCCCACCGCCACCCTGCTCCCAGTCTCAAGACGCAAGCAGAAAGGGGGAGTCTAGCTCAGGTATTTCCAAAGTGTGATATATAGTACTCTGTTGTGTGTGTGTGTGTGTGTGTGTGTGTGTGTGTGTGTGTGTGTGTGTGTGTGTGTGTGTGTGTGTGTGTGATCTCTGTCTGCCATGACCTCCCACGATAAATCCTTCGACACTGACTGTGATGCACTTTAATGACAAACTGTAAATGAACCTCCCACAGTTGGCCAAACCTTTTCCTCACATTGTGATCAGCTTTAAATGACTTTAAGTGTTAAACCCATTTCACTTACATTTAGATCAAATGTAAATACAGGAGTGTACATATTGTTAAGTGAGCAACATTTTCGTGGATGTTGTTTTCAGTTCATAACCACAAACTCTTCGGTAATCCCATGTGTCTGGGACCGCCTTCCTCCACCTGACCCCTGAGAGTGACCATGATTTTGTATCTTTGACTGACAATAATGATTATTATGTGTCCGTTTCCTGGCTTCTCGCTACTATGCTCAGTGCATATGACTCAGTGATGAATGTTTGACAAAACATTAAAGTTCAGAGTGATCGAGCAAGTGTCCATGGGCCGCCTGCAGAATGAAAAGTCCCCCGTTTCATGGCTGTTTTAAAAAAAAAAAAAGCATTATGGCTTCATTTGAACTAATTGTATAGTTGTAACACACCACAGCGAACGAGACAATCGAGAAATTGTTATTTGTGGAAGCAAATATAATGGTTCTGCCTATCCTAAAAGACTACAAATCAAGTGCTGTATTTCTTTCCATCCCAGCCTCTCTAATCAAAAGCAATTCAACAATGTCCGGCTAAAGATTGGCTTCCTTTCGATCTCTTTAAAAACTCCATGAGTCATCCGCAAGTTATAAAACGCCGTCAACTTCGGTGCTGGCACATTATCTGACGCCCAATATGATTACATTAGAGGAGAGATGCTCCTCGGTAGTAGTGACATTGTTGAATGGCGTGTCATTCGTCTCTAGAAGTCTGTTGTAGATAATCATTGCCAATAAAATTCTGTACCTGTGTTTGATTAGATCTAATAAATGTTTCAATTGGAAATCACTCTCGTTTGTCTTTTTACATCTCTGTGAGCTCAGTTTCCCCCGCCGCTCCTCTTACCCTGCATGTTCTCTCCCAACCCCCACCCCACCCATAGCTTGATGTTTTACCCCCCCCTAATCAGCCAAGTACCATCTGATATCGCCATGTCAGTGTTGGGTCCCCACGACGTCGTAATTAATGTTGCTCCCGGACCGTCATTGCAACGGACCAATCACGTTGTTGTGATGCGGGGAAAATACCGGTGCTAACCTTACATAACCTCAACCTAACCTTAACCGATAGCTAACCCACAACCTAACCCCACAACCGTCTTTTCCCCCCCCGAGTTGCAAAGGCACGACATCACAACAACATGGTTGGTCACTTGTATTGATGATCCTGGAGCAACATTAACTATGATGTCGTAGGAGCAACACCAACAGGGTGATATCACATACACCAATCACCAATCACCCACTGTCCATTCTGTGTGCTTGCCTTTTGTTTCATCGTGTCTGTCCCTGATGGGCATTTGCTTCTGGACTTGCATTTTGTGGGGTTGTGCGTCCCTTATTATCAAGCATGGTCTCTCATTGGCCTCTGCTTTGTATGCACTGTGTTTGTTTGCACTGATGGATCAACAGAAGTGTGCGCTTGTCACTTTTCACAGCCTGCTTGTTGCCGGTGCTTTTGATTTACCCATCAGCGTGGCGTTGCATGAATCTGCCCCACTGCCTGGTGTTAGATGTGTGTTATCACCGCTTTCTGTCGCGTGCCTGAGTGTGTGCTAAATCGCCCCGAGTGGAGCGCAAGATCTTTATCGTCCCCTGCAGATGGATGTGATTCTACTGTTTCCTTGACATGCTCAGTGAGTTTTCAGTTCTACACCCTGTGGCCCAAGGTAAAGGCTGGCATGTCGAGGTTGATAAGAGTTGGTGGTAAAATTTTACAAGAACCTTTTGAAGAGCGCATTACTGAAACTCCTCTCGCTGCCATTGCAGCCCTGACCGGGTTAGCTTTAGTACAATCTCCGTTTTCAGCACGGACACACGGTGTCATCTGTGCAAAGCTCTACTGAATCCAAGCAAGAGGGCGAAAAGTGAAGGCCAAAATATGCTGTATGTTCACAGAATATAGACAACTTAATGATAAATTATTTACATATTAACAAGAACTGTATTCAGTTAGGCTTTTATGGGAGGGAGGGACAAAAAAAGGGACATCAAAATTATTAACAAAACCAGTCTTGCTGATTAAACTATTATCATGTTAACGTATATTAACTCATGCATTTCCTTTTCTCTTTTTTTGTTGTTGTTTTTTTTGTTGCCAAAAACTGTTACACGTTTTATAACGAACCCAGCAGTGTGGATCAGTTGGTGAGCTTCACCTGAAGGAGCGCTGTGGGACCGGAGTCCCTCAGGGAACCCTGCTGGTATACTCAGCTCTTGGTAGCCGGGGTTATGTTTGCATACTTTGACCTTATCTCGTATTGTATCGGTGCCAACACAGACATTCTGTCCGAGATTAGAGTTGCTAATTTTATCGCTGGTTTCTTCTGAGGAATTCAGCGGCCAAGTGGGGCCGCAAAAGTTGCAAAACCTCAGCAGTGGTGGTTCAAGAAGCTCCCATTAGGAAGACAAACGGGTATGTGAAGAGGGCCGAACACTTGAGTCATTCATTTTTTATACTTTGTACTTGAAATCCTAAATTCTTTTTCAAACTTTAAATTCTCTTTAAGGACTCGCATGCCTCCCCAGCACATTTGAACCCTTCAACTACCCCCCCCCCGCGCCACGGTCCCCCCTGCAGGAATGGACTCATCCGTGCGTTGCTAAGCATCTTAAACGTTAGCAATTCCGTCTAAAAGCTTCCCCCGCCGTCTCACTAGTGTCAGAATGGCCAATTAAGAAAGATAACAACTTGTTTTGATTCTCAACTTGAAAGCAGACGCCCGCCGTCCAGCTGGGCTTTTCTCCGAAGCGCCGTCTGAGCAGGGCCTCTGAAAAGTGAGGTAATAAGACTCGTTCAATACGATTCCCAACCACTGTGCTGCAAAATCTCCTCCCTCGGCAACGCATGGAGGTCATGAAAGCGTTCAACAAAGGGTAGACAAAACATGCCGAACCCGACGTTTTCCATCAGAGCCTTGTCGGTGGAGGGGTTATACATAAAGTTGTGTAAACACAAGACAATTTGGAAGATGCAAAGCTGCACCACACCTCCTCTGGCTGCTTCATGCATTCAGTCTGATTCCTCCCATCGCTGGGCTCCATGGTAACCTCATCCATGGGTCGACCGAGCCACAGATAGAAACTGCCGCTACTGTTTGTCTGTTCTTTCATTTCTTGTATTTTTCCCCCCATTATTTCCCATATGTACAAAAGGAGGATGCCTGTAGTTGACAAGATAGAGTTGTTCTATGTTCCATGCCTTATGTGTTGTTTGGTGTGAGGATGTGCGAATCAGCAAGCAGTGCGAGGCAGCTCGCAGTCTCCCTCCACATCACCACCACCACCACCACCATCACCTTATCTATACAGTCACTCAATCCATCCTATCTGACCAAAGCAAAGGTGTAAAAACCAGGTCCAGAAAGTAAGAGTCCAAACCATGTATTGCTCCACTCATGCACTACACCAGCAGATTCTAGTCAACACCACTCCTCAGCTAGGTAGGGCAAACTAGCTAATGAAATCAGCTGGTTTGGTAACATGGTTGGAGCAAATACACGGTTTGCACATTTATTTTCTGGACCTGGTTTTTACACCTCTGGACCCAAGACTGGATAGTCATGGGACAACATTTTGTGTGCATATGTGTACGTGTGTGTGTGTGTGTGTGTGTGTGTGTGTGTGTGTTAAGAGTTAAGATGTCCAATTCTGAAGTTGTTCACACGGACTTTTCGCGTGAACAACGGCAAACATGCCCCAATTTGAAGGCGCTGGTAGTCGTGTTATAACCAGTTACTGCCAAGACGACGGACAGATGAGTGTCTGTAAGCTACGGCCACCGTCAGTAGATCAGCGCCGACCTACCGCGATGAAAGCAAGAAATGTAAACAGCAGTACAGCGCGGTAGGAGCTGGAAGTAAAAGTAGAGTCCAGAGAAAGTAAATGCCACGACTTGTGTATTTGGGTTGTAGCTGAATATCAAGGTGGCAAGGCTGTTTTTCTCCCCCTTGAGCGGTGAAGTCATGTTTTTGTACAAACATCATCCCCAACACTGCCTCTAGTAGTGGTATCTAGTAACATATCAGATAGAATATTGTAACGTGCATGGATCGGTAGACACGCTGGCCGCTGGTCCGCGGGTCTGACCCTTTAGTCGAGCGGTTAGCGATGCCTCTGGCGGTGCGGGCGATACGGGTTCGCTTCCCGGCCGCGGCAGCTCCTGTGGCTGCGTTGTCCCCCGAATTCGCTTCAATACTATAGTGAATGACAGTACGGAACGTCACGCCATGAGTGTTTGATTCTGCTCTGTTCTCTCTAAACTATACAGAATGGACGGTGAAAGCGCTTGAACTTTCTTACTTTTGACTTTATTAACATAACTGCTCCAGCTGGCGTTGCTCGTGGTCTGTGTCGCACTCTAATTGCTCCCCGGAACAACACAAACTGGGAACGGCGATCCCATCGTTACAACGACAACCGTGTGAAAAATGGCCGCAGGTAGTGAGCGCTACAAAAATAACAAAACAACAAAATCTGAATTTGATTTCATTCAAAGGGGCACTTTAAGACTGGCCGGGCAAAAGGGGGCAGAGGCTCAAATCCTACATGGATTTGATTTAGTGTTTAGCCCCTGGACTATGTGGCGTTGGATCGGTTTAGTTTGTGTGAACAGTATTGGCGGGCTTCCGCTCCCTGCTGGTGACGGGAGCCCAGCAGATAATATGCATTTAATTAATCCCCGTGGGGAAACTCATCCTCTGCATTTAACCCGTGTAGCTAGGAGCAGCTAGCTGCAGCGCCCGGGGACCAACTCCAGTTTTTCCTCCCTATCGTTTCGGTCCGGGACACAGACAGGAGCATTAACCCGACAGACGTGTCTGTGATGGTGGGAGGTACGTGTCTGCGATGGTGGGACACAGACACGGGGAGAACATGCCAACTCCACACAGAAAGCACCTCGGTCGGCCTGGGATTCGAACCCATAACCTTCTGGCTGTGAGGCAACAACGCTAACCGCTAGGCCACCGTGCTTTCTATTCTGAGACATCGAGCTGGATCCTTTGGTACCGAGCAGGGTTAAAACAGCACGATTTACCCCCTACCATTGTTTGTTATGGCAGTGCTGTACTGCCACAGATCCAAGTTGAAACTCGGGTTTTAACTTGATCTGTGGTAGGTAGTACGACAATGAAAAGGTTTAATCTTAGCTATTTGTTTCTTTTATATATATATATATATATAAAACCACCGAAGAAGACAAACAGCATCTTATTTTGGCCTGAAACTGGAATATTAGACGTTGTTTTAAAGAAGTAGTACTCTCGAAAGCGCTCAGTGATGTAAATATTAGTATGCATATCAGTTATGTCGTGCAGCCATGATAAAGTATCACAAAACGATAACTTCACATTTTCAAGCTTTCATAGATGGTGAGACGTTGCCCTACCAGCCTGTTGCCTTTACTGGCCTAAAACATCATGAAGAAGTATATGTGGGGAATGTTGGGAATGTTGGCCTTTTTAGATTATATAGACTTTTGGTTTGAATGTGGAATTCTGAGATAGGCTCAATACATGATCTCTGGTTTTGGCATATTTGAAAATGAATACGTCCTAAAAAATCCCATTTGTAAAGAACCCTGGATAAATTCTGGTGTAGGGGGGTTTCTCTTTGAGAAAGGCGGCAATTATGAAGAACAGCCACTAGAGGGCGGTATCACACAGCCTGAGTCCCATTCACTTATATTACGCAGGTCAATCTGCATGACTTGGTAGTCAAATCAGTCTACGTCACAACTTATTTACATAGCACATTTTGTACATCAGAATGCAGCACAATGCGATGGACTTGACATTAAAGGAAAGTGCACAGCTATAAAGAAGCTAATGATAATAGAAGAGGAGATGAATGAACAGAAATTGAAAAAAAAAAAGAGTTGGAGCTATAAAGTTAGATGAGCACCCCAACCCCACCCGGTCAGTATCCGCAGACACTTTCCGCAGAAGTTTCCGTCAGTGAAAAAGTTATATTTCATGAGGGGTTTGTTCAAAGACTGAGACGGACTGGGCTCGTGCCCACCGCCTGTCTCTGAGGCTGTCTCTGAGAACATTGCTGCCAAGAGGATATCAAGCCAGGGACCGACATGCCCGCTTTTCTTTCAGGCCCATTTCACAGGCCGCTCGCTTCCTTCTCCGAGTCAAAACTAAAAAGCAGTCCAAGGCTGACCCTGGGCCAGCCTTATCATCCATCTGGCAGTTGGGGGTGGGGGGGGGGGCCTTGAGGCAGATTTTTGGCCGTGCTGAAAACGGCTGCTGGGTTATATTGCAGCCTGGCTCTGAGCACGACCGCTGTGCCTCCGCTCCATACTGATGCGATGGCCGTGGGTACGAGACTCGCTGCAGGGGGTGGGACCTGGGGTGAGAAAGTTGAATTTGCAACCTTGCAAGCAAGTCAGAGAGCCCAAGCTCTCAGAGTGTTCTCATATAAAAGCCAAAAATTGCAACAACAAAAAAAAAAAGCGGGCATCCAGGTGGCGTGGCGGTCTACTCCATTGCCTACCAATACGGGGATCGCTGGTTCGAATCCCCGTGTTACCTCCAAGTTGGCCGGACATCCCTACAGACACAACTGGCTGTGTCTGCGGGTGGGAAGCCAGATGTGGGTATGTGTCCTGGTCACTGCACTAGCGCCTCCTCTGGCAAGCCGGGATGCCTGTTTGGGGGGGGGGGGGAGGGGGAACTGGGGGGAATAGCATGGTCTCACTGTCAGGTGAAAAGAAGCGGCTGGCGACTCCACATGGTTGGGAGGAGGCATGTGGTAGTCTGCAGCCCTCCCTGCTCGGCAGAGGGGGGGTGGAGCAGCGACCGGGACGGCTCGGAAGAGTGGGGTAGTTTGCCAAGTACAACTGGGGGAAAAAGATTAAATCCAAATCACTATCGATATCTGCACAACCCCACTGAGTTTGATCCAGCAACAATAAATGAGAATAAACCCCGTGGGAGGTTCAGAGGCCCGGGCCGGCGTCTCCTGGCTGCTTGGGAGATCGGATGTTGGGCAGTACCGCCTGTGTTTACAGCAGCTCTTAACAGCAATGAATCAGAGCCAGCGAGGCTCACAGGGTCCAGGTGTGTGAGGGCGCTCTGTGTTTGAGTCACTCGGGCCTCCGTGTTTAGAAACCAGGGGGCCACAGGGTTTACACACTGAAGTGGGGAGCGCAGCGCTCATCATGACCACAACGCCGGGGAACCGGGGATTTTCTTTTTTTGTTTTTCTGTCTCTCTCTCTCGCGTATTCAGAAGAGAACAAGTAATCATATGAGGCAAAGTGGCCTCACGCAGCTTTTAATGGATAAGGTCATGTTTACCGAAGTGTTAGAGAGGCCCTTTGCTTTGGGCAGGTCGCTCCATCCGCGGTTTAAAGTTGGAAGTATGAGGTATGGTGCCGAAAATACATATCCATAAGCCCAAGGAGCCTGGATGACTCATATCCGCACACCCCGCTATTTTAACCCCATACGAGACACCAGTGTGCCGTAAGCACTGGCACTACCGGGATGGGCGGGTTGGCGGCGGGTTGGTGTGGGTGGATGGTGGCCGGGGGGGGGCTGCCGGGGGGGGCCCTGCCCGGGTGAATCGCTCTGTTCTCGGTGCTGGGTGGTGTCCTGACTGCTGCGTTCTGGCAGGCCTGCGGTTAGTGCCGCCAGGTGCTTCCTGGGATTCCTGGGTGGAGGCTAGTCATCGTGGGCGTGGGCCATGACTTGGGGGGGGTAGCTGTTAGACTTGCTCCTGCTGCTTGGCTTTTCTGTGACAGTGCCGCAGATGGGGGGGGGGGCAGGGGGGGGGGGACTGCATGTCTGGCTGTCTGTGGGCGGGTGCTGGCGGGGCCCCCAGGGGGGGTTGCTGTTGGGTGTATCCGACTCTATGGGTGTGTGCTCAGTCTGTGTGGCTGGACGGGGCGTCTATCCGGCAACGGTGTGGATGGGCATACGGCCCCCCCCCCTTCATCCCCACTGGGTGGGCGGTCTGTTGATCGTGGGGCACAACGGTCTGTGCTTGCCGTCCGCAAGTCGAGTCCTGTGCTTGCGGATGCGCCCTTGTGCCTGTGCCTGGGGGTTGGTGGTGGAGGTGCGCCTCAGGGGGGTCGGTCCCTCTTGTCCTTCTGGGGACTGGTTTGTGCTCCTGTGGGGTGTGCGGGGCTGTTTCTCTTGAGCCCTCTGGTACCCCTGTGGGCTTGGTGTTCCTCTGGGGTTGTGGTGCTTTGGGCTCTGGTTGTTGTATTGGGGGGGAGGGGGTCTTGTGGTGATTGTCCCCCTCTTGGAGAATTTTTATTTGTATATTTTTAATTTTTATATACTTTATTGATCCCCGTGGGGGAATTCTGTTCTGCATTAAACCCATCCTAGCTGTGTAGCTAGGAGCAGTGGGCCGCCGCCGTGCAGCACCCGGGGACCAACTCCAGTTCGTCTTGCCATGCCTTGCTCAGGGGCACAGACAGGCGTATTAACCCTAACGTGCACATCTTTTTGACGGTGGGGGAAACCGGGGCACCCGGAGAAAACCCACAGCAGATACGAGGGGGAACATGCAAACTCCACACAGAGGACCCCCCCCCCAGGCTGGACAACCCCGGGGTTCGAACCCAGGACCTTCTTGCTGTTAGGCGGCAGCACTAACCACTGCGCCACCGTGCTGAGAAGCGATGCTGATTGGTTGTTTAGCTGGTCAAACAGAGTATATCAAAATAAAACCCTGTGCTCTCGTCATCCCACAGCTCATCCAAAAGACGGAGTTTCTTGATTATTAATCCAGATTTTGTTTGCAGGTGGAGAATCTGAACTCCACTTGCAGATTTACTCTGTCTAGAAGACATTGCCCCCCCCCCCAAAAAATCCATTGGTGAATACAGGGCTTTTGACGGCACCCAAACCTTGTAGTTGTTGCAGTCCTTTGTTGCGGTTGCTCAGGCCAGGTCACCGTGTTTGTGCGCACCCGTTTATATAATCAATCCTGTCCCCACACAGAGATGTACAATAAGACGTACGGCTAAATGCAACTCGGAAATGCTTGTTCGTTAAGCCCTGCGGACAAGCAGGCAGGCGGTAAAAGATCATTTTGCATGCTCATTGCGTTGTCATCTGCGGATTTATGCTAATCAATTAGCCACAAAGGAAAGACAATTTTTTGTGCGTGTGTGTGTGAAGGTGAGGCCATTGTGAATCAGTGAATCAGGGTTTGTTTGTCATGTGCCGTTCCTGGAAAACGAGGGTGGGTATTGAACAGCCTCCAGCAAGCCGTCACTCTGCTTTGCTTGTGGCAATATCTCCACTCTGCTGCCTAAGCAGTTAGCTGAGGCAGGGCCGGCCACAGCCCTTTTGAGGCCCGAAGCAGAATTTGATTTGATTTGCCCCCCCCTCCCCCCGAGTGCCCCAGCACCACTTCTTACTTGCATGACTGCTCTAATTTCCAATAGCGCTTAAAGGATAACTCCTTTTTTCTACATCCTGGGTCTTATTGTTGTTGATTTTGCCATTGTTAATATTATTATTACCATAAAATCAGGGCGGCACAGTGGCGCAGTGGTTAGTACGGTCGCCTCATGGCAAGAGGGTCCTGGGTTCGAGATGTGGGGGGGGGGGTTGACCCTTGGGGGTCGTTCTGGGTCGTCCTCTGTGTGCATGTTCTCCCCGTGCCGGTGTGGGTTTCCTCCGGGTGCTCCGGTTTCCTCCCACAGTCCAAAGACATGTAGGTCAGGTGAATCGGCCGTACTGAATTGGCTCTAGGTGTGAATGTGTGTGTGTGTGTGTGTGTGTGTGTGTGTGCGTGTGCGTGCGTGTGCGTGTGTGTGTGTGTGTGTGTGTGTGTGTGTGTGTGTGTGTGTGTGTTTGTGTGTGTGCGTGTGTGTGTGTGTGTGTGTGTGTGTGTGTGGGCCCTGTGATGGACTGGCGGCCTGTGCAAGGTGTCTCCCCGCCTGCCGCCCAATAACTGCTGGGATAGGCTCCAGCATCCCCGTGACCCTGAAATCAGGATAAGCGGTTTGGATAATGGATGGATGGATGGATGGATGGATGGATGATAAAATCATCTCAGCTAATGGCTTTATTTGGGAGATTTTGGATACAGGACCACCGCCGGACGCAACAGCTTTACAACAGCGTCTAACAGGGGCATCAGAACATGAGCGGCAGACACATTTCAACAAGTCCAATTCAACCCGATTTATCTCAATCACGTATTTGGAAGTGAAGACAAAAGTGGACGGTTTAAGTGATCACCTGCGATGTCTAATCTTATCAGCGGTCCGTCACACTGCTGAGTTACAGCCTGCTTCAACTTGCAGGAATGACCAGCCCATGCTTACCATAGGTATCCATGTGCACAGTTTTATTTAAGTATATAGCTCAACTTTACTTAGGCTATCTCATGACATCCTGGTAAAGCTGCTGCAGTGGCTGGGAATGTACCCGGCAGGGGAGACACCACGACCAAGAAGGTGGCTCCCCCAGGGCGAGGCTTGACCATTGCACTCCGGTTATGCTGACCCCTGCAAATTCCCTAATGTGGGAATCTCAACTGCATAATTTTTGGGGCGGCATGGTGGCGCAGTGGTTAGCGCCGTCACCTCACAGCAAGAAGGTCCTGGGTTCAAACTCCGGGGTTGTCCAGCCTTGGGGGTCATCCTGGGTCATCCTCTGTGTGGAGTTTGCATGTTCTCCCCGTGTCTGTGGTGGGGTTTCCCCCCCACCATGAAAAAGACATGCATGTTGGGGTTAATACTCCTGTTTGTGCCCCTGACCCAAGGCATGGCGAGACAAACTGGAGTTGGTCCCCAGGTGCTGCACGGCGGCTGCCCACTGCTCCTCGCTACACGGCTAGGATGGGTTACATGCAGAGTGATTTCCCTACCGGGATCATTAAAGTATATCAAAATGAAAATAAATAAATTGACTATGATAAGGATGGTTGGGTTGAATTGGAGTTTGTGATTCATGTCTGACAGTTGTGGCACCAAAAGACACCGGTGGAAAGCCGTGTCTGGGGGTGGTCCCGTATCCAAAATCTACAAAATGAAGCCACGGGGTAAAATGATATATGTAACCGATATGCAAGATGGTAAAAATAAATGAATTATCCTTTACCTCGGGACACACAGGGCCCTTGGCCACCTCGTTTACAAGAGAAATGAGCGTTTGTGAGGACACCTGTCACTCCCTGATGTCCACCATCTTTTTCCTTCTCTCCCCACGCACAGAGACGAGAGCCGGCGCATGTTGCTCCCGCACGGACGGCCTCTCCGCGGAGGTGCAGCCCCCCCAGGCGGGTCAGGAGGTGATGGATGTGGAGGGGGTCCATCTGGAGGAGGGGGTGTCGGACTCATCCCGGGCAGAGGACTCTGAGCTCAGCCTGAGCTTTCTCGGGTACGCGGCGGAGCTGCGGCAGTGCCAGAGCAAGATGAGGGATGCCCAGATGCCCCATGTGGGTGGCAACCCGCCGGAGGGCAAAGACTCCAAGATGGACCTCTATAAGGCCACGGTGGTCTGAAGGGAATCCTAAACCACTCCTGCACTTTCTGCATCGGAAGCACTGAACTCTTTGAAGGAGGGATGGACAAACGGTGCACCCTCTGTGCAAAGCTGCTCCCTTCCCCCCCGGAAACCGATGGGACAGTGGTAGATATCATGCTGTAGCGTAGGTACATTTGTGGAGTATTTTTCAGGGTGTCTTTGTTGATTTTTAGTACTGGTAATAATATCAGAACGCTGATCAATATGGCTTTGGTATTGTTTAATAATTAGGCAAAAATATTTAGCAAAAAACAGCAACAAAAAAAAGAAAAGAAGAGAAATTGCCCAGATGTTATGATGAGCCATGTTATTGTGAGGACAACCATGGAGGGAACGATAAGATGCCGGACCAGGACTTTGATTTGGTGGACTCACAAATGAAGCGAATCCCACCTGTCGGGGGTAATTTGGTATATTTTCGATTGGTTCTTTGCTACGCTTCCCAGTGATGATGTGATGACGGTTCCCTCCCTGTCTGTAAATCCGTGTTGTTGTGGCTCACGGCACCGTTTTGACAGGTTGTTTAACTGTAACATTATTAAAAAGCATTGGTGACTACGCAGCTGCTGCAGGTCCCAACCCGGCCTCTTTTGCATCGTGACCAAGCGGTTTGAAAGACTCGTTTTGAAAGTGCACCGTGTCGTTTTGCACAGTACTGTAATTTAGAGCTGCAGCGAAATCCCCCGTGACACCCCCCTCCCCCGTGCCACCCCCTTGCCCCCCCCCCAACTCAAACCCCCCTCTAAAAGCAAAAGTAAACGCCCCTCTGGTGCAGTTTAGGCCCAGTGGCTTGTACAAGACAGACCCGGTCCTGGATTCTCCCTCTTCAGTGTGTTTGCCAAGTTAGTCAGAAATGTCAATAATTAACGGCGCTGTTAGCATAGCTGAACAACTTCCCCTTCAAGGGTCGCTTTAAATTCCCCTGAGGCTACTTTAGCTGCTGAAAACTGTCAGGTAGACTACATTTAAAGTTTTTTTTAAAGTATATAAGTATATTTTTAGATAGTATTGGTAGGTTAGTACTATTTAGTAGTCAAATAGTACAGTAGGCTATAGTGGTGTTAGCACATGAGGCCTGTTATTACTACATCAGTAGTAGCCTATATATAGTATAATAGTATAATATTTTTGCCATAAAGAATAATATTATTACAATATTAGAACAGTTTATCAGTATAATTATAATTTATGTTGTATAATTCAGGAGCATATTTGGTTTGCTTCAAACTGGCTACAACAAATGAATTTGGAAAAATAATGGATTTGATTCTATTCTATTCTACTATTTTCTAGTCTAAGCCCCGTTTGTTTTCGCACAGCATCTGGAAAGTAATTCTTGCAGCTGGTGAAAATGAGGGGTTAGCTTATACGGGCCGGGGCCGGTGTCCTGCCCCAGCACGTCGCTGCTGGAATGCACCGTGGACCAACAGTGCTGCAAGGAGGGATTCCCGTGCCCTGCCAATTTTTGCATCCCCAACATAATACGCACCCCACCAGATATCCGAGGCGTCCCGGGAACGCGCATGCCCTAAGGACTTGAAAACTTGTAAATTTAGATTTTAAACACTATTTTACGCATTAAGCAGCATCCGGAAGGAGCTTTTTTTTTCTTTTTTTGCTACTGTAGTTGTAATTTCCCTGCTTTCGGTAGGTCACATTGTCAAATCCTGCTGACAATCTAAACACTAGTTTAAAACTTAGTATTTTTCTCCGACAGGATAAAAAAGGTGAAACAGCAGTAAAAAAAAGAAAAGTAAGAAAAGTAAAAGTATGTATTTCCCGCGGGAAACATATTCTTTAGGGGGGGGCACATAATTTGGCTCGACACCGGTCCGCCCCCCTGTGGAAAGTGGCTTCCCGCTGCAGCAGGGATCAAGTGGTGGGTGTCTGCAGAACCTGTTGCAGGAGCACCGCCAGGAGACCGATGCCGCGCGTCTTACACAGACGGGTCCAATGACGCAACGGGTTTACTCAACACGCGGCGGAGTCGCGAGGGACAGGACTATACTCGCCGGGTTTCCGATGACAAAAAGCAGACTGGCAGCTCCGCAACTGACAGACATAACGTGACCACGGGACAGGGACCCTCTCCCGCGCGCAGCGACAGAGAATTCAACCGACACACACACACATACACACACACACACACACACACACCCATCCACCCAGTTGCGTGATGGCGCGCTGCACGGCGGCACGCGTGGTGTTGCTTCTCCTGCCCTGCGTGCTCACCGCGCGGACGGTAAGTGGTCCTTTTCCATCCATCCTTTCAAACGCCGGGATCGAGTCCTGCCCAACTTCCCAAACTTTGCTCCGGGCGAGTTTCGGTGGACTGACTTCTGCTCTGTTACAGAGACCGAGCCTCCCTGGATACGAGACAGCCAGCGCGCGAGACGCAGGCACGGGCGCGCGCAAAGGTAGGCAATTTCTTCCACCTTCTTTTCTTTTCTTTTAGATTCTTCAAGTGTTTGCAGGGATTCATGCTGAATCGTGAACATCGTGCAGAGATGCTCCTTCGGTATGCAACTGCACACACACCCCGAGTGGTTTATTGATCATAAGGGAGTTTATAGGGGACTCTCTCTTTCTCCTGCGGCTGGCAAGCATCCAGCTCAGTTTACCGCAGCCCCCCAAAGGCCTCTTGTGGAGTAAAACTTGATCAGGTCCAGGGTCAGACCCACAGGTGGCTTATCTCTGAACACATTACCACCGGAAACCATGAACCGGAGCTCTGGCTTTTCTGCATGAGACGTACATGAGCAATTTCTCCTGGTTCCCTTTTCAGAGACTGCAAAAGCCTGATTCTTCTCTCTCTCTCTCTCTCTCTCTCTCTCTCTCTCTCTCTCTCTCTCTCTCTCTCTCTCTCTCTCTCTCTCTCTCTCTCTCTCTCTCTCTCACCCCCAGTTCTCACGACCCATGGCCATGAATGCAAATTCCCATTCCGTCAAGGTGGAAGGATTCATCACCACTGCATCACCATCGGCTCCTCCAGACCTTGGTGAGTGCTCCTCGTCAGCTGTCAGTCCAGCACCTCCAGCTCCACACACACACACACACATACACACACATACACACACACACACACACACACACACACGGTCTTGCATCAGTGACAACTCAACACTGGAGGAAAGGAAGGTCTGTTTATCCTCTGATTTTACACCAGATGGACAGAGGATATGACATCAGTCCCCATCATGTGACTTGAACTCAACATGACGTCAACCTCAAAAACCCAAAAAAAAACCCAAAAAAAGAAAAGCCTAAACCTTGCAAATGCTTTTGAGCAAGCGTAATAGAGTTGCTAACTCGCTGACTCAGCATAACTGGTCGGGCAGTGTCATCTGTCTGTCAGGCACCTCGGTACTCGGAGACTCCCTCTCGCTCGGGTGTAATCCAGATGCACTATGCAGTCTTCCAGCGAGGGGAGGAGCTGACGGAGTTTTTGTCGACTGCTCGCTGCCAAACTGTACGGCCCGTGTTCACGACCCCCGTCACTTCCATTGAGGGCATCCGGGTAGCGTAGCGGTCTATTCCGTTGCCTACCAACACGGGGATCGCCGGTTCGAATCCCCGTGTTACCTCCGGCTTGGTTGGGCGTCCCTACAGACAAAATTGGCCGTGTCTGCGGGTGGGAAGCCGGATGTGGGTATGTGTCCTGGTTGCTGCTCGGGGGGGGGGCGGTAGCGTGATCGTCCCACGCGCTACGTCCCCCTGGTGAAACTCCTCACTGTCAGGTGAGAAGAAGCGGCTGGCGACTCCACGTGTATCGGAGGAGGCATGTGGTAGTCTGCAGCCCCCCCCCCTGGATCGGCAGAGGGGGCGGAGCAGCGACCGGGGTGGCTCGGAAAATAGGGTAATGGCCCTATTTTCCAAGCCGCCTCTGTCAATTAGGACAATTGGGGAGAAAAAGAGGGGATAAACTCGCCCCCCCCCCCAAAAAAAAAGAAAGTGATCTAAAAAACTTGCATTAAAATGCCGTTGCACGTTTTGTCCGTCCATCTTTCTCATGCTAATCCACCACCGTGCCCCCCCTCCCCCTCCCCCCACTGACTTCTATAATCTGCATGTCATCTTGCTCTCGTTAGAGTGAAACATAGTAACTGACAGGGAGTGTTGCAGATGAAGTCATCCATCGAGGGGGTTGTTGTGACACAGTTTGCGTCAAGAAGGGCGGTGGCCGGAAAGTACCAGCAACAGGAATGCTGCTGCAAGCGTCTCACGTTGTCTGGTGCTGCTGCACACTCACAGCCAAAGTAGCAGTGTCCCAATGCCAGCGCACACCATGCAGTGTGCTGGCAGTGCACACACGCACACACGCACACACGCATATCAGTGTGTAAGCACTTTAACCCTGTTTAAATCTGCATTCATGTGTTCATAATAGCTGCACGGTCCTTTGGGCACATTCCTGCGGTTCAGCCAACCTCAGAGAAACTTCATTATCGATCGAGTTAAAGCAGTATTGACACGTTGAGGATGGGGTGAAGCTGCAGCGGCAGATGGAGACGAGCGGGTGGGAAATTTGCCGTCCATATCAGATGGATGGGGGTGAGCGGTTTGGGGTTTGTTTGTTCTCGGTGTGGCAGTAAGGCTGCAGACGGGAATAACAGCGTGAACTCTTCTGTCGTCGCGAACAGGTTTGCACAGGTTCACCTTATAGTGCGCCGCAGTTTGCGGCCCGATGGCTCGTCTCACTCCATAGCTCACGTCGTAGATCCCGATGCGCAGCGTTTCAACCCCTTTCTGTGTCCTCTGCCGTACAGGTGCTCCCTAACACACAATTTTGATCGAGATGTGCAGTGGGGCTTCTGCACAACCGAGGTCACCCGACCCAACGGTAAGGCAATGTGCCGGACAGGCCATTACAAGTTCATTCAAACATGTTTTAGGGGGGGGGGGGTTGCCTCACAGCTAGAGGGTCCTGGGTTCCAGCCCCGGGGTAGTCCAACCTTGGGGGTCGTCCCGGGTCGTCCTCTGTGTGGAGTTTGCATGTTCTCCCCGTGTCTGCGTGGGTTTCCTCCGGGGGCTCCGGTTTCCTCCCACAGTCCAAAGACCTGTAGGTCAGGTGAATAGGCAGTACTAAGTTGTGTGTGTGTGTGTGTGTGTGTGTGTGTGTGTGTGTGTATCGGCCCTGTGATGGCCTGGCGGCCTGTCCAGGGTGTCTCCCCGCCTGCTGCCCGATGACTGCTGGGATAGGCTCCAGCATCCCTGCAACCCTGAGGGCAGGATAAGCAGTTTGGAGGATGGATGGCTGCTTTCAGGGCGTCCGGGTGGCGTGGCGGCCTATTCCGCGTCCAACACGGGGATCACCGGTTCGAATCCCCATGTTACCTCCGGCTTGGTCGGGCGTCCCTAAAGATACAATTGGCCGTGTCTGCGGGTGGGAAGCCGGATGTGGGTATGTGTCCTGGTCGCTGCACTAGCGCCTCCTCTGACCGGTCGGTGCACCTGTTCGGGGGGCGGGAACTGGGGGGAATAGCGTGATCCTCCCACGCGCTACGTCCCCCTGGTGAAACTCCTCACTGTCAGGTGAAGAGAGGTGGCTGGCGAAGGAGGCATGTGGTAGTCTGCAGCCCTCCCCGGATCGGCAGAGGGGGTGGAGCAGCGACCGGGATGGCTCGGAAGGGTGGGGTGATTGGCCAAGTACAAGTGGGGAGAAATGGAGGAAAAACAAAAGAAAAGAAAAGAAAAACATGTCTTAAGTTTCAGCATCATGACCTCTTCCGTCCCAACATTCTAACTTGGTATGGGGGCGTCGATGTGTTCCAGTGTTTGTCCACACGTCTAGAAGGATCACGGATCCGTGCCAGGGGAACCCATGCCAAAATGGCGGCATCTGCACTCTGGTCCCACACCTACGCACGTTTGAATGCACCTGCCCGGAGAGCTTCACCGGGAAGCAGTGTGAGCAAAGTAGGTAACCTTTATAAACCACAGCTCATCAGAAACACGACCTTCAAAACTAAGAAGGTGTAGAGCCGCCACAAAGGTTCAAATCCCCTGAAGTAGTCAGGTGTTCTCCGCTGCAAGGCAGCAGGGCTCCACTTTGCTTTCAGATGAACTGGATCTGCCAACGCTCACCAACTTCAACAACAACAACAACAAGTTACTGCTTTTGTTCACAGTGTTGGTAAATTCCACAGCGCCGCCAGCCGGTCGGCCCCTGACATGCTGCACCGCAGCGCTCCGGGGACTCGTTCCACCCCTCCTCTTCTCGCCTTCCCACGAACCACCTTTCATGTGTTTTGTGTTCTCTCGTCTCTCCCCTCAGGGAAGTGCTATGAAACGCTACACCTGCGGTACTACGACACGGGAGAGTCCTGGGGGAGGATCCATTGGCGGAACGTGGAGCGGTGCACATGCGTGGCGGGGGAAACCGTGTGTGAGAGAGTCCGCTACACAGGTGAGACGCGCTTTCATCCGGCTTGCCTTCCTTTCTCTTTTCGCGCCTTTTGTTGCGACGGAGAGCGAAAGCCGATAAGGCGCCGTCTCGACCCCCCACAGCTCAGCCTCACAGCTCGGCTGGCTCGTTAAAGGAGGTTGAGTCAGTTCATCTGGACACCACGTTCACTAAGAGACAGGCGGTTCATCGCTCGTCTAGGAGGCCGCCTCAGTCTCAGCCGACTGCAGGTCTTCCCACCCTTTATAAACAATACAGCGGCATAACGACCGAAACCAGCCATCAGGTTCATATGCAAATACGGGCGCGGCCATTAACTAGATTTTCAGTGGCCATGTGTGCTACTCACAGAGGGTCGGGGAGTAGTTGCATCACAGCATTGTAAGATGGCGACGGATGTACTCTTAGGCCCCTCCCTCGGTTCAGGGATGGTCGGTCCCTCTTCACATAGATGGCCTCTTTGACTCCCCGTTCAAACCAGCGCCCCTCCCTACCAAGGGTGTGCACATCCTCGTCCTTGAAAGAGTGGCCACTGGCCTGTAGATGGTTGTAGACTACAGGGTCCTGGTCTGACGCGTTTAGCTTCCCCGATGTACGAGTCACAGCAATCCTCCAGGCACTTAACAGCGTATTGCTCTGTTTGTGCCGGGGGGGGGTGGATCCTTGGGGTGGACCAACTTCCGGCGCTGCGTGTTTTGGGATTTGACTGCGACTGAGGTGCGGTGTTTGGAAAATACGCGTTTCAACTTTTCCGGCACTCCCGCCACATACATAGTTTTTCCCCCACCCGCATTCCGGGAACTCTGCCTCTGATTGGCTAGTACTCGTTGCCTCCGTCGGTTAGGTTGGTTAAGGTTAGGGTTAGGGTGGGGTTAGGGATAGGGTTAGCCAGTCAGAGATAGAGTAGGGGCGGGTCTTCCCGGAATCTACACTGTCTAAGAGATTGTCAATAATACAATAAAGAAGACGTATTCGCAGACTGACGATTTTCCACACAATTTCGGCGGCGTTTCAGAGAGACGCAGGAGACTGCTCAATGTTAACGGTGTTATACCTAGAACATTATATATATATATATATATATATATATATATATATATATATACACTCACTGGCCACTTTATTAGGTACACCTTGCTAGTACCGGGTTGGACCCCCTTTTGCCTTCAGAACTGCCTTAATCCTTCGTGGCATAGATTCAACAAGGTACTGGAAACATTCCTCAGAGAGTTTGGTCCATATTGACATGATAGCATCACGCAGTTGCTGCAGATTTGTCGGCTGCACATCCATGATGCGAATCTCCCGGTCCACCACATCCCAAAGGTGCTCTATTGGATTGAGATCTGGTGACTGTGGAGGCCATTTGAGTACAGTGAACTCATTGTCATGTTCAAGAAACCAGTCTGAGATGATTCCAGCTTTATGACATGGCGCGTTATCCTGCTGGAAGTAGCCATCAGAAGATGGGAACACTGTGGTCATAAAGGGATGAACATGGTCAGCAACAATACTCAGGTAGGCTGTGGCGTGACACAATGCTCAATTGGTACTAAGGGGCCCAAAGTGTGCCAAGAAAATATCCCCCACACCATTACACCACCACCAGCAGCCTGAACCGTTGATACAAGGCAGGATGGATCCATGCTTTCATGTTGTTGACGCCAAATTCTGACCCTACCATCCGAATGTCGCAGCAGAAATCGAGACTGATCAGACCAGGCAACGTTTTTCCAATCTTCTATTGTCCAATTTTGGTGAGCCTGTGCGAATTGTAGCCTCAGTTTCCTGTTCTTAGCTGACAGGAGTGACACCCGGTGTGGTCTTCTGCTGCTGTAGCCCATCTGCCTCAAGGTTCGACGTGTTGTGCGTTCAGAGATGCTCTTCTGCATACCTCGGTTGTAATGAGTGGTTATTTGAGTTACTGTTGCCTTTCTATCAGCTCGAACCAGTCTGGCCATTCTCCTCTGACCTCTGGCATCAACAAGGCATTTTCGCCCACAGAACTGCCGCTCACTGGATATTTTCTCTTTTTCGGACCATTCTCTGTAAACCCTAGAGATGGTTGTGCGTGAAAATCCCAGTAGATCAGCAGTTTCTGAAATACTCAGACCAGCCCGTCTGGCACCAACAACCATGCCAAATTCAAAGTCACTTAAATCACCTTTCTTCCCCATTCTGATGCTCGGTTTGAACTGCAGCAGATCGTCTTGACCATGTCTACATGCCTAAATGCATTGAGTTGCTGCCATGTGACTGGCTGATTAGAAATTTGCGTTAACGAGCAGTTGGACAGGTGTGCCTAATAAAGTGGCCGGTGAGTGTATATATATATATATATATATATATATGAGAGAGAGAGAAAGAGAGAGAATGCTGAAAATCATGACTGTTTCCCTTTAAGGTGTTGACAGTAAAATCTCAGCAGGACAGTGTGATTTATTTTTTACAGACTTTACTGATCGATAGTTCTCAGATCAATTTAGGCGTGTCGGCAAACTGAACCTGCACCAAATACAAAAAGCAGCCTTCATTTCCCAAAGAGGTGGTTTCTCATATTGTCCTCCTCTACTATTCCCTCACTCGTCAACGACACCTGCTAGCAGGTCTCTCTCTCTCTCTCTCTCTCTCTCTCTCTCTCTCTCTCTCTCTCTCTCTCTCTCTCTCTCTCTCTCTATGTCTCTCTCTATCCATCTATCTCTCTATGTCTCTCTGTCTCTTTCCCTTCCTCTCTTTTGCAGACATGACTGAGGCGTACAGGTTCGGGTTTAGGCAGATCACGCCATGGGTGAAGCGGGACTTATCAAAGACAGGCGCTTCTCTCTCTGATCCCCGTTGCGTACATGACTCATTACAGTGACTCAGTAAACGGTGTATGCGGGGGACACACCCCGTGGGCCAGTTAGGTCGTTTCATCTCTAAGGAAGCACCTGATAATGGGAGGAGGAGGAGTAGGTGTGTGTGTGGGGCGGCAGGGCGGGGGGGGGGGGGGTTATTCATGGGTATTCAACATTCCCAGGTACAAAAGAGACTGGATGTGCTTTCAAGTTTCGTGGACCGAAACTGTTGTTTTGCTGTCATGGTGTCAGAGGGCTCGCCTTACAGTGCGTGTGTGCGTGTGTGTGGGGGGTGGGAGTGGGGTGGGGGGGGGGTTTCATGTTTATTTTCAAACCAGGGGCGTTTTTGCCTCCCTCGGTTGGGCATGATGTGAACACAACAACCGCGTAAACAATCGGACCGAGACTCACCGAGAGAAGTTGGTCTCGGTACGTTTCCAGATGAGCTTGGCGGTGAGGATGCGGTCCGGCCCAGTTGATGCAGACTGCTTTGCATTGTGGGATCGGCTCGCCGTGACCGGGAAGGTTGTGGCCGGTTCATGGGAACGTTTTCCCGTTGGAAGTGCTCGTATGCGAGCCTCTGATCCACGAACCAAATGATCCACTGACATAGCTGGTGACGATGCTCTGTTTCACGTTTTTGGGTTGTTAAATTGGAAAATGACTGCTACCCGGTGCCAACAGACCACGTGCTTTTTTACCCGCAGGATAAACTCCAAGTCAAATTTCTGCCCCCCAAAATTCCGACCAATGAGAGAACAGTTTGCTCACATGTGGCGTTTGTTTACAAATTCTTGCTTGCTTAGATATATTGAATGAGGGGCGTCCGGGTGGCGTAGCGGTCTATTCCGTTGCCTACCAACACGGGGATCGCCAGTTCGAATCCCCGTGTTACCTCCGGCTTGATCGGGCATCCCTACAGACACAACTGGCCTTGTCTGCCGTTGGGAAGCCGGATGTGGGTATGTGTCCTGGTAGCTGCACCAGCGCCTCCTCTGGTCGGTCGAGGTGCCTGTTCGCGGGGGAGGGGCATCTGGGGGGGAATAGTGTGATCCTCCCACGCGTTACATCCCCCTGGTGAAACGCCTCACTGCCAGGTGAAAAGAAGCGACTGGCGACCTCACCTGTATTGGAGGAGACATGTGGTAGACTGCATCCCTCCCCGGATCGGCAGAGGGGGTGGAGCAGCGACCGAGACGGCTCGGAAGAGTGGGGTAATTGGCCAAATACAGTTGGGGAGAAAAACGGGGGGGGGGGTATTGAATGAAGCAGAAGGCACTGCAGTCATATCGCGAGTCAGTGTCTGATTCACAACTAAGCACACAAGTTTGAGGAGACCCTCATGTTGCTGCAAAACATGGCTGAACGTTACCTCCTGCGAAGTGGAGCCTTATTTCCCACAATGCACTAGAGCTTTTTACACTTGACTTCCGCTGGAACTAAAACTCTTCGTGCTCGGGTGCCGAGGCCCTTGTGTTAGCAAATAGGGGCCCGTGCTCCGCTAATTCCTCACTTCCCGTAACAGGGTGGTGCCGCGAGCGTCGGCATCTGCTAGGTGGAGGTGGCAGCGCGTCTTCTGGGAGGACGGTGTCTCTCTGACCTCATAAACCTGACCTACCGACTAGCGCGTGTCAAGAGGGCGGTGCGCTGCTTCCTCGCGGTAAGCGGCCTCTGGTCCAGCCCTTCCGTGTGGATTTCGGTTGTTCTTCCCGTGCTCGCGGAGGTTTACACGAGGTTTCCTCCCCAGACGAGCTCGTTAGGTGAGTCGGGCAATTTAGAGGCGATTACCTCTCAATTGCCTTAATTGCTCTCTAATGGTAGAGATGGGAGAGAGAGAGAGAGAGTGTGTGGAGGGGGGCGGGCTCTGATGGACCGGCAGTCTATCCAAGGTGTCTCTGTGTCTTTCACCCCAGTGCCTGCTGGGACAGACTCGTCCCTTGGGAAAGACTCGGTCCCTTGCAAGACCGAGGAGGTCTGTATAGAGAACATGTACGACCAGAAGATGAGTAACCGTCTCGCCTTTATGATGAGTGTTAAGCGCAGTTTGGCGCCAGCCCGCAACGTTTGCTAATCGTACACGGCGCGCTCAAAGGCGCAAGCTGTGATTCAAACGTCAACACGAGGGGTTGCCCCGCGACCAGGATTCAAAACACGGGACTGGAACCAGCCATCGAAATCAGAAGTGATTGACAGCTCTCTTTAGACTTGGACCAACACTGCTCATCCGTCATGGCGGCACTTTGCTACCGTGGAAGGTGTGTTTACGCTGGCTGTGTTTGCAGACTTCGCGGCGAGACGCGCGTATGTCGTCCGCGAAGGTCGGCTCGCTTGAGAGCGAGACAAGATCCTCATTTTCCGTCGCTTACGTAAACTCGTCCGTCACGGGCGCGAGTGCGCTTGAAATTTATATAGTCGAGGAGTTACGCCTCGCGCCCCGGGGCGGTGCCCTGCGCCGCGGAGAATGTAATGGGAACCGCACTCAGGAGGAGGGACCGCTGCCAGGTCCTCGGGAGGAGGAACCGCTGCCAGGTCCTCTATCAAAGCAGCCGGATCACAGAGGCGGCGAGGCGGCGCTCTGCTCGTCCTTCCGCGGCGAGCAAGCCCACAACACATTAACGGCATTCTTCCGCGGTTATCAAGTCGAGTCAAGTCGGTTTAATTTGTGTAGCCCGGTATCACAAATTGCAAATTTGCCTCAAGGGGCTTTGCAGCAACACAACACCCTGGCTTGTGAACACACACACACACACACACACACACACACACACACACACACACACACACACACACACACACAAAGGAGGTCCAGGGAAACACACAATGCTACTGTTTGTTACCGTCTGCAGGTTACGACTAGCGTGCAAGAGTTGGTTTGCAAAAAGCAGAACCCCCCCCCGCAGTTGTATCTGGTCAATTACCCCACTCTTCCGAGCCGTCCCGGTGGCTGCTCCACCCCCACCCCCCCTCTGCCGATCCGGGGAGGGCTGCAGACTACCGCATGCCTCCTGCGATGCATGTGGAGTCGCCAGCCGCTTCTTTTCACCTGACAGTGAGGAGTTTCACCAGGGGGACGTTGCGCGTGGGAGGATCGAGCTATCCCCCCCTCCCCCGAACAGGCGCCCCGACCGACCAGAGGACCAGGACACATACCCCCACCCGGCTTCCCACCCGCAGACACGGCCAACTATGTCTGGAGGGACGCCCGACCAAGCCGGAGATAACACGGGGATTCGAACTGGCGATCCCCGTGTTGGTAGGCCACACCTGAATGTCATTTTAAGTGCAGACTGTCAGGTGATGTGTTGTGCCTTCATGTCTGCAGTGTGCCGTATGAACCCCTGTGAGAATGAAGGAACGTGCCGTCTGATCACAGACACCGGTGAGGAGGTGTGCAACTGCAGGCTTGGCTACAGAGGACCTCACTGCAGCTTTGGTGAGTGCAAACTAGACAACACAAGTTAGTTTCTTTCCCTCTGGTGAAATGCCTGGTTTGCTTTGCTTTGCTCTGGGGAGTTTATACATATATATATATATATGTGTATATAGTATATATAATTTGCATTAGGCCAAAGGAGTACATTAGGAGGTGCATCTACCAACCAATCAGTATTGAGTGACGTTCTTGATAGTGTTCAAAAGTGTGCACACTTTTGTTGCATACACTATTGTGTATGCAAATGCATGTGTGTGTGTGTGTGTGTGTGTGTGTGTGTGTGTGTGTGTGTGTGTGTGTGTGTGTGGCCACAGGTTAAGGCATGACAGCCTGTATGCTTGAACTCACTCAGCCGCTTCTCTCTGAAGTTGTTAAATTGAGCTCCGAGATGTTGTGAGGCTTGTTAAGACTGAGTCACATACGAATGAAACACAACAAACTGAAAAGACTGGCAGGACCTGCAAACCTGCAGCTTCTATTCCATTTCTTATATCCCTGTGTGTGTGTGTGTGTGTGTGTGTGTGTGTGTGTGTGTGTGTGTGTTGTGTGCGTGCGTATGCATGCGTGCATGCGTGCATGTGTGTATGTACATGTTTTTTTGCATGATTGTGTGTGCATATATGTTTGTGAGCGTGTGTATTTGCGTGCATGTTTGTGTTGGTGTGTATTTGTCCATATATGTGCACATATTTTGATGTTTGCACATTATATGTTAATGAGTGTGTGCGTTTTGTATGTGTGCATGTCTAAATGTATGCATGCATGCGTGTGTGTGTGTGTGTGTGTGTGTGTGTGTGTCTGCATCTACTCGTCGTTTACGTTTGTTTGCATTTGTGTGTTTGCGTGGGTGTGCACGTGTCCCTGTGCGTGACTCTGCATATGTATGCCTGTGTGTATGTCATGTGGTGCAGAGGCTAAGACGGCGTGCTATAGCAGCCGAGGCGCAGATTATCGCGGGTTGGTGGGGACCACGGAGACGGGCGCCCGCTGCCTCCCGTGGAACTCGGACCTGCTCCTCAATGAGCTGCACGTGGGCACGGTGGTTGCCGCCCCCCTCAGGGGCCTGGGGGATCACGCTTACTGCAGGTGTGTGTGTGCGCGTGTGTGTATGTTTGGGGGTTCGTGTGGGGTAATTGGCCAGATGCAATTGGGGATAAAAGGGGGGAAAAAGATGTAATCTCAAGATGTTGAAGAGCTGCTTCATTGTTTGCCAGACTGCTAATCCAAATGTAGAAAATGTTCTGGAAACATCTTAGATAATCGTTTCCATCTGGTTACACAGCAACCCCCAAAACCTGTCATCGAGTCCAGTTAAAACTACCTTCACGTCACTTAAATAAGGGAAAATGACAGTTTTGCGATTCGCGATTGTTGCAGATATGGGGATCTATTTTTTTTAAATTCATTTTTTTTGCCTCGGCCATTAACCTAAAAGACAAACCAAAAACCACTTGTCCATCCTTTGACCCGGTTCCATCGTTGGCCCTGTTCATACCTGGCATTAAAATGCATCTCGGGTGATCGGGTCACAACTGGCCCGCTAAAAATAACAGGTGTGAATGCATCCATGACTGAGAATCCAATCACCCAAAACACACACATGGGTTGTTAGAGACTCACATGAGCTAATAGTAGTGTCGTGTGACTGCACATATGTGTTCCCTCGCCATGTAGACCACTTAGGACCGCATTCCTCATCAGTGTTAAGCATAGATATATATACCATCTCCCGCCACGGTCATCGTTTAAACCACGGGTCAACTCAAGATCCAAACATTTGCAAACCAGCGTCCGGGTAGCGTGGCGGTCTATTCCGTTGCCTACCAACACGGAGATCGCCGGTTCAAATCCCCGTGTTACTGCCGGCTTGGTCGGGTGTCCCTACAGACACAATTGGCCGTGTCTGTGGGTGGGAAGCCGGATGTGGGTATGTGTCCTGGTCACTGCACTAGCACCTCCTCTGGTTGGTCGGGGCACCTGTTCGGGGGGGGGGAGGACTGGGAGGAATATCGTGATCCTCCCACGCGCAACGCCTTGGTGAAACTCCTCACTGTCAGGTGAAAAGAAGCAGCTGGCCACTCCACATGTATCAGAGGAGGCATGTGGTAGTCTGCAGCCCTCCCTGGATCGGCAGAGGGGGTGGAGCAGTGACTGGGACGGCTCGGAAGAGTGGGGTAATTAGCCGGATACAATTGGGGAGAAAAAGGGGAAAATGCCCCCCCCCCAAAAAAGTGCAAACCAGTGATACTGGTGAAACTTGAGGATTCTTACTTAAACTCGTGTATATGTACAATGCCATTTCTAAAGAGATATGTCAGAAGTGATGTGTGCCTTCGTTTGCTTAATGAGCAGGAAAGCACAGTCTGATCGTCAGTGATCACTGGAGACGCATGTTGAGTTGAGCTGAACAACATGTCACACATCAACATCATCATGTCCACATCTGCAGTAGTTATACTGTAAAGGATGCAATGTCAGGCAAACTGGGCCCATCGATCATGTTTGGCCAATGACATTAGAGATGACATTGTGATCTGTAGTGAGAGTAGGGTGCAGGTGGAGGTGGAGGAGAGCCTGGAGAGGTGGAGGTATGCACTGGAGAGAAGAGGAATGAAAGTCAGTAGGAGCAAGAACGAATACATATGCATGAATGAGAGGGAGGACAGTGGAAAGATGAGGATGCAAGGAGTAGAGGCGACGAAGGTTGATGACTTTAAATACTTGAGGTCAGCTGTCCAAAGTAACGGGGAGTGCAGAAGAGAGGTGAAGAAGAGAGTGCAGGCAGGGTGGAGTGGGTGGAGAAGAGTGTCAGGAGTGATTTGTGACAGAAGGGTACCAGCAAGAGTTAAAGGGAAGGTTTACAAGATGGTTGTGAGACCAGCTATGTTATATGGTTTGGAGACAGTGGCACTGATGAAAAGACAGGAGGTGGAGCTGGAGGTGGCGGAGTTGAAGATTATAAGATTTTCATTGGGAGTGACGAAGAAGGACAGGATTAGGAATGATTATATTAGAGGGACAGCTCAAGTTGGACGGTTTGGAGACAAAGCAAGAGAGGCAAGATTGAGATGGCTTGGACATGTGTGGAGGAGAGATGCTGGGTATATTGGGAGAAGCATGCTGAATGTGGAGCTGCCAGGCAAGAGGAAAAGAGGAAGGCCAAAGAGGAGGTTTACGGATGTGGTGAGGGAGGACATGCAGGTGGCTGGTGTGACAGAGGGAGCAGCAGAGGACAGGAAGAGATAGAAGATCCACTGTAGCAACCCCTGATGGGAGCAGCCGAAAGAAAAAGAAGATTATATTTGGCTAAAACTCTTATTACTTAATAGAAAACAAAATCCACTTTATTATGACTTCTCTTGAAAAAATATATTTGAGTGCATCTGACAAACGATATAATTTAGTGTAATTTAATGACTTCTTGGAGAACTGCCTTATTTTTCCTCTAAAATCACTCGAGTCATTGCTTTATTGATAAATTATTTGCAAATGGAGCTTTGGAAGATAAAAGCTGCTCGTGTCTGGTGAAATTATGCAACCCCTTTTCATTCTAATGCGTTCTGCAAAAAATAAAAAGATCACAATGTTGATTACTTCCACCTTTGGTGTTAAGTTGCATTGAAAGGGATACCAGGTATGGATGAAATCCATCTCAGACACAATCTGGACATATCTGGATACAAGAAGCCGGGTCTGAACAGGGTCCCTTGAGTTTAACTATCTTATCATCATCATCATCAGCCAGCCTGCGAGCTCTGTTGAGTAACGTGTGGTTTTGCTAATGCCGATGTCGCCCCCCCACGTGACGCCCACTGTGTTTCTGTGTGTGCAGAAACCCAGATCAGGACAGGAAGCCATGGTGTTACACCCTAAGTCACGGCGCCATCTCCTGGGAGTACTGCGACGTCCCGGCCTGTGTGAAGTCTGAGTGTGAGTAAAGGGCTGCAGGCCTGGAGCGTCGCGGCCTTCGGGTTGTGGATGTAAATAGGTTGATAATTTCTCAGGGAATCATATTTAGAAAGGATTTCTTAGTGGGCATGCGGGTGGCATGGCGGTCTATTCCATTGCCTACTAATACAGGGATCACCAGTTCGAATCCCCGTGTTACCTCTGGCTTGGTCGGGCGTCTCTACGGACACAACTGACCATGTCTGCAGGTGGGAAGCCAGATGTGGGTATGTGTCCTGATCGCTGCACTAGCACCTCCTCTGGTTGGTCGGGGCACCTATTCAGGGGGGAGGGAGAACTGGGGGGAATGGCATGATCCTCCCACGTGCTATGTCCCCCTGGCGAAACTCCTCACTGTCAGGTGAAAAGTAGTGGCTGGTGACTCCACATGTATCGGAGGAGGCATGTGGTGGCCTGCAGCCCTCTCCGGATCGGCAGAGGGGGCGGGGCAGCGACCGGGATGGCTCGGAACAGTGGGGTGATTGACCAAGTACAATTGGGGAGAAAAATGGGGGGGGGGGGAAATGATTTCTTAGGTTAAAGGCTGTTTGACTCGGCTCTCAACACCAGCTTCTACATAAATACTTTTCTATCCGTGTGTGAATACCTCAGTCGGGAACTTTAATTACCTTGATTGATAATATCTTTACTTAACTAACAGCCTAGTTTGTGCACAACGAGCCTGCTGCAAATTACAGCAATACAACCCGAATCACTGAGAGGTTGTTTTTCCTTTTATAGATTTACTGGGTGACTCATTTGGCTGTCTTCGTTGTAGACTTCCATATAAATTTCAGGCTTGCCATATGACACCTGAGGAATAAGCGGCTTTGTGGACGCTGGATACCATTTGTTCTCTTCATTTTAACCCGCAGACTAATTCTGTCAGCCTTGATGTAATGACTCTACCTGTAGCACATGTGCCATCAGATGAGATTATTCAAAACACTCTCTAAACCTCGTTAAAGGCCACAACTCGCGGTGAGAAACCCCGTGTTAGCGGTGAATGTAAGACTGGATAAACTGCAGCAGTTATCTCCTAGCCTACCCTGCCCAACACTGGCCTGAAAAGTTAAGGCGATGCAATTCTGTTAGTTTTAATGGCGGGACTGATATGGATGCGGGCCAGATGAGGTCAGGGAAGTTTGGAATGACTCATCCTGAATCAACATGTCAAGCAGAGCCAAATGTTTACGTGGTGAGCGGGGCCATTTGGCAGGGCCGGCTTAATGTCATGACGCTGTGGGTATGCAGAAAATTCACAGGGTTTCCCCATCTGGATGCTGCTGTACTCAGCAATATGATCTGGTCCAAGATACTGCTTCGTTTCCAGTGATTTGTGACCCTGTGGCCTGTGTGTTAACTTCCTTCTGCAGAAAAGCTGTTTTGTTATGCTTCTTACAAGGGAGAATCAGTCAGTGGTAGTGGGAGGATAAGAACAGCCACTTAGCAGTGACTACCAGACAACGACTTGTCTGAACTATGAGACAGGCCAGTGTGGCTTAGCTTATCAGTGGTCATACCACAGGCAAAACATTCATATACAACTCATTTGCAGTTATGCATATACTTATATACACTTCATGGCCAAAAGCATCACCACCTATATGCGCTTGTTGAACATCTCATTCCAAAACCATGGGCACTCATATGGAGCTGGTCCCCCTTTTGCTGCTATAACAGCTTCCACTCTTCTGGGAAGGCTTTCCGCTAGATTTTGAAACATGGCTGCAGGGATTCGTTCCCATTCGTCCATCACGAGCATTAGTGAGGTCGGGCACTGAAGTTGGGGAGAAGGCCTGGCTTACAGTCGGCGTCTCAATTCATCCCAAAGGTGTTGGATGGGGTTGAGGTCAGGGGCTCTGTGCAGGCTGGTCAAGTTCTTCCATACCAAACTCTGCAAAACCATGTCTTTATGGACCTCACTTTGTGCATGGGGACATCGTCATGCCGAAACAGGAAAGGACCTTCCCCAGACTGTTGCCACAAAGTTGGAAGCACACAATTTTCTAGAATGTCATTGTGTGCTGTTGCATTAAGATTTCCCTTCACTGGAACTAAAGGGGCGGCACGGTGGCACAGTGGTTAGTGCAGTCACCTCACAGCAAGAAGTTCCTAGGTTCAAACCCCGGGGTTGTCCAACCTGGGGGGTCAATCCCGGTCATCGCTTGTGTGGAGTTTGCGTGTTCTCCCCCATGTCTGCGTGGGCTTCCTCAGGGTGCTCCAGTTTCCTCCCACAGTCCAAAGACATGTAGGTCAGGTGAATTGGCCATACTAAATTGTCCCACGGTGTGAATGTGTGGGCCCTGTGATGAACTGGTGGCCTGTGCAGGGTGTCTCCCTGCCTGCCGCCCAATGACTGCTGGGATAGGCTCCAGCACCACTTGACCTGACTTTGGATAAGCGGCTTGGATAATGGATGGATGGAACTAAGGGGCCCAAACCATGAAAAACAGCCCCAGACTATTATCCCTCCTCCACCAAACTTTATAGTTGGCGTCATGCATTCGGGCAGGTAGCGTTCTTCTGGAATCTGCCAAACCCAGATTGGTTTGTCAGACTGCCAGATAGTGAAGCGTGATTCATCACTCCAGAGAACGCCTTTCTACCGCTCCAGAGTGCAATGGTGGTGTGCTTCACACCACTCTAGCTGACTCTTAACTTTGCACATGGTGACCTTGGGCTCGTGTCCAAATGCTCAGCCATGGCAATCCATTTCATGAAACTCCTGATGAGCAGTTCTTGTGCTGACTTTGCTTCCAGAGGCAGTTTGGGACTTGGTAGTGAGTGTTGTACTTTTACGTGCTACGCGTCTCAGCGGTCCGCTCTGTGAGCTTGTGTGGGCTGCCACTTCACGGCTGAGCTGTTGTTGCTCTGAGATGTTTCCACTCCAAAATAACAGACTTTCAGTTGACTGGGGCCGATCTAGCAGGGCAGAAATCTGACCAACTGACTTGTTGGAAAGGTGCCATCCTACGACAGTGCCACGTTGAAAGTCACTGAGCGCTTCAGTAGGACCCATTCTACTGCCAGGGTTTGTCTATGGAGATTGCGTGGCTATGTGCACTTGATTTTATGCACCTGTTAACAATGGGTGTGGCTGAAGTAGCCAAACCCAATAATTAGAATGGGTGTCCACATACTTTTGGCCATGTAGTGTATGTCTGGCTTCACAAGAGTACACGTTAATGTGTCAAATCACGTTTTATCACATGCATACAATGAATACTGATGAATGAGGACAGCATTGAGGACATCCGCTCTGAGTCTTTGCTTTAGTGAGATTAGAGTTGGTTAAGTTTAGGTATAGGTTTTGAGGCCGGTTGTTCAGTGTTATAGCCCATGTTGAGTGTAAATTGTGGTTAAAAGTAGATCTGAGCGGGGGCATCTGGGTAGCGTAGTGGTCTATTCCGTTGCCTACCAACACGGAGATCGCCGGTTCGAATCCCCTTGTCGGGCGTCCCTACAGACACAATTGACTGTGTCTGCGGGTGGGAAGCCGGATGTGGGTATGCGTCCTGGTCGCTGCACTAGCACCTCCTCTGGTCGGGCGGGGCGCCTGTTCAGGGGGGGACTGAAGGGAATAGCGTGATCCTCCCACATGCTACATCCCGCTGGTGAAACTCCTCGCTGTCAGGTGAAAAGAAATGGCTGGCCACTCCACATGTATCGTAGGAGGCATGTGGTGGTCTGCAGCCCTCCCCGGCTCGGCAAGAGGCGGTGGAACAGCGACCGGGATGACTCAGAAGAGTGGGGTAATTTGCTGGGTACAGTTGGAGAGAGAAAAATGGGGAAAAATCCCCCCCCCAAAAAAAGTAGATCTGAGCAGATGTCCTCAACTAGGGCCTAATTCCTCCATATGTTGACATGTATTGAATGCACGAGACACAACGCTGTGACACAATTACTGTGATTTGACGACCTCAGCTAAGTAGAATACGGCCTGGTCACAGCACTAATGGTAGTGCCGCTATTAGAGATTTAGTGAATATTTGAGGGTGAAGTAGCAAATGTTCTTCAAGATGCACATCATGTCCCTGACTTTAAAGTAACAGTAGGCTTCCTTTTGTCTCCTCGTGCAGTTTACTCTCGGAGAAAAATGCCTTTTATTGTCACTCCTACCACCAAAAAACCCAAGCCTGCCAAGCCCAAGAAAAAGCCCGTGTGCGGGACGAGGCACAAGAAGCGGTTGTCGATCCCCAGAGCCCGCATCATGGGTGGCAACACGGCCCTGCCTGGTACTCACCCCTGGATGGCAGCCATTTACATCAGAGAGAGCGAGTTCTGCGCCGGCACCCTGATCTCCTCGTGCTGGGTCGTCTCGGCTGGACACTGCTTTTCACGCAGGTACGTCACCGATAAACCTCTGGAAAAACGGGTGTTTGTGTGTTGTTTTTTTGGGGGGGATTTTCCCCCCTCCCCCCCCCCCCAATTGTACCTGGCCATTCCGAGCCATCCTGGTCGCTGCTCCACCCCCTGTTGTGACTTATTTGGTCACATGATTGAGTTGAATAGTAGTTCAATAATTAGTTCATGAAAACAAGTGAATTATATTGTTTATTTGATTGATTGATTATTCTATTGAATACATGATTAGAGATATGATTGATTACTATATGTGATACATGATTACAGAAATATTATTTGTGATGTTAAAAAGAATAGATCGAATGTTCAGATCGCACGGTTCATATTAGAAAAGCCTACTGTATGTCGTAATGTAAAACTCAAACTCCCAGCAGGCTTAGCGACAAGGAAACAGGAAGTTGATTCAGTTGACAGTCGAGACTCGTGCGAGAGCAGTGCGCTCAGAGATTAGCAAGAAAAACGTTACCATTAGCTTTGTCAAATGTATGTCTGCAACCATTTTCATATAAAGAAGCTTCGTTTTATAATCCGGTTTTTGTGGTCTTTGCTGTTCGAGAAGGGAATATAATTCCTACACCCCCTCTGCCGATCCGGGGAGGGTTGCAGACTACCACATGCCTCCTCCGATACACGTGGAGTCGCCAGCTGCTTGCTTTCACCTGACAGTGAGGAGTTTCGCCAGGGGGACGTAGCGCGGGGCAGGATCACGCTATTCCCACCCAGTTCCCCCCCCCCCCAACAGGAGCCCCGACCGACCAGAGGAGGCACTAGTGCAGCGACCAGGACACATAACCCGCATCCGGCTTCCTACCCGCAGACACGGCCAATTGTGTCCGTTAGGACGCCCGACCAAGACGGAGGTTAACTCGGGGTTCGAACTGGCGATCCCCATTTTGGTAGGCAACAGAATAGACCGCTACGCTACCCGGATGCCCCAAAACACCCTTTTAAACCAAACTCTTGCTTTGTGTCATGGAAATAAAGACACTTTGCTCACCCTTCGACTCTACTAGTACTTTTGGCTGCTCCCGTTAGAGGGCGCCACAGGAGATTAGCCGTTTCCATCTCTTCCTGTTTCCATCTCGTCCTGTCCTCTGCATCTTCCTCTGTCACACCAGCCACTTGCGTGTCCTCTCTCACCACACCCATAAACCTCCTCTTCGGCTTTCCTCCTCCCTGGCAGCTCCATCTTCAGCATCCTCCTCCCAGTATACCCAGCATCTCTCCTCCACACACGTCCAAACCGTCTCAGTCAGTGCACACCCTTCCACTAACACACCCCTTTTCATAAAGACTCACACTGGTAAGATGGTGCATGTCTTCCCAGCGTGTCCACACTGTTCTCGCCACATCAGCTGAGCAGCTCGTCCAGCGGGTGATTTACAGTCTTGACTTTAAACTCTCGGCATGGCAGTTTTATGGACACACTCTGTTCCGACCAGCATCCAGCTCAAGGAACACCAAAAATAATCCCTCTCTCAGGTGCTCATAAAAACTGAATACACACGCTTCCTCCTGAGCGACAAGGCACCAGGCTCGGATTTAACAGCCGACCTTGGCTCGTCGTTCAACTCCGTCGGTTTTTAATTCAGACGTGTAAAAAGCTTCAATCTACAGGTAATTGGTACCTGATGGAGGTATGCCCCGTGAAAACGAGCCCGGTGTTGTAGAAAACCATTTTTTTTCCTACATGGCGACGGCTTATGAGAGTATGTCTGAGGGAAAATGAGAAGCATCTTCTGTAAGATTTAATTCTGCTGGACCCAGACTACGACTAAAAGTGGTTTTCAGAGGGTGGCGGGTATGATTAGAGAAACGCAACAACATGTTAGACTCTGCAGATTTCCGTCCTGCTCCTTTAGGCTGTGTAATGAATGTGCCAGGCTGTGTCAGTGATGCTGAGGCTGCTGTGTCTCCCCACAGTCCTCGGAAGTCCACCATCCGCGTGGTGTTTGGCCAGCAGCATTTCAACGTCACCGGTCCAAACACCAAAACCTTCGGTGTGGAGGACTACATCTTCCCCAAGAAGTTCTCGGTGTTTAATCCCATGCTGCACGACATCGGTAATAACGGCACGCATGTACACGCACACACACACACACACACACACACACGTACATTTACCAGCAAGTAATGTCAACTAGTTCACCCCCATGTAGAAAAACACACACACACAACCTCTCACACACACACACATACACACATACATTTACCAGCAAGTAATGTAAACTAGTTCACCCCCATGTAGAAAAACACACACACGCAACCTCACACACAACCTCACACACACACATATTTGCCAGTGATTCACCCCCCCCCATTTAGAAAAAACACACACACACATATTTACCAGTGATTTGCCCCCCATGGAGAAACACACATGCGCACACACACACATACACACACACACACGTACATTTACCAGCAAGTGATGTAAACTAGTTCACCCCCATGTAGAAAAACACACACACACACACACACACACACACACACACACACACACACACACACACACACACACAAAGGATCCCTGCCTGTGTACACAGCTGTGCATCACTGAACAGCTGTGTCCATGTACTCCCCCACTAGAACACATATACACACACACACACGCACACACACACACACACACACGACTGGGTGTACCACTGCCGTCGTCTCAGGATCTGTACCCAGGAGTCTCCAAGTCTAGCACTTGCTTTATGTTGTCGCCGAGCGGTTCCATTGTGTGTTCATGCTCACCGTTAAGCGTTCCTCCCCACCTTTTGACAGTTCTGGTCAAACTGAAGAGGGAGGATGGCCGCTGTGTGAGGAGAACCCCGTTCATACGGCCCATCTGTCTCCCCGACAAAGACATGACCTTCCCCGACCACTACTGCTGCGCCATCAGCGGCTGGGGACACACGCATGAGAGTAAGTGAAGCCGGGAAACGTCCCACCTCCGTGTCCGTCGAGCCACATCTGATCTCAGTGGCCTGTCTCAGATGAATAACCTTACACTGACCCTGGTGGACACAGGTACTGTAATGTATACGTAGAGACAACCATTTGCTTTATTTCAACAGAGGCGAATGGATACTCCACCCTCCAGGAGGCCGGGGTGAGACTGGTTCCCCACTCGACGTGTACAAAACCAGAGGTCTATGGCAACCACGTCACCTCTGATATGATCTGCGCTGGGTCCAGCCAGTGTGCAGATGCATGCCAGGTATGAGCGGGTAGCACACCGAGACACAGGGTCCATTCAGTGTGGAAGGTCGGGATTTTGGACTTCCAACTATGGAAAATGCACTAGAGAGAGCCTTTAGGTGGGGGGACATATAGAGACATGCAACACGATGCATCACTTTCTTTTAGAGAAAAGACAGTAACGTATAGTGTAATATAGCATATTATAGTATAATATAACAGCATAGCACAGTAAAGTATAGTATAGTACAGTATAGTATAGTATAACAGCATATCATAGTATAGTACAGTAGCATAGCATAATATAGTACAGTATAGTGTGTGTATGTATGTATATATATATACACATACACTGTATACCTATATAGAAAGGAAGAAATGGAAACGGATGATCTGCTGTGGCGACCCTTAATGGGAGCAGCCGTAAGTAGTAGTAGTATAGTACAGTATAGAATAGTACAATTCACTACAGTATAGTATACTGCAGTACAATATAGTATCGTATAGTATAGCACACTACAATATAGTATAGTATAGTACAATACAGCATATTATAGTATAGCACATTATGGGATAGTACAGTATAATGCAGTGCAATATAGTACAGTGTCGTATAGTATGATACAGTACAGATAGTACAATGTGTTATGTTACGATACAGTAAAGTATAGTACAATATGGTACAGCATAGTACAATATTGTGTAGTATGATACAGTACAGTATAGTGCAGTATAGTACAATACAGCAACACATTCTCATCCCATTGTGTCATGTACTGATGCCTTCGACAAAATGTTGATATCTATCAGAATCAGAATCAATTTTATTGTCCAAGAGTTCCTATGTATATGACGAATTTGACTCTGGTTTACAGCAGCTTGTACTACTTGCATATATATCACACACACACACACACACACACACACACACACACAAATGAAAAACAAAAGAAACAAATGGATTAATTAATTGAATACTGGAGATAAGTATGTATAAACAACAGGTATGTCGCAACTATACCGTTTTGTTATGACTGAATAATTAATAACCCATTCTGCTTCTGATATGATATTACATACTAATATTATAACTTTATAGCTTATTATGCTTACATGTTATATACTAATATTATATTATATCATATGCTAAAAATATATACCATATATTTATCTATTATCTAGCATATAATTCTATACTATATTAGGAACTTATGTCATAATTATAGCATAACAATAACAATTTATAACCAGTATACAGCAATTGTATATGTATCTACAATTGTGCATTTGTATTGCACATCTGGTTTATAAAGAGGTAGTGCACATCATAGATATGTGAGATCTTGACAAGAGGTGACTATTTACAAAGCGTTGTATTTACATAATAAGTGTACATTATTGCACCGTGCTGTTAAGTGTTCATGACAGAGATGGCTTGTGGGAAAAAACTGTTCCTATGTCTGGTGGTTTTGGTGCACATTACTCTGTAGCACTTGCCAGAGAGTAGGAGTTATAACAGGCTGTCCTGGGTGTGTGGGGGTCTGTGCTGATTCTGCCTGCCAGTTTCCAGGCTCTAGAGGTCTACAAGTCCTGCAGGGTGGGCAGAGCAGCACCAATGACTTTTTTTTCTGCAGTCCTTACTGTTTGCTGCAGTCTGTTCTGATCCTGTTTTGTTGCTGCTCTGAACCAGACCGTGATGGGTGTGCACAGGGCAGATTCAATGACTGCGGTGTAGAACTGGCTGAACAGGTCCTGTGGAAGACCAAATTTCCTCAATTGCCACAGAAAGAACATCCTCTGCTGGGCCTTTTTGAGGATTGAGTTGATGTTGGTCTCCCACTTCAGGTTTCTGGAAATGGTAATTCCCAGAAACTTGAAGGTCTCCATGGGTAACACAGGGCTATTGGATATTGTGAGGGGAAGCAGTGCTTCAGGGTGTGTCCTAAAGTCCAATGTCATCTCCACAGTCTTGAGCATGTTAGCTCAAGTTCTGACTGCACCAGGGCACCAGCTGCTCAACCTCCTGCCGATATGCAGACTCATTGCCATCCTGGATGAGTCCGATGACCATAGTGTCATCCGCAAACTTTAGGGGTTTAACAGCTGAGTCCTTGGAGGAGCAGTCGTTGAGGGAGAAGAGCAGTGGGGAGAGGACACATCCCTGAGGAGCACCAGTGCTGACTGTTCGTATAGCAGCGGTGATTTCCCCCAGCCTCACCTTGCTGTTTCCTGCCTGTCAGGAAGCTGGTGATACACTGACAGATGGCAGGGGATACAATGAGCTGGGAGAGTTTGGAGGAGAGGATTTCTGGAATGATGGTGTTGAATGCCGCGCTGAAGTCCACAAACAGGATCCTTGCATATGTCGCTGGGCAGTCAAGGTGCTGCAGGATGTAGTGCAGTCTCATATATATGATATGCAAGGTACTTTTTGGTGTCTGAATGAAATGTGGCAGGTATCTCATACACTTCAGTGTAGAACGTCCGCCATGATCAATGAATATTAATGACATATAGTGGTGGTCAAGTTTTGGGTTAAGGTTTGGTAGTGGTTAAACCGCTGTGTCTCACAGACGCTGAAGGGTACCTTGCACATCATATATTTTAGCTTTGTCAACAGTGTCAATACATGACATTGTGGGAGAATGGACTCGATACGGCATAGTATAGTATAGTCAAGCGTAGTATTATATAGTATTGAGTATTCAGTCTTCTTTCTGTCCAGAGAACTGTGATGGTAGTGTATCTGTTTTGCATAGTAGTAATGGAAATTTTCTGGGTATATGATGCAATCAGAGCTGACACTTGTTTTGTGCATGACTCATTATTGTGTATGTGTTCTTGCTATATTTGTTCATTTTTGAGTGTGTAACTGTTTATCTGCTTGTGTGTGTGTGTGTGTGTGTGTGTGGTTGTTCAGGGTGACTCGGGGGGCCCCCTGGCCTGTGCGAAAGGTGATGTCAGCTTCCTGTACGGGATCATCAGCTGGGGAGAGGGCTGCGGCCGCGTTGGTAAACCCGGCGTCTACACCAAAGTAGGGAACTACATCGACTGGATTAATTCAGTCGTAAAACCCAAGCGCAAGTTTCCAAGATGGGACAATCACCTTCAAATATAACAAACATTTTTTTGTCCTGTGTGTGTGTGTGTGTTTTTTTTTATATGCAATTACCATGGAAGTAAATATTTTTCTTTTTACTGTGACGAATTTTGTGACTCAATAAACCCTGACTTGAATTGACCCTATTATATAATGAATAGACTATTGGTGAATAGTCAGTTTAGCCTCACACAATGTTGTTATTGTTATTTTTATTATTGTTGTTGTTTGTTATTATTGTTATTATTATTATTAATAAACTACTGCATCCCAAATCATCTCTGCATACATCAACATGCTGTATTTTGTCTGATTTGTGGTTGGTAAAAGTTTTAAAATCAATGTGAGTGAAATTGTTTACAGCAACCTATTTGCAGTTCACCTAGTTATTATTCCTTAACTGTCAGTTGCCTTCATGGTGGCAACAACTGAAAAAAGCGTCCTAGTGATGGTGTGGTGGGTCGGCCAGGTCAAACAGTTGTCATGTTAGCTGTTATTTCCCAGGCGGACTCCAGCCGTTCGAAATCTAAATTGCTGCCTAGGGCCCCCCGGCCACGTGCAGTCACATGAGTAACAAAGTGGTGCTGGGACAAGAGGGGAGAGGGGCGGTGGTGGTGTGTGTGTGTGGGGGGGTGCAAAATTGAATTCTGGTTAGGGCCCCACAGTGGCTCGGGGCCGGCCCTGTTTGTTTGTTTACATGGCCCTAAATCCCACATCAGTAACCATAGGGCTTTACAGTCACATCACATTCCCCTACAGATTAAAAATAGAACAGGCGCCAATTAATGTACGACACCCCCTAAAGCTGAGACCCTGGATTCATATGAGGATAAACACAAAAACCTTACCAGAAGAAGAAGTCAGAAACGTCAGAAAGAGCAGCAGTAATGCCAGTTTAGCATGGGCCTCAGATGGGGCGGTGTGTGTGTGTGATGTGGGCGTGCGTGTTCGCGCGCGCGCGTTTGCGTGTGTGAGGGGTGAGTGCGCTGTCCCATACCAGGACAGCTATTTTGAAAGTGACCCCTCATTCATTCAGGACGGGACTCTGCAGCTGTCAGGAACCATGACTGAAGATGACGGATTCGGTTGTCGTGGAGGGATATGTCAAAATCAGAGATGGGAAAAAGGTCGGTTATTAACACGAAATATCACATAGCGAGGGGGGGCGATGAGGTGGAGGTGGAGGTGCTTTAGGGCAGAATGATGTGTTGTTTTGCCTTGAATGTGATTGTCTGTCTCTCACAGTGGAAGACTAGATGGATCGTGCTGCGCAAGCCATCTCCCGTAGCAGGTACGGTGCGCTGTTTGGCTTTGTTTGCTTGTTTGTTTATTTGTTTGTTTTATGTTCTACTCGCATCACGTGTTGTCAGGACAGCCGAGTCGACGCGTTTCGCGGGTTGAACGCGGTTGGTTTCGGTTTGTGTGAATACCAAGTGGAACATGACATAACTGCAGACCTCAAATTCACACGCGCGTTGGATGAGGGTCCGGTGCGCCTCGAGCCCACGTGCGGGCAGGTGGCGTTGGACCGCGCGGAGGAGCTAGTCCGCCCAGCGCTGTTCTCCCGCCGCGCTGTTCTCCCGCCACTCGGTGCAGCCCGCACACTCTCCGTCACAGCTCCTCCACGGGGTTCAAGAGCGGTCAGACCGAACTGCATTGTGGACTCGTCGGTTGTGTAAAGTTGGGCAGTTAACCGGTTTACGGCCTCGCGTACCGTTCGTCTTGACCTTTGCTTAGTCGGGTTCGCTGATTAATTGGTTCGTTTTGAAAACAGTGCGGCGTATTATGACGCAATCAGAGTTCAACGACCTCCATTTTGTGACACACACGCACACACGCTTGGAAATGTAATGTGCAATTTCCCTCCCGGGATTAATGACGTAATCTATCGACCAACGAGGGTTTCCAGTTACGTTAGCCGCGTATGCCTCACTATAAATGAGCGTCATATAGGATCGCGGCCCGTCACTCTTCCATGGTGCTCGACGATTGCGCAACAGGGTTTTGTAATGGATGAAATACGGAGAGGTTACTCTCAGCGTTATAGGAAGAAAACAGAACAAAACGTGTGCGGCATGATCCATAGATAAGAGATACATTCCTAACGTGTTTCTCTACCCACAAACATCTGTCCGCTGGCAAATTCACAACCGACCTGATTTAAATCGCCATTTAAAAGCAATGCGCAACGATTTTTACAAACAAATGTTTTTCCTTTTGCACAATTACTCATCATGCTTTTAGCCATTAGCGGTTACGCGGGTCTTGGTTTCTGCACCGGTGTGATAGAGGAAATATTTAACGGCTTTGGGCAAAAACTGGATGCGGGTCCTCATCAAAGCCTGTGATGTTACTGTTATCACAGCTGTCCGCGGGCATGTGTATCAGACGGCGCGTGTGAAGGTGAGAGAGAGAGAAAAGAGAGAGAGAGAGAGAAGAGGGAGAGAGAGAGAGAGAGAGAAAGAGAGAGAGAGAGAAAAGAGAGAGAGAGAGAAAAGAGGGAGAGAGAGAGAGAGAGAGAGAGAAAAGAGAGGGAGAGAGAGAGAGAAAAGAGGGAGGGAGAGAGAGTGAGAGAGAAAAGAGAGGGAGAGAGAAAAGGGAGAGAGAGAGAAAAGAGAGAGAGCGAGAGAGAAAAGAGAGGGAGAGAGAGAGAAAGAGAGAAAAGAGAGGGAGGGAGAGCGAGAGAGAAAAGAGGGAGAGAGAGAGCAAGAGAGAAAAGAGGGAGAGTGAGAGAGAAAAGAGAGGGAGATAGAGAGAGAAAAGGGAGAGAGAGCGAGCGAGAGAGAAAAGAGAGGGAGAGAGAGAGCGAGAGAGAAAAGAGAGGGAGAGAGAGAGAGAAAAGAGAGGGAGAGAGAGATAGAAAAGAGACGGAGAGAGAGAGAGGGCAGAAGCCCCCCTCTCCAAAAGGCTGAGGAAGGGGAGTCTTCTGATTACTGTCTGTTGGAAAATGTCAATCAACAATAATTAATCGGGTGCTCCGTACAGTTTCTGGACCCCATGATAATTTTGCAGTCAAGTCGTAATTGAAGTAATTATCATGATTAAAATAACTACAAAAAAACGGGCAGGGCATGTTTGATTGCATCAGTTAGCTAACTTCATGATTTTATGATTACGGTTAATGATTTTCAACAGACCTGCTGGTATCCTCTTCATCGTCATCGGTTACGGTGCACGATCGACAGGAAGCATTCATCCTTTCATCCCTCCTTTCTCTTTCCTCCTCTGCCTCCACCAAGAGCATACGGGGACTGGATGCATTGCCCATCTGCACACGTGTAATCTCCGCTCACTTGCAGACACCAGACATATAAAATAGAGCAGAGCAGAATACAACTTTATTGTCCAGCCGAGGCCGGAAAATGACCTTTGGTCTCATCAGATACCATGAAAACACCACGTTACATCAGAGAAGGTTGAACCAGTTCATCTGGACACAGCGTTTATTGACAGATACGTTTCATCACTCAACTAAGTGACCTCTCCAGTCTATACTGACTGCAGGTGTCCCCACCCTTATAAACAGCACAGCGCCGAACGACCGAAACCAACGACCAGTTTCATGCAAATCTGGGTGTGGCCATTAACTAGAGTTTCAATGGCCATGTGTATTATTCACAGAAGATTTGGTAATGGTTGCAATCACAGCATTGTAAGATGGCAACAGATGTACTCTAGTTAATGGTCGTTATACATCTGTCCTGTCACCATCTTACAATGCTGTGATTGCAAACATTACCAAATCTTCTGGGAATAGTACACATGGCCTTTGAAAGCTCTAGTTAATGGTCACACTCCTATTTAGATATGAAACTGGTCGTTGGTTTCGGTCGCTAGGCAACTGCTTGCACTGTATCGTTTATAAGGGTGGGGATACCTGCAGTCAGTTTAGACTGAAGAGGTCACTTAGATGAGTGATGAAACGTATCTGTCAATACACGTTGTACCCAGATGAACTGATTCAACTTTCTTTGATTATCTTACCTGGATTACTGAGCATGCACCAAGACATTACATTACATCAGTACAGTAAATCTCATCACATCACACAACAATTTACACAACACACATACAATGTAAAGCATACATTCAATGCAGAAGAGTGCAGATTAATGCGGATTGTTCATCAAATTTATTGCATTAGGAACAAAAGATTCCTCATATATGTTTTTGTTTGCTACCAGTATGCTGCAGCGCCATTCTGAGGGTCTAACTCAGTATAGAGGAGCTGTTTTAGTGTCACTGACGATGGACAACGTTTTTCTTTGTACAGCCGTACTGTAAAGGTCATCCAGCTACTTCTGTCTTTCCTGCTGTTCTGACGATCCTGGCCAGCTTGTTTTTGCTTGTTAGTGTCAAATGTCCACACCAGACAGAGTTATTAAACACAAGAATACTCTGTATCAGGCTGACATGCACTTCTTCCAAAATGTTAGGACTGACCCCAAGCCCTTTCAATTTCCTTGTTACAAACAGTCTCTGACCGGCTTTCTTTCATATAGAATCAACATTATCCGTGAAACCTAATTCGACATCCATGTGTGCTCCTAGATACCTGAAATAGTTGACAATGTCCACAGATTGGTCACAAACTGTGAGCAATGGGGGTGGGTCTGCACAGTTTATAATAAGCTCATTCGTTTTTCCAGCATTTATTAACAGGAAGCTGGATTTACATCAGCGTTCCAGCTTGTAAATCTGGGCAAAGTAATCAGAGACAACATAATTCTTATATAAAAATGTCATCAGCATATTTGAATAGCTTAAAATTGCTCCCCTGCAGTGTCATCTAGTTGGTGTGCACCGAGAATAATAACGGTGCTAGAACGTAACCCTGAGGTGCCCCTGTGTTTAAAACGACCTCATCAGAAAGTGCTCCTTTTTCACTGACTCTCTATGGGCGGTCAGTTAAAAAGTCTTTGACCCACATCGCCCCCGTTTCACCACAGAATCCAGAAGCCATTGCAGGAATACATGTATCTGCATCGTATTAGCAACAGCATGCCAGGTGTCCTTGCTGTTGCATTCAAACTTGAGCAAATGCTAAGAGATACGTATATATAAAAAAACATGGCCTTGCTGTTACGTTCAAACTTGAGCAAATGGAAAGTTATATATATATAAAAAAAAAATCAACAAAAGCCAAGATGAAAGCTGCATTATTCTGTATGACTGTATCTCTCCCCACTTCCTCCCACACCTGGACTCCTATAGATTGCCTCGTGCTGCTGGTTTTTAAGGACAAGTTGGACAAAGTGCAGGGCCATAAAGAGAGAGGCAGCGTCATCCTGGAGGACATCTGCGGCCTGGAGACGGGACAGTGGTTTGAAGGAGTGGGACACACGCTGGCCATCCTTTGTCTGTGCCAGGCGGCTGTGTTGGGCTTCGACAGTAAAGAGGCCCTCCTCGCCTGGGACGTCCGCATACGATACAGCCTCGGGGAAGGTGAGGGCTCTACCGCTTTTCTCATTTTATCAGTCTGTGAATTTTTTACTTCAAACGAACAGTTGCCTGTTGGTTTGCCCAAAGCTACAGAAACCCCGCGTGGGAAAAAAACAAAAACTCCCAAAATACAACAAAAAACTGTCTTTAGTCAAAAACACTTGATGGTACATTAGATACTACACAGTAGATAGACAGACGGACCAGCATACAGATAGATAGATAGATATACAGACAGACAGATATACAGACAGACAGATCGATAAATACATACATAAATACATACAACCATTTTGTTTTTATAATTTTATTTCTAATCATATTTATTATATATAATTATACAACTATTTATAATTGTATACATTGGAGGCATAAATTGTTGTCAACACGGGGCCAGGGCCCTAAAAGGGGGGTCAGGGGGGTGTTGAGATGATGGGAAATTATCGAAAGCTTCAGTCACAAAACATCCAGACATACTAAGTAATTATCCAGCCAAATAAATAACACAAAGTTATCAGCTGATATTATATAAAGTGGTATGATAGCCCTTTTTACTTTCGGTGGATGTGCTATGCTCTCGTATGTCTGGTATAAACTGCACAAAGGCAATAAAGACAGATTTTGTGCTTTGAACATATTTAATTATCACAAACTGTATTTGTGTAGCACCTTTCCTATATGAAATGTAGCTCAAAGTGCGAGAGAAAGAAAATTAAAAGTAATATGAGAGCATATAAAATGATGAAGTATTTGGGGATTACCACCAAAGAACAAATGTTGTTTTTTAAATCCCTTTTATGATTTTATGTTGATAAATGGAATAGCTATCGTGTCTGCTGTTGGGGTGCCGGGGGGATGGGGGGGTTTCCTTGGGGGGTAAAAAGGTCGTCAAATTAATCTTCAGGGAAGCTCTCCAGGGGCTGATGGAGGCCTTTTCTTACAGCATTATTATGATGTAGCTTTGGCTTCAGAAGGAGGCGGAGGTGTGCTACCGACTCATCACTTTACAGATGTTCAAGACGCCGTTTTTGGCAGTCTGGGCTGGTTTATGTGATAGGACGCTGAGGCGTGACAGGAGAAGCTAGGTAGAGGGTGATGGGATGACACGCCAGACAGGTGGTAAAGCTGGGATTCGCTCCGCGGTTTGCACATGAGCCTACATTTAATGTTTTCTACATGACTGAGCCACTAGGACGCCCTGGAAATGTATGTTTTTTTATCAGGGCTGTGAGTGACACCCTGAAATGCTGTCGGGCATCCTTTGTAAAAAAAAAAAAAAGTAATAGCTACAATCAAGTGAGCAGTTAAAGGCTTTCGGTTCTGTACTGCCGAGCTCAGCCTACATGACATTTTCTACTTTGGTCACCATGTCGGATGCTGTGGTCTGTGGCGACTAAACTCTCGGCCTTCCTTGTCCTGAGACGATGCACATTTCACAGTTTGACCGTGACATATACTCATGTTGGCGGCACGGTGGTGCCGTGGTTAACGCGGTCACCTCACAGCAAGAAGGTCCAGGGTTCGAGCCCCGGGATAGTCCAACCTTGGGGGTCATCCTGGGTCGTCCTCTGTGTGGAGTTAGCATGTTCTCCCCGTGTCTGCGTGGATTTCCTCCGGGGTGTCCGGTTTCCTCCCACAGTCCAAAGACCTGTAGGTCAGGTGAATCGGCCAGGTGTGTGTGTGTATGTGTGTGTGTGTGTGTGTGTGGGGGGGGCTCTGTGATGGTCTGGCGGCCTGTCCAGGGTGTCTCCCCGCCTGCCACCCACTGACTGCTGGGATAGGCTAACATACCCGTGACCCTGAGTAAGGATAAGCGACTTGGGTAATGGATGGATGGATGTACCCGTGCTGTCTTCACAAGACAGAAACCAGAAAAAACAAGAACCACACCAAACCAACTGTGTTTGGTTGAGTTTTTATTTTGCCTCGCCGGAGCAACATGCACTCCCCGTGGGTCTCAAAAATACTCATAACCCGTATAAAGGACTCCCCATCGGTCAATGTCAGTGACCACATCTCTTTGGAGGTGTCAGGAAAGAAGATGAGAGGCGAAAAAAGTATGGCAAGTTTTCGTGACTTGACTCAGACGCCTCACGGGTCGCCCTTCACCGCATCACAGTGATTTACGTTTCTGATGCCACCATCCTGCACGATGCTGCGTGGTCCTCCAAGAACTCAGACTGATTCTGATTTGACGTTTGTTGCGGAGAACATGCAATGACACAGTTTGATCATTAAGGGCAAGGTGCCTCATCCATCCATCCATCCATTCATCCATCCATTCATCCATCACCCAAACCACTTATCCAGTTCTCAGGGTCCCGGCTATGCTGGAGCCTATCCCAGCAGTCATTAGGCGGCAAGTGGGGAGACACCCTGGACAGGCCACTAGGCCATCACAGGGCTGACACACACACACACACACACACACACACACACACACACACACACACACACACACCTAGGGACAATTTAGTACGACCGATTCATCTGACATGCGTGTCTTCGGACTGTGGGAGGAAACCCACGCACACACGGGGAGAACATGCAAACTCCACACGGAGGACGACCCGGGACGACCCCTAAGGTCGGACAACCCCGGGGCTCGAACCCAGGACCTTCTCGCTGTGAGGAAACCGCACTAACCACCGCCCCACCGTGTCGCCCCGAGGTGCCCCATATATGAGCAATTATTGTAGAAGTGCTGAAGACAGTTTCTGTGTTGAGGGAGGCATGGCTTTTAGCAGAGCATCCATAACAGTAGAAAAGCAGAGTGTCAGTGCTTAAGTAGCAGACCTACCCAGCTGTCTTCTATAAAACACACCCTGTCATTCACACGTAGTCTGGTTCGATCCCTGAATAGTGCTGCATATGATGGAGTGTAATGAAGTAATGGAGATGTAGCGGCATTGCTCAGCTGCTGGCTGCAGCCCAGCTGCAGCCTTGCGAGGTTACGAACGGCGGTGCAGGAACTGATGTGCCGAATTAAGCCAAAGAACAATGTCACTGACAAGAAACTGGAGCTGAGCCTCAGGCATGTGTGTGTGTGTGTGTGTGTGTGTGTGTGTGTGTGTGTGTGTGTGTGTGTGATGTGTTTTGTTGTGCCGTAGAAGAGGGAAGAATGCTCTTTGACATTCTTTGACACACACCCCCCCCCCCATGAATCTTCCTGAAAAGAAGCGACGACAAGATGCCGCGGGCCAATGTTTACTCGTCTCCGGCTGCATCAGTCTCACCTGGCAGTGTGTTGCCTGCTGTTGTGTCGGCCTGTGACTGACTCCCCTGTACATGCTGCGAGTGATGGACTTAGCTTGTCTCTATTAGGCAGACACAGGGAGCTTCAAGGACATTTGCCTGAACATCGCTGGTGGCTCTTAAAAAACACAGATACGCACACACACAAAGAAACACACACACACACACACACATTTCAAAGTCACACACTGAGACATCGAGGTGGTGAATGAGAGACATCAAAAATGCAGACTAAAGAACTGTGCAACTGGCTATTGTGTGTGTGTGTGTGTGTGTGTGTGTGTGTGTGTGTGTGTGTGTGTGTGTGTGTGTGTGTGTGTGTGTGTGTGTGTTTGTGTTGTAGTACTTGAGCCCAGGACTTTGACTCGAGTCCAGGACCTGATTTTCAGGACTCGTGACTCGACTGATGACTTGGACTTGGACGTGGACTCGGACTCGAGCATTGACTGCATTCGGACTTGGAAGTTGGAGATGAGGACTCGGACTTGTTAAATGATATAGACTGTTTTTGTTGTTGTTAGTTTTCTTGTAATAGGCCCTAATAATTTGGCATAAGATATTGATAGTTATATTAATACCGTAACATTGATCACCACATTCTGGTGATCAATAGCTTTTTTACGGTGCCAGAGTGGAGCCCTGGAGCCCATCTTGGAACTCGACTCAGACTCAACCTTGATGACTCGGACTCGGACTCAGGTAATAGAGACTCGACTTGGGCTCGACTCGGACTCTTCTTTGGGGACTCGGACTCGAACACTGGGGGACTCGAGACTCGACTCAGACAAGGTTTAGTGACTCGACTACAACACTGGTGTATGTGTGTGAGGTGCAGAGACCAATAAGAACACACACAAATACACACACACACACACACACACACGCAGTGCGCCCCCTACAGTCAATATTGGACCTTCGCGGCTCAGACAGGCTTTCCTTTTTGTCTTTGATCTTCAGCAGCAACCCTGATGCAGCTACACAGATATTTACGACAAGGCGTTTGATTGATTGCAGCGGGCCTGAGATCTGAGCCTTTCCCTGCTCGCCTCACTGATCTCCCCCTCCGCGCTCATCTGGTCCCCCTGTCTTTTACTGCCGAGCTAAATCAAAAGCACGCCGGGCTAATCATCTTTAGAACCTAATGGGCTCTTTAATGTTGCTTTGAAAAATGTTGTTTGCTTCATTTACAGGCAAGCGTTTGCTTTACAGCCATCTTCATCTTGATGAAGGCAGACACAGCATGTGCACTTAATGACTCTCATTTAAGAATTTCCCCTTTCTCTTTCTTTTGTTTTTTTTTGGGGGGGGGGGTCTCAGTTCACAGATTTAACGTCGGAGTCTTACCAGGGACCAAATTGGAGAGCGGACCCGCAACCCTTCATTTGTGCAACAACTTGCTCGCCTTGGCTCGGGACGTCCCCCCTCTTATCATTGGACATTGGAACCTTCCGGATCTGCGCAGATATGGACCCGTACCAAATGGATTCGTATTTGAGGGAGGGACACGCTGCGGTTACTGTAAGTTGATTAATGGCTCTGTTGTCCTTGCTATGCTAACTTTTTTTGCGCTGGTCTAGGCCGAGTTATCCATCTTGATGTGATGGCGGACCGTAAAAGGATAATTTATGACCAGAAGATAACGCCTCTGCCCACAAGGGAGATTATTAGGCTGCGAACACACATATTACATAATTGTCCTTCAGCTTATATAATAAGAGGAAACTAAGAAATAAAAAAGACTTGTTCTAAACTGATTTATTACTGTAATTCGGTATCTGACACACAGTGATTAACTACAAAAATGTTATATAAAACACAAAACGTGTTGTTTTGTCCATCAGTTCATATTCTAGAAGCACCCTCGTGTGTTTTAAAGGACAGAAAAACGTTTCGAATAATTTATGATACCTGGATGCGACGCATGCAAGGACGGACATTGTTGAAGCCAGATATGATGCAGAAGCAGCACATTTGGTTTGATTGTGTTGTGACTCACTTGATCGTAAGAGGGGGAAGAGGGAGAAACCTGCATGAGATTATTGCTGGTCTTGATGATGATGTGACTACGAGGGCCTCCATGACGTAAGGATGTCCATGATAATCAGTAACTTTCTATGATACTTGCATCTATAACGCCCTATAAGCATCTATAACACCCTATAAGTGTAGCTATAAGTCATTGTAAGATTCATTATAACCATGTATAGACCCTCACAACACCTTATAACCACCTTTATGATACATTATGTCAATTTAAAACGGATTTATGCATTATAAATATGTCATCATTAGCCTATTTAACTGTCAGATGTCATAATGCATCATAGCCAACTTGTTTTGCTGAAGTTTTGTAGCGATGCATAATGAGACATCAGTGCTATTTCAGTCTTCAGCCATAGCCGTTAGTCATTGTAATACACATTATAGGAAAGTATGGGTGTTATAGATGCAATAGACGCTTATAGGGTGTTATAGATGCTTATAGGGCATTATAGATGAAAGCTTCATAGAAAGTGTTACCAACCATACCATTAAAATACTTCATCATTAATAAAATAAGGGAAGTAACCTACAAACTAATTCATAGATATTACCCAGCTAAAAGCTATCGTAAGAAAATGAAAGATAACATTGAGACATTCTGCTCATTTTGTAACAACGGTAATGAAACCACCTTACATCTATTCTGGACATGCCCATGTACTCAGACATTTTGGAAATATATGTGTGAACGTATCAGGAAATATTTATGTAATGATTTCTCCTCGATGTATTGCTTGGCGGCGGCACGGTGGTGCAGTGATTAGCACGGTCGCCTCACAGCAAGAAGGTCCTGGGTTCGAGCCCCAGGGTAGTCCAGCCTTGGTGGGTCGTCCCAGTTTGTCCTCTGTGTGGAGTTTGCCTGTTCTCCCCGTGTCTGTGTGGGTTTCCTCTGGGGGCTCCGGTTTCCTCCCACAGTCCAAAGACATGTAGGTCAGGTGAATCAGCCATACTAAATCGTCCCTAGGTGTGTGTGTGTGTGTGTGTGTGTGTGTGTGTGTGGGGGAGGGCCTGTGATGGTCTGGCGGCCTGTCCAGGGTGTCTCCCTGCCTGCCACCCACTGACTGCTGGAATAGGCTCCAGCATCCCCACGACCCTGAGATAGATAATGGATGGATGGATGGTTGGTGTTGCTTGGCTTCTATGATGACCGATCTAAAACAAATGAGTACTTTCTAATCAGCCTCATTCTTTTACCAGGCAAATTTCAAATTCACAAATGTAAATTTAGTAACCAAAAAACCTTTATTTATTGTATTTGAACAAGAAGTCCGGCATTATGTCAAAACTATCTCAACTTCCAACAACACCAAAGCTGTTAAAACCCTCAACATGTGTGGACTTTTCAACATCTTTCCATTATGCGTAATGTAAGAGGCGATACCCCTGGCTCCCATTTTCCATGCTGTAGTTCGCTTGTGTTTTTTTGCTGTGTCTGTTGAAGAGTATGGAGTCCTATGTTGTAAGCAAACAATTCTGTGTATTTTTGTGTTATTAAAATTAAATGTTGCAATTAAAAAAAAAAGATGCAACTATCAATATGTCATTATAGTCTGGAAGGCATTGATGATCAGCCTAGTCCCCACTTTGCCTTCAGGTTTTTTTTTTTAATGAGTTCAGTAAAGTGTAAAAACTTTATTAATCTTTACATAACCAAAAAGCAAACAATTAAAGAGCTAACTTTATTCATATTTACATAAACAAACAACAAAGCATTAAAGGTTGGGTGTCCCATCAGAGGAGCAGGAATGCAGGGTGGCTCTCAGTGAGGTGTCTCTAAAAGTAGATCTTCATTAATCTTCTTTACAATCTTGGTGAGGAGGTCTTTCGCTGGAGTGACGGATGAAGCTGTTTCCACAGTCTGATGGACAGTTGTATTTCCAGTACGATTTTTGTAGTTTTGCACTTGAGGGACACAGAGGGGATAAGCTGCTGGAAGAACTATTGAAAGCTCAAACTTGACAAATGCCTCCAGACTGCTGAAGAGAAGATGCACTTGCGTGCCTACACAGCGGACGTCTGAGATAGTCAGCCTCAGAGCACCAAATAATTTCAGCCGGCGCACTTCCTCACCCAGTAAACGACAGCGACTTACCACCAAGCAGCTTTGGGATACCGTTGCTGGTTGGACACCTCTTCACCCGAGCAGTCTCTCCTTCAGTCTACCGGGACAGCAGTTTATGAGCTAAACAGGCATGACACTGCGAGGCTCTCTCAGCTAGATAAAATGTGAAAACGATGTCAGATATATTCAGCTCGGATGCTTCATCTCCATCACACTTTTCAAACACCACCGGTCAACGTCTTATAGAGAAAGCTGTAGACTTGGAAGTTAACCTGCTTTTCCTCAAACTTCCACTCATTAATGCTATGCAGCATGTTGACGTGGTTCTCGAGATCCCGAGTCTCCGTTTTGAGTCTTTTCAGTTTGTCCAGATTGCAAGTCTTCTGTAGTACTTCCAACTTGTGTATTTGTCTTTCATGATCAGCCAATGCTTTTGTTACTACCGCCAGTCCTTGCTCAGCAGAGGCCAGTGTTGGTTTCTTCTAAACCTTTTCTTTCACCTGCATTAAGTTCAGCTTCTAATTCATGAATACAGTCGTCGAGGTTTTTCAGCATCACATCCCCTCTTCAATCCTTCCGCTCAACTTCTGTTGTTCATTCGTACTAGCATGAAGAAGGTTTGAGTACAGGACTTCTTTCATTTCATGTGACTGAACCTTGCTTTTCTTTCTGAAGAAGTCATTTCTTTCTTTTAATTTTCCATCAAAACGTTTCAGCTCTAAGCTCTTCCTCTGTAAAACATCTCATCTCTTCCCAAAGACATGGATTAACATGCCTCAGAAGTTTCCCCCTGTCCTTCCTTTGGGCTTTCAACCCCTCCACCTTCTCTGTGAGGATCAGGTTGTCCACCTCGTAGGTTGTCGCCATGTTTATCTATCTATCTATCTATCTATCTATCTATCTATCTATCTATCTATCTATCTATCTATCTATCTATCTATCTATCTATCTATCTATCTATCTATCTATCTATCTATCTATCTATCTATTTATTTGTTTTCAATTTCCCCCCTTTTTCTCCGCAGTTGTACCTGACCAGTTACCCCGCTCATTTTGAGCCGTCCCGGTCGCTGCGCCACCCCTTCTCTGCCGATCCGGGGCCGCCCCGACAGACCAGAGGAGGCGCTAGTGCAGCGACCAGGACAAATACCCACATCCGGCTTCCCACTCGCAATTGTGTCTGTAGGGACGCCTGACCAAGCCGGAGGTAACAAGGGGATTCGAACCAACGATCCCCGCTTCGGTAGGCAACAGAATAGACCGCTACGCTACCCGGACGCCCCCGGTTGCCGCCAGGGTTGTGTGGGGGAGGCGGCTGGTAGGATGACGTCACATCCTGTGGCACCGACCAACGCAGGAAGCAGGTTCATTCTGAGATGGATTTTTTTTCCTTCTAATTTTTCAATCTGAGAAGTTCGCCAGGAAACTTGTCTCACCGTCGCAGCGAAAACAGAAACCACAGTGGCTTCTTTCACTCTTGAAAAAAAGGACATTTCGATAGCTAAAGTTATTACAGCGCTATTACTTCAGGTAACGCGTGGACTCACGCAGCGAACCGAGGAGTCGACAACAACCGAAATGATGACTTTTGATAACAGTGCTGTGCAAAACAGAAAAAAAATAAATGCAAAAAAGCAGCAACAACAACAAATCTGACTGGGGGAAAAAAAGTATTATAGGTGTAAACCACTAATAACACACGTTAGCTCCTAGCTAACGGGTCTGACCCTTTAGACGAGCGGTTAGTGATGTCGCCTTGTGGTGCAGTACACGCCGTATCGAATCCCGCACCGGGCAAGAAAATTACCGGTTACATTGGGATGATGGCATGAGAAAAAAAACAAGAGAAGTGAGGAAAAATATTCTGGTGCAATGTGATTTTTCAGCCAGTGGTTTTATGTTGGCTAAACGGCTTCTACTCCTCCAGAATCTCGCCACATCAAGAATGTTTTTCTGCTTCACTCGTACTTTGTTGGCTAGCCAGCTTCTATTATCTCATTAGCTAATTAGAGACTAGAGACGCATTTCTCCAGTATTCGCTGGCTGCAGCTCAGTGCCGGTCCATTTTTAACAGATATTCGTGTGTGCGTATGAACGAGAGCCTCTTTCCCACCAGCCACGCTGGTATTTTGTGAAGCGCTGCAAAGATTCCAGAAAAAAACAAACAAACAAATAAACAAACAAACAGCAGTGGCGCTCGACTAGCGACCAAGTGGACAGCGGTGACACGTGTCATGTTGGCGCCACAACTTCAGCGAATGGATGCTGAGCAGCTGAGGCGAGGCGAGACAGGGCGTGTGGGTGTAGTCAGAGAGCTGATGACGCTGCATCGATCATCTTTTGTCGTGTGCTCAACTCTGATCGCACTGGACGAGTTCAGGTGTTTTATTGTATTGCAGCTTAACCTCTGCAGCGCCCGGATGTTGCCCGTGGGACCAACAACAATACAACGAAACAGACCGGAAACAAAACAACCCTCTGGTTCAAGCTAAAAGCAGTGTCGTAAAGATTTAAATAAAAGTAATGGGTCGGTTGTGCATGGACGTTACTTAATGGTCCCCCGGCGGGTGTTTATGTGCTGTTCATAGCACAAGTTTTATTTCTAACTTATCCCGTGTTGATAAATTAATGTAGTTACAGAAACGACCGACTTGGAATCCATTACGAAGCCATTCATCAGGCCCGTATAAAGTCTCTGCGTGAGCTCGTCTGTGGGGGATACCGAACCCAGCGGCACACACTTACATTCAGCTCCTTCACAGTAGATGCCAGCATTCAATCAACGCTGCTTTTATCTGACATCTCATTGCTTTCTGTTGAGGTAGCGGGGGGGGGGGGGGGGGGGGCGAAGGAGTTTGGCATTTGGCTGTGTGTGTGTGTGTGTGTGTGTGCGTGCGCGCATGCACGCGTTTTGTTTTTGTTTTGTTTTTTTGGGGGGGGTATTAAAATCATTACGCCCATGGATAATTTACTTTGCAGCAGACTTTCGGCCCAGCTGGCATTTTTCGTTGCACAGAGAATTAATGTCAGCGTTAGCAGTGAAGGGGATCAATGGACGCGTGCGTTGCGGTGCTCAGGGCCGCTAGGCTTCAGACAGACGCGCTGAGGAGCTGCTCGCCGGGCTCGCAATGAAATAAAACCCGAGACTTCGGGTTTCCTTTTTTTTCGTGTTCATTGGGTTTTGCCTTGATGAACTTGGCAGATAGCAGACGCGAAAACATCTGTTTTATAGCCAGAGACTCGAGCACATAGTGTTACCTCCCGTGCAAGACGTGACGAAATGTGCTGTTTTTAATTGTACTGAGTTGTGTTTGTAGTTATTGGAGTTGTGTTTGTACTTATTGGAGTTGTGTTTGTACTTATTGGAGTTGTGTTGGTACTTATTGGAGTTGTGTTTGTTCTTATTGGAGTTGTGTTTATACTTATTGGAGTTGTGTTTGTACTTATTGGAGTTGTGTTGGTACTTATTGGAGTTGTGTTTGTACTTATTGGAGTTGTGTTTGTACTTATTGGAGTTGTGTTGGTAGTTATTGGAGTTGTGTTTGTACTTATTGGAGTTGTGTTTGTACTAATTGGAGTTGTGTTGGTAGTTATTGGAGTTGTGTTTGTACTTATTGGAGTTGTGTTGGTACTTATTGGAGTTGTGTTGGTACTTATTGGAGTTGTGTTGGTACTTATTGGAGTTGTGTTGGTACTTATTGGAGTTGTGTTTGTACTTATTGGAGTTGTGTTTGTACTAATTGGAGTTGTGTTTGTACTAATTGGAGTTGTGTTTGAGCAGCACATTGGCCGCACCACGTGGCCGTGATGAGGTGCGTTGCGGCGCGCGTCTTGGAACAGACATTAAAGGGGGGCGCGACAGAAAACGCCGGATAGCCCGCGAGATCACAGCGTCCACGAGCCGGCACGGCAACATGAGCCTGCCGCATGCCGCGCGTGATTTATGTAGCGAGGTTCATCTCGCGGCTGCAGAGATCTGACTGGACACTGGGAGGGTCACGCGACAGTTGCCATGTCAAGTTAGGGCAAAGTAAAGGAAAAGCAAAAGCAAGCCCGGAGAGGCTGTGTGCTGTATGTGTATGTGTATGTGTATGTGTATGTGTATGTGTATGTGTATGTGTATGCGTATGTGTATGTGTATGTGTATATGTATGTGTATGTGTATGTGTATGTGTATGTGTATATGTATGTGTATCTGTGTCTGTATGTGTATGTGTATGTGTATGTGTATCTGTGTCTGTATGTGTATCTGTATGTGTATGTGTATGTGTATGTGTGTGTCTGTATGTGTATGAGAAGATGCTCATGTGTGTTGAAGGGCAGCATGCCGGGGATATGTAATCTCGGCACAGTTTATCCACAGCAGATGGGGAAGTGGGTCGACGGTGTTATTGGACCTCTCACGTCTGGCTAACAGAGCAGCGGACCAGTCGACTCACTTGTTTTTATTTTTTTATTTTTTGTCCACCGTATAGTCTTTACAGTTTAAACCATATACCATGGACAGAACAGCACTCCAGATTTTCAGCCATGCAAGACACGAAGGCTTCCTGTAGAAAAATGACATTTCTACTTGGGAAAAAAAACCAAATAACATAAGCGATATACTTTTAAGACAGAGATGGCGTCTGGGTAGCGTAGCGGTCTATTCCATTGCCTACCAACACAGGAATCGGCGGTTCGAATCCCTGCGTTACCTACAGATACAGTTGGCCGTGTCTGCGGGTGAGAAGCCGGGTGTGGGTATGTGTGCTGGTCGCTGCACAAGCACCTCCTCCTGTACAGGGGGGCAAGGGAAACTGGAGGGACTAGCGTGATCCTCCCATGCCCTATGTCCCCCTGGCGAAACTCCTTACTGTCAGGTGAAAAGAAGCGGCTGGCGACTCCACATGTATTGGAGGAGGCATGTGGTAGTCTGCAGCCCTGGAGGCTCAGAAGAGTGGGGTAATTGGTCGGATACAATTGGGGTGAAAAAAGGGGGGGGGCAGGGATAAAATAGGCATCTCAATCAAGGTGAAATAATGGCAGAAATTCCCCTCACATCTTTGATGAGCATCCACAAGAACCTCGGTGTGATTGAGTTTGGCCCCGTTCACATTTGTATCTTCAGGATTGAAAACCGGAGTTGAGTTCCGTTTTGTTCATGTTTTGTGTCCACACACACACAACACACACACACACACACACACACACACACACACACACACACACACACACACACACCACATATGTGTAGGACCAAGAACACTCATGTGTGAACGAGTAACCGCACTTGCTCCTGTATTTACAGTGCTGGCAGTAAGTTCGCTTCTGCCACCGAGACTGCAGTTCCTTTTCCCTTCGAGATGAACTGGTCATGTGTGTGCCGGGTGGGCTGTGCTGGGCTGGTGGGCACAGCGTGAGGGGTCCACTTGGTTTGTTTTGATTCCACATTGTATTTGCACTCAGTCACGGACTGGGGCAGGTTTTTTTTTGCACCTGTTCTTTGTCGGGGAGGCTTGTTTGTTTGCAGCTTTAAAGCTTTAGTGGCCAGCGAGCAGCCGACGTTGAATCACTCTACCGCCCAAATCATTAAACATGTTTGTGCATCCTCTCGTAAAACGAGAGCTAAAACCAAAACATGTGCTGGGAAAGCTCTGGGAGTCTCAGACGGTCTGCGCCACGGACCACCATATGAGCAACTACTTCTAACTTTGTAAGAGCCGTATGTGTGGGAAAACCGGGACATCTGTCTTCGGTGTTGGTCAGTACTGACGTCGGGGTGGCCTTTGCCGATGACCTCTGACCTGGGGGGTGTTTGGAATGTGATTGAGGCCAGCGCTGACATGGGTGGTCTGAGGAACGGGCGGCATTAAAGGACCCTTTTCTAGGTGACATTACGGTGACAGACTGCAGGTTGGGTAGTTAGACAGTTCGCAGGGGGTTGGGGGGTTGGGGGTCAAAGGTCACGGGAGCATGGCAGATGGCCCCTGAATCTTCATATCACCGTGTGATAACATTTTAAACATGCATATATGCACCATTTGATAACAATTATGAAACAGAAATAGAAGTGTAATGCGGAATGGGAGTTTTTAAACAGGAAGAAGTTTTCAGTTTGGCTGGAGATGTTCACTGACTTAAACAGACACTTTAAAAATGTGGCCACAATATTGTTCTGAAGGTTTTAGCCTGATAACTGTGTGGGTCATAGCAGTGTGTCTATCTTTTCACATTCTGTATATGCATCATATGCATTGTCTCTCATGCAAACCGCTTGCAGATTGAATGATTGATTGACTAATTAAGCGGTTGACGGTTGGTTGGTTGGTTGGTTGGTTGGTTGGTTGATTGATTAATTGACCTGGCAGAAAGCTCTCTTGACGGTGTGGACTGTAATAGTGCATATGTGCCTGCCCCCGAACCGAAGGGCAGAAAAGACAAGACATAGTAACTTTCAAACTGTGTGTTTCCTACAGGGGCTGGAGTTTTCTTCCTGGCGTCTGCGGAGAGCGAGCAGATCAGCTTTCTGTTCGACTGTATCGTCCGAGGTATCTCCCCCACCAGAGGCCCTTTTGGAGTGCGGCCAATCCTGCCGGGTCAGTACCAGAGGTGTTTAACGCTGTTTAGCAAGGAGGGACTGGAAAACGCAGCCGACTCCCAAGAAATCTGTGCAGACCGGAGAGGGCAAAGTTGCCGTGAAGTATGTTGAGGGAAGTGTGCGACCAGCTAAAGTTATCCACATAATCTATAAGATTAGTAGCGTGGCAGAGCGGCGCAGTTGTTACACAAACCGTAAGCATAAGGTCCCATGTTAAATCCCATCTAAACAGCAAAAAGGGTCCATCTGCTTCAATGGGATCAGTGGAAATGTTACCAAGAAAAAAACCAAATCCCTTCCTCTTTCTGAGTTATGCAGGACCGATAGCTAAATGCCTAAATTGTTCTCATTAGGCGTGATTTGGTCTGTTAGTTTGGGCTAAGTTTGTACTGAACAGTTGCAGTCTTAATTTTAGCAAATGTCGTTCTGGTTTCACACATCCAGGGGGATTTACCAGAGCTGCCCGGCATCTCGCTCCGCCGTATGCAGCCTTCCTGGAATGAAACCGATTTGGGCTCGGTAGAGAATGGGCCATAGGATACCATACAGCGTTCTTTGATGCTTTGAAACTATGACTGACAGCTGTTTTACATGTAATTGAATTATGCCCTGAAACAAACTTTAATTTTAGTCAATGCAAATTGCAATCCCCCTTCTTTGATGTACTATGGCAAATGCATATGATTGGGTCACCTTAAACATACAGTACAAGGATAGAGGTATATATAGCAACTATAGCAACTTTTATTATAGCAACAAATCCGATTAAATCATCTATGTATATCTGACAGTAGGGCACTGCTACTGAGAGAGGTGCCGGAGATCTGGCTGCTGGTTTTCCTGGTGCAGGCTTCCACTTGGATTTCATCTTGGTCAAATGATTGACGTACACTTATTGACAGGGTCTCGATCAATAAGGTGTTGTGATGGCGACGATTTGAAAGCAAACTGTTAGCACGATAGGATATGCCTCTAAGGATCAATGAAATATTCATAATTTCTCCATTGTAATATTACAATATAACCGGGCGTATACCTCAAGCCTCAAGTCCTGCCATGCTGACGTTCAGCATCTCTGATCCTCTTGGGACTGGTCTAGTCACTGGTCTGTTGTAGAGAAGTTGAATGAAAAGCACTGGACGCAGCGTTTTTATTCCCAGCTAGGGAATAAAAATGTGTCAGAACAGAGTGGGAGTTAAAAGTGAAAGAAAACGCCAACACGGGGAAAAGCAGAGACGCTTACAGCCGAGGATGTCCCGATCTGATGCTGAGAGATCAATATTGGAGCCGATCAATTGATCAGTATCAGCTGTATTAAGCCCGAGTATTCAACTCATTTACTCTAGTACGATTAGCAATATGACAGTTTAAGAATACTCCATTAATGGTAAAAGTCCTGCTTTCAAAATTTCACTTAAAAATAACATATTAACAGTATCAGTACAAGTATCCAAAGTAAAAGTACTCGTTCCCTTTCAGAGTACCAAATTATTTATTAATCTGTCAGCAATATTTTGATGTTGTAGCCGGTCTGACCAGTTCATATACTGTTGGATAGTTTAAAATATCATCTATACATCATGTCTTATGATCTTATCGTATGTTTTGCATATAAAATCTTACTCTGCACAGTAACTAGTAACTACACAGCCATCAGATAAATGTAGTGGAGTAAAAAAGTGCAATATTTCTCTTTGAAATGTAGTGGAATAAAAGTATAAAGTCTCACAAAATGGCGGTACTCAAGTAAAGCGGCAGTACCTAACGCACTGTGCTGAAAGCAGTAGTTGAGTAAATGTCCTTTGCACCTCTGTCAAATTCTCATCCTTTGTTCATTTCACCCCTTGTGCCAGCTGTCGTATAGGTGTCGTAAGTTATTCACAACTTGTGCAAGCCACGCACATGTAACGTTAACAAGTGGCTAAACCATCTGCAGTGACGAAGATTTTAAATTGGGAAATGAAAGCAGCCCAACAGCCTCTTGTAATGTCTGCAATGCCAGTGTGTCATGAGGCGGCAATAATGGAGCCACTTTCAACATGACTAATATAGGACGCATGAAGAAATCATCAGAAGGGATATGAGTTCACGTGTTACTGTTTGGAGAGTCCTTGTCTGTTTGGGCCAGTGCTTTTCCTTTTGCAAGCGCTGTTGTATTCAAAATAGTTTTACAGTTTGCTTACTTTTTTGTTTTATTCCAAATAAATAAGTAAACGACAAACAATTAACCGACAGCTGTGATACTATTTTTTTTTCTTTACGCTAGTTCATTGTCAAGCATGTCATACCTGAATTGGATCAGTTCTACTGACTTCATTGTAAACCTCAGGTTGTAAATACAGCTGTATTACGCAGGAAAATATAAATATCGGCAAATATAATATTAATATTAAAGCGGATATTCTAGGGTTGCCAACTTCCTAAAACGGAAATAAGGAACACTGAAGGGGGGACTACATGACCTTACACTGTATTACCAATAACAAATATTTGATTATTGCATAATGTTCCTCCTATGGTTTTCCCCCGATGCATGTTGTTTGATGTCACAAATTCCTCCGTGACTAATGGAAAAAACCAGGTGGCAGGTGGTGCAGTTGGTCTTGTACACATTCTCACTCAGGCATCCCAGCCATTCTTCTACTACTATTACTACTACTACTACTACTACTACTGCTACTATGACTTTCGGCTGCTCCCGTCAGGGGTCGCCACAGCGGATCTTCCGTTTCCATTTCTTCCTGTCCTCTGCATCTTCCTCTGTCACACCAGCCACCTGTATGTCCTCTCTCACCACACCCATAAACCTCCTCTTTGGCCTTCCTCTTTTCCTCTTCCCTGGCAGCTCCATATTCAGCATCCTTCTCCCAGTATACCCAGCATCTCTCCTCCACACATGTCCAAGCCATCTCAATCTTGCCTCTCTTGCTTTGTATCCAAACCATCCAACTTGAGCTGTCCCTCTAATATAATCATTCCTAATCCTGTCCTTCTTCGTCACTCCCAATGAAAATCTTAGCATCTTCAACTCTGCCACCTCCAGCTCCGCCTCCTGTCTTTTCGTCAGTGCCACTGTCTCCAAACCATATAACATAGCTGGTCTCACAACCATCTTGTAAACCGTCCCTTTAACTCTTGCTGGTACCCTTCTGTCGCAAATCACTCCTTTATACCTCTGTAGTTGCCATAGTTTTGCTCTTTACCCTTATTCTTGAAAATCGGTACCAGTATGCTTCTTCTCCACTCCTCAGGCATCCTCTCACTTTCCAAGACTGTGTCAAACAATCTAGTTAAAAACTTCATTGCCATCTCTCCTAAACATCTCCATGCCTCCACAGGTATGTCATCTGGACAAACTGCCTTTCCACTCTTCATCCTCTTCATAGCTTCCCTCACTTCCTCCTTGTTAATCCACCGCACTTCCTGATTCACTATCCCCACATCATCCAACCTTCTCTCTCTCTCTCTCATTTTCTTCATTCATCAGCCCTTCAAAGTACTCCTTCCACCTTCTCAACACACTCTCCTCACTTGTCAGCACATTTCCATCTCTATCCTTGATCGCCCTAACTTGCTGCACATCCTTTGCAGCTCGGTCCCTCTGTCTAGCCAATCGGTACAAGTCCTTTTCTCCTTCCTTAGTGTCTAACCTGTCATACAACTCACCATACGCCTTTTCCGTTTCCTTTGCCACCTCTCTCCTCACTTTATGCTGCATCTCCTTGTACTCCTGTCGACTTTCTTCATCTCTCTGACTATCCATCTTCTTTGCCAACATCTTCCTCTGTATACTTTGCTGTACTTCCTCATTCCACCACCAAGTCTCCTTGTCTTCCTTCTTCTGTCCTGATGATACACCAAGTCCCTTCCTAGCTGTCTCCCTCACTATTTCTGCAGTGGTTGCCCAGCCATCCGGCAACTCTTCATTACCACCAGGTGCATGTCTTAACTCCTCCCTGAACTCCACACAACAGTCTTCCTTCTTTAACTTCCACCATTTGATCTTCGGCTCTGCCTCCACTCGCGTCCTCTTCTTGGTCTCCAAAGTCATCCTACAGACCACCATGTGATGCTGCCTAGCTAGGTTCTCCCGTCACCACCTTGCAGTCTCCAATCCCTTTCAGATCGCGCCTTCTATATAAGATATAGTCCACCTGTGTGCACTTTCAATCACTCTTGTACGTCACCCTGTGTTCCTCCCTCTTCTTGAAATATGTATTCACCACAGCCATTTCCATCCTTTTCGCAAAATCCACCACCATCTATCCTTCCACATTTCTCTCCTTGACACCATACCTACCCATCACCTCCTCATCACCTTTGTTCCCTTCACCAACATACCCATTGAAGTTTGCTCCAATCACCACTCTCTCCTCCTTGGGTACACTCTCCACCACTTCATCCAACTCACTCCAGAATTCCTCTTTCTCTTCCATCTCACACCCAACTTGCAGGGCATATGTGCTGATCATGTTCATCATCACACCTTCGATTTCCAGCTTCATAGTCATCACTCTGTCCAACACTTTCTTCACCTTCAACACACTTTTGACATGTTCTTCAGAATTACTCCTACCCAATTTTTCCTCCCATTCGCACCATGGTAGAAGAGTTTGAACCCACCTCCGATACTCCTTGCCTTACTCCCCTTCCACCTGGTCTCTTGCACACACAGTATACCTACCTTTCTGCTTTTCATCATATCAGCCAGCTCTCTCTCTTTACCCCAGTCATAGTACCAACATTCAAAGTTCCAACTCTCACCTCCACACTCCTACCCTTCCTCCTCTCCCGCTGCCTCTGGACATGCCTCCCCCCTCTCCTTCGCCCAACAGTAGCATAGTTTCCACCGGCACCCTGCTGGCCAACAGTACCGGTGGCGGTCGTTGGTAACCCGGGCCTCGACTGATCCGGTATGGAAATCTGACTTATGATCCGCATATTTGATTTGGCAAAGATTTAATGCCGGATCCCCTTCCTGACACAACCCTCCCCATTTATCCAGGCTTGGGACCGGCACTAAGAATGCACTGGCTTATGCATCCTCAGTGGCTGGGTTGATGGCTCAATGGCTGCATCCCAGCCATTGGTAATCATTGCTAATCATATTCCCATTCCCTTCTGTATTTTTGAAATCTCTTTCTTTTTGCCGGTGGACTGTGCTCGCAGGTTGCCATTTTTTAAAATCTTCCATCGCTGTCAGGCGTATCGTAGCATGAGTGACAGCACTCCTCACTGGTCATGAGTCACGACCAATGAGAAGCACGTTCTCTGTTAGGTAGTGGAACACACATGACAGACAGGCGGAGGGGTAACAATGCAGGGTTTCCTTCTATCTCACACAAATCGCCCCGTCTTAATCATGTAGCCTGTAATATTTCTCTGCACTGAATCGATTCTCAAAAATACGGAACAAAGCGCTTCCCGTGTCAGTTCAATATGCAACACGTCTTTTAGTTTCCAATTTACGGGATGATCTAGATTTGTATTGGGCGGATGGTAAACCCAGGATACTCACTGTTACAGGGGTTTGATCGCATTGGGGGCCAAAGAAACTCAGTCAAAATGCTCCTGCTGAAAACCCCCGGGACTGGACACAGTTCAGTGAACTAGCAGCGATCTCATAACCTCATTTCCTGTCACGTTTCATGGATGGTGTCTAATACTGACGTGATAACGTCAGTAATGACAGCGACCACGGCAAGCTTTTCTGGCTGCTGTCAGAATGTAGTCGCCACCATTTTCTGAACCCCATCCAGCACCGAGTCTCAGTGTCCTTTCCAAATGCCAACATTGAGGTTTTACCGAACCTTTTTTGTTTGTTTGTTTGTTTGTTTTTTTGTGTTTACATTTTCTGCTGCCCCGTTTATCTGGGAAGCTTTTGATTCTCCAGACTTGAAATTTTCGGATTTCATGTTTAAGTGTCTGAGAGCTAATAAGGAAAGGTGGATTTGGACAGCTGTGGGCTTGTGGGTATTCCTGTTCTTACACATCTCACCGGCCCAATCAGACGCTGGGTTCAGACTCCTATTATTGTTGTGTAATCGTGTGTGTATGTGTGTGTGTGTGTGTGTGTGTGTGTGGTAGGAGGGGTCAAAGTCACAGTTCACACAAGCAGAGCACCCGAACCCCTCTAATCACTCGGGGTATGTTTGTAACATCATCCAGAGGATTCCACTGTCCTCCATCTCTTAAGCCCCCACACCACATGCACACACACGCATGCACACACACACACACACAGCCAGTTGCACAGCTCTTAAGTCCACCCTCCCTTTCCCTCATTTTTACTCTCTCTTGCTCACCCCCCGCCCATGCCCTTACATATGACGATGTGTGTCCCTGCATGAATGCCTTTCCATAGCCCCCCGCCCTCTCTCTTCTCTCCTTTTCTCTTATTTGTTTCGTGTCTTAACAGCCCTGTCTCACTCACCCACCCAGTGTTCCCAATCAAAGCTCTCACTCTCTCTCTCTCGCTCTCTCTCTCTCTCTCTCTCTCTCTCTCTCTCTCTCTCTCTCTCTCTTTCTAGTTTGATTAATTGCTTGCTCTTATGTTCCCTGGCCCACTTATCAGTTTGTCACCCTTCTAACTCGTTGTGCCCACCCCCCCCCCCCCTCTCTCTCTCTCTCTCTCTCTCTCTCTCTCTCTCTCTCTCTCTCTCTCTCTCTCTCTCTCTCTCTCTCTCTCTCTCTCTCCCTGTGTATGTTTAAATGCTTTTCTCTAGGGGAGCAACGTTACTCTCAGCAGTATACTGTATGATCAACACTTTAATTTGAGTGCTCGGGGACAACTAACTGGTGACAAGAGACCTCAGACAGCCAGCGGGGCAGTTTGTCCCGGTTGGTTTCTTCTCATTGGTGGAAGGATGAGCTGTTATCAGATAATACGAGTCCCTTAACATACGAAGTGGTTTTTAGTCTATTATAGATAGTCTGTGTAGTACATGTAGGCCACATGGCTCTCGGAGACATGCCCAGATCAGAAAATCGACGCTGCAATGGCACTGTGTGACCTTGGTGGTCCAAGGCTACATGAGATCCTCACACAACTACAATCCTTAGCCACCAGTGGCTTAGTGGTGTGTGTGTGTGTGTGTGTGTGTGTGTGTGTGTGTGTGTGTGTGTGTGTGTGTGTGTGTGTGTGTGTGTGTGTGTGTGTGTGTGTGTGTGTGTGTGTGTACCATGTAGGCCCACATGGCAGTGCTATTAATAAACATTGTAGTAGAGCACAAACATTGCAAAGGTGGTCCCGTGTGACCCCTGTCTATGCCCCTTCAAAAGACACACACACACAGACACACAATAGGAAAAGTGAATTAAAACATCTCTTAGGCTGCTTATGCATTAATTTGTGTCTTATTCATGCTTTATTCTCATGTTTATCATGTAAATGTGGATGTAAACCAAGATGTTTTACAACATATTGTTTACATGTTTATCATGTAAATATGAATGTAAACCAAGATGTTTCACAACATCTTGTTTACATGTTTATCATATAAATATGGATTAAAACAAGAAGTTTCACAACATCTTGTTTACATGTTTATCATATAAATATGGATGTAAACCAAGAAGTTTCACAACATCTTGTTTACATGTTTATCATGTAAATATGGATGTACACCAAGATCAAGTGGAGGTCCTTTTGGTTATGTATGGAGCAATTTAGTGCATGTGCGTGCGTGCGCGCGCGCGTGTGTTGTCACAGCTGTGTGTCACCTCTATGCAGAATGCTCAGCTGGGTCACATTTGATCCGGCGTCTTAGTGACGTAAGCGAAGCTGTCATGGCTAACCTTGTTACTAACCACCTCTAAGATTTACTACCGCATCAACAGAGGCGGGTCGCCAGTAGCGGAAGGTGCGTGGCATCAGCTCTGGTGAAGGCTATCCGCGGTGGTGTGGCGGTGTAGCTGCCAATGTTGAACCACCACTCTGGGGGGTATTTGGACCTTTCTGTGTTTGTTTTGCACGCCTTGCCTTGTGGCGCAGCTTGAGTTGTATGAGCTTCATAACGGAATGATTAACATGTCCGTTAAGGTCACAGGAATCAAGGGTTTTTCAGTGTGTCTGGTATCTACAAGAAACAAGTGATAAAAAAGGATAAATACTGTAGCGAATTCGGGGGACAACGCAGCCACAGGAACTGCCGCGGCCGGGACGCGAACCCGTATCGCCCGCACCGCAGGAGGGATCGCTAACCGCTAGACTAAAGGGTCAGACCCGCCAGCCAGCGGCCAGCGTGTCTTCTTATCCATGCACGTTACAATACATTTAAAAAAACCCGTAAATGTTGACTCCATCTATCATCTCAACTCTCAATTCGGGTTACCTTCTTCCGGTGTACAGTTGAGGTGCCCCAAAGTCAAGCCAAACAAAAACACGGATTTATAGACCTCATGGTGGTTGCTTTCCTTAATTCAGAGCTGAGGAGGTTTTATAAGTTGTTTCATAAATTGTGCAGGGCGTCCGGGTAGCGTAGCGGTCTATTCTGTTGCCTAACCAACACACGGACCGCAGGTTCGAATCCGGTTTGGTCGGGCATCCCTACAGACACAATTGGCAACTCATTATGTGTCCTGGTCGCTGCACTAGCGCCTCCTCTGGTCGGTCGGGGCGCCTGTTTGGAGTGAAGGAGGAGCTGGGAGGAATAGGTGACTGGCCAAGTACAGTTGGGGAGAAAAGGGGGTGTTGTGTATTCATCATAGCTACATTTGCACATGTGGGGGGGACTCAAAATGTAAACTTTAAAGCTGCTACGAGGAGTTTCCCCCCTTTCTTACCAGTCTCGGTTTAGCCGTGATGACTCCGTATGACCGACAAAATCAAAGGAGGCCATCAGTGAGAAGATGAGATGTTGTTATATAATGATCTCAAATGTTTGTCTCCGGGAGGGGTCCCCTGAGAAATCTGACAAAACGATGTACGGCACACAGACGGGACACGTCGCCACAGTTAGACACACATGACCTCATGGCTGTGTGTCTTGTAAACAGATGGTTTTTTTCCAAAATACCACGACATTAATCACGTTTCTCTTCTGAACAAACACACCAGCTCCCACGGGCTGAACGGAGGGAGAGCTCTGTTACGAAAGGCGACGGCTCATGAGAAATGAGGTCGTCAGTGAATCACTACCGCGTTTGTCCACAAGGGCGCGCGAAGTCAACAGAAATACAAAGGCCCTCGCTGCAGCTTTAATTGCTTGGTTGTGTCCACTGGTTCACTGCACTGTCCTCACTGTTGTCATGAGTAATTCTTGTATTTCTCTTTCTCCTGTTGTGTCATTGGTATGACGCTACAACACCAGTTGCTCATGCAGGACTAATAAAGTTGAACTTTGACCCTTTCTCTGGCAGACCCCAGTGGCAGCCAGGCGTATTCAGAGGAGAGGGCCAACCACGAGGCGCAGGAGTTGGAGAAACGACTGAGTTTGCTGTCACACCAGAGCAGTACAGGTAGGACGTGTCAAGACATAAAGTTCCCTTTTCCCTTTACAAACTGTCGTCAGATCTCATTAAAAGACCCCCCACCCCACCCCCCGTCCCACCCACCCACCCACCCACACACACACACACACACACACACACACAGCAGTCTCTGTTCTCTTTTTCAAAGTCAGGGGAATTGAATTAAAACTCCATAAATGTACAATTAACTGCCCTGTCAAAACAGTGCCAAAAGGCCAAGTCAGACATTTTAAAGCTGAAATCCACGACTTCTTCTATCTGTCCCTCCATCTGACAGTGAGAACTACTGACCAGGTGTAGCAGCCATTGTGGCTGGTGTGCCGTCAACGTAGCTGTAAACAGTTCCCACCCTTGTAAAAATGGATCCCGGGGGCATCTGGGTGGCATGGCGGTCTATTCTGTTGCCTACCACACGGGGATCGGTGGTTCAAATCCCCGTGTTACCTCCGGCTTGGTCGGGCGTCCCTACAGACACAATTGTCCGTGTTTGCGGGTGGGAAGCCGGATGTGGGTAGGTGTCCTGGTCATTGCACTAGCGCCTCCTCTGGTCGGTCGGGGCGCCTGCTCAGGGGGGAGGGCGGAATAGTGGGTCCTCCCATGTGCTACGTCCCCCTGGTGAAACTCCTCATTGTCAGGTGAAAAGAAGTGGCTGGAGACTCCACATGTATTGGAGGAAGCATGTGGCCACATCAATATCATGTTTCCATCCTGTTTCCTGTTTGGATAGGAACGTGTTTGCCGCTGCACCAGCGTTAATCCTACCTGGTCAAAAAATTTCAACCGCGGTGTATGGAGAGTGTCTCCAACCACGGTAACGATACCAGTTATGTGTAAACTGACTACATGGTCCAGATTGAGGGGGGGGGGCGGACACCTATCATTAATGGGGAAAAATCACCAATTTCAGCTTTAATGTTCTTCCACATTTACTCTTGGCTGTGTTGCCGTACACTTCCCTCTTCCACATTGTGATACCAGCTTTCCACAGATATCTACCCAAAAGTTATTTATGGCCCTTTAATAATTTTGTTGTCAGCTCTAAGTTGAATTTGCAAATCCAATGCCATCTGTGGAGATGATTTATGGTGCTCCTTATGTGGTGAATACCTGTGGGAGGATACAGCAAGGGGAAGAAACTGTGGGATGTTTTCATTTAAAGTGTGAGAAATGCTGATTAGATTTACTGATGTTTGTACGTTAATGTTCTCATTGCAGTCTCGTCCACATATGGGCCGTCCACGGGCGGAGATGACGACCGAAGCATATCAGGCTCTTCAGACACATCAGACACCAGCCATTCAGACTGCAGCATTGGCAGCCGACTGGCTATCTGGACCGAAACTGCCACGCTTCCCAACCCCTCCGAGAACACAGGGCAGTCCAGAGTACCCCAACAGAGCATAGACAAGCTGTCAGTCAACCAGGGAGGCGGACACCGCCCTGTGGTCAAGCATCCTCGCCAGCTCCAGGAAATTGGCCGTCAAAGCTCATCCGACAGCGGCATTGCCACAGGGAGCCACTCATCTTATTCTGGAAGTTTCTCCTCCTACACCGGAAGCTTGGATATTGCTCAAGGGGAGGATTTTGGGTCCGTATTCAGCTTGCCTCCACACTTTGCTGCAGATGTTAGCCCTTGTACCTGCCCCCCAGCACCGGGACATGAGTATCAGGTTCCCACATCACTGAGGTATGTCTATGACACTCCTCGTAACGTATTGCAAGAGGAAGGAGGGGCCGCCAAAGACAATGAACCCTCCATATCAGTCAAGGACAACGCTGCCCTGTTGACACTCTCTCTGGAGTCATCGGAGGGCCATAAGAGGGATTCCAGCATCTCTGAGGCTTGTTTGGAAGCCGCTGAGATGCAGTCTACAGCTGAGCCCTCACAAAGCTGCACAGAGGAAGATAGGAAGGTCAAGGTGGCACCCTCTAGTGACAGCCAACATCCTGACGCCTGCCAGATCTGCAGCACAGTTACAGTCACAACAGCCTCGAAAACCATCTTCGCCATCTGTTCCACCTGTGGAGGGTTTAAGGTACAGTTAAATATCTTCTCATCCATGGTTTTAGTGTACTTTGTTCACAAACTGGTGCATGACAGTGTTGCTAAGTGAACACTTGAGTGCTTTTAACACACACACACACAATTAGACGCACACGTTTTTCTGTACTTATAAGGACCCTGATTGACTATATTCATTCCCCAGCCCCTAACCCGAGCCTTAGCCTAGCACCAGAACTACACGCCTAACCTTAACACTTACCGTAACTTTAACCTAATCCTAATTCTAACCGTAACCCAAGTCCGAACCATAAAATGGACCATTAAAGAAGTGAGGTGTAGCGAACCCAGGCATACCAGTTTGGATTCTCCCAGAAAGATTGTGTGGTTTAATCTCACATTCTGCTTGTATGTGCTCAGGGACACAGTCACACACACAATGGCCTTATCTTCATCCAGCATAAAAGGGCTAAATCGACATTAAACAGACTGTGAACTCACCTGAGAAACCATGCATTGACATGGTTACCAGATTTACAGCGGGATGTAGGACCCATTAACAGCCTGTCCAGGTCATCGTCGCCATTGACCACAGGAAGATTTAATCTCATGTCCACACAAGACAGAAACTCAAACCTCACCATACGATGGTAACAGGACAATGACTGGAATTGACCAATTCTGGGCTCATTATCTCTCTATCTCTCTCTCTGTCTCTCTCTCTCTCTCTCTCTCTCTCTCTCTCTCTCTCTCTCTCTCTCTCTCTCTCTCTCTCTCTCTCTCTCTCTCACCCACACACACACATATCTAAACTCCCTCCTTGGAGACTAGTAAAAGCTCACTCTAAGGTCATAAAACCTTGGGAATTCCTCCAATCTGCCTTAATGTAACTTTCCCTGGTTCTGTACATGTCTGAATTAATGTCAATTAACTGTTTAACCACCTGTGTGAATTAACGATCTAACCATTGCTATCTAGTGGCCGTCTTCAGTAAGCGAAGCGTCTGAAGAATTGTCATAGCCGAATGACCATTACTGTATTGATTTTCTTCAAAAGTACTAATTTAATGCATTATCTCGTCATGAATTCAATATTAATGTCTTGTAGAATTGAAATGTAATTTACTTCAACTTAGTGCTGAGCCACAGGTTAGAGAATTAGGGTTTTAGGGTCTCTATCCTCTGTTCACCCGTGTGATTAATATTATGCACTTTCTAAGTGTTTGGCCATAGATTTAATGACGTGTCCACACCAACGACAGACATGAGCGAGTATCGAGGCTCGTCGCCAGCCGCTTCTTTTCACCTGACAGTGAGGAGTTTCACCAGGGGGATGTAGCGCGTGGGAGGATCACGCTAGTCCCTCCAGTTTCCCCTCCCTCCCGAACAGGCACCCCGACCGACCAGAGGAGGCGCTATTGCAGCGACCAGGACACATACCCACATCCGGCTTCCCACCCACAGACACGGCTAATTGTGTCTGTAGGGACGCCCGACCAAGCTGGTGGTAACACGGGGATTCAAACCGGCGATCCCCATGTTGGTAGGCAACAGAATGGTCAGATTCTTTGAGTGGCAGTGCATTTTGCAAATGTCAGATTGCGAGCAGCCCCTCCTGTTTCACTCAGTGTACAGCCCGCGCATTGCCGAGAGAGAGGAACAGACGCCTACTTCCCACTAGCTAGCTGCTTTTAATGTAGGTTAAGCTAAAAATGATGGCGAACAAAGCAGTTTGCTTAAGTTGGTCACGAGGAGCCGGAGGAAGAGAATTCAGCTCATTCAGAATTCAGTCATCATTCTCAACCCAGACTCCTACTCCTGCTCCAAGGGCCAAGTATTAAGGCCAGGTACGTGGCTGGTGGTTCAGCAGCCGTCCCGCTGAAAGACTCTTTTCAGCTGTCAGGCGGATGAAAGCTGGTATCAGGGCGTCAGTGATGACCTCCAGACTGAACTCTCGGTCCCCGCTCTCCTCTGAAAGAGGACTGACTGAACCGTTGGACTATAATGAAATACCCCTCGTCTCCTGATGTCATCATCAAAAATAAAGTCGTTTGCAGAGTTGGACTGTTCGAGCCTAGTGCCTGTTTCAGTATTATTGTGTATTGGGTATAGTTTTTGTTGGGTGTACAACTGGATTTATATGCTGATGTTGCTGCGTCAGCCATGTGTGTGTGTGTGTGCGTGCGTGTGTGCGTGTGTGCGTGTGTGTGTGTGGCCGCAGTGCCAGACTATGCGATGCTGTTAGTGTTCATCTGGGTGCCTGTAACGTTACCTCTGATGATGTATAAGGCTTGTGTGATTAAACTGTAGTGCATGAGGCAAGTGTAGTTGTGATGAGCTATTTTGGTTAACACGTGTTTCAAAACCTATTAAGTATGACTGATTGGACAGGCTAGACCCACCTGCTTTTCCCTACACCCCCCACGCTGTGATTTCTGCCTACGCTACAGGTGTGCGTGTGTGGCCTGCTGGTGACAAACCTTTCATCTGCTCTTAAAGTAGCTCTGTATTAGTGTTACAGTAGCCTAGAGTATCCATCCATTATGCTTATGAGTGGGGGTACTGGGTGTCCGGGTAGCCTACCAATATGGGGATCGCCGGTTCAAATCCCCGTGTTACCTCCGGCTTGGTCGGGCGTCCCTACAGACACAATTGGCTGTGTCTGCAGGTGGGAAACCGGATGTGGGTATGTGTCCTGGTCGCTGCATTAGCGCCTCCTCTGGTCGGTCGGGGCACCTGTTGAGGGGGGAGGGGAACTGGGGGGAATAGCGTGATCCTCCCACACGCTACGTCCCCCTGGTGAAACTCCTCACTGTCAGGTGAAAAGAAGCGGCTGGCGACTCCACATGTATCGGAGGAGGCATGTGGTAGTCTGCAGCCCTCCCCGGATCGGCATAGGGGGGCGGAGCAGCGACAGGGATGGCTCGGAAGAGTGGGGTAATTGGCCGGGTAAAATTGGGGAGGAAAAGGGGGAAGATTCCAAAAAATAAAATAAAAAAAAGTGGTGGTATTAAAGGCGGGTGTGTTTGCAAGTGGATTGATGGGATGGGGGTGTGGAGTATCCGCGGGCTGAGTGTGGTGGGCTGGTTTGGTGTGGTGGGCTGGTTTGGTGTGGTGGGCTGAGTGTGGTGGGCTGGTTTGGTGTGGTGGGCTGAGTGTGGTGGGCTGGTTTGGTGTGGTGGGCTGAGTGTGGTGGGCTGGTTTGGGGAAAAATACCCAGGGCCGTTTTTTAGTCCCAGTCCGTCCCTGCCAGGACCCAGACATACACGCCAGTTACTTTCGCGTCGTCTACGCTAAGCGGAGCATCTCTAATGTGGACCCATTCTCCAAGTTGAGTCTCTGAACCAACTCTTTCAAAGTGGTTCTCCTCCGGCTGTCACTACGGCAACCCAAAGGTCACTTAGCCTCCAGCATGGCTGACGTCCTCCGGAAAAGCCTGCCATAATCTGCAGCCATCCATCACCACAGAAACAACGGTACTCCTCCGGCTGTCACCATGACAACCCGAAGTCGATCGAGTCTGCTTCAACACGCTTGAGGCCCTTCGGAAAAGCTTGCCTACATCCTCGCCCATCAGTCACCGCAGAAACGAGTAGGACCAAACCATCTTCCACGCACTCTGCATATGAGAGTTGATGCAACAGAGCTATCTTAAACTGTCCCTTTTTCCCCCAATTGGCTTAGTTGCCCCCATTTCGTTCAGATTCATTTTTGATGTTGTTAACCTCCAGTTTATTTAATTCATTCATCCTGTCAGCAACAACTTGTTTAATGCCCATTCAGTCATCCAGCCATTCACTTATTTCCTCATTATTTCCGCAAAATTTAATTTATAGGTGTAGTTACACAACAGAGGACCAGCCAAAATGTCCTCACTTTGCAGAAATGTCCTCACTCTGATGATGAAAACTCAAATTGGGGGCATCCGATTAGTGTGGCGGTCTATTCCATTGCCTACCAACACGGGGATCGGTGGTTTGAACCCCCGTGTTCCCTACGGCTTGGGCGGGCATCCCTACTGACACAATTGGCCGTGTCTGCGGTTGGGAAGCCGGATGTGGGTATGTGTCCTGGTCGCTACACTAGCGCCTCCTCTGGTCGGTCGGGCGCCTGTTCAGGGGGAAGGGGGAACTGGGGAGAATAGTGTGATCCTCCCACGCGCTACGTCCCCCTGGTGAAACTCCTCACTGCCAGGTGAAAAGAAGCGGCTGGCGACTCCACATGTATCGGAGGAGGCACGTGGTAGTCTTTAGCCCTCCCCGGATCGGCAGAGGGGGTGGAGCAGCGCCCGGGACGGCTCAGAAGAGTGGGGTGATTGGCCGGATACAACTGGGGAGGAAAAGGGAGAAGAAAAATCCACAAAAAAAACCAAAACGAAACAAAAATAACTCAAATTGGTCCTCACAAAGATAGATGTACAACACACAAACCACCATCGTCGTCAGTGGTCACTTGGGGTTGAGTATGACCGTCCTCCCTCTGGGTCCCTCTGGGTCCTCAGGTGGGTGTAGAGGCTGATCCTGGAGCTGCATAACGGGAGGACGCCTGCGCATGACAGCTTTTTACGTGGAGCGGCTGATGCTCCTGCGGCCACCACACGGTCCTTAGCAGGAGGGCGGCCAGAGTCCAATGGCAGGGAGAACCAAGACGACTGGGGACCGCCCTCTGTCTCAGCCTTCATCCGCCTTCACTGCCGTTGTGACCTGGAGACATCTTCCGCCAGTTCCGCCGTTGAGGTCTTTGCTGGATCACGCTTCATCTGGAACCTCCCCCCTCGACCTGTCCGCCTTGGGGGACCCTATGAGGAGCCGAGCTCCGGACGGCGTAGCTCTTGGGGATCATTGGTACACGCAAGTTTCTCCACCATGACAAGGTGGCGAGCCAGGAAAACACACACACACACACGCACACACACACACACACACACACACACACACACACACGTAATCCCGTTTTGGCGCCCTTCATACCGGCGGACTGATCAAAGTTTGCCGTGGGAGCAAGCAAAAAGAAATCCGTTTGCCAAAGCCAGTTCAGACGCGGCTCGCTACCTCTCTCTCCCCAAATATGGTCATGTGGTGGACACGTATTGGGGACAGAATTCAACCCAGGAACTAAGGGTTAAGTCATGGTTGCCCTGGCAGGTTAACGCAGGGTTAAGTTATGGTTGTCCAGCCAGTTTTCTGGTTATTCTTGCCACCTCCGCTCAGTCGAGCTGTGGGTTGTGTTTGTCTCGCTGATTTACCGTGGATTAAAGAAAGTTGCCTACACGGCTAAAGTGTGAACCTACGGTCTTCTCCGTTCCTTCGGCTCTACACTGGTGACCCCGACGTCGGTTTTCGGATAAGTTTTCTGAAACCACACACATTATGGCTACGAACGCCGTTGCAATTAAACTGCCGGAGTTTTGGGAGTCTTCCGCGGCTACATGGTTCGCGCAGGCTGAGGCACAGTTCGCGCTCAGAGACATAACAGCAGACGAGTCCCAGGCGATTTCATGCCCAATGCAACGCGTCCCTGGTCAGCTGTGGACCAACGAGCCTCCTTGCTGGACGGGGTCAGAGCTTTCACACCCGTCCCTACCGCCCAACACGGCGCTCCGGTGTCCCAGGTGCCCCCAGGTCTGCAGTCAGCGGACTACGTGTTCATCCGTCACGACGCACACCGCCCCCCTCTGCAACCCCCTTATGACGGCCCCTTCCGCGTCCTGGAACGGGGAACTAAGCACCTGGTGGTGGATTTTGGGGGCACGGCCGAGCATGTTTCAGTGGACCGAGTTAAACCCGCACACCTGGACTTGACGCAGCCGTTGGAGTTAGCCCAACCTCCTCGTCGCGGTCGTCCCCCGGCTCCGCCTCCTCCCCCCGTGGAGGCCCGAGCTGCCTCTTCTGCTCCTCAGGCCGACCTCCACAGGCCCGCGTCAATGCCTCCCACAGACACTCCGGCCCCTGTTATCCGGAGCCGCCGCGGACGGCCTGTCGTCCACCCGCGCCTGCCTGACTTCGATTACTAGGGCGAATTCTGGGGGGGCTCATGTGGTGGACACGTATTGGGGACAGAATTCAACCCAGGAACTAAGGGTTAAGTCATGGTTGCCCTGGCAGGTTAACGCAGGGTTAAGTTATGGTTGTCCAGCCAGTTTTCTGGTTATTCTTGCCACCTCCGCTCAGTCGAGCTGTGGGTTGTGTTTGTCTCGCTGATTTACCGTGGATTAAAGAAAGTTGCCTACACGGCTAAAGTGTGAACCTACGGTCTTCTCCGTTACTTCGGCTCTACACTGGTGACCCCGACGTCGGTTTTCGGATAAGTTTTCTGAAACCACACACATTATGGCTACGAACGCCGTTGCAATTAAACTGCCGGAGTTTTGGGAGTCTTCCGCGGCTACATGGTTCGCGCAGGCTGAGGCACAGTTCGCGCTCAGAGACATAACAGCAGACGAGTCCCAGGCGATTTCATGCCCAATGCAACGCGTCCCTGGTCAGCTGTGGACCAACGAGCCTCCTTGCTGGACGGGGTCAGAGCTTTCACACCCGTCCCTACCGCCCAACACGGCGCTCCGGTGTCCCAGGTGCCCCCAGGTCTGCAGTCAGCGGACTACGTGTTCATCCGTCACGACGCACACCGCCCCCCTCTGCAACCCCCTTATGACGGCCCCTTCCGCGTCCTGGAACGGGGAACTAAGCACCTGGTGGTGGATTTTGGGGGCACGGCCGAGCATGTTTCAGTGGACCGAGTTAAACCCGCACACCTGGACTTGACGCAGCCGTTGGAGTTAGCCCAACCTCCTCGTCGCGGTCGTCCCCCGGCTCCGCCTCCTCCCCCCGTGGAGGCCCGAGCTGCCTCTTCTGCTCCTCAGGCCGACCTCCACAGGCCCGCGTCAATGCCTCCCACAGACACTCCGGCCCCTGTTATCCGGAGCCGCCGCGGACGGCCTGTCGTCCACCCGCGCCTGCCTGACTTCGATTACTAGGGCGAATTCTGGGGGGGCTCATGTGGTGGACACGTATTGGGGACAGAATTCAACCCAGGAACTAAGGGTTAAGTCATGGTTGCCCTGGCAGGTTAACGCAGGGTTAAGTTATGGTTGTCCAGCCAGTTTTCTGGTTATTCTTGCCACCTCCGCTCAGTCGAGCTGTGGGTTGTGTTTGTCTCGCTGATTTACCGTGGATTAAAGAAAGTTGCCTACACGGCTAAAGTGTGAACCTACGGTCTTCTCCGTTACTTCGGCTCTACAGTCTCCCCCTGCGGCGCTTTGTGCGCCGTTGTTTAACTCGCCCTTACAGCAGCTGGCTGCGAGCAGGCGTTATCGCGGCTGTATCAGCTGTTGTTTAGCGAGCTGTCAATATGCCGTTTGTGTGATATCGCCCCACGGTTTGTGTCGGAACAGCTAACAATCCCACGGCCCATCTGTGGAGAAAGTTTGGGCTTTGGGCGCCCAGATGATGTTGAGCGCTGTCATTTCATCAGGCGGCGGCGGGACGTTTGTTCGGCATGGCCTGCATTTTGCACCGCGGTGCTTCTCTTCATTGTTGGGTTTGTAACAATGTCTGGCTTCTGGGGTAGAGATACCTGAGAACTCAGTCAGGGTCCGCGGCGGTGTAGCGGTCTAAGCATCGGCTTTGTGTCGATGCAGTTGCGCACTGGGGACCGGGGTTCGCGCCCCGGGTTCGTCACATCTGTCTGTGGCCGGACTCGGTGAAGCAGCAATCATTGGCAACGCTGTTTTCGGGAGGGGGGCGGAGTCGGCTTGTGTTCGTCACATGAATGTGTGTGTGTGTGTGTGTGTGTGTGTGTGTGTGTGTGTGTGTGTGTGTGTGTGTGTGTGTGTGTGTGTCTCGGAAAAAGCAGTGGTTCGGCCTGGAGTCGCCTTGTCACGAAAGTGGCCGGAGAGATGCAGTAGACGAACGCATGCAGTACGAGGGTGGGTGTTTGAATTAAAATAGGGATCGATTGGCCACTAAATTGGGAGAAAATCAGAAATAAATTTAAAGAAAAGAAACTCAGTCAGGTCACCTGACTTTTACATAGGATGGCAGTTTATCGAGTAAGGCTGATCGGTCTGTGGCATTCAAACGTCCAAGCCTCGCCACAGAGCTCAGAAACTGCAGAAACAATAAGAATCGGAGTCTCACATGGATCTTTTCCTTTGGAAACTCCACCCATCCATTAGCTGAACCGCTCATCCTGCTCTCAGGGTTGCGGGAGCCTATCCCAGCAGTCATTGGGCAGCAGGCGGGGAGACACCCTGGATAGGCTGCCAGGCCATCACAGTGCTGACACACACACACACACACACACACACACACACACACACACACACACACACACACACACATTCATATCTAGGGACAATTTAGTACGGCCGATCCACCTGACTTATATGTCTTTGGACTGTTGGGGGAAACCGGAGTCCCGGGAGGAAACCCACGCAGACACGAGGAGAACATGTAAACTCCACACAGAGGACGACCCGGGACGACCCACCAAGGTTGGACTACCCCGGGGCTCGAACCGAACCCAGGACCTTCTTGCTGTGAAGCGACCGCGCTAACCACTGCGCCACCGTGCCGCCCTTTGGAAACTATTCCTCCTTTTTAGCTCCTAATATTAATTGTCTTAGCAATGCTAATCGCTTTTCTCCTTGCTTTGCTAGTTGTCGGGTTTTATAATTTCTCTACTTCTTTTTTTCTCAAAGTCTTGTTGTTTTGTCGACTTGTTATGATGTTACAGCTCAAAAAAGTTTTATGTTCTCAAACAAAATCTTGTTTAAAGCTGAGTGACCCGTGTCTGACCTCAAAATCAAAATGGGTTTGTTTGTAGCTGCAAGGGTTGTCTGCAAAATGAGCTTGAACAAAAACTTCATGCCTGTTATATGGGAGTCCAGTCCTTTGGTTATGCAGAAGAAAATGTAAACATAGATGAACTGTAACTCTTTGGCATTGCAATGTACATATATTTATGGTACAAACCAGTTACTGCACCAGTATATACCAGTCACTGCACCAGTATAAACAGTCACCACACCACTATATACCCATCACTGCACCAGTATATACCAGTCACTGAACCAGTATAAACCAGTCACCACACCACTATATACCAGTCACTGCACCAGTATATACCAGTCACTGCACCACTATATTCCAGTCACTGCACCACTATATACCAGTCACTACACCACTATATACCAGTCACTGCACCAGTATAAACCAGTTACCGCACCACTAGATACCAGTCACTGCACCAGTATATACCAGTCACTGCACCAGTATATACCAATCACCGCACCACTATATACCAGTCACTGCACCAGTATATACCAATCACTGCAACACTATATACCAGTCACTGCACCAGTATATACCAATCACCGCACCACTATATACCAGTCACTGCACCAGTATATACCAGTCACTGCACCAGTATATACCAATCACCGCACCACTATATACCAGTCACTGCACCAGTATATACCAGTCACTGCACCACGATATACCAGTCACTGCACCAGTATATACCAGTCACTGCACCAGTATATACCAATCACCGCACCACTATATACCAGTCACTGCACCAGTATATACCAGTCACTGCACCACGATATACCAGTCACTGCACCAGTATATACCAGTCACTGCACCAGTATATACCAGTCACTGCACCACTATATACCAGTCACTGCACCAGTATATATCAGTCACTGCATGTGGTAGGCCAAACCTAGAGCTCCACCTACTGGTAGTGTATTTAGCATCGCATACACATTGAGACTGGTTTCCTTCCGTTGCCATTAAGATGAGACTTGTTTCTGCTTTTGCCGCACTGAGCGGACTCAGTTAAATATGACTATCATAGTTCGGCCAGAAGCCGTTGGACCAAGGACAAACGGCGTAGGAGGGCGTTTGTCAGTCTTGAGATTCAGCCACAGAACTTTGCAGTGTTTTGTGACTGTTCTCAAGGGCAGCATCCCTCATAAACACTCAAGTACAATCAAACCGTTTTCACGCGGTATCTCAGGCGAGATCACCTCATTGGTCACAGCATTGTAAATAAATACATAGATGATGGCTGTGATAAGTCATGTCACAGCACCGCAGTGACACGGCTTTTACTGTTTGCCAGCTTGAAATGGCTGCTTTGAAAGATGAAAAAGCAAAATGAAGAAACGGGGTCGGCACTATGTTCCCTCGGCCAGCGAATAGGTTATCTGTCGGTTAAGGTTATGTTAAGGTAAGGTTAAGGTTAAGGTACGTTAGGTTGAGGTAAGTTCAATGAAATAAGGTTCAGGGAACATGGATAAGGGCGGCACGGTGGCGCAGTGGTTAGCGCGGTCGCCTCACAGCAAGAAGGTCCTGGGTTCGAGCCCCGGGGTAGTCCACCCTTTGGGGGTCGTCCCGGGTCGTCCTCTGTGTGGAGTTTGCATGTTCTCCCCTGTGTCTGCGTGGGTTTCCTCCGGGTTCCTCCCACAGTCCAAAGACATGTAGGTCAGGTGAATCAGCCGTACTAAATTGTCCCTAGGTGTGAATGTGTGTGTGTGTGTGTGTGTGTGTGGGCCCTGTGATGGACTGGTGGCCTGTCCAGGGTGTTTTCCCACCTGCGGACTGCTGGGATAGGCTCCAGCATCCCTGAGAGCAGGATAAGCGGTTTGGATGATGGATGGATGATGGATGGATGATGGATGGATGGAACACAGACACACTCCCAGTGAAACAGACGGGCTCCTCCTGTGTGAAATCGCTGAGCTCGTCTCTCACTCAGTGTGGCGTGCTCGTTATAAGAAAAGGGGGTAACTGCGTGTAGACCATGGCAGGAAATAGGCTGCTCTTCAACCGTGCACATGCAGCAGTCTCTTAAACGTTCACGGTTTCTTCTTCCTTTTCAGTTTACAAGTTTTCTTTATTTGCCGTCGCTCTGCTTATTATTAGTGAGGGTGTTTCTCCCGTGTCGTCTCGCAGGCGACGCCGCACGCCGCTCCCGGAGGCCCGGCGATCCCCGCTGTGCCAGGTAAGTATCGGCAAGCATGCAACCAGGGGCAAACGTGTGGATTATGTTTGTGAACACAGCATACATTTATTAATACCAATATTAACGGGTTTTACGCACGTTTGGGAAAGCTAACTTGACTGTACTGTTAAAGAGACACCAGAAAGCAGAACACCTAGACTGTGGGCGGGGATATTTTCCTCTGGAACATTAAATTTTCAATCCAGCAGATCAAATTGACAAATGGCCATGCAGACCCAACGCCTCCGTTGGATACGATAACGTGTTTACGGTACAGAAAACTCCGGAGGCTGACGCGTCTCCCGCCCCGGAGGCCTTCCTCAGCTCAGAGACGCCGAAGAGGAAGGAGGAGGAAGCGGCCCCACCGAGGAAAGGAAGAGAGAAACTGGCCGGCCTCTTGGCCGACCTCTTAGGCTGTCCAAGCACCGAGAGGGGGCCGGAGGCAAAGAACAAGAGATTGAACTTGTACGAGTCGATGAGCTCTGCGTTTGGGGACGAGCTCAAGTCCAAGTCCTGGGTTACCGACACGCACGCCGCGAGATCACATCCAGGCAAAAGGAACGCCATTTATGAAAACTGTCTCAAGTGTAAAGGGGACCACTGCCACCCGCCTCCTCCGGTCCCACCTGCGAAAAGCTACAATAGCGGTTCCTCTTTACCGTCCGGGGAGAAGGCCTGCACCGACCCCGGCCGAGCGATGCCCTCCGGGCCCTTCCTGGAGAAACGCCTTGCCCACGAAGCGGCCGCAAACGAGGAGCCTCACGTCCGCAGTTGTGCAGCGTGGGGCGAGGATGGAGAGGGTCATTATGAGGAGATGAGTGGTCATTCTGTGACCGGGAAAGGTAAGAGGTCTCAACTTCTTCTCCGCCCGGACTCTCTGATAACAAAACACAGCCTTTGGTGCGTCCCTCTCCAAAGTCTGCAGCCTTTGAAATGGAGTCTCTCTCTTTTTTTTTTCCTGCCCATTTTCTTCTATTTGACTGCAGTGAAACACCTTTTTTTTTCTGCTTCTTTCATTTTTCTGAACTATGGCTCTCCTCTGCAATCTCTAACCCCGGGTCTTGTTTTCCTACTCTTGCACTGAATGTGTAATACAGTTGTTTTAACAGTCACAGCGAGACGGTTTGAAGTACGAGGTGTTCGTAGTACTGACCAATATCGGTGATAACGCAAACATTTGTGTCCCCAGCCAAACCCACTTTTCATTTTTTGGCATTTACAGGCCTTAGCTGTTGTGATCCGAGTTTAAATTGGCGCTGAGAATGAATGACTCGCCACCCATTTTACCGTCTGGTGTTTTACGTCCCGCTCTCGGCACTGCATGGGGTGTGATATGGCCGTCCCTTCTGCCATTATCCATGACTCACACGGCACTTATCCCGACCACACACGGGAATGCCAGACAGCCCAGTAATGCTATTCGCGCTTCTTTAATATTCTGCGGTGTTGTGAGACAATAAATCTGTCCCACCTAGTTACTCGGTTGTCCCCCGTCCTCGTGTCTGCAGGGATTTTTCTGTATGCACGCCGAGAGACGCTTCTCCCATCCGGTTCATCGGGAGAAATCGGAAAGAAAAAGAAACCTGTAGCGCTTCCCCCCCTTCTTTTTCCACCAACTTATGGAAGGGAAATTGGTGTTTTGTGCTGTGATATGTGCCCAAAAATCCACATTTTGTTTGTTTTTTCTTTTTCTTATGCCACCAGAAAAAAGGCTTAATAGTAAGGAGGAAAGGCGGAAAATCCATCCTGCTTATGAGGTCATGGAGAGTCGAGTGCGGGAGAAGAATTCAGAGGTAGGATATCCCAGAACACCGTAACTAACACACACACACACACACACACACACACACACACACACACACACACACACACACACACACACACACACACACACACACTTGACCGTATCACACCATGTGGCCTTGGCTGAGCTGACACAGTCCTGGAATACAGGTGATGGCGTCCATGAGCCTCTTTTAGACCAGTTATGAGGAATACCAACAACCGCTCGTGTACAACAGTGTTGGAAAGACGGCTGGAGCGACGTTCTTATTTAAAGACATGTAAGTCTGGTGTTTATCCAGCATCTGCATGACTCTGTGTTCGCCAGCTATAACTCTGTGACCGTAAACCCAAGCTGAAGAGATTGAGCGCGTTGTGAACGTGGACAGTCGTTCCTCCGGTGTTGCCGTATGGTGGGGTGAGGTGACCCGGGGCCAAGGGTCTGGCCTTCAGTCTAAGTGCAGTCTTCACCGGTGAGGTTATCTCTGAGACTCAGCCAGCCCATTTCCAGCAGCTGAGCTGAATAGTTTTCGTCAGAGTCGGCCAGTGGAGCTGAAGATTCAACGCTCAGGATTCAAACGGGTTTATTTTTACACATGTAATGAGTGTGTAGGACTTCGTACTGTCACAGTTCAGCAAGTGATATGTAGCAGCTCACACAGGCCCGGTTCACAGTCACGTCTTTGGACTCGACAACTGAAGTCATGAACCCGTTTAAGTTCAGAGACCCTAACAAATAGGGCATGAAAAATGACTACACACTTTTTAAAATTTGCCGTCAGCGTAGTCTGTCCACAAATACAATAAATATTGTATTTGTATTTGTATTTATACCAGTCTGTCCACATAGCGATGCACCTTCAGTTTGACACGAGTGATAACTCCCATGTTTTATGCCTCTTTTGGTTCCCAAATTTGTGTCTTTTTCCAGAAATACCCCCAAAAATTTAGTGGGTTTTTTTCTGATTTTTTCCCCCTTTTTCTCCCCAATTGTATCCGACCAATTACCCCACTCTTCCGAGACGTCCCGGTCGCTGCTCCACCCCCTCTGCCGATCTGGGGAGGGCTGCAGACTACCACATGCCTCCTCCAATACATGTGGAGTCACCAGCCGCTTCTTTTCACCTGACAGTGAGGAGTTTCATCAGGGGGACATAGTGCATGGGAGGATCATGCTATTCCCCCCCAGTTCCCCCTTATCCCCGAACAGCCGCCCCAACAGACCAGAGGAGGCGCTATTGCAGCGACCAGGGCACATACCAACATCCGGCTTCCCATCTGCAGACACGGCCAATTGTGTCTGTAGAGACGGCCGACCAGGCCGGAGGTAACACGGGGATTCGATCCGGCGATCCCCATGTTGGTAGGCAACAGAATAGACCGCCACGCTACCCGGACGCCACATTTACAGTGTTTTTCAACAAGAAATCCCAGCAGTAGACATTAATTGCCTTGTTCTGAACTGGACTATACCATTCATTTCATTCAGCTCACTATTTTTTTGCACCAGAATCAAATTAGTGATCATCACTTTATTAAATGTTTATTAAATTTGATTCGTTGCTTTAATAAAATGTATCATACACCACACCCGACCACTGCTCTGAAATCCAGAAAATCGTGTAGGCGGTGCATGCCAGTGTAGTACATGCACATTGCATGAAGCAGCTTTGCAGGGGCTCGGCCTTTACTTTGTGCAGGCCAGTGTAGATATGCTCTCCACTGTCAACAAATTTGCAGGTGGCCCTTCGAGGTTTGCTTACAAGCCGGAGGAGGTTTGTTTTTTCGCATTTTCTCCAGTAACAAATGCAGCAAAAAAACAAAACAAAAAACAATCTGCCCATAAATTTTAAAAACAGATTTGTCTCAGCTGAGCATCTGTTCAACTTGAACTACGACCCTCCGCCCCCGGCATTGTTCTGAAGGGGAGTGAAAGGGCCGCGGAGCATTTCAGTTAGTTACTGCAGAGCAACTACCGGCTTCCCCGTCCATACACGCAAAACCCAAACTCATTCCAATAGGAAGCGGAGTCGGCTTCGGTTGGCGCTTGCTGTTTCCAGCAGGACTTGTAACTTAGCAGTTGTCCTTCCCGAGTGTGAACCCGACCAGGTGAAACTGTAAAGTTGTAAAATAGGGAGTGACAGCCGTGTTTAGCCCTAGTATGAACGGCGACACACAGAGTAGAAGCAATAAAGACAATATGGCCCACCATATGTTGTGTACAGTCAGTCAAGATGTGCAGTAATAATAACTGTAGGGTAGCAGCAGCAGATAAATAGGACAGCAGACCTTGATAAAGTGCAGACTGGTGGATTTTCATTGGGAGTGATGAAGAAGGAAAGGACTAGGAATGATTATATTAGAGGGACAGCTCAGGTTGGACGGTTTGGAGACAAAGCAAGAGAGGCGAGATTGAGATGGATTGGACATGTGCGGAGGAGAGATGCTGGGTATATTGGGAGAAGGATGCTGAATATGGAGCTGCCAGGGAAGAGGAAAAGAGGAAGGTCAAAGAGGAGGTTTATGGATGTGGTGAGGGAGGACATGCAGGTGGCTGGTGTGACAGAGGAAGGTGCAGAGGACAGGAAGAAATGGAAACGGATGAGTCGCTGTGGCGACCCCTAACAGGAGCAGCCGAAAGTAGTAGTAGTAATAGTAGTAGTAGTACTAGTAGTAGTAGTACTAGTAGTAGTAGGCGGATAAATAGTCGACTAGTGCAATAATAGTAGAGACAAAATGTAAACCATAGGTAGAGCAGCATCCAATTTACTGTTAACATCAACATAAACCCTCTCAGCGGACCGGTGAAGTGCTCAGATGAGGGGTCATGTCAGGTCAATACTGAAAATTCATACAGTACAATTACATCGCAGTATCTGAGGATGCATTTAACTTTGAAGCCGGTCAGTCACCTGAAAAGTAACTAAACAACTCGTGAATAAAGGAGAAGGTTGAGCTTTACTGCATACGTAATGATTTGACAGTGTCAGAATCTCAATGTCGACCTTATTTTATGATGCTGCAATCTCCCACCACAGTCTGTATCGCCTGTTCAGGTCCAGAGATCCTCATCAGACACAGTCTGAAGCCACGGGTACGCCTGTAGCGAGATCAAGCATCGGAGATGAGATTTTACTTATGAAATATTACAATGTAATATTACAAGGCTTGCGGGAAACCCCAATTACGGGTCTCTAAAAACCAATCTGGATGTGTCCCGTTAGCTGATGATAAAACAAAGTCTGTGCATCAGTCACACGCTGATAACTTGTCCCCTCCGCCTTCAGAAACATGCATTGAACAAAGTACTACTTTGGTGTGTAGCTATCCATTTCATCCATCCACCCACACACCGTCTGCAACTGCTTAATCAAATTCGGGCTCAGCGGAGTCTATCCCAGCATGCATTGTGCAGAAGGCAGGGAGACGACGCTGGACACAGCCACACATATCCACACACCTACAGGAGATTTTGGAGACTCCCCTTTACCTAATACACATATCTTTTTGGAGTTACGCCCACGCCAACACACGGAGAACATGCACACGGGTTGAAATCAAACCCAGGACTCAGTTGCTGTGAGGTGACAGGGTTAATTAACCACTAAGTCACTGTGACGTAGATCTTACGGTAACGAATTAATTATCATTAAATTGTATCTCTTACAGACAGAGGAGAAAACCAAGTATGAGTTTATAGACAGCTGTGGACACCAGAGGTTCCCTCAGGAGACTGAAGGTGAGTCCCAATATCTACTACTACTACTACTACTACTACTACTACTTTCAGCTGTTCCCATTAGAGGTCACCACAGCGGGTCATCTGTTTCCATCTCTTCCTGTCCTCTGCATCTTCCTCCGTCACACCCCCGTAAACCACCACTGTCCACCCATCCACCCGTATCTGTTAGAAATCCCACCCAGGGCCTAGGAGAGAAGGAAGGGCAGACAGAAAAAAAGCAGATGGGGGGGAGGCAACTGCAGCACAAGGTTATAAAAGAATGGCTTCCTTTCTTTTTATAACCCGGGTTTTATTTGCATTGTTTTTGCTGTCATGCGTAGCTGCTATAATGTCATTTCACTCACCGGCTGTAACGTTTCTGGGCAGAACAGAGACTCGGATGCGAAGAAAGACTCAGGACATGAGGTAAAGTTGGAAAAGGCAAGTTCTTTACTGGCACGCCAGGCTGTCATACACAGGTGATCCATCCGAACCAAAACAAACAAATCCAGGAAATCGGAAAACCAGAGAGTGAGTAAAATCAAAAACAATGGGCACTCGCACTAGGAAGAAATGCAGGACAGTGATGAACAAAGACAATCTGGCAGGGGAACAAGGACAGCATATATATATGTATATATATATACATATATATATGCATGGTAGGGAGCTATTGAGGAAATGGGCAACAGGAAAACAGGAAGGAATGGGAGACACATGAATACAGGAACCTAAACAACAAGACAGGTGAGTACGTCAAAATGAAACAGGAAACACAATAGGTGATGATTAGCGGGATGTTACACCGGAGATTTTGGGTACAGGACCACCGTTGGACTTAGGGGGCAACCGAACACAAGCATCAGATGAACAGGTTTCAGTAAATCCAGTTTAACCCGAGTATCTGAACTACGTATTTGGAAGTGAGAACGAAAGCGAAGTGTAAAAGTTGTCACTCGAAATGTTGAAAGCGTGTTGTTTTAAACACCTGTTTTTGCCTCATTTTGTACTTTGCATTTTGGGATTCTGGTTAGCCAGCCATACACAAGTAGCTGGAAATCTCTCTCTCTCTTCCTCTCCTCCACTTCCTCCTCCCTTCCATGCTGATATCAGGCAGCATCGCAGTGAGCATCGTTTCGGTCTCAAAGTGGAGGAGGAGAGGAGTGAGGCTGCTAAAACCATCTGCCAGCGGAGGACACACAGCTGTACGCACTTCAGGCACATAACAACTACACAAACAAAGTAAAAGTCAAACAGGCGATCGAGCTATTGTGGTGCATCGTGGGTTTGGGATTAGTCACAGTTGTGATTGGGCAACTTTTGACACTACAGCAAAACATAACCTTTTCCACTTCCCCTTCCTTCCTCCTCTTCTCTTCTCTGCTCCCTTCCTACCCCTTTTTCCCCCTCAAAGGCATAGTGAGGGAGGAGAGGGGAGGTGGGTGGGGAATTTATCAAGAGATCTGACCTCTAGATTACATAATGAATTCCTCAAGGTCCAGTCTTTACGTTTTCTTAATGGACTGTTTAGAAGCTCGTTAATTGATCTTTGCAACTTCAGGGGTGTTGGAGAGCGTGCCGTCTCTGGTGAGTGAGTAATTTCGATGAGTCAGCAACACAAATATCAATATAACCCTGTACAGGTAGCTCATTGAGCATGACTGTGCAAAATGAAATGAGACTCATTCACTATATGAAAGAGTGGAGGGACACTGGATGCAACGCCCACCAGATAAGGAGCGTACCCGGGCCAGTCCATTTATGGTGTTTGGCTAAATTTGGCCGGGGTCTTGAACTGGTGAGGCTTTGACACAAAGCTTTTCGGTGTGAAATGGCCGAAGCTTAGGCTATTTCATAACGCGTGAAGTGAAGGATGATTAAAATCCGCTATAGCTTGGAGCCATTGCCTTGTGAGAGACAATGGCTACAGCTGGAACAATATTAATTTGTGCCACATCATTGGTCAGAACAGACGTGTGAAGTGCGAATGAGTCACAGAATGCATTGTGCACTGTTATGTAATTCAGAAAACAAGTCATAAGGTCAGCGACCTCTCTTATTCATCACCGTAATTAGAGTTCTGCATGCGGCATGGAAATAGCTCCTCTTGTTAATACCTTTATTTCTCCAAAATGTTTTTATGTAACGCAGTAAACCTCCGTTATGTAAAAATCAATTGTGTCACAGGACTAAACACACACACACACACTCATGTGCGCGTGCACACACACCCACCCACAGGTATGTTGTGCTCATTAAAGGGGGGGTCAATTTTTTTTTGTGGATTTGAAGATACATCCTAGGATGCACTGGGACACATCATCAGTGATGTTTCCTGAGGTCTTCGGGTCTTTCAACATCATACACCCTCTCTCAGGCGACTCAGCCAGGGTCGATCAGGCTCTGGCTTGTGTCCAAGCAGCATTGGCCCACAGATCACTCCTTCTGACCCAAAGCCATCTGGAGGCCCTCTCTGCAGCCTCCATGGAAGACTTGATGGCTTTCCTTTTAGCAGCCCCAGTGATACCAAGAAGAGTGTAGAGCTTGCTCAGTGATTGGCCAGCAAAGCCTCTACACCCCACCTCAGCGGGCTCACAATGCGCCTTCCAGACTCTCCTCCAGCACTGATCCACCAGCCGCTGGTACTTGGACCGCTTCCGCTTATTTGCCTCCTCTATCCGGTCCTCCCAGGGAACCGTCGGCTCTACAAGGAGCACCTGTATTGAAAAGGCTGATGATAGCACGATGTCTGGCCTCAACAAAGTTGTTGTAACATGGGCTGGGAACCTGAGCTGTCTCCCCAGGTCGACTTGCAGCTCCCAGTCAGATGCAGAGGTGAGGAGACCGACTGCTGATCTGGGCTGTGACTGAGGCTGCTTGCCAGCCCTGACAAAGGCAATGTTCCTCTGTCCGCAGGCTTGCTTGTTGTCGGCCACAACTTTGGAGATGGCCTCTGCAACTGTCTTCAGCACCTGGTTATGTTGCCAGTGGTAACAGCCCTCCCCCAGGACTGCTGAGAATGTGCTTGAGTGAACCTTTTCCAGGGCACAGAGGACATGATGAAGAATCAATCTTGCCCCAGAGATGGAGATTTGCTGGGCTAGGCAGAACATCATACACAACTTGTATCATGAACTTGATCCGCTGCGGTTCTGCCGCCAGATATCTGCTCAGGATATCTTCCTCTCCGGCACACCCTGCTACCTTGTCCAGGCTCCCTGTTGCTACATGAACTTGATCCGTTGGGGTTCTGCCTGCCAGATATCTGCCCAGAATATCTTCCTCTCCAGCACACCCTGCTACCTTGTCCAGGCTCCCTGCTGCCACATGCCCACCATTCTGCTGGTCCTTTCCTCCTCAACACCTATCCGCACCTCCTCCAGGACTAGATAGCATTTGTCCTTGCCACGGCCCTTATCATAGCGAGGTTGTGGGATGGCTCCCAGCCCTGCCCATCCAGTTGCCACTGTGCCCACCAAAGCCCTGTGTCTCAGCCAAGATTCTGCTATCTCCAGGCCTTCCTGGGCTCTCCACTTCCTGCCTGTCTGCACCATAATGCCTGCTGATGCCACTCTAGAGTCCTTGGAGTCCCGGTAGAGCAGTGCCTCTCTTGTGTGTGAAACCCTGAACTCATCATCGAGGTTGCTGATAGGGAGCTGGAGTTTGTTATTCCTCCCATACAGTGCTGCACTACTAAGGCTGCATGGCAGACCCAGCCATCTTTGGAGGTAGCTACTGACCTTCCTTTCCAAGGTCTCCACGGTCGACAGGGTAACCTCGTAAACTAGCATCAGCCAGAGGACTCGGGGTAAGATGCTATGTTGGTAAATCCAAGCCTTGAACCTGCCAGGTAGGCCAGACTTTTCTAATGTGGTGAGCCAATTCTCAAGCTCCTTGATGGTTGCTCGGATTGCCGCTGTATCTCCAAGGCTACAGTCTAAGACCTTGTCTAAGCTCTTGACCGAAGCAAAACTGGTCCACCAAGTTCCCCTCTTCAACACCGTGGCTCTGGATTTGGGTGGTTTAAAACTCATCCTTGCCCAGGAGATGAGCTTCTCCAGGCCCTGGAGGAGCCACCTACCACCAGGCACCGATGATGTGGTGACAGTGAGGTCATCCATAAAGGCTCTGATGGGGGGCTGCCGAACTCCAGACTTGGACAGAGGGCCTCTGCGCTCAGTTTCAGCTGCCTTGACCACCATATTCATGGCAAGGGTGATGAGTGTCACTGAGATGGTACACCCGGTTGTGATCTCCTTCTCAAGCTGGTGCCAGTCAGATGTTGTGTTCCCAGAAGTGACTCTGAGCCTGAAGTTCCCATAGTAGTTCAAGATGAGGTCCTTGATCTTACTCGGTACATGGTGTCGGTCCAGAGTAGTCTCGATCAGCTTGTGGGGTATTGAGCCGTATGCGTTGGCAAGCGAACGCACAACAAGGTCACCCTTCCCTTCGTGCACCTCCCTGAAAAAATGGGTGAAAACTCCAGTGTGTTCTAGGCACCCTTGAACTCCATTTTGTGTTTTTGAGGTTTTTATATCATTCTGCAGCTTCCCACGAGTGTTCCCTACGTATTCAAATCCAAAAATTCAAATTTTGGTCTAAGTGCCTACGTTTGTTTTGGCATGAAAATGCTATTTTGCCAAGCCCCTCTAAAAGCTTTTCCCCATGTGACCCGACAGGTTTCTGCACTTTCTTTTAACTCTTTTAACTCTTCTTACCTTTAACTTAAACATTTTCTTATAACAATTTTTAATTTTCATTTAACACAATATGCAAATTAATTGTAACTTTCCTTAAAAAAACGCTTTCGTCATTCTCAACGCTTACAACTGTCATCGAACCGTTCCCATAACGAACAGTCATTAAACAAAGTCGTAGTTTTTACAGCCTTCTTATTGTAACTTAAACTTATTGTGTCCATGTAATGTTCCAAGTCTTTTGTGAAGACACTGTAAAGATGAGTCCTTCTGAGAAAACTTGCATCTATGAATGTGAAATTTCGCCAGAAAGAGAATGAGGTTAATCCCAAAAGCACTTCTCCCCCCAAATTCTTATCCTGCACATGAAAACCAAACAAAATATATTTATAAGATAACTCAAAGTTGTCCAGTAGGACGTGCGTTTTCAGGTTAACACTTTGTCCACCGTTGACATCATTGGCGGACACATTTTCAGCAGCGTTTCAGAGCCACACAGAGGACTGCTCAGTATTATGGCTGCTAATGGAGTGTTAGCCCTCCAACATATAGTACTATATATAGGGATAATGCTGAAAATGGTGACTGTTTCCCCTTAAGAAGACCACATCCCGACATATGCTTTCAGTCCACAGGACCCCTGTCCTAGAAATTGCCCCGTTTTTATTCACCTCCACATTTTGGCCTCACCTTGGATGTCATCGTTACCAATACCTTACTCTTTCAGGGTTGTTTACTTGCTTTTATTACCTCAACTGAGATTTCTAATGTATTCCGTGTCAGAAGCCATAATCTAGACCCATTACTCTCTAACACGTTTTTCAAATGTGTCCTTGATTTTAGGAAGGTGACTGTCACTTAGCTTCAGTTGGCACTTTGAAGGATAGCCTGCTAGAACATTCTCCTGTCTTAAGACATTGTTGGCATCCAGCCTGTTTTCCTGTAGAGCACATGCGGGAATATGACTTTTCTTTGCACACTTCACCAAACTTAGTCAGGGATTACTTGTGACATTTCCAAATTGGCTCGACAGGATGTATTTTGCAAAAATAAACTGAGCTGCCCACCTGCTGGGCAGACTGTGTACAGATGAGGCAAAGTCCCCCAGCCTCATACCGCCGTTGTGGCCAAACGCATTGTCATAATGGCAACCATTACGTAACATCATTACCTCAATGGCTGCTTGGTGTCTGATCAATTAGGTATCAAGCCTTTCAGATGTTACCAAAGGATGCACCTACCGAGCCTCTGCCAGTGTCTAATGGCTTCTTAATAACTGTGGAAGAGTCCCACGAGGACTCCGCTTTTGGTGATTTTGAATAGTGAGATAATGGACACTGGGCACCATTTAGAAGTAATGGGTCAATTGCAGGGAAATCTCTTGACTTTAATCCCCCCGCCCCCTTTTTCTCCCCAACTATATCCGGCCAATTACCCCACTCTTCTGAGCCGTCCCAGTCACTGCTCCAGCCCCTCTGCCGATCCGGGGAGGGCTGCAGACTACCACATGCCACCTCCGATACACGTGGAGTTGCCAGCTGCTTCTTTTCACCTGACAGTGAGGAGTTTCACCAGGCGGACATAGCACGTGGGAGGATCACGCTATTCCCCCCAGTTCCCCCCAGTTCCCCCTCCCCTCTGAATAGGCGCCCCGACCGACCAGAGGAGGCGCTAGTGCAGCGACCAGGACACATACCCACATCCGGCTTCCCACCCGCAGACACGGCCAATTGTGTCTGTAGGGACGCCCGACCAAGCCGGAGGTAACACGGGGATTCGAACTGCCGATCCCCGTGTTGGCAGACAACGGAATAGACCACCACCCCACCCGGACGCCCTTGACTCTTAACCTTAGATACTATTCATACCATACATTATTATATGCGAGTTCACGTTTTACGGTGGGGACAGCTGTCGGTGTGAAACCCATGTCAGGCATTAAAGAGCCGTGTCGGTGTGTGTTTTTGTTCAAGTGAAACAGTAGATGTCCACACGCCATTTGGAAAAGGATTTGCTCTGACTCTGGCACTTTGTGGTACATAACGATGGACTGGGAGCAGTTTCATTTACCTTTGTTTACACAGAAGGACATTTGCCATCGTCGGCCTCTGCAGAGATGGCCTCATTAGGTAGTTTTGTTCACTATATGAAATGGCCCTCAGCTGCAGCAGCGGCAGACAGGCCAAGCAGGAAATATGAACCGCGTAGTGAACAGCTGCTCCGCGTCTTATTTACGCTCTTACTGGTGTTTAAGGCCCACTGCCAGATTTGCCTGCTAAGTCTGTTTTCATCATGTAGATATTCAGCTGAATCTCCTTAAAAAAACACACCTGTTCACTTTTAACTAAGATTCTTCAGACATCTGCAGTACTTTGTGTCTTTTTATTATTTTTTATTTTATTTTATTTATTTTTTTTGCCTTTGTGCTCTTTGAAGGACAAAGCCACGTTTGCTGCAGCGTTGCATGTAAATATATTTTTTTAAAAGAAGTTTCATGTCAAATAGCCGTGGAGCTGGGACTGCTTAGATATGCACATATATTTTTAGAGACGGGTTTTGTCACGCTGCATAAATATGACACTTGGGTCAGCGGCGCTCAGCCAGCCCAGCTAGCAGAATGCCCCGCTCTTTACTCCGGGTGGCTTTCAGGTTTATGACAGGTAAGGCTCTTTGGGGGCTTCCTGTTGTCAAAGCACACCGTGGAAGACGTGATAAAGGGCATGAACAAAGTCCTCGGAGCACCGCTATGGTTGTAATTTATGTACTTGACTGGAAAGCGTCAACCGATAAAGCGAGCTGAGATGACGTCTCATCATCGGTGCTCTTTAGCAACTTAAACTGTGCTGATGTGCGCCATTTAATCACACGCACTGCATGAACTGTTGCAGCGAGGCCTCTCAGCAGCCATGGTGTAGCACCTTACTGTCGAGCGGGACCAAGACAAAGTGAGTCTGTGGTTTTGAGTCCACTTGCTTTGGACAAGTTGCACACATGCGTACATACTTTTCAACCTTTGCATCGTTTCAAACCGAGGAAAGGAAAACTGACGTGCCCTATTCTGTGATGGGCGCAGACACAAGACAGTTTATCAGCTGGTGCATAGTGGGAACTGTCATCAGCATATGTTTGATGCGCGTCCGGATAGCGTGGTGATCTATTCCATTGCCTACCAACACAGGGGTTGCAGGTTCGAATCCCTGTGTTACCGGGCGGGGGCGTCGGCGGGTTGGACATCCCTACAGACACAACTGGCCGTGTCTGCGGGTGGGAAACGGGATGTGGGTGTGTGTCCTGGTCACCGCACTAGCGCCTCCTCTGGTCAGTCGGGGCGCCTGTTCAGGGGGGAGGGGGAACTGGGGGGAATAGCGTGATCCTCCCATGCGCTACGTCCCCCTGGCGAAGCTCCTCACTGTCAGGTGAAAAGCAGCGGCTGGCGACTCCACATGTATCGAAGAAGGCGTGTGGTAGTCTGCAGCCCTCCCCGGGTCGGCAGAGGGGGCGGAGCAGAGATCAGGGCAGCTCAGGAGAGTGGGGTAATTGGCCGGCTACAATTGGGTAGAAAAAGGGGGGAACCCCCCCCCCAAAAAAGACCCCCATATGTTTGATGCAGTGGATCCACGCATAGCGCTTTGTGTGCACTTTGTCATCAACCCACATTGGGCCATTCACAAAAGTGGTGACCAGATGACTATTTATTCCCCCTGTTAAAGGGTTTTTTTAGGGGGTTGTTCCTCATCCGATGTGAGGGTCTAAGCCTCTAAGGACAGGATGTTGTGTTGCTGTAAAGCCGCTTGAGGCAAATTTGTAATTTGTGATATTGGGCTATACAAATAAAATTGACGTGACTTGGACAAACCCTCGTTTTTAAAAAAAATTTTTTTTTGATGTTTCTAAAAGTTAACAACTATGAAGACGATCAGCCACCTTGCTAATCATTATTGTCTCGCTCATAATCAGTATTCAACAACAGGACCCCTTCCAGGTGCAGCGTTATGACGGACTTGTGCCAAATGATGTTTGTTTAATGTGCTGTCCCACCCTGCAGGGGCGGTGTTTGTGTTCCCACCGGAGGCGCCGGTTTCTGAGAGGTCACGGGGTGATGGGGTCACCTACGTGAACATCCCCGTCAGTCCCACTTCCAAGAAGCAGATCAACTACATGGAGCTGGAGCTTCAGGAGCCCGGCCCCGGGATCCGCGCAACTGGGACACATGTGCCAGCTCAGAGTAAGCACACATCTGAGCCATTCTGTTGAAAATGTACCAGAAACTGTCGTACATATGTGATTATACTGTACATAACCTGACCACATCATGTTTCCGAGGGTAGTGTCCACTAATAAGCTTTCATACAGACACACCTTTTGTTTTAAGGAAGTAAATTCCACCTAAAATTCATGTATTAAAAACCATATTATTCTATTAAATGTATTTTTTTCCATACCAGATACAAGTACCATTACCAATTTAGGGGATTTAAAAAAAAAAGAAGAAGTAATTGTTGAAGCAGGAGGAGGTGGCGTGAATTGACCCCCAACCTTGTATTCATGGCTTTAATTGGCACAATATGGAGGTTTCCTGCAACATGTTGTGGGGTGTAATGGACTCTTACTTTCCGGAAGAAGCCACATCTAACATTTGAGATTGTCGTCATGTATACAGCAAAGCTATTCAACAGTCTGTCCCTCTACTCGTATCTATTATCATATCAGTGTCAAGACAGATTAGTGTGTCGGTTTCAAGCCAGGGCATGACGAGGTTTGTGACTGCCGTGTAGCTCTGTTTAACGTAGTCGGAGTCGGTGAATTTGTCCCTAAATTATTGTGAATTATTGAACCGATTAGTTCCAGTCTCGCTAGAAGACAGCTGGGTCCCTGTCATTGGAGATGCAGTAGTGGAGAGTAATTGGCAGACAGGGCGGCCATTTGCACCATCACTCTCGGAAATAGGAGGCCTGCTCAGGCTTCGTAATGGGAAAGGTTAATATTTAAAGTCAGTGATACAGTGCACGTCCTGGCATGTGCCGCCATTAAAGTGTCCACGGGGGGACAGCGCGTCCTATCTCCGCCACTGCAATGGGGTCGGAGGGCATTCACGTGGCAGCTGTGACTTTACTGGTGCTAATGGGCCAGCTCTCCAGGGTGCGTTCGGGTGGTGTGAGGAGGTGGTGTGGATGTCTGGCGCTTTGTGGAACCGCCCGGGGAGCAAGTAGTTCTGCTGATATCTCCCGTCACGTTTTCATGGCTTAAAAAAACAATGGGGGGGGGGGGGGGGCGGCGATTTCGACCCCTTGGAAAATGTTTGAGTTAGTGTAACCAGAGATATACGCTGATGTAAAATGTGAAAGAAATTGTGATTTTTGTTTTTTGTTATCATCCTAATTGGTAAGAAAATTGGCAAAATGTATATTTTTGCTGCACCCCCGCCACTATTCTCTTAGTCTCTCCCTTGTATTCTTTTTTTTTTTGCCCCCCCCCCCTTTCTCCCCAGTTGCACTTGGCCAATTACCCCACTCTTCCGAGCTACCACATGTCTCCTCTGATACATGTGGAGTTGCCAGCCGCTTCTTTTCATCTGGCAGTGAGGAGTTTAACCCGGGGGACATGGCACATGGGAGGATCACGCTATTCCCCCCAGTTCCCCCTCCCCCCAAACAGGCGCCCCCACCGACCAGAGGAGGCGCTAGTGCAGCGACAAGGACACGTACCCCCATCCGACTTCCCACCCGCAGACACAGCCGATTAGTGTTGTAGTACTTGAGTCCAGGACTTGGACTTGAATCCGACTCGAGTCCTGATGACTCGACTTGGACTTGAGCACTGATGACTCGGACTTGGACTCGAACACTGGGGACTCGAGACTCGACCCGGACTCGAGGTTTAGTGACTCGACTACAACACTGGTGTGTGTGCACATGCTTGCGAGTGCGTTTGTTTGGCTGTTGTGTCACAAAGTCAATAAACGGCCTTTGAAACGGTGACGGCTGTGTCATTTTGTTTAATGTCGACCTTCTTTATTTGTATGGCAGCTGTTTTACGGTGCCAGAGTGGAGCACTGGAGCCCCTCTTGCAACTCGACTCAGACTCAAACTTAATGACTCGGACTCGGGTAACGGGGAGTTGACTCAGACTCGACTCAGGCTCTTCTCTGGGGACTCGGACTCGAACACTGGAGACTCGAGACTCGACTCGGACTCGAGGTTTAGTGACTCGACTACAACACTGCAGCCAATTGTGTCTGTAGGGACTCCCGACCAAGCCGGAGGTAACGCAGGGAATTCGAACCGGCGGTCCCCATGTTGGTAGGCAACGGGATAGACCGCCACGCTACCCAGGCGCCTCTCCCTTGTATTCTATCACTTGGTGTTGTCCACGTGGTTTCACTTGGAGTAGGATTTCACAGGAACGCCGTTGACGGAGATGTAAGCAAGGTGTTCTCCATCTTTTGATGACATGTTCTAGGAGTTTCTGGCGTGTCAGGTTGCTTTTCTGGGTTGTTGGTTAGCCAGAAACATGACTCAGATGAGCTAAATTCAGCTCTGTTGAACTGCCGCAAAAACATGAAAAAAAATCAACATTCCCAACTCAGTTGAAAACACGCTAGACTGACTTCCAAATACAAATGTAACACATCGATCGTGTGTTGTTCTGTTCACAACAGTTGTGCTTCACATCTACGACGCTATCTGCTCTTGTTTAACACGTAGATTTACACATACAAACAATTTGATGATTCTGATGCCGATTCTCCAGCATTTGCAGTCCTCCTTTTGTGATAAACCTCAACACATCTTTTGTTGTTGTTGTTGTTTTGCAGTTGCTAGGGAGAGAAACGAGGCCCTGATGTAACGGAGGCTCTCTATTGTGTCTCAACAGGGAAGCGCTCCACCAAGTACGCTCAGATCGACATCACCGCGACGGAGACGGCGCACAAGGTGGGCACGCAGCACGCGCTGGGCCGGGAAGAAGGCCTTCACACTCTGGATCTAAGGAGGAGAGGAGCGCCGCCGCAGTGACTTCGTCGCCACAAAAGTGTTGTCAAGCTGCAAAACTCGTCGGAAACGCCGCTCTGTCGGGAGCCGCCTTAGCTCTCCGCCGTCTCCAGAATAACAACCCCTGCGTCCACTGCCGCGTTGGATTTCTCTGCATCTTCTGCATATATGCATGCATGCATCAATTGCAAAAACTTTGCAGAAATTGCTGCAGCTGCTCACACACACACACACACACACACACACACACACACACACACACACACAAACAAACAAAACACTCAATGTGGCCTCAGTGTGACATGTTTTCTCAGATTTTGGTCCCGTTCACCAGACGGCGATATGAAAGCAGCTGTTCGAGACCGCATCATAAAGGGGATGAGTGGGGGACTGTCTCGAATGAGGCTCCCCTCGGGAAAAAGCAAACATCTCATTATGTTGCTTTATGCCAGTGCTGTAGCCTCTGGCAAGCTTGGGGGGGGGTGGGGGGAACGCGCCGGTCTCCAAACTGAGTCACAACCCACCCCATGTGAACTTTCATCTCAGAGGGCTTTCACAGCTCGCCGCCACCGTCCCTAATGAGACACAATATGCCTTCTCCCCCTCGTTTGGGTGAACGGGGGCGACGGAGGTGGTGGTGGTGGTGGTGGTGGTGGTGGTGGGATGGATCGTGGACTGAGCTCTTTTTACACGGTCCCCAAATATTCCTCTGTGTTTATAATGATTCAGAATTGTATGCGTGGCTGCATGAGAGCCTTTCAGTGTCGGAAAGTTTGGCGAAACGAACAAACAAGAAACCGGCGATCCATAAATGCTCCTACACAAGTCTGCAGCCTTATTTCAGTTTTCAGTCAGACAGACTCGCTGTAGGCCGTAAGTAACAGCCTGCGACGGTATGAGCAGGCTTGTTGGCCCGTTGAGGGCTTTGCCGCCAGACTTCATATACTTTATGTATTTTATATGTTTACTTATAGCAGTATAATCTCTCAGTACCTCTGTTGTTGATCTACTTCGCAGCTAGCATGGAGTCTCTGTGGGATTTCCTGATAAATGATGACAATTCCAGAAAGCACGCTGAAAATCATTGGATTATGTTTTTTTTTCTTCTTCTATCTTTACTGCAAAAAATGCCGTCCTCCAAAGGGTTTGACCGGCAGGTTTGACTATCTCTCAGAACAGGTGTAGTTGGAGTGTCGGACCTCTCATCCCCAGTACCTTTCTGCTCATCCTGCTGCACCACATGTGTGCATGTGGGGATTTCCCCTTATCTCTTAGATGTAAAAAGAAGAAACGATATGTGCAGCGCTACGCTCACCTGAGTCGATGTGCTACCATCTATTATGCAGCAGGAACCTCGTCTAACCACCTCCGTACGTATGTGGTAAATATGCATCTCTCTCTCTCTCTCTCTCTCTCTCTCTCTCTCTCTCTCTCTCTCTCTCTCTCTCTCTCTCTCTCTCTCTCTCTCTCTCTCTCTCTCTCTCTCTCTCTCTCTCTCTCTCTCTCTCTCTCTCTCTCTACTTTAGATGTTGTGGATTGTTTTGAAATACACATGTGAAGGTTTATCTTATGTACAGATTTATGAAAATAGCTCACGGCTGATGCCTGTCTTTTTTTTCCAATGCTAATCTTTTTTTCTTGTATTATTTAAACAACTACCAAATACTACTTGGCTATGCGAGCTCAGTTTTGCCGTCACACGTGGTACTTACTTTGGTACTACTTTTGTTTGTTCCTGTACACCGATTTATATGTAAACCTGCGAGGCGCCGCGCTCTGTAAAGCAGGCCTGCAGTCTACTATGTGCTTGTTTTCATTAAAAACAAAAAAGAGAAAAAAGATCAAATATCACCTTCTTTTTTTTTTTTTGCAACAACTGGGCGAGCTATCGTGGATTGAATGAAATGAAGCAGTCAGCACCATGGACAAGGACACACAACCAAACTCTGGCCAACTCTCACAGCAAAGGTTTACATTCCAGTCAGCTGCATCTGCAACAAACACATTTTCTTTGGAGGTGGGTAGTCAGGATTTCCAGCTTGGCAGTCGAAAAGCTTAGAGGACCCCCCCCCCCCCACCCCCCAAATAAATACTGCTGCAAAATAAATAATACCGCAAAATGGGCTGTGAACAGCATCAACATCAGAACGGAGCTCTTACCCGCAGAGGCGATACAGTACAGTAGGCCGTGGTGCCAGCCAGATCTTTGAAGGTGGTGATGGCCTCGTGACAGATGTAAGAGCGCTCAACTATTGGGTGCTGTCTAAATGCGGGACTTTTTTTTATTTTGATATACCTTAATGACCCCTGTAGGGAAATTCCTCTCTGCATTTAGCCCATCCTAGCTTTGTAGCTAGGAGCAGCCGCCGTGCAGCACCCGGGGACCAGCTCCAGGTTGTCTCGCCATGCCTCGGTGAAGGGCACAGACAGGAATATTAACCCTAACATGCAAGGCTTTTTGATGGTGGGGGGGAAACCCGGAGCGCCCGGAGAAAACCCACCACAGACAGAGGAATTAACAAGGGAAAACCAAGAAAAAACAACACACACACACACACGTGCACCCAGGAATTCCCATTCAAACCACTTAGTCGAATTGTGTGAAATCTACTTTGTGTTTACGTGTGGGCTTTTATGATGGCGTCGTAGTTATCTCCTTCGCCTCACAGCCAAGCTGCTCCTGGTTGTGAACCCAGCTCTTCTGGGTCGAGTTTCCATGTTCTCCTTGTGTTTCTGTGGGTTTCCTTCGGTCCCTCCCGTTTACTACCCATAGTCCAAAGAAGTGCTGGATACTCAAATCGCCCATAGACCTGAGTGGTTAATGAGCAGTTGTGTGTCTCTGTGTGAGCGGAGGCCTTGTGATGGCCTGGCTTCATATCCTCATATATGTGTTCTTATTTTTCACCTATCTGATTATATCTGGTTGACTGGTAAATCACCTATGGTCATGAGCTTTGGGTAGTGACCGAAAGGGTGAGCTCGCAGATACAAGCGGCTGAAATTAGTTTCCTCCGCAGGGTGTCTGGGCTCAGCCTTCGAGACTGGGTGAGGAGCTCGGAGTAGAGCCGCCGCTCCTTCGCATCAAAAGGAGCCAGTTGAGGTGGTTCGGGCATCTGATTAGGATGCCTCCTGGGTGCCTTCCTTTGGAGGTTTTCCGGGCACGTCCAACTGGGAGGAGACCCCGGGGTAGACCCAGAACTCGCTGGAGGGACTACATATCCAATCTGGCCTGGGAATGCCTTGGGATCCCCCAGGAAGAGCTGGAGAGTGTTGCTGGGGAGAGGGACATCTGGAGTGCCCTACTTAGCTTGCTGCCACCGGGACCCGACCCCAGAGAAGTGGCTGATGATGAAATGAGATGAGAGGAGAGGAGGGGAGGGGAGAGGAGGGGAGAGGAGAGGAGAGGAGAGGAGAGGAGAGGAGAGGAGAGGAGAGGAGAGGAGAGGAGAGGAGAGGGGATGGGATGAGATGGGATGGGATGAGATGAGGTGGGATGGGATGGGATGAGATGAGATGAGATGGGATGAGATGAGATGAGGTGGGATGGGATGAGATGAGATGAGACGAGACGAGACGAGACGAGACGAGACGAGATGAGATGAGATAATTATATCTGGGTGGCCTATCACAGTTTTAATCTATTGCCACTGTCAAATATCTGTAGAATGATACAAATTGACGACTTTAAAGCGAACAAGCTCCAAGAGAGGCTGCTCGCTGTGTTGTTGAGTTAGTCATACCGCAAGTACCCGAATAGCTAACTCATATCTAGGACACAAATTCTCCTGAAATAACAGTCTTTTATTCTTTTTGCAAAGAAATATGTAAGTTTTGATTGTTCTCATAATGCCCCGGCTGCCGGATTGTAGGTGGGAGTTTTAATTTAATTTTTTTTATTAATACCCTCTATTCCCTTTGCTTTTGCTTCAGGGAATTCCCTACTGGCCTTTGCCAGTTGACGGTACCTGCCACTGTTTACCGGCGGGGCTTCAGCTGCAGAGGCCGTTAAAGACCGTATGAACGTGGCGGGCGTATCAGCTGTTTAATTTATTTCAATATTGTGTGAAATCTCCTCCTCTGCCGTGGAGAAAATTGCATCTGTTGAATAAGTGATGGTGACTTGTGAATCAAATCCCGTAGGCCTTGCTGTGTCAATCTCACTGTTTGTCAGCAAACAGATTCAAGTAACTCAAGCTGGTTAATTATTCAGACAGCGACAATTTTACCCCAGCCCTGTGGTAGCCGGCCACTGGAATTGCTGCCCCTTTCAAATGACTTGGAAGGAATAAGAGCTATAAAGTCCATTAAATATTAAGCAACAGTGAGAAGAGCTTGTCTGTATGTTTTCAGCCAAAAGCATTGGTAAGCCGTGCGGGCCCATTAATATTTCTCCAGTGAACAAGAATATGAAATATGGTATTGTTTGTGTCAACCAAAAGCAATTTCTCGGACCCCTGCGAGTTGGCTCTGAGGCATGCCATTGCCTCAGAAGTAGATTTAGACCCTATAGGCCATGGCATGGCCGCAGTCTGATTTACAGTTTATGATACCGGAGTAAAGAGTGTTGCAATAAATGGAGAGTAAAAGATGCCATAATGCAATGCTTTCTTTAAGGGGGGGGGCAGAGTCGACAAATACCTCAAATCTCGACATCATCTCGACGTGAACATCACAGGTCAAGCAGGTGAAGTCACCTGGGCGGAAATAATCTCCTTTAATCCACACCGAGGCGGAAAGGTGACCAAAATATCTGACCCCGAGATGATGCAAGTCAGGCCAAAGTCAGCAGGTGAAGCCAAACCGCGGCCTGCTTTTTTCACTTACTTACTTTGATTTTGCAAAACTTTCTTTTCCCCCCCACCTAAACTGAAATTGACTGATTACCTGCGGCGCCGGGGTCCATCAAATTAACTTCACGGGTCATACCACTGCAAGTGTTTTGTCGGTGTTTCCTGCGAAGCCGACATCAACAAAGCTACGAAATCGGTAATGTCAGGTCAAGGCCTACATGACCCCGCCGCAGCCCATCCATGCGAGTCTCACCGACAAAACGGGAGGGAATGCTGGGACACAAAACTTGTTAAGGTGCTCAGGAAAATAGCCTTTCCACACAGAGTTAATTTCTGTAACACAAATTGATATTTGCGGTCTCTTTCCTCTCCCGGATCTCCTTTCACGGCCCAGACGGTTAAGAAAGCTCAAGTTGCATTTATTGTCGAGCAGCTGGCTTTACTGAGAGACGGGATTTCACACTGAAGAAGGAATCTGCTTCATCGCATGCCTCACAATGGGAGATGTTTACGTCATCTCTTTCCTCCGGCGCCGTGAATCAACTTCTCCTTCTGTTTAGTGGTGACGTATCTGTTACTTTAAAGGGGTAGGGGGGTTTTCTGCACATAGAGGAGTCTGGGTAAGGTCCTGAATACACCAATGACAACTGACACCCACCGGCGTACGCTGCAACGTCTTCCTGCAGTGTTGTGTTGTTTGCTATGCAAAGGTGCAGCAGTTGGTGTTGATCAATATTTTCTGTTATTCAATTATCATTTTTATGACTTTATGGCAGCAGAGTGGAGATTGCATCTCAGCTGGAGGGGAATATCTTTCTTTCGCTTTCTCTCTCTCTCTCTAACACTCCCTCTCTCTAACTCCCCCCCCCCCAACTCTCTCTCTCTCTCTCTCTCTCTCTCTCTCTCTCTCTCTCTCTGTGACTCTCTCTCTCTAACTGTCCCTCTCTACATCTAACACTCTGTCTCTGTCTCTCTCTGTCCAACTCTCTCTCCCTCTATCTCTCTAATACCCTCTCTTGCTCTTTAACTCTGCCTCTCTCTCTCCCTCTCTCTCTCTTTCATGCACATAAATAAAAGGTGGGTGGATCCATGGTGAGTAGGTGGCTCCGTGGCGCAATGGATAGCGCATTGGACTTCTAGGCAGACACTAGTGGAGTGATTCAAAGGTTGTGGGTTCGAGTCCCACCGGAGTCGCACTTTTATAATACCAAAGAACGTCAACTTTCCATGTCAGAGATGATGTGGTGGTGGTTCAAACCCCGGTTGGGACAAGTCTCCAGTAAGAGTCCGGGGCTTAGACTCCTAATACTATAAAAGCCTCAAAACCTCAGATATGAGGGCGAGTAACATGAACTGAGTCATGGCGGCTCCAGCGCCGCCCGGGTTAACAAGGCCTCCGCCAGGAGTTGGGGAACCAGGGCAACCTGATATGAAACGGGCTACTGGAACAAGACATTCATGGACAAGGGCCAAGAACCGGGAACTGTTGGCATGCTAGTCTAACAGCTGACCCCTGGACAGGGGCGATATGAGGCGGATGTGGGGACTGTGGACCAGTTGGAGACCTACTTCCACACTAGAGCTGCACAATCTGGGAAAATAATCTAACTGCGATTTTTCTAGACCAATATTGCAATTTAGTGTGTGATTTTTCCCCCCGGAGTTAATTATCTTCTGTGTTATCCACCAAACACAGCAATAAATCATCCTATAGTATGACCAACACAACAGTCAACATATAAACTGCTCTTTCCTGTAGACCAGGCCTACGTCTTATGATGAAATGAGATGAACTGATATGAAAACATATCCTTATTTAACTACTGAATTGTAAAAAGTCAATCACCAAATATTGACTGATGTAACGTCAAGCCCTATAAACAGGTAATATAATTACCACGACTTGACTTTTTAATAAAATCTGGAAGAGGAACAACAAAGCACCGCAGAACAACAGGCCTGCTGGGAACAAAAACACAAATAGATATGAATCTTGCTGATCTCCAGCCAGTAACAGCCACAAATCACACAAACTACAGTGCATAAACATTCAAAATAGCAAATCTGTGGCTCTAGCACTGTGAAAATATTTATATAACTCAGTCATTCTCATAAATAAGCGTGTAATATGCAAACATGTGGATGGCACTTTTTAATAAAATCTAAAAAGAAAAAAATAGTGTGTAAACATTAATATAAATGTTAAATATTAATCTTACTGATATCCAGTCAGTGACAGTAACAAACCACACAGACTAAAGTGCACAAGGAGTATGGCTCTGCCAGCCGCTATACCATCCTGCTGTATCCTTCTCAGTAACTCACAGGGTTGTTGTTTTTTTATTTTGCCCCCTTTTTCTCCCCAATTGTACCCCTCCAATTACCCCGCTCTTCCGAGCCATCCCGGTCGCTGCTGCACCCCCTCTGCCGATCCGGGGAGGGCTGCAGGCCACATGCCTCCTCCGGTACATGTGGAGTCACCAGCCGCTTCTTTTCACCTGACAGTGAGGGGTTTCACCAGGGGATCGTAGCACGTGGGAGGATCACGCTACCCCCCCCCCGGACAGGCGCACCAACCGACCAGAGGAGGCGATAGTGCAGCGACCAGGACACATACTCACATCCGGCTTCCCACCCGCAGACACGGCCAATTGTGTGTGTAGGGACGCCCGACCAACCCGGAAGTAACACGGGGATTAGATCCGACGATCTCCGTGGCAACAGAATAGACCGCTACGCTACCCGGACGCCCCAACTCACAAGTTTTTTGCCAGGAAAACCAGCATATCGACTTCTGCTGGTTTTAAGGACGAACGAGTACAAGTTCCTGTATTCCCTGTAGTACTGAACAGACGCTCTGAGGGGGACCGGCAGCCGGGACACAAAGCGGGCCAACTTGCTCCGTCGCGGTAAGTCGATCTTGTTGAGCTTCCACCAGGCCTGGTGATCTTTCCAGGTGATCTTCTTCTCCGTCGAGGGCAGGGGGGGGGGGTCATCGGGTAACTGCTCACCTACTCAGCCTCCACCACATCTCCAAGTTGGACGGGCAAAGTAGGAGACACTGGTCTTGAGCTGTCGAGAGACGTCTTTGCCTGTTCTGCAGTGGGCTTTGCACGAAACGGTTTCATTACGGGACATCTTCTGCCAGATTTAAAAACAAAAATAAGCGAGCAAGCAATTTTTGTATTTATATAGCACTTTTAAAACACAGAGTTACAAAGTGCTTTACACTTCATACACAAAAATACGAATAAATACATAAAATACATTGAATGAATATAAAAACATGGCATCGGGAGTAACAGACCAAGCTAAAAACGAGACAAACCGGAAGTCAGGGGTGGGACTCTATAAAAAAGGCCTGCCTGATGAAAACATGGGGTTTTAAAAGCTGGTTAAAACAGTCCAAAGATTCAGCGAAGCTGATGGATTGGGGGAGATTATTCCAGAGGCTTGGGGCCAAAGCTGCAAAGCCGCGGTCACCTTTAGTCCTGCAGCCGCAGTGAGGGATGGATGGAAGACCAGGTTTGAGGATCGGGGTGGTCGGGAAGGGGAATGAGGAATGACAAGATCAGAAATATAACTGGGGGCAAGATCATGGAGTACTTTAAATTTAATCACTAAGATCTTATAAATTATTCTGAATTTTACTGGAAGCCAATGGGGGGACGCAAGAATAGGGGTGATATGGGACCTACGGCTAGTTCTGGCAGCTGCATTCTGAACCAGCTGAAGACGATTTAAAGTAGCTCGGTTGAGGCCAGAGTAGAGGGAACCACAGTAATCTAGACGGGAGAAAATGAAAGTGTGAATTAATTTTTGGATATGCTTAAAAGACAGAATATTTCTGATTTTTGCAATATTTCGATGCTGAAGTAAACAGGATTGGACAAGTTTAGTAACATGGCGATCGGAAGACATTTCCTGGTCAAAGATCAACCCAAGAGTTTTTAGCGGTAGGTTTGATGTTTGAATGAAGTGGACCAATAAACAAACAGCAGCCATTAGTTTTGCAATATATCCCTCGTGCGTCGTGCACTCATCAGCTGCTGATGTTATTCAACAAAGAAAACACAGGTTTTCTTTGAATATCTATTTCCTGTTGAATATTGTAGCGAATTCGGGGAGACCGTCGCCACAGCCGGGAAGAGAACTCGTATCTCCCACTCCGCAAGCGACGACGTTAACCAGTCGACTAAAGCAGTGGTTCTCAACCTTTTTGGGGTCCTGGACCCCCTGCGTAATTTTGATCTACCCTGAGGACCCCTCCACCTGATCTTGGGGGAGGGGGGTTGCAATTTGATAGATACAGTAGAAACTGCATTTTAAATTGCATTATAGCATTTATTCACTCTTTGGGGCAAAAATAAGAGCTTTCAGTTGTAACTTAGATATAGTTAACAAAACAGAATATGTATTCAGTAACTTTCAGATATATGTAACAACAGAATTTTTATGCAGTAACTTTTAACAATGCAAACGGGAGCGAGATCTCTTATTAAAATACAATAAATTACACTTGTGAAACAGATGTAATTAGAGAAAAAAGTCCTGTTACCCTTTATAGTTTAGGTAGATAAAGGTCTCAGTCACATTTGAGTAAAATAATCCTATTTCTATAAATGTCATAGGATCTTTTTTTTAAAGATATTTTATTTTCACGGACCCCTTGCAATTACACCACGGACCACTAGGGGTCCGCGGACCCCCGGTTGAGAAACACTGGACTAAAGGGTCCGACCCGTTAGTTAAGGACCAACGTGTCTACTTATCCATGCACGTTACAGTATCTTCCTCGGTTGATGGTCCGGGGTGAAGCACTTATCCAAAAGTTAAAAAAACTGCTTACTGATGTTTGTGGCCATGGTATCACTGTAGGGTGGGTTGTACCAGGTGACAGAAAGCATTAATAGCAGACTCTCAAAACTATCATCTAATGAGTCCATCTTCAATGAAGATACGCCCCATACCGAGATGCATTACAAAAGAGCGGCTACAATTTTAAGCTCAAGTACAACCCACCATTTAACACTGACTGCCAGCAAATCAACAGACGTCACAGAAGACGAAGCACTACCTGGTACAACCCACCCTACAGTGATACCGTGGCCGCAAACATCGGTAAGCAGTTTTTTGAACTTTTGGGTTAGTGCTTCACCCCGGACCATCAACTGAGGAAGATATTCAGTAGGAACACCATCAGAATGAGTTACAGCTGCATGCCTAACATTCAACATATTGTAGCGAATTCGGGAGGCAACCACAGGAACTGCCGCGGCGGGGACGCGAACCCGTATCGCCCCCACCGCGGGAGACATCGCTAACCGCTCGACTAGAAGGTCAGACACGTCAGGTCAGCGATGTCTCCCGCGGTGCGGGCGATATGGGTTCGCGCCCCCGCCGCGACAGTTCCTGTGGTTGCCCCCCCCCCCCCGAATTCGCTACAATATAATATCGTCCCACAAGAATCATCAACAAATCAATGACACCTTCAACACAACCGGACTCCTCCAACTGCCGTGTGAACGACTCGTGCCCCCTCGAGGGAAAATGCCAGATGAAGGGAGTTATCTACCAAGCCACGGTGACGACAGATGACAACGGCAAAATAGAGACATACGTGGGTCTAACAGAGGGAACGTTCATAAAGAGGTTTAATGCACACGTGTAGCTGTAGAAACATGTAACATATTTATGCCGTTATATTTGGTCATTGGTGGCCAGAAACATTAGTTATTCAACCAGCTGGGAAATCCTCTCAAAGAACAAAGCATATTCAACCAGTAGTAAAATGTGCAATATATGTCTACCTGAAAAATATTTCATCATTTGCAAACCAGAAATGTCCACATTGAATAACAGGAATGAACTGGCCAGCAGTTGCAGAGATAGATATAAGCACCTATTTTGTAATTATACATAAATCATGCCAAGAGACAAATACCACCCCCCCCCCATTGGACCGTTAGCGATCACGTGTTTTTGAATGTCGCACCTCTCCCTTCCCCATTAGACGTTGTGCACGTGATGTGCATAACGAGGCAGTAAATGGTCTGCTCTTTCCCATGTAGCTTTATTGACCGCTGACGACTGCTTATGGCACGAAACAGGCTTGTACTGTCTCATAAAGAACTTACTTGACTCACTGGATGATGTACTGGAGAACTGGAGTCAAATCAGTGTTAATGTGGGCCACATTAATGTTGCTAAGGCCTGTGAATGGTTAAGGTGTATGTACAGTATGCGGTGTCAGAGCATCCATCATGTTCCATGATGTGCATGAAGGCAAGACAGCTTCTCAGAAGCACAGGCACAGGATCAGCATATGCTTTAAAGTTTTAATTTTTTTTTCCTCCAGACTCTTGGAAATCCTATTTAAGGTTTCCAGTGTTGGAAAAATGGACTGTGAACCCACACGTTCTGCGCTTCAACCTACGACCCCGTGGAGCATAAGTAAATGTTATGCTGCCGCAAATAGCCGCTGATAGGACAATCTGTCGAGACTGATTTGTTGCAAATGGCCAAAGCCTTCAGGGGTTTGTAACATTTCCAAACAGCAACCCAATAAGCTGTGGCCACTGACCTTTTTGTTCTGGTCATTGGGTCCTGGTCTTTGGCCTTGTTTGGTACAACTCAATTATAACCCCTAATTTCCCGCACAAAGAGGCTCTTGCCGCCAGTGCCCACAAGGCATCTCTACAAGAAATGCCTTAACCTTGTTTTCTGTTTGCTTTATTCTCTCTGGGACTCAAGACATTCTGTTGGCCCGTGCCCTCATATTTATTTCTGCTTGTTTGTCTGCTGTCACAATAGGTAGTCTGCTCCCTTCAAATGTTTTCATACCGCGTTTACACACACATACACATGCACTATTAAATTATGGATTGTTTGATTCATATAATTCAGAGGTTTATTAATGTGGTTTGAAAATGATCATGTCCCCCACTTGACTTGGCTGCCTATTATTGCCAAGACCCAATACACATAGGTACACATATACATACTATATCCATACACATATGCATACACATTCATTGTAGCTGTAATGGACGTTATGTCTGTTACTGCACTATATTGTGTGTATTTTTATGTGACAGCCTTTATATCCAAGACAAATTTCCCTCGGGACAAAGTAATCCTGAATCCCGAAGATCTTTTATTTGTTCTTTTGTTTAATTTATTGATACTTACGAGGATGCTGGTAACTGTGTAGCTTGACCAGTCTAAATCACAGAGACCCATGCAACGTGAAACCAAGTCAGCGGTGGTGTGTTACCAGCATCCTCACCGGATGCAGAAACATGGTTGAAGCTGAGTTTCAGTTTCAGTTACTGGTGCTGTGCTATCTGTTGTTAAGGTCTTCTACGAGCCACAACAATTTCCCTTCTTCTCCAAACATGGCGCTGCTTGCTTTATTTGGCTGCTGTGGTGGAGACATAAATAACTATGCAGCTTCTCTGAAAGTCCAACCAACAGTGACTGATAAAATGACAAAATAATCAGGAACCAGGAACACTTTATTTGTCAGTGAAATTGAAATGAAATGAAATGCCGTTTCCCCCTGCCCACAGCAGTACAACTCAAAGACAAAAACACATCCAAAAACTACGAGAACACACATATCAAAACTAACACATACTATATCCAAACTAACACACATATCCAAACTAACACATACTATATCTAAACTAACACATATATCCAAACTGAACAAAAAAAAGTCAATGTCCAAGGGAACAAACGCCAGCTAGGATGACTGTCGGAACTGCCGGTCTGCATAGGCTAGCAGTTAGCTTAGCCTGCCCTGCTTCTGCATCAGTGTTTCTTCCTTGGGCGCAGCTCCAGGTAGGGGCCATCGTCCTTGGGCCCACCGGACGAAGCAGACCAAGCTCTCCCAACCGATCCAGTGCTAGCTGTCCCAGCCAGACACCCTCGACACACCACCCTGCACTCCACACGACGACATCAAAAAAACCACAGTCAACACCAGGTGAGCCCGCCGCCAGACCACCCTCGGTGTTATCGGAACTGGCGGTCTGCACGGGCTAGCAGTTAGCTTAGCCTGCCCTGCGTCCGCGTCCCGTCAGACCGCCCACGGTGTTAAATAATATGTGGATATTAGTGGAACATTTATTGTCTTGAATATGCCTGCAATAGGAAGTGTGACAAAGGACATTTGTTTGCATGTAAATCTTCAGGATTGTGGCTTTAATGCATGCAAACACACACACGGGCAAAGAGATGAGCAGCCCTCTGAAATATGTATTTGAGATGAGCGTGAATCTTTCTTACAGACTGGTAAAGGCGAGTACTATGTGTGGCTACTGTACTGCTTAGCTCATACAGTGTCATATCTGTACTGCTTAACTCATACAGTGTCATATCTGTACGTGCTTGGCTCCTGAGAACATTGATTCCCGTCTCTCTGGCGGATTGAATGCAGCTTTACGTGGAAATGGTAGAAAAGGTGACGTGACCGCGTCGTGGAAGAGGTTCTGTTCTGGTGGGCCGGTAGCACCGGCATTACACAAAGCTCCCTTAGATGTATTTCAGCAAACAGTGTATGAGCCTACAAAGTCCATTATTTCCTGTCCAACTAGTCCCGGTTGCACATTTGTAAAGATTTATTACAAATGGATAGACTTGTTCAAATGATTTTCACCTTCAGGGCAGATAACAAGTATCGACCCTCCAGCCCAATAGAGGAACATATTTCATGATCGTGTTAGGGCTGTAAACACTTCCATCACATCCACCAACAGGCCCTGCATGAAGCTGTGGGTATTTTGGTGCTAATATTTTTATATTAGATATTTATTTATTTATTTTTATATTTTTATATTAGAGAGACAGCTCAGGTTGGACAGTTTAGAGACAAAGCAAGAGAGGCGAGACTGAGATGGCTTGGACATGTGTGGAGGAGAGATGCTGGGTATATTGGGAGAAGGATGCTGAATATGGAGCTGCCAGGGAAGAGGAAAAGAGGAGGTTTATGGATGTGGTGAGGGAGGACATGCAGGTGGCTGCTGTGACAGAGGAAGATGCAGAGGACAGGAAGAGATGGAAACGGATGATCTGCTGTGGCGACCCCTAATGGGAGCAGACGAAAGTAGTAGCAGTAGTAGTAGTAGTAGTCGGTACTAATATTTTTGTAGTTTTAACACCTGGAGGCCTGCGTAAGGGGCCTGTGAGTGAAGTCCTCTGTCGCTGAGGATTCAGACAATCATACATTCATACATTCAGAGGTAGGGCGTCTGGGTAGCGTAGCGGTCTATTCCGTTGCCTACCAATACCAGGATCACCAGTTTTAATCCCCGTGTTACCTCCGGCTTAGATGGGCATCCCTGCAGACACAATTGGCTGTGTCTGAGGGTGGGAAGCCGGACGTGGGTATGTGTCCTGGTTGGGGCACTAGCGCCTCCTGTGGTCGGTCAGGGCCTCTGTTCGAGGGGGGAGGGAGAACTGGGGGGAATCCTCCCACGTGCTACATCCCCCTGGTGAAACTCCTCCCTGTCAGGTGAAAAGAAGCGGCTGGCGACTCCACGTGTATCGGAGGAGGAATGTGGTAGTCTGCAGCCCTCCCCGGATCAGCAGAGGGGGTGGAGCAGCGACCGGGACGGCTTTGAAGAGTGGGGTAATTGGTCTCATACAATTGGGGAGAAAAAAAAGGGGGGGAACCCCCCCCCCCAAAAAACATTCAGAGGTAAACCAAATGAGACGTGTTCAGTCTCTGCTTTAGCTTTTTATCCGTGACAGGACAAGTTAGCGGCCTCGCTGCTGTAAACCTTGTTAAACTGAGTCACGCAGTGAGTCAAATGGGGGCCATCCCCGGTCTGAAGCCCGTAATTGACAATTGTTGTCCGGCCAAAAACAAACACTTTAGCTCGGTAGTCTGCCGCTCGGATGCTGACCTTTTGATCACGACTTAAAAAAGAACCACAGGAGTGCCTCCAAGTGTAATAGGACAGATCCCATTTCAAAAACAACCCACCCAGTGATTACATCATCCATGTGTAATGAAGCACGCTCACACCATATTTCATATTTTCTTCATATTGCACCTTTGTCCCCGTCATGTATTTGCCATGTGCTCAGTCCACTGATTAGACTTTTTCTTCAGGCGATGTAAGGCCAGCTATTTGGATAAGGGGGTTTTCACGAACAATAAAACTGAACCGCTGACAAACGGGCTTGGAGGATGAATGTGTGAACCAAAATGAAATAATTCACTCTAAACTATAAATTATGTACTGCCATCTTCCTATTGTAATGCTTATCATGTCTCTTATTGGTTATTTCATCACCTGAAATGAGGGGGAGACACATAAAGTCTCACGTTTATAGGATTTTAGATGCTATACATTTAATTTCTGACAATGCAGTTAATCCCAAAATTTGGATTATCGACCTTTTGGTTCACTAAATGAATCTATCTGTGTAAACTAGGAGTCTCTCCTGACTGAACTTCAATTTGCAATCTCTTAAACATTACCTCATTTTCTGCACACTGTGTTAATTTTGCTAATCTTCACCTTTCTTGCTTGTCTTTTGCCAATTTACTTTATCTTAGCATAATCATTTCTTACAACCCAGGGGCGGATCTACAGGGTGGCAAGGGGTGGCAGCTGCCACCTCTGGGACACAGTCTTGCCACCCCTGTTTCCACCCCATTTATAAATCAGATAATATGTTTTTAAAGTATATTTTATGTACATGCATGGTGAAGGTCAATGAGACCCGCACCAAACTCATCTCAAACAGAAGTCGCCGATTTAGAATCCCCCTCCCCCTCACAGGCGCGGATCTACAGGGTGGCAAGGGGTGGCAGCTGCCACCTCTGGGACACAGTCTTGCCACCCCTTTGCCACCCAAGGAAAAAATCTCTAGATCCACTACTGCCACAACCTAATGTCAATTTACGAACCACATTGGACCTGCTCTTTTTTTTTGCAGCACGTTATTAAAAAAGTAAAACTTCTCCGAAAGAAAAGCTGATATGAAAAGCAGGCAATTTGTTGGCAGAACGGGTCCGCATGAGGCTGACCAGCAAAATACAAATGGTCCAAAACAAAGACTTTTCCAGATTATCTGAAGGATGTCATCATTTATTCAGAAGGAATGTGGAATGGGGGGGAATAAGGGATTATCTTCAAACTTGTAAACTGGAGCCTGCGACCAGAGAGAAGGAGCTCAGTATCCTCATAACAGGTGGAGGGATGGGTTGCATTAACCATGACCTCCAACAACGTATTCAGGTCCCTCGGATGCAGTGCTGCTGCTCGGCTTTCTGTGCTGACTTTTCTTCTTGGCGTTCTCTGTTTTGAGTCCGACGTACAAAATGTACACAAAGAACTGAAATGTACTTTACAAGAGATGTTATATAACAGCACGATGAGCAGTTTTTTGGTCTAAACTAGTGGGACCTGCTATATAAATAATGAGTTTTGATGCAAAAAAAAAACCCTTGCAACTCTAATGACCAATATCGATGAAAAAGGGTGCTCTTTAGAGATCAGCCATCATCAAAATTGTACAAATTCAAATATTAGCATTGCTCACATTCATCCTCTGGCATTCCTCCAATCTCTTGGTAATACTATAGAGATGAATTTAGATGTCCCAATCCACATTGCAGCCACTTTTTTCAGCAACAAAAAAAAGAAAAGAAAAAAGAAAGTACGGTTTTCAGTCAATATTTTGAATTCCTAGAACTTTTCCTTTGTGGTCTTCACACGCGTCTGATAATAAAATGTGCGATCCAAGGCAAAATACAGATATGAGCACATTCTTATGTACTGCATTTCTTCTCCTTGGAAGGCTGCTGGAGGTTTCTGCTATCTTTCCATTGTAACCCATCTAACGCCATAACATAAAGTCAGCAAGGCCAGGTTCGATTACCCAACACAAAAAAAAGATCAAAATTCCAGGAGATGCATTACCAGTCATACCGTCAGTTCACTCGTCGTAATTTACTATTTCACTAGAGCGTCTCTAAATCTATTGTTGGTTGCACTTTCAAGCCTTTTTTACATATCTGCCTGTGATCATATTGTGTTGCTGTTGTGTATCTGCTTTAGCATGGCTGATTGCTGTTAGTTGGTTGCTTTTATTTGACAGTGCACTGGAATTGTGCATTGGAAAGAGCTGCACAAATCTAGTTATCATTATTGGAGCTATAGAGGCACAGTATTTTGTCACCGTAAGGAGTGGTTTGACTCTAGCACGGCCAGTTTCACTGTTGAGAATCGGGGATTTAAATTTTTCATTGCAGATTCTTGCACAACGGCGGCATGGTGGCACAGTGGTTAGCGTGGTTGCCTCACAGCGAGAAGGTTCTGGGTTCAAACCCCGGGGATGTCCAACCTTGGGGGTCATACCAGGTCGTCCTCTGTGTGGAGTTTGCATGTTCTCCCCATGTCTGTGTGGGTTTCCTCCGGGTGCTCCGGTTTCCTCCCACAGTCCAAAGACATGTAGGTCAGGTGAATCGGCTGTACTAAATTGTCCCTAGGTATGAATGTGTGTTTGTGTGTCGGCCCTGTGATGGACTGGCGGCCTCTCCAGGCTGTCTCCCTGCCTGCCGCCCAATGTCTGCTGGGATAGGCTCCAGCATCCCACGATCCGAATTTGGATAAGCGGCTTGGATAATGGATGGATGGATTCTTGCACAATGTGTTGTGGGCGCTAGAAACCTGAGCCATAGCACAGCAAAATGCTTCAGAGCATCTCGATGTGTGTTGTCACTTCTTACGGGTGTGTACCCATGAAGCAGACGCTGTGCCCATCTCAAGATTCAAGATTACTTTGAGTCCCAGGGGAAATTTGTTTTGGACTTAAATGCTGCCAGATACATAAAATATAGTGCAGTAACAGACATCAAGTGCATTCAAATTCATGCAACACAACCCCTCATTTCACACCCTCCTTGTGTCCTGAGTTTAGGAGATTCACTAAGAGAGGGATGAAGAGTTTTCATAGCTGTTCAGATATCTTTACCTGTATTTAATTGGAGCACTGTAACGCCGACCTGATGGGAGCAGATCGTATTCTGAATACAGGACATGAGAGGGGTCAGGGATAATGTTCCTAGCCTGTTTAGCTATTGTCTTTCAGAGTTCCCTCATCCCCATCGCTTTCATTGCTGTGTGGACCAGTCTGCTTATTTGTGATTTTAACTTAACTGATTTGTTACCAAACCAAGCTGAAATTCCCTAATGTAATATCCTCTCTATCACAGCATGATAAAATAACATCATTACCCTCTGTCCAACCCCAAACACAGTGAGTCTGTGTAAAAAGTAGAGTCTCTGTTGGATCCTAATACATCAAGATTTCACATGGACATCGCAAGACAGATGACAGTCAATGTGTACACCCAAGTATTTGTAGGAATGAACCTGGGTAATGCAAGTGTTATGGATCAGTAGTGGAGAACGATCCCCCAGATGTCCTGGATCAAAAATAGTTTCTTCTGTTTTCTTAGTGTTTACAATGAGATGATGGTCATCACACCATTGTACAAACTTTTTTAACCTCTGAACTGAAGCCAGAAATGCCAGTGTCTGTATCCGTAAGTCCCAAGATGCCAGTGTCATCAGAGAACTTGACAACTAATGTGCTGGGATGACTGCTTGTACGATCACGTGTGTATGATGTAAACGAAACAGGAGAACTCACACATCCTTGATGAACATCTGTGTTCATAATGACTTTGGACTCAGATAATGTCTGGTTCACTGGGACCTGCTGGGTCCTGTTGGTCAAACAGGAGCGGTACCACCCGATGATATATGGGTTAACAGACATCTTTCTGAGCTTACTGAGAAGGATGTGTGGCTGCAGGGTGTTAACAGCAGAGCTGAGATTTACAAACAGCAGACTGACATGGGCCTTGGGTTTTTCAAGGCATTGCAAAATAAATGTATTATGATTCGTATTGCATCATCAGTGCCACAATTTTCTTTATAAGCAAACTGATAAGGATCCAGCTGACTGTTTATGTTTGACTTCAGCTTCCACACCATCATCTTTTCCAGACACGTTATCACAATAGAGGTCAGGGTTACTGGTCTATAATCATTATTTTCCTGGGGAACAGGGTTTGGTTTTTTTTGGAAGAGGAGTAATAATTGCCTTGTTTCCAGAGAGATGGAACTATATGTGAATTAACAGACCTTTGACAGACCGAGACCCAGGCTGGTGTATGTTCCTCTGCACATGTCTTCAAAAGGAAAGCTGAAACCCCACCAGGGCCTGTTGCCTTATTGGTGTTTGTTCTTTTAAATAGTCTTGTGACTTCTTAGGGAGTAATGTCTATCCTTGGAACACATTCATCAGTTGTTGTGGTGTTAATGACACTGTCACGTTCTGAGGAGAAATCATGTGAATCAAACCTAACGTAGAAGTGGTTACAGTCATTTGCCACAGTACTGTCATCTGTTGTCTGCAGTGTTTTCCTGGTGGGAGCCACATTTGTAATAGAGTTCATGGTGGCCCATCTGTCAAGGTTGCAACAGCATTCATAGTTCAAGAGTCAATTTTCAACACACTGAACATCTGTCCGCTCTAATATAAAGTGCCAAGATGTCAAAAAACTGCATCTGCAGGGCTCATGTTCCTGTATAGTTTGGAGATTCATGGAGGTTTATCTCTCTTCATGCTATCATTTGCTCTGATGGATGGGGCCATCTCCACCTTTTATTCAGTCAGAATTTGTCCCTCTCATCTCATCTCTCATGTGTCTCATGACAGGATAATTTCCTCATGTGAGCGCTGCACCACTTCCCTGATAGTGAAAGCCATTTCAGGGTTGTTTGTTGTTCATAACAGGCTTCATAAGAGGGGGGCTGTTGTTTGTAGCAGCCTTTTGAATTTTCATGGTGAACACCACAGGCAGAAGAGAAACAGTTTACAAAGTTCATAATAAGAGTATTCACATTTCGCTTTTTTTTGGTGCCATTAAAGGCGTTAGAGGGTGCAGTAAAGCATTCCTTAAAAGGAAAAATTGAAACAACACACATGGTACAACACGGGTTGCAGCAATAGGGTTGATGGAACATAGGGTTGATGGAACATAGGGCTGAGGGAACATAGGGTTGATGGAACATAGGGTTGATGGAACATAGGGTTGATGGAACATAGGGCTGAGGGAACATAGGGCTGAGGGAACATAGGGCTGAGGGAACATAGGGCTGAGGGATCATAGGGCTGAGGGAACATAGGGCTGAGGGAACATAGGGTTGATGGAACATAGGGTTGATGGAACATAGGGCTGAGGGAACATAGGGCTGAGGGAACATAGGGCTGAGGGAACATAGGGCTGAGGGAACATAGGGTTGATGGAACATAGGGTTGATGGAACATAGGGTTGGTGGAACATAGGGCTGAGGGAACATAGGGTTGATGGAACATAGGGTTGATGGAACATAGGGCTGAGGGAACATAGGGTTGATGGAACATAGGGTTGATGGAACATAGGGTTGATGGAACATAGGGCTGAGGGAACATAGGGTTGATGGAACATAGGGCTGAGGGAACATAGGGTTGATGGAACATAGGGCTGAGGGAACATAGAGTTGATGGAACATAGGGTTGATGGAACATAGGGTTGATGGAACATAGGGCTGAGGGATCATAGGGCTGAGGGAACATAGGGTTGATGGAACATAGGGCTGAGGGAACATAGGGTTGATGGAACATAGGGTTGATGGAACATAGGGCTGAGGGAACATAGGGCTGAGGGAACATAGGACTAAGGGAACATAGGGCTGAGGGAACATAGGGCTGAGGGAACATAGGGTTGATGGGACAGGGCTGAGGGAACATAGGGCTAAGGGAACATAGGGCTGAGGGAACATAGGGCTGAGGGAACATAGGGCTGAGAGAACATAGGGCTAAGGGAACATAGGGCTGAGGGAACATAGGGCTGAGGGAACATAGGGCTGAGGGAACATAGGGCTAAGGGAACATAGGGCTAAGGGAACATAGGTCTGAGGGAACAAAGGGCTAGGGGAACATAGGGCTGAGGGAACATAGGACTAAGGGAACATAGGGCTGAGGGAACATAGGGCTGAGGGAACATAGGGTTGATGGGACAGGGCTGAGGGAACATAGGGCTAAGGGAACATAGGGCTGAGGGAACATAGGGCTGAGGGAACATAGGGCTGAGAGAACATAGGGCTAAGGGAACATAGGGCTGAGGGAACATAGGGCTGAGGGAACATAGGGCTAAGGGAACATAGGGCTAAGGGAACATAGGTCTGAGGGAACAAAGGGCTAGGGGAACATAGGGCTGAGGGAACATGGGGCTGAGGAAACATAGGGCTAAGGGAACATAGGTCTGAGGGAACATAGGGCTGAGGGAACATGGGGCTGAGGAAACATAGGGTTGGGGAAACATAGGGTTGAAGGAACAAAGGGTTGAGTGAACATAGAGCTGAGGGATCATAGGGTGGAGGGAAAATTGGGTTGAGGGATTATATATAGCCTGTTATATATATATAACAGGCTTCATAAGAGGGGGGCTGTTGTTTGTAGCAGCCTTTTGAATTTTCATGGTGAACACCACAGGCAGAAGAGAAACAGTTTACAAAGTTCATAATAAGAGTATTCACATTTCGCTTTTTTTTGGTGCCATTAAAGGCGTTAGAGGGTGCAGTAAAGCATTCCTTAAAAGGAAAAATTGAAACAACACACATGGTACAACACGGGTTGCAGCAATAGGGTTGATGGAACATAGGGTTGATGGAACATAGGGCTGAGGGAACATAGGGTTGATGGAACATAGGGTTGATGGAACATAGGGTTGATGGAACATAGGGCTGAGGGAACATAGGGCTGAGGGAACATAGGGCTGAGGGAACATAGGGCTGAGGGATCATAGGGCTGAGGGAACATAGGGCTGAGGGAACATAGGGTTGATGGAACATAGGGTTGATGGAACATAGGGCTGAGGGAACATAGGGCTGAGGGAACATAGGGCTGAGGGAACATAGGGCTGAGGGAACATAGGGTTGATGGAACATAGGGTTGATGGAACATAGGGTTGGTGGAACATAGGGCTGAGGGAACATAGGGTTGATGGAACATAGGGTTGATGGAACATAGGGCTGAGGGAACATAGGGTTGATGGAACATAGGGTTGATGGAACATAGGGTTGATGGAACATAGGGCTGAGGGAACATAGGGTTGATGGAACATAGGGCTGAGGGAACATAGGGTTGATGGAACATAGGGCTGAGGGAACATAGAGTTGATGGAACATAGGGTTGATGGAACATAGGGTTGATGGAACATAGGGCTGAGGGATCATAGGGCTGAGGGAACATAGGGTTGATGGAACATAGGGCTGAGGGAACATAGGGTTGATGGAACATAGGGTTGATGGAACATAGGGCTGAGGGAACATAGGGCTGAGGGAACATAGGACTAAGGGAACATAGGGCTGAGGGAACATAGGGCTGAGGGAACATAGGGTTGATGGGACAGGGCTGAGGGAACATAGGGCTAAGGGAACATAGGGCTGAGGGAACATAGGGCTGAGGGAACATAGGGCTGAGAGAACATAGGGCTAAGGGAACATAGGGCTGAGGGAACATAGGGCTGAGGGAACATAGGGCTGAGGGAACATAGGGCTAAGGGAACATAGGGCTAAGGGAACATAGGTCTGAGGGAACAAAGGGCTAGGGGAACATAGGGCTGAGGGAACATAGGACTAAGGGAACATAGGGCTGAGGGAACATAGGGCTGAGGGAACATAGGGTTGATGGGACAGGGCTGAGGGAACATAGGGCTAAGGGAACATAGGGCTGAGGGAACATAGGGCTGAGGGAACATAGGGCTGAGAGAACATAGGGCTAAGGGAACATAGGGCTGAGGGAACATAGGGCTGAGGGAACATAGGGCTAAGGGAACATAGGGCTAAGGGAACATAGGTCTGAGGGAACAAAGGGCTAGGGGAACATAGGGCTGAGGGAACATGGGGCTGAGGAAACATAGGGCTAAGGGAACATAGGTCTGAGGGAACATAGGGCTGAGGGAACATGGGGCTGAGGAAACATAGGGTTGGGGAAACATAGGGTTGAAGGAACAAAGGGTTGAGTGAACATAGAGCTGAGGGATCATAGGGTGGAGGGAAAATTGGGTTGAGGGATTATAGAGTTGAACGACTATAGGGTTGAGTGAACATAGGGCTGAGGGAACATAGGGTTGAGTGAACATAGAGCTGAGGGATCATAGGGCTGAGGGAACATAGGGTTGAGTGAACATAGAGCTGATGGATAATAGGGCAGAGGGAACATAGGGTGAGGGAACATAGGGTTGAATGAACATAGGGTGAGGGAACATAGGGTTGAATGAACATAGGGTTGAGTGAACATAGGGATGAGGGATCATAGGGCTGAGGGAACATAGTGCTGAGGGAACATAGGGTTGAGGGAACATAGGGTTGAGGGAACATAGGGTTGAGGGAACATAGGGCTTAGTGAACATAGGGTTGAGGGAACATAGGGCTTAGTGAACATAGGGTTGAGGGAACATAGGGCTGATGGAACACAGACACGCTCCCTTTGTGCCGAATATCTTTGGTGCCTCGATTGTTAATTTCAGGTAAAACATCTGGGTGAAAGGGAAATGCTTTCATTTCAAGAACCATTTAGTCACATGAATACACCCATAAAACTACAGACAGCTGGCATTCAAGCCAAGTATCGTGTCCTCAAGGCAAGGCCATTCTCCAGTCAATACGACACGGGCTGCATTTCTGTTCATTATTTGGTTTCCATTTGAAAGACATTCGGGTGCATCATTCCCTATCAAAGTACATATGTGATATTTCCAGAGTTGACAGAGCGCTTGCCATTTACAATTTCATACCAAACTGCTAGTTCCTATTTTGCTTAAGCAAAAGTCAAATGTCTCTCCTCCACAAGTTAGTTATAATCTGGAAATAGATGGTAACTCTCACTTTAGACAGGAGTGAATAGTGCACACTGATTGTGCGAGAAATCACAACAGAAGACAACACAATTAATTGATTTTATAATACGGAGCGATGTGTAGGATAAGATTGTTTTTGTTTAAAACAAATTGGCTTTTAAAAAGACAATGAATAGGTTAATTGGCAGTAGCATTTTTTGATTTTCTCTTCATTTGCACACAAGAGCAGAAGTAATGGACGTCAGAAGAAGACACAGTCACACATAAAAAGAGGGATTGCTAACAGGATGCACTTTGACAAAGGGTTTCCTTTGGGAATATTGACACGGCACATTGACAGAACATAATAGAAGAACAGCGGTGCATGATACTACACTTCGGCTATTTTTCATTAGATTCTTGTAGCGCTCTTGATGTTTGTCATTATATGAAACCATCACAAAGATCTACGGGCTCCAAAGCTACATACTACTGCTGTTGTCAATGCACAAATGTGAGAATCAGTGAAAAAACAAAAGTACTTATATCATAAAAAAATGTATTGTTAGACTAACCCGTGATATAAATTGTCTTTCACATACCCTCATATGGACAGCAACGCAGATGGTTTGACTTCATGGATAACAACACGACAAAAACACATTATTGTGACTGTATAACTGGTCACACTTTAAATGACAGGCCATTCATTATGCAGAAATAACCCAGTAATCTACAAGTGACATATATGTATTTGAACTATGACGAGTCATAGTAGTTACTGAGTAAAATAAGATTAAAACCGTGGGTTTTGGGGCGTCCAGGTAGCGTAGCGGTCTATTCTGTTACCTACCAACACGGGGATCCAGGTTCGAATCCCTGTGTTACCTCCTGCTTGGTCAGGTGTCCCTTCAGACACAATGGACCTATCGCTAAGCCCCGCCCCCCTTAGTCACTGTTGCTAACTCGGACAAGCTACCCGTGCTGACTAGAGAGTTACAATGGCAGCTATCGGTGTCAAAACTATATCCTAAGAGGCTATACATAACTTTTGGAGACAGAAGGACCTGATTTCGTCTAGAAGCCATCAAAAAGGACTTCACTATGCTATGGAGGGATATGTACAAAATGTAAAACCAGATATGGTGGGTGGCAAGCTTAAATTGGAGGCGAGAGTTTACAGATCACAGTGCAAGAGGGAAAAGCCTCATCTCACGGTCATCACGTTTGCAGATAACATCATCCAGGACCAGCATTGTTCGTGCACCGCAGGGTAAGATAAATTAATTTACCTTCAATTAAGTAACGTTAATACTGGACTGGCACTGAGGTGTACGTGTATTAGTTTATTAAAATAAATACTTTGTTATTTAAGGAAACTTTTAATGACTTCATCATTAAACGTTTGCTTCAAAGTGAAAAGTATATTACACAAATCTTGCCCTACCTTAGAGCAAATGTAGACATCCTTGTTAATCTTCGTTACGCTGAGTTGAGTGTGTGGTCTGCCACACAGCTTAACCCACCGCAGACATTTGGCTCTGTCTCGTTTTGGTTTGGGAGACGGGATACAATATACCCCATTGCCTATCCTCTCAGGATACCTCGTATCAGTGTTGCATGTACCCCATGCACATCGTTCGACCATTTTTCTTCAACTTATATATCCATAAAACATCACAAAAACCCACGACTTCTGATGCACCTCTGATGCTGCTTAATGGAGTCGTTAGCTCTAGCTGCCCGAGTGAGCTCCCGCGTGCATTTGGTACTACACCGCCATTGGCTCGTCTGCGTTCGAGGGGCGGGACTGAGCGATAGGTCAATTGGCCGTGTCTGCGGATGGGAAGCCGGATGTGGGTGTGTCCTGGACGCTGCAATAGCGCCTCTTCTGGTCGGTCGGAGCGCCTGTTCATGTGGGGAGGGGGAACTGGGGGGGAAAGCGTGATCCTCCCACACGCTATGTGCCGTTGGTGAAACTCCTCACTGTCAGGTGAAAAGAAGCGGCTGGCGACCCCACATGTGGTAGTCTGCAGCCCTCCCCGGATCGGCAGAGGGGGTGGAGCAGCGACCGGGACGGCTGGAAAGAGTGGGGTAATTGGTACAATTGAGGAGAAAAGGGGGGGGGCAGAAAAAAGGGGCTTTTCTATTATTAAAATGTGCTTGCTAGTCATTTAAATGGGATGTCAATCTACATCAAACACTGTGTAGGATAAATTCACAAATCACATTGTGCCAAACACAAGTATTTTGAATCCTTTGTGTCACAAGGATCAATATCTATTATACTTGAATATAAGGTGAATATTGAATGTCCTGCCGAGTAAGGTGACCACAGTAAAGATGGCACCACATTCAATATTCACCTTAAATTCATCTCTGTGTGTTTGTGTGTGTAACTGTGCACAAACGGATGCAAATCTCTTTCCCTGCCAATGTTTTCACAGGTCAAATTATCATGTATCTGTGCTCAAATTGCTGATTTAAATACAGTTTGGAGTTTGGAATAAAAAAAAAAAAGAAATAAAAAAAGAAGATAAAAACCCAGTGAGACGGAAGATCTGGGTGGGAAAAGCTGCGTAGAATAACAGCACACAGCGAGAGACCGTAACGTAATTGAAAAGTTTGGCGGCTGTTTTGCAACCTGAATGTAAAACAGGAAATCAGATAACCGCAGGCTTCCTGGCGGCCCCGGCAAAGGCTTGATAATGGATTAAATAGGGGGACAGAATCAATATGCCTGTCCCCACTCTGTAGCCCATGAAACCAGCACCGGAGAGCGGGCACGAGGATTTGACAGCATGTCTGCCATAATGAGGGAGGATGTGAATTTGAAGTGATATTTAAAAAGAACTGATGCTGACATACGCACTGGACGTGTCGGCAGCCATCTGTACGCCTGAGGAACCATTTGTAATGGGCTATAAAAGTGACTTTACAACCAGCATATTTATATTTTTGTGTCTGGCAAATGGGATGTGGTGTGTTTTTTAAAAGAGCGAGGGATTTTTAGCAGATGTCCAAAACATTTCTATCTTGGTCATTACTGGCTCTCTTGGCAGAAGAACGCTAATCTGTTTCATCACTGAAACGAGAACACAAGATTTAAACAAACAAACAAAAATGAATGGAAAAATATCTATTTATCAATCTATGTAGCTATCTATTTAACACAACACACAGGCCAAGTTACTCAACAAAATCAGGTGTGTGTGTAGAAAGTCCACATTACCTTTATCTAGATAGATAGATAGACAGACAGACAGACAGACAGACAGACAGACAGACAGACAGACAGATAGATAGATAGATAGATAGATAGATAGATAGATAGATAGATAGATAGATAGATAGATAGATAGATAGATAGATAGATAGATAGATAGATAGATAGATAGATAGATAGATAGATAGATAGCAGATTAAGGTTGGTGATTACCCTGGTTGTATATTAACCCCGATTTGGGGTTAATGGGATTATGAATGTTTGCAACAAAAAAATTCCAGTCATAAGAACGAACAAACAGACTGCAGCAAAACAAACATGGTTACTAAGGCAAAGCCAAGCTGGAAAGCTATGTTCTTCGTGAATGCCTATCTCGAAAGCCCAAAGGGAGATTATCCCAATGTCCATTGTCCAAGCAACATTACCATCCTTGTTTGAGAGAATGGCAAAGAGAAAGTCTATAGACCTAAGGAAGAAAAACAAACAAACACAAAACAAATCTAAATTCATTTCAACAGCTTGTTCAAAACCAACAAATGCTGCTGAAGAATGGTTTCATATCCATCCATTATCCAAACCGCTTATCCTTAGCCAGGGTTGCGGGGATGCTGAAGCCTATCCCAGCAGTCATTGGTTTCATATCATGGTCACAAAATCTGCCTCATGGAGGAGATAAGGCTGCTTCGTGGAGGAGATAAGGCCTCACAAAAAAGGAAAAAAAAGGGAACTGCAGGACCTTTTGAGGAGGACAATAAATACAGAAATCAATAAAAAAAAACAACAGTAACCCAGCCACTGAGGATGCACAAGCCGGTGCGTTCTTAGTGCCGGTCCCAAGCCTGGATAAATGGGGAGGGTTGCGTCACGAAGGGCATCCGGTGTAAAACCTTTGCCAAATCAAATCTGCAGATCTTAAATCAGATTTCCATACTAGATCGGTCAAGGCCCGGGTTACCAACAGCCGCCACTGGTCCTGTTGGCCAGCAGGGTGCTAGTGGAAACTATACTACTGTAGCGTGAAGGAGAAGGAGAGGGGGAAGGCATGTCCAGGGGCAGCGGGAGAGGAGGAAGGGTAGGAGTGTGACGATGAGAGTTGGAACTTTGAATGTTGGTACTATGACCGGTAAAGGGAGGGAGATGGCTGAGAGGATGGAGAGAAGGAAGGTAGATATACTGTGTGTGCAAGAGACCAGGTGGAGGGGGAGTAATGCCAGGAGCACTGGAGGTGAGTTCAAACTATTCTACCATGGGAGGAGGATGGGAGGAGAAATGGGGTCGGGGTAATCCTGAAGGAAGAGAGTATGTCACGAGTCTGTTGGAGGTGAAGAGAGTGTTGGACAGAGTGATGAGTGTGAAGATGGAAATCGAAGGGGTGATGATGAATGTTGTCAGCACATATGCCCCACAAGTTGAGTGTGAGATGGAAAAGAAAGAAGAATTCTGGAGTGAGTTGGTTGAAGTGGTGGAGTATACCCAAGGAGGAGAGGGTGGTGACTGGAGTGGACATCGATGGGCATGTTATGCTTTTGCCGTCAGGGCCCCGTCCCTTTGGAACAGTCCTCCCACCCCCCCACCCCATTAGCTCAGCTGAGTCTGTAAACAGCTTTAAAAAAACATCTCAAAACCCATCTCCACCGACTTGCCTTCCCTGTAAAGGGGCTGTAATTTATACTTTTCTGTATGTAACCGTATAAGTGTGTTGTTTATTTTTCTGTATCTGTGTCTTGTGCGGCACTTTGTAACCTTGTTTTAAACGGTGCCATATAGATAAACTCTTACTTACTGGTGGTGCAATCTGAAAGGGATTGGAGACAGGCGAGAACATAGTTAGGCAGCATCGGATGGTGGTCTGGAGGATGGCGCTGGAGATCAAGAAGAGGAAGAGAGTGAAGGCAGATTCAGTGATGAAATGGTAGAAACTGAAGAAGGACGACTGTTGTGTGGAGCTCAGGGAGGAGCTAAGACAGGCACTGGGTGGTAGCGAAGAGTTGCTGGATGGCTGGGCAACCACTGCAGAAATTGTGAGGGAGACAGCTAGGAAGGTACTTAGACCGATATAGTCTTTATGTGCTGCAGGAAATTTGTTTTCACAGCTAGTACATGCACAGAAACATACAGATAACCACGACGCAACATACAGATATCCATACAGATACACGAACACGTAACATTTATGAACATAAACACAACATTCACTCATGCTAAGATAAATCCAGCTCTATGCTAGGTCAGAGAGGCAGTTTGTGTAGTGCTGCTATGGCTTCTGCCAAAGCGAGCTCTTCTCAATTTCAGGGTCCCGTATCTGCGGCCTGGTGGCGGCAGTGTGTAATATGAATTAAGGGGGTGATCGGTGGCATTTACCGATCAACATAATGTTGCCGTAACACAAGTCGAGAATGTTATCTCTCCTTGTGGGAATGTCCACATACTGATGGAGAGAGGGCAGAACACCAGCAAATCCGCAGCTGTTGAAATCATCCACGATGAACACTGGGGCTTCGGGATATTTAGCCAGCATGGAGCTAGCGGTCCCAGTTTCTCGCTCTGCTCCCACTTTAGTGTTGGAGCTGGGTGGAATGTAAACCCAGCCGACGACTATGGTGAGGAATTCCCTCGGGAGATGGAAGGGTCAGCGTCTCCACGTCAGGTGCACAGACTGTGCTGTGGGTTTTGATTGTATTACACAGCCTCTTGTTGATAAAGATGCAGACCCCACCGCCCGTTGCATTGTGTCTGTTTTGATTTAGAGAAAGCATATGACAGGGTGCTGAGAGAGGAGGTGTGGTATTGTATGAGGAAGTCGGGAGTGGCAGAGAAATATGTATGAGTGTATGAGTGGTGCAGAATATGTATGAGGGTGGTGTGACAGTGGTGACGTGTGTGGTAGGAGTGATGAATGGGTTCAAGGTGGAGGTGGGATTACATCAAGGATCGGCTCTGAACCCTTTCTTGTTTGTTATGATGATGGACAGGTTGACGGACGAGATCAGGCAAGAGTCTCCGTGGACGATGATGTTCGTGGATGACATTGTGATCTGTAGTGAGAGTAGGGTGCAGGTTGAGGAGAGCCTGGAGAGGTGGAAGTATGCATTAGAGAGGAATGAAAGTCAGTAGGAGCAAGACAGAATACATATGCGTGAACAAGAGGAAGGACAGTGGAATGGTGAGGATGCAGGGAGTGGAGGTGACGAAGGCGTATGAGTTTATATACTTGGGGCCAACAGTCCAAAGTAATGGGAAGTGCAGAAGAGAGGTGAAGAAGAGAGTGCAGGCAGGGTGGAGTGGGTGGAGAAGAGTGTCAGGAGTGATTTGTGACAGAAGGGTACCAGCAAGAGTTAAAGGGAAGGTTTACAAGATGGTAGCGAGACGAGCTATGTTGTATGGTTTGGAGACAGTGGCACTGATGAAAAGACAGGAGGCTGAGCTGGAGGTGGCAGAGTTGAAGATGCTAAGATTTTCATTGGGAGTGATGAAGATTGACAGGCTTAGGAACGAGCATATTAGAGGGACAGCTCAGGTTGGATGCTTTAGAGACAAAGCAAAATAGGCGGTATTGAGATGGTTTGGACATGTGTGGAGGAGAGATGCTGGGTATATTGGGAGAAGGATGCTGAATATGGAGCTGCCAGGCAAGAGGAAAAGAGGAAAGCCAAAGAGGAGGTTTATGGATGTGGTGAGGGAGGACATGCAGGTGGCTGGCGTGACAGAGGAAGATGCAGAGGACAGGGAGAGATGGAAACAGATGATCCGCTGTGGCGACCCCTAACGGGAGCAGCCGAAAGAAAAGGAAGAGGAATAACAACAACAGTAAAGCAAATACAAGAGTATATAATGTAATATCTCACTAAAATGGAAGGAGTCTCTGTCTGTATATCCGCCTGTCCTTCGATGTTCTCGACAAACCTTCATCTGATCGACTTCACACTTGGTGGCTGTGTTGCTCAGGGCCCAAGGAAGTCCGGTGTCGAGTGAAGGTGTTTGGCTAAGCGGCTCTCAAGAAAGCTGAAAGCAGCAATACCGGAGGCCAACCGGCCCATTCCGAACAGGCACGTTTTGAATGGGCGCTGCATCAATGGCGGGCACTAGTGTGATGCTCATCCCCTCAACCGCCCAGTGAGAACCACTCATTCTTCTGTCGCACAATGTCTTTTCTATATCTTACAGCTTCTAAATGACTCCAAACTGCAGACTTGGAGATTTTCAGAAATACGGCTATAGAGTGGATGACTCATGAGAAGTCAGGCTAGATTAACCGCATCTTCTGTATTCAGTCAGCATAAGTCTGGGGAAACATGCTGCTATTTCATTTTTCTTATTTTTATTTTTTTGCCCTCTTAATCAACTAATTTAGCATTTAATTATCAGCTAATACCCTATTGAAGAGATAACTGGATCAAAGATCTATAAGCCGTAAGAACTGTCAGCCTTTTGATGATAATTATTTTTCAATCAGCATTTATTTTTTGCAGAATAATCTTTTGAGCAAGCACTTGAAACAAGTTCAGCTTTCCCCCTGCTTACATATACTGCCAACTTTCCCCCCTGTACACCCCTATTATATGTGACTGTTTCTTTACATACGATGAAAGAGCCGTTACTTCACACTTGTTGGTGAATATGCTTTAATTCTGTATCTGTTATATACAAATACATTGTTGTTGATGTTCAATAAGGCAGTTTATGTCCCATTTGCCTGTGGTTCAAGTTGAAGTTCAACTTTAGATGTGTAGAGTACAATGACATTCCTGTGGGTTGGCTCTCTCTGCCTTAACACAAAGGACACAAGGACAAACCATCCATCCATCCATCCATTATCTGAACCGCTTATCCTGCTCTCAGGGTCGCGGGGATGCTGGAGCCTATCCAGGCAGTCATTGGGCGGCAGGCGGGGAGACACCCTGAACAGGCCGCCAGGCCATCACAGGGCCGACACACACACACACACACACACACACACACACACACACACACACACACACACACATTCATACCTAGGGACATTTTAGTACGGCCGATTCACCTGACCTAAATGTCTTTGGACTGTGGGAGGAAACCGGAGCCCCCGCAGGAAACCCACACAGACACGGGGAGAACATGCAAACTCCACACAGAGGACGACCAGGAACGACCCCCAAGGCTGGACTACCCCGGGGCTCGAACCCAGGACCTTCTTGCTGTGAGGCGACCACGCTAACCACTGCGCCACCGTGCCGCCAGGGCAAGCCATCCCAAAATATATATACAATACATATTAACACAACAATGTAAGGTGCATAGTACAATCAGCTGTTCAACAACCTGACTGCCTGTGGAAAGAGACTGTTACTGAGACGGGAGGTGTATGATTTGATGCTTCGGTAACATTTTTTAGATGGAAGGAGCGACAACAGGACATGAGCGGGGCGGCTGGTGTCCTTCATGATATTTTGGGCCTTCCTTTTACAGCGAGTGGTGTAAATATTATGAAGCTGTGGTAGATCCATGCCAATGATTTTTGCTGCTGTCTTTACAGTGCTTGAAGCAGTCTGCAGACCTGAGCAGTCAGGCTGCTGAACCACACTGTGATACAGCCTGTCAAGACACTCTCCGTGGCACTGCCATAAAAGTTCATAACCAAAACTCTTGTGACGCCTCAGAAAATATAGTCTCTGGGGGCGCCTGGGTGGCATGGTGGTCTATTCCGTTGCCTACCAACATGAGGATTGCCAGTTCGAATCCCATGTTAACTCTGGCTTGGTCGGGCGACCCTACAGACACAATTGGCCGTGTCTGCGGGTGGGAAGCCGGGTGTGGGTGTGTGTCCTGGTCGCTGCACCAGCGCCTCCTCTGTTCGATCGGGGTGCCTGTTCGGGGGAACTGGGGAGAATAGTGAGATCCTCCCTTGCGCTACGTCCCCCTGGCGAAACTCCTCATTGTCAGGTGAAAAGAAGCAGCTGGCACATGTATCGGAGGAGGCATGTGGTAGTCTGCGGCCCTCCCCAGATTGGCAGAGCAGGTGGAGCAGCGACTGGGATGGCTTGGAAAATAGGGTATTTGGCTAAGTACAATTGGGAAGAGAAAGGGGGGGGGGGAATACAGTCTCTGCTGTGCCTTCTTGAAGATGCAGTTGGTGTGGAGAGACCATGTGAGGGTGTCTGTGATGTGTAAACCGAGGAATCTAAAGCTGTCCACAATTTCAACAGATGACCCATTGATGGAAATAGGAATGTGATTTCTCTTGTCTTTCTAAAGTCGAGCGAGGATTTCTTTTGTCTTATTGACATTTAGAGTGGGGTTGTTATCATGGCACCATATGGTTAAATCTTCCACTTCCCTCGTATAGGCCCTCTCGTCACTGTTGCTTATTAGTCCAATTGCAATTGTCATACTTTCCAACAAAGTCGTGTGTAAACAGACTGTACAATCGGGGCTTGAAACAGCGGCCCTGGGGAACGCCTGCTCTAAAAACTAATCTATATGAGTATGTTTTACCCATTCTCACAGTCTGGCGCCTGCCTGTCAGGAAATCAAAGAGCCAATTACAGATAGAGTTGCCCAGACCAAGACCTCTGAGCTTCAACATCAGCTTGGATTGTACAATTGTATTAAAAGCAGAATTGTAATCAATATCCATGCACTGGATTTCCCCCTCAGGTACCCACCCGACTGCCAAAGATCAAGACGTTCAGATATAGCCGTTGTTTTTTTCACTCAGCCATCAATTTGCTAAACAGGCTACGAGAGGACAATGTATTCTGGATACAGAGCCATTTATTATATTGTATGGCTGTGTGCCTTCCCGTGTTTTATTTTCTCTGGTGATTCTTTGATTTTTCTTTATAACATGTTTTGTTTGTTAAAGCTGTATATCAATTGCCCGCTGGGATGATAATAAAAGTCTGAGTCTGGGTCTGTATAAGCAATTTGGCTTGTATTTTATATATATATATATATATATATATATATATATATGTATGTATGTATGTATGTATGTATGTATGTATGTATGTATGTATGTATGTATGTATGTATGTATGTATGTATGTATAAAACAAGTATTGGGGAAGATAATTATGAAAAACAATACTTACACAGCACACAGAATACAATACATCACTCCTTGTGTCCAGTCCTAGGTGAGAAATCAGACAGACGCCAAACTCAGAGAAAATAAAAGCACTTTGGGAGTTGTTTGCACTACGAGCGACGCATTGGCTCAGTTTTCAGCACCACCGCTGCACAGCAGGACGGGCCGAGATGGAGTTTGCATGTTTCCCAGTGTTTGCATGGTTTTCCTCCCACAGTCCAAAGACATGCATGTTAGCTGAATTGGAGTCTCCAAATTACACATAAGTGTGAACATTGTGTGTGTGTGTGTGTGGGGGGGGGGGAGTATTCTGCAATGGACTGGTGGCCTATTCCATATGTCTCTCTGTCGTCTGCCCAGTGAATGCTGGGATAGACTCCAGCCCTCTGCAACCGTGAATTGGATTAAGTGGGTATAGATAATGGATGGATGGATGAATAGCTGCATCATGTGATCATGAGGATCCCCCAGCATGAAAAAATTACCTTTTAAAAATTATTTTTTCTGTATTGAATACAGTGGTGGGCTGTCAGGGCCTCCAGGGCCTTCTCTGCTGGCCCTGTCAAAATCGAAATCATAATTTGTTTTTCATAGTTAAATTGAAGTGTGCCTGAAATGTGTCAAAAATCAATTACTTGTTTTCGCTTGGGGCCGAGAAGGGATTTCCTGTCATCTAAACGCGTCACAGCTCCCTGGACCAGCACTAGTTTGTATTGCTAGCCTTTCCTTTAAGCCCGAAGCTGCAACCTGATTACAGCTCTGAGATTTTGATGAGTAGTTTTTTTTTCCCCTCCCCAATTGTACTTGGCCAATTACCCTCATCTTCACATCCGGCTTCCCACCCGCAGACAAGCCGGAGGTAACACGGGGATTCGCACTGCCGACTATCCTTTGCCTAGGCAACGGAATAGACCGCGACGCTACCCGGGCGCCATAATTTTGATGTGTAGTACTAGCAGAACGCCTCACGGCCCTGCGATGTGTCGTCATCAGCCGTGGTGTCGTCATCAGCCCCGGTGTCGTCATCAGCTGTGAGCTTGAGCCCTCGGCGGGTTGTGAGCAAACTAAGAGCAATGGCCGCCGCATTCACAGCCACTGACAATCCTGTTGCCGATCTACTTCATGTTTTTTTGTGAATCCGGTAGGATTGCCTGCATTTTTTCTACGCCTTCTCCCAAATCCTGTGTGAATAGTACACGTGGCCATTGTAACTCTTGTTAATGGTCACGATCATATTTGCATGTGAAACTGATGGTTGGTTTCAGTTGTTATGCAGCTGTGTTGTGTATAAGGGTGGGTCCGTTTACACCGAAGAGGTCACTTAGATGAGTGATGAGACGTTTCTGTCAGTCAACGCTGTGTTCAGATGAACTGACTCAACCTTCTCTGGCCTCCCATACAGGCTAAATGACTGGATGAAGTTTGTGAGAGGAGGTCCACCACGAGTCTCTCGAGCGAGGTGGAACTTCGACTCCAGGTTGGTGTGCACATTGTTCTTACTGAACTGGAGGCGGCGCACTGATAATGTTATGATTATAGTTTATTGAATTTGTAGAAGTTGCATGAGGGCCCATGGGAAATTGTGTGGGTAGCCAGCTTTTCTCCTTCTCTCTTCTCTCTCTCTCTCTCTCTCTCTCTCTCTCTCTCTCTCTCTCTCTCTCTCTCTCTCTCTCTCTCTCTCTCTCTCAACTTTCCTTTCACAACTCACTAAAACCGTCTAGTGAAATAAAAGTGCACCCCGAGCTGTCAATGGAGGGGGTCTACTACAGTCAGGATGGGGTCTACAGTCAGGAGGGGGTCTACTACAGTCAGGATGGGGTCTACTACAGTCAGGATGGGGTCTACAGTCAGGACGGCAGTCTTTAAGCAGACATCTTTTCCAGCAGTTGTGCCTGGTGGTTGATTTCACAGAACCAGTAAGTTGTGGCCCTGTGTAATTCAGTCGATAAAAGTGCCTTGTGTTGTGGCAGCATGTAACTTGTGCAGTATAGGGTATCACAGTTCGATGCAGTCGTTTCCCTCTAAAATGCTTTGTGTCCTTGGACCAGAATAGCACGACAGAAACTCATTGAAAAAAATAAATAAAATCCACCGTGTTCGACCTGATATCCTTAATGCTAATTACAGACATGGCGATTATGATAGTTCTGCTGTTGTATCGTTCTGCATTAACTCAGATCATCTTGACAAGTGAAAACAGGCCAGGGGAGACGGATCATCCAACTATCAGCGATGATGAAACATGGTGACAGGCAAGGGGGAAAAAAAATCCTAACGGACTCAATGACACGTGGATATATTTACAAAATATAACATAAGTGGAATAGTTTTAAAAGGCTGGACAGGATGTATTTTAGTTTGCCACAGCACACTCAGGTAGATTTAGGGGGTAAGACGGAAAATGCATTAGGTCAGTTAAATGGGGTGGGGGTGTCTTATTTGAGCATGGGGTCAACCAGAGCAGGATACGAAAACTGACAAGGGTGGGTCGTTTTCATGTCCGGTATCTCCTGAACCAGTGTGCTTGTACATACTCAATGACCGACAGGGTAAGATTTTTTTTTGGGGGGGGGGATTGTCCCCCTTTTACTACCCAATTGCATTTGGCCAATTACCCCACTCTCCCGAGCCGTCCTGGCCGCTGCTCCACCCCCTCTGCCAATGCAGGGAGGGCTGCAGAGTGCAGACTACCAAATGCCTCCTCTGATACATGTGGAGTCGCCAGCTGCTTCTTTTCACCTGACAGTGAGGAGTTTCACCAGGAGGACGTAGCGTACGGGAGGATCACGCTATTCCCCCTCCTGAACAGGCGCCCCGACCAACTAGAGGAGGCGCTAGTAACACATACCCACATCTGACTTCCCACCCGCAGACACAGCCAATTGTGTCTGTAGGGATGCCTGACCAAGCCGGAAATAATACGGGAATCGAACTGGCAATCCCCATGTTGGTAGCAACAGAATAGACCGCCATTTCACCCAAACGCCCTGACAGGGTAAGATTTTGGCCTAGATTTTTTTGGGAGATTTTATGGGTACAACCTGTAATTAAGGTAATTTAGTCCACCTCCATATTCCACATCTCTTTCCACCCATCTCTTCCTTTTCATCCATTTCCAGTCCGTCCGCTGACCTGAGGCACTACATTACAAAATGATGCTTTGTGATAATCTATTAAAAGGAAAGTAGGCGTTCATTCTGAGAAGTTAAAAGTTATAAGTGTGTGTCCTTTGTTCATTAGATAGCAGTATCCACAAAACAGCACACAGGCTATTAAAGGTGCCAATCACTGGGTCACTTTGGATTTATATCCAGTGACAGATGGACCCGAATGACCCTTGACCCTTTAGTGACCCAGGGTTGTCCATCAACAGTCTTAAATCAGACACACCAGCAGTTAAGAAAAGGAACGCCATGGGTCATGTTAAATATGCTTTAGCTTGGGGAGGTGTCTTTTTATCCGTGAGATTATTTTCACAGTTCACCGTTGTTTCAAAGGGGAAAATAACGTTCAAGATGTACTGAGCGGGGAGCCATTTTGCTGCCTTCGGTAGAATCGTTTTGCATTCTTTGGCCAGCTATTTGGGCGGCACAGTGGCCCAGTGGTTAGCGCTGTCACCTCACAGCAAGAAGGTCCTGGGTTCGAACCCCGGGGTTGTCCGACCTTGAAGGTCATCCCAGGTCGTCCTCTGTGTGGAGTTTGCATGTTCTCCCCATGTCTGCGGTGGGTTTTCTCCGGGTGCTGCAGTTTCCCCCACCGTCAAAAGAAACATACATGTTAGGGTTTATACTCCTGTCTGTGTCCCTGAGCAAGGCAATGGGAAAAGAACTGGAGTTGGTCCTCGGGTGCAGCATGAAGGCAGCAGCCCATTGCTCCTAGTTACACACATCACAGCTAGGATGGGTTCATTTGCAGTAACTAAATTTATAAGGGAATTAATAAAGGAAACTTAATCATTGATCTTAGTTTGAAACAAATGATCACAGACCAATTTTCATGACAATAATCCATATATATGCATAAACCAGCTCAATGTGTATATTCAAAAGATATATATATATAAAAGTCACATTTAAAAAATACCCACTGTAAACCCAAGTCCAGTCAGGTTTTCATAGCACAGTTTCAGAGGGCTTTACAGTCAGACAGTGAAAAACAGACAGATATAGATAACAACACCGGACAGCACACTCTATCCTCAGAACCTCGACTCCGATGAGGAAAAACTAGACAGAAAAACTTTTTTTTTCAGGAAACAAAATGGGAGAAACCTCAGAAAGGTCATGAAAGCAGGGATCCCTCTCCCAGGTCAGAGAGGCCTACAGTAGGTGCCAGTAGGTATGGTAGATAATGCGGAGATAGTGATAATGAAAGAATGGGGGAAAAAACGGAGAGTGGACATCAGGACAGAGACCTGGAAAACAAAATAAAGCTGAACCAGAGGCATCATTCATACAGAGAGAGGGGGAGAGAGAGAGAGAGAGAGGGAGAGAGAGGGGAAGGGAGCTTTGCTTTTGAGGAGAAAGTAGCCTCAGCACTGCTAGGTAGGTTGTACAAAACCACAAAGGTGAAAGGTTAACAGACAGCAGTTCAAGTCAATTAAGATGATGTTTATTCTACTGAACCAGATAAAGGAGGTTATCCCAGACGAACCCTGCCAAGACATGAGCACTTGCCACCTGCCCTGCGAGCAAGCTCCGTGCTGCCGTTCAGCTTTACATAGACGAGGTTAGCATTTAAATTCGACAGCCGTTTGTGGTAGAAGAGCTTGACAATCGTAAAAGGTAAAAATATGAGCCAAACACGGGTCCACGATCCTTAGGGAGTTTCTAAAAGACAGTCTCAGTTAATTAAGAGAACATCAGGCATCCGGGTAGCGTAGCAGTCTATTCCGTTGCCTACCAACACAGGGATCGCCGGTTCGAATCCCTGTGTTACCTCCAGCTTGGTGGGGCGTCCCTACAGGACACAATTGGCCGCGTCTGTGGGTGGGATGCCGGATGTGGGTATGTATCCTGGTCGCTGCACTAATGCCTCCTCTGGTCGGTCGGGGAGCTGGTTCAGGGGGGAGGGGGAACTGGGGGGGTATAGTGTGATCCTCCCACGTGCTACGTCCCCCTGGCGGAACTCCACACTGTCAGGTGAAAAGAAGCAGCTGGCGACTCCGCATGTATTGGAGGAGGCATGTGGTAGTCTGCAGCCCTCCCCGGATCGGCGGAGGGGGTGGAGCAGCGACCAGGGCGGCTCGGAAGAGAGGGGTAATTGGCCGGGTACAACTGGGGAGAAAAATAAAAGGGGGCGAAAAATTAAGAGAACTTTGCATTTTAACAGTATTTTCTCTTACATTTCAAGTAAGACGGCTTCCAAGGCAACCAGTGATGGAGATATACAGCATGTATGTAACATCGATCCATAACAGGCCTTGCTAAGCCCCATCTGTGTGCTGAATATGACATTACAAACCATGATGGATGGGGCCTCGCCCTACATATGAACAGAACACCTTATGAGAAAAAATAGCCTTAGTGCTAAGCGTTGATCGTTTGCCTTCATTTCCCCTTAAAAATAATTTGAACTGATAAGCCTGTGAAATTCTGTCCTATATTACAGCAATAACTTCCCAATCAGTTACTTGTGGCCTTTCCACGTGTCTCGGAGTATTTCCGCGGCTCAGTGAGGTTGTCTGACAGGATGTGGTTCTCTTATTTAGTCTCTCTGCACATCACCCCCAACATGTCTCATTTTCGTTTTTTCTTTTCATGTCAGGAAATAAGCCATTTAATTTCCCCAGTGTAGCGGGAAACGCTTACAAGGGAACAGATTTTTCCTCACTTCAGCAAATGACGAGACGTGATCATTAATGATTTTTTTTTCTCTCGTCCAACTTTTCTTCTCCCAATTATTGATTTGACACCCTCAGCACCCAGGAGCACTTGGCTAAATTTGGCAAATGCTGGAAATAAGATGAAACGCACAAAGGGGCAATTTCTCATAAAAAATTCAATAACCGTGAGAGCTGGGCAGCCAAGAGGATCCAAGTGAACATGGAGTCGGAGGAGAGGGGCCTGCAGTTCACCCAGCGCCAACATGGAGTCGGAGGAGAGGGGCCTGCAGTTCACCCAGCGCCAACATGGAGTCGGAGGAGAGGGGCCTGCAGTTCACCCAGCGCCAACATGGAGTCGGAGGAGAGGGGCCTGCAGTTCACCCAGCGCCAACATGGAGTCAGAGGAGAGGGGCCTGCAGTTCACCCAGCGCCAACATGGAGTCGGAGGAGAGGGGCCTGCAGTTCACCCAGCGCCAACATGGAGTCGGAGGAGAGGGGCCTGCAGTTCACCCAGCGCCAACATGGAGTCGGAGGAGAGGGGCCTGCAGTTCACCCAGCGCCAGCATGGAGTCGGAGGAGAGGGGCCTGCAGTTCACCCAGCGCCAACATGGAGTCGGAGGAGAGGGGCCTGCAGTTCACCCAGCGCCAACATGGAGTCGGAGGAGAGGGGCCTGCAGTTCACCCAGCGCCAACATGGAGTCGGAGGAGAGGGGCCTGCAGTTCACCCAGCGCCAACATGGAGTCGGAGGAGAGGGGCCTGCAGTTCACCCAGCGCCAACATGGAGTCGGAGGAGAGGGGCCTGCAGTTCACCCAGCGCCAGCATGGAGTCGGAGGAGAGGGGCCTGCAGTTCACCCAGCGCCAGCATGGAGTCGGAGGAGAGGGGCCTGCAGTTCACCCAGCGCCATCATTTACACTCATAAGCCTGATGTCACCAAGCCCTGCATTTTATTTGAAGAAGTTGATCTGAAGCATGACTGTTTGGTCACATAGAAACCACAAGTTCAACACCGTTGTCAGTTTATCCGAGTGATGAGTAAATATAGCCAGCAGCTCACCATGAAGGAGGTATTTCTCATTGTGTTGGTCGGCTCGTTCTGAAAAAGCACAGCTAACAGTTAATTAAGTTAAGCCGTTCTACCTGTCTATCTGTCCATCCATCTATCTTTCTTTTTTAATTTCGTTGGCTTTGTTCTCCTCACTACATGTTGTATTTGTTTGCCTTATGTGTTCTGTGGAATGTTTGTGTGATTAAATGTTGCTGCAGCGACAAAACACTTGCCCCTCAGGGGACAAATAAAACCGACTTGACTTACCTACCTACCTACCTGCCTGCCTGCCTGCCTGCCTGTCTGTCTGTCTGTCTGTCTGTCTGTCTGTCTGTCTGTCTGTCTGTCTGTCTGTCTGTCCGTCCGTCCGTCTATACTGTGTGTGTGTGTGTATTTATATATATAAAAATCCAGTCATTCGAGTAAATTCTTTTATTTTGCTCATTATTTGTTGAGCACTTTCCCTGCCGCTGAGTGTTTTATTTAATGAAGTTATATATATATATCTCCATTCATTATCCGAACCACTTATCCTGCTCTCCGGGTCGCGGGGATCCTGGAGCCTATCCCAGCAATTATTGGGCGGCAAGTGGGGAGACACCCTGGACAGGCCGCCAAGCCATCACAGGGCTATATATAGTTTAAAAAAAAGAAAAAAAAGACACTGCCCAGTATACCATACCGAATGACAAAGGAGCAGGTCAAAATGAACTTAAGCTTGGCTGGGACAACTTGAGCAAAACAGCACAATGAAAGCACAAGCAATGGGAAGGAGCAAGGAGCTATTTCAGTTAATTCATTTATATATATATATATATATATATATATATATATATAATCACATTCCGATGGTATAGCTTACTTCACTATCTGCTCCTACCCCACTTTATAGTCCTTAAAATGACTTTATGACTCGGTTAATCAAAGACAACGTTTAAGTACTAATACTTCCGTTGTTGTCTGAGGCCAGTAACTGTCATGCTATTCTCTGCTAAGTGGAGTCGTTTTATGATTATCTAAACAGCAACCATGCTATTCCACTAGTTTTTATGTAAATGGATAACCTGTTGGTTACCTATTCCTGTGGAGAGGAAATATTTTCCTTAATTGTTTTCCCGTAACTTTCCTTTTGTAGTTGGACAGAGAAAACCAATGAGAAGATGTCGACTGGCTGTAAATGGCGTGATCTTATTTATTTGATTGCTTATCCAAATCTATACTCTATTTACAGTTCTTCCCTTTCAACATGAAATCCTGCCAGTTTCACCACCTGCTTGTGTCTTGTAGGACTTAGATGGAGCATGTAAATGTAAATGGACTGCATATATACGTATATAGAGCTTTTCTAGTCTACTGATCGCTCAAAGTGCTTTACAGTGTGTGCCTCACATTCACCCATTCACACACGCATTCATACACTGATGGTGGTGGCTGCCATGCAAGGTGCCAACCTGCTCATCAGAAGCAGTTAAGGGTTCAGTGTCTTGCCCAAGGGCACTTCGACACACTCTCTGGAGGAGCCGGTATCAAACCAGAGATCATCTCATTACAATTATGTCCACACTAAAATGGTTAAACGGGAAAACATATCTTTTTTTTTCTCGGTTTTGGCCATCCATCCACACTAAGCTAGCGTTTCTGATCCATGAAAACATCCATCCATCCATGACCCAAACCGCTTTTCCTGTTCTCAGGGTCGTGGGGATGCTGGAGCCTATCCCAGCTGTCATTGGGCAGCAGGCGGGGAGACACCCTGGACAGGCCGCCAGGCCATCACAGCCCCCCCCCCCCACACACACACACACACACACCTAGGGACAAATTAGTACGGCCGATAGTACGGCCATGAAAACATACCTTTTTCAAACTCACTCCAATGTGGCATTGTGGTGTGGACGGCAAAAAAGGAGCTATTAGAAAATATTGACATATGGTTGTCATGTGATCTAAGGTAAAGCTTCTCATGACGTCTGTGTGTGCCCAAAGGTAGAGACTAGACATTTTTCGATATTTCTGCCATTTCAATGTGGATGGTGAACCTTTCAAAAACAAGAGGGAAATGCTAGCATGGATGGAAATTTTTAAACCATTTTTCATTATGAGGACGTATAAAAAAGAGAGAGAGAGACAGGTCTACAAAATTACCAGGTAGAAAAGAAAAACATGGCATTGATGGTGACTAGGCAGCACAATGGTGCAGTGATTAGTGCAGTCACCTCACAGCAAGAAGGTCCTAAGTTCGAACACCAGGGTAGAAGAAGGTCCTGGGTTCGAACCCTCTTTGTGGAGTTTGCATGGTCTCTCCATGTCTGTGTAAAGTAGAATTCAGTTTACTATTCTTGATGGAGCTCCTCCAAGTTCAGCCTCATTTACATACAGCCAATCAGATCAAATTATCAAAATATGAAACCCCACCCACCCGCCACCCCTTGATTGTACTTGTCACCCTAAGGCCAGCTCATGAATATTGATGATGGCCAGACCACTCCCTCACAGTTCAGGAGACAGTTGAAAACAGTTATGGATAAAGGTATGAAAAATACAGTTTACAAATTAATAATAGTTGCTTAACCAAAGACATGTAGGTCATGTGACTCGGCCTTCCCAAATTGTCCCGAGGTGTATTTGTGTGTGTGTGTTTGTGTCGGCCCTGACTGGCGGCCTGTCCAGGGTGTCTCCCCGCCTGCCGCCCAAAGACTGCTGGGATAGGCTCTAGCATCCCGCAACCCCAGTTGGGATAAGCGGCTTGGATAATGGATAATACACCCGCCGATGATTAACTCAATGCCAGCAACTCTCCATGGAGGAAAAGAAGCGTACAGCATTTTCCAAAATCCCTCCCCTAACCCTAACCCTAACCCAACCCAACCCTAACCCTAACCTGCCTTCATCTCTTAATCATCGCCCCCTGTCGGCAGTGCACCTTCATTCACGCATGTACATACCAGGTTTATGTATGTGTGTGTATATATATATAGTATATATATATATGAATGAGAGAGTGAGAGAACTGTACATTGCAGCTTCACTGCTGTGTTTTGCCGTTCTACGTGAATGGTTGTTCCGCGGCACCCTTCACTAAGAAGGATTACACAGGAACAACATTTTTGCCGACATTTCAGGGAGTCAACAACTCTCTTAATTTCTGCGCCGAGTCTGGCCTTTCCACGGCTTGACATTTATCCCCCATCGGAGTGGTTGAAGGAGAGGAGGTACTCTAGCCTCTGATGTGCTCCTTACCGTCCCCTGCTCCTCCTGTCTCTTTCAATTAAGGACGGTGCCCTTAGGCAGCCCCAGAGAAAAGGCTCTAAGGCTTCCATGCATCTTGTGTGGCATGTCGCCTTACAAAGGGCACTCAAATTTTGAATTCTTGGCATTTCTGTCAAGATGAAAAGTCCTTAGATTGCGACCAAATGATGGGACGCGTCCAATATTGGCACTTGATTATTTGGACACGACCAAGGAGAGCATATATATATATATATATATATATATATCAACTGTTATCTGTATCATCACACAATGGAAAATTCAACAGAAATTTCTGTTTTGAAATGCAGAAGTTGGCTGGACCAACCATCTAACCAGCACGTGCTCCTCCTTATTCGGTCTGTAACATTTTGGGAAGCTTGTGAGAAATCTGAGACCGTTTCCTTTAAATCGATGCCCTCTCAGTGAGGGAATCCAGCAAATCCACACGAAGCAATTCCACAATAACATCCTCCAAATGTTCTTGAATCTGATTTCAGAGGGTCTGAACACGGGGACACAAAGACCCCAGCAGGTTAAGTGGTCCTCCTCAAAATAACAGATGGACTCCGAATGGACTGAAGATGCATCTAATCTGAGGTAGGCCTTTTGCCATTCTTATTCACACATCATCTCTGCTGCCTGGTCATTGTGTTGTCAGGAGTGCCTCTTGGTCTCTAATAGGGTCATTTGGGAAAACTGTAACTGAGTTTGGCACTTAAGGGGAATACTAATTGATTTGACAGTGCCAAACGGATGCATTTCAGACAGAAATATCAGGGGAGCATCGGCCCCGTGACGGCGTCCGTCCCCGAGGGGATGGGGATGGGGGTGAAACGCACGTGCCGATAACGCAGACGTAACTCGGTTATTTCATGCTGCGCATGTTATCTCAGCATAACCACGAGACTGTACATGTGGTTTCACACATCAGCGGGCAGTTGACAAGAGCCTGTTGGTGAAAGAATGGGGAAATGTCCCAAGGCAAAGCGTGGAGGAAGGTCAAGACAGGAACTCTACATACTCTAGATTAGAAACGGTGGAAAAATCAGAGTAACTACAATTCTTCCTAAACCTGACTTTTATTTGTGTCGTTTATTTATTTATTTATTTATTTATGTATTATCTATCCCTTTTTTACTTTTTTTTTCACTACCCATATTGATCCCCGTGGGGCAATCCTTTCTCTGCATTTCACCCATCCAAGCTGTGTAGCTAGGAGCAGTGGGCAGCCGGCGTGCAGCGCCCGGGGACCAACTCCACTTCTTCCTGCTGTTGCCACGGTCAGGGGCACAGACAGGAAGGAGTATTACCCCTACCGTGCATGTCTTTTTGGTGGTGGGAGGAAACTGGAGCACCTGGAGTAAACCCACTGCAGACACGGGGAGAAGATGCAAACTCCACACAGAGGACGACCTGGGATGACCCCCACGGTTGGACAACCCCAGGGTTCGAACCCAGGACCTTCTTGCTGTAAGGCAACAGCGCTAACCCACTGCACCACTGTGTCGCCTTTTTTCTCCCCAATTCTACTTGGCCATAACCCTATTTTCCAAGCCATTCCTGTCGCTGTTCCACCCCCTCTGCCAATCCGGGGAGGGCCGCAGACTACCACATGCCTCCTCCGATACATGTGGAGTCGCCAGTTGCTTCCTTTCACCTGACAGTGAGGAGTTTCACCAGGGGGACGCAGCGCATGGCAGGATCACGCTACTACCCCCCAGTTCCCCCTCCCCCTCCGAACAGGCGTCCCCACCGACCGGAGGAGGTGCCAGTGCAGCGACCACGACACATACCCACATCCAGCTTCCCATCCGCAGACACGGCCAATTGTGTCTGCAGGGTCGCCTGACCAAGCCGGAGGTAACACGGGGATTCGAACCGGTGATCTCCGTGTTGCTAAGCTACGGAATAGACCGTCAGGCTATGCAGAACGCGTGTGTTTTGTTTTTAACCCATACTTTTGTTTTTACTTATATTCTGTGATGGAGTGGTGACCTGATCGGCAGCATCCCCACCCTCCACCAAATGCCTGCTGGGATTTGACTCCACTTCCCCACAGCTCTGATGTGGATGGGGGGGGGGGGTATATATAATAAATGCATGAATGAATGATTTTTTTAGAAAGAATATTGATGTATTATATTTCGAAGGTGTTCGAGTCCTTGAACACTTTTTTTTTTTGTAAGCCTCTTATATAGTCTACTTCTACACAAGGGCACTTGTGTGGAGCCAAGCTTTAAAGTCCGACCGAAGTTGAAACGGTAATATTTTCTAACATCAGTTATTATTACCATGGAGGTACAGCATGTAATAGCATACGCCGCCACTGTTCTACTGCAACAACACAAGGGCTCTGCTGACAACAACAAACATGACCATCAGGTCAACATTGTGTATTTGTTTGAGAAATGGAGACGACTGAAAGGCTCGAGAAGAAGTGAAAATGCTGCAAGTCAAGTCAGGTTTATTTGTACAGCCCAAAATCACAAGGTAGTCCCGAAGGGCCTTACAATCAGTACAACACAGAACAATATGATCAAATCAATTGCAAACTTGGGGTGGATAGCCACTGTGTGCATCAGTTGTGGATTGTACCATTAATCACCATGCATTTTGTACTGTCTCTTTCTACCGAAAAAAACATATATATATATATATATATGTGTGTGTGTGTGTGTGTGTGTGTGTGTGTGTGTGTGTGTGAAAATAACATTTATAAAAGATTTATAAAAGTATAAAAAGTAGAATTCAGTTTACTATTCTTAACAGAGCTCCACCTAGTTCAGCCTCTCAGCAGATTTCCCCCCCTGATACTCATGACGTCATTAGACATAATTTACATACAACCAATCAGATCAAATCATTAAAATATGAAACCCCGCCCACCAGTCACCCCTCGGTTGTACTTGTCGCCTGAAGGCCAACTCATGAATATTGATGAGGGCTAGACTCCTCCCTCACAGCTCTGGAGATGGTTGAAAACGGTTACAGATAAAGGTATGAGAAAAACACAATTTAAAAATTAATAATAGTTGCTTAACCAAATCCCCGGGTGACTGCTTTTACCGTAAGGGCCCCGTCCCTCTGGAACAGCCCCCCCTCCCCCGTTAGATCAGCTGAGTCTGTAAACAGCTTTAACGTCTCAAAACCCATCTCTACCAACTTACCTTCCCTGTAATGAGGCTATAATTTATACTTTCATATATATATATATATATATATATAAAACTGTATATGTATGTTGTTTATTTTTCTGTCTCTGTAGCTTGTGCAGCACTTTGTAATTTTGTTTTAAAAGGTGCTACATAAATAAACTCTTTCTTACTTATACATTTTAACCTTCTATATTCTTGTTTTTAAGAAATTAACATTTAAATCTAATTGCTGATTTTGGTCCAACTTTAACAAAACTTCATTTGAACAGATGCGAAATTACCATATATGCAAGTAATGCAGCTGCACTGGGGCCCACACACACGGACCCCTCTTTATCTCGCCACTAGCGTCGCAAAGACCTCAACTCAAGCACTGAGTCTACGGTGTACAATATGTTAGAAAATGTGCTAAGTGTGCCCGTGCATAATCATGGACATGCGTACTACTGCGTAGCAAAATCCCCACAGAAGAGCTAGCTAGCTGGCAAGTTGTCAAGACTTGGCACAGAGAAAAGCCCAGAGAGTGCATCTATGATGTAAGTAGAATTTATTCAGTATTTATCTGAGTAACAATCAACCTACACACTTGTGTCGCAGACATCAATCATGTTGTCAATGTGCGGGTGCGCTGACACAGATTATGTTTTCATCTGTTACAGTGCTCCGGCACCAGTTTTCTTAAGTTGGCTAGTTTATCACTATCTTAGCCTTGCTATTATGACTTCTCTTCTAGGAGATTCGTTTAGGCTGTTTTCACATGAGGTATTGTAGCGAATTCAGGGTGTACCAGAGAACCGCCGCAGCCGGGACGCGACCCGGGTCGCCCGCACCACGGGCAACTACACTAACCACTCGACTAAGGGTCCGACCTGTTAGCCAAGGGCTAACAAGTCTATACATCCGTGGTCGTTACACTACCCCCCTTCCTTCGGGAAGCGCGTCCCCACGCTTCAGCATACCAGTTCCCTCACGCCTCTGGGCCTACGCGCTTCTGATGGCCTCACGGTCTCACCATCCCACTTCTGACACAAACGTAGAGAATTCAGGGGGCAGCCGGGAATCCGCCACAGCCCAGACACGAACTCGGGTCAGACCCTTTAGTCGACCGGTTAGAGCAGTCTCCCGTGGTATGGGCGACCTGGGTTCGCGTCTCGGCTGCGGCGGATTCCCGGCTGCCCCCTGAATTCGCAAAAGTATGGTTGCCTCGTACCGTGCCTGATTGCCCCCACCCTGCCGGTCAACTTTCACATTGGTAATGTGGTTCCGTACCGGAGTACACCTGTGTATCTGCAGACGCGATCGGTGTGCGCTGCACACATACGCAGATTTCGGAGGAGGCAGGCGGGTGTTGAGAAATACCTTTGCAGCATAGCAGTCCACTTCCGTATTTTTGCAGTTGTTTTCAAACCTGATGCGAACTATACCCGAGTACACATGAACCGTGCTTGAGACCACCTCTACAAGTGGACCCGGAAACGGTTTGTTGATCCGTGCCCGGTTATGGTACGCAGTGTTCCCACTAATCAAACGAGCTGGACTTTGGGGTCAAGTCTACTCCGGATCCGGGCCCGGGTTCCTGGTGCCAAAGCACTTTTAGGAGTAAACTGTGCAGTGCATTTCACTGCTGCTGGTCATTTTAAAGCTTTGTGCTTTCACTTCTTTCATTCGCTGTGAAATGTGCCCTCATCTCATTTCATAGCCCTGATTTGTTCCACTTTTTAGTAATAAATTAAGTCATTATGCAGCACAACCTGTGCGTTGCGTCTTCGATGTGACGTCCTGTGACTCCACTGAGTGGTATGTGGAGCTGTTGGCTTCTCACCCTTCACTGGCTGTTGATACAGCGCCACCAACGATAAATACGAAGCATGTGGAAGTACTCACCAGGAAATGATTTGCCTCTTCAAAAAAAAATTAATTGACCCTGGAGACCCAATATACACTCATTAATTTACAGTAAAACAATAGCAGTCAAACTCTAATTTAGCTCAGTGAGCGAGCCGCATTACTAATACAGGCGCCAGGCAGCGGGGTCGAAGATCTATTAACCTTGCCTCCGCGAGTGTTTTATTATCAAGTGACGTGAGCTCTTCCTCCCCAGGAAATGCAATTTAGCGACTGAGGTTTTGTGCCTTTCAAGAAGGGGGACGAGGGCGCCTTTGTTCCACCCTCCCCTACAAACATGCCCCCCCCCAAAGTGATTCAAGCAAGCAGCTTTACTCCCCCCCCACCCCACCCCCCCACCACAACTGTGGTGGTGGAGTTGTGGAGACATAAGAGGGGTGGCGGTGACTCACTCATTCATTTTCACGTCACGGGAGACGTTATTTACACAGATAGGAGCGGAGGATCCACCGATGTGCAGCATGGCCGAGCAGCTCATTGAACCGATAAGTAGTACGGGCCACGAAGCAGTCTGCCCCATTTACATTACCCTCTGTTGCATCGAAGTGAGGCTGGGCAAAGCAGTTTAACTGTGCAGGGGCAAAATCACAACCCAACCCCCCAACCTCCCACCTTCTCGCTTTATGGTAATATTAGTAATTCTAGTTAGTTAAAGTACATACGGGGAACTCAGATTGACATTTGATGTTGTGATGCAATCTTTTCAGCATCCACATGTCCGCAGTGTTGTGCGAGTCTGATATGCAAAGGCCGGATCAGTACCGAGACCGGGTGTAGATACGGGTGTGTCGGCTCTGTGACGTCAGAATTTGGATGAGTTGTGGGTCTGAGCCATCGGAAGATCTGTTATGCAAGGTACCCAATAAATAATAAGATGACTCTCAGTGTATGATTCAGCATCTTTGCTCGCTGATGAGAGATTTGTGAACCTGTTTCAGCACCATGCGGCTCCAAGCTATCAGGACTCGGGAGAATCTGGACCAACTGCTCATTTGAAGCAGGGGTTTTAATAAGCCGTGCACCACCATGTGACATATGGCTTAGTAAAACGCTATAGGTGCTGCAACTACAGTAAAGCAACACAGACCCGGTACCGGTTCAGATTGTCCACTTATTTTAGCTCGGCACGAGACTCAGGATTTTGGTTCACATATCACTGTTTAAAAAACGTTTTAGCGGGTCTGAAAAGAACACACGTGTCTGGCTGAATCCACGCCCTGCATCGTTATTACCAGCACCACCTGCCACAGCTTTTTGGGGGTTGCTTTGATGGGATTCAGCGAGGCAGCTGAAAACCATCTGACCACATGCTAAACTGCACTGGCACCGTCTTGATGTGCTCCCTTTGCCTCCCCGCGTGACGATCTGAGGATGGAGGGTGACGGCGTCGCTTTTAATATCATCACGAGCCGTGGAGGAGTAGCAGGTGTAGGGCCCGTCTGGCCGACATTCATGACGTCTCGGTGGGCTTCTGCAGCTCCCATTTGTTGTCTGTTAAAAACAGGTAAAACACGGACCGGCGTCTTGAATGTTAATCATCTATTGAGTATGTGGGTTGATGGATGAGCACGAGCAGGTGTCCGGAATAACAAGTGAGCGGCGTCATTGGACCAGATAAGATATCGATGGGTCCCATGGGTAGATGAAGCCTAGAACGCTCGTTCTAACACGTTAGAAACCCCCCCCCAAAAAAATGTGCTTCATCCGAGGTGCAAAAACTTTAAGAACATGTTTTGCGTTCATTGATTTGTGTGAGAAGCATTTCCTAGATTTGTAAACAGAAAACAGTTTTGTTTTTGTTTTTTCAGGGGGGGAGGGGGGCATTTTTGTGTGCAAACATCTAATTTATTAAACCACCGCTTCGTTGCTTGTAGACGACTACGATGACGTACAACCTCAACTTTAAATCATGTTTTTTTTTTATTATATCCCTCGACTGAATATAAAGAGAGAGCTGGGGCGTTTGGGTGGCGTGGCAGTCTATTCCGTTGCCCTACCAACACGGGGATCGCTGGTTCAAATCCCCGTGTTACCTCCGGCTTGGCCGGGCGTCCCTACAGACACAATTTGCCATGTCTGTGGGTAGGAAGCCAGATGTGAGTATGTGTCCTAGTGGCTGCACTAGCACCTCCTCTGGTCAGTCGGGGCGCCTGTTCAGGGGGGAGGGGGAACTGGGGCGGGGACTAGCGTGTTCCTCCCACACTACATCCCCCTGGTGAAACTCCTCACTGTCAGGTGAAAAGAAGCGGCTGGCGACTCCACATGTATCGGAGGAGGCATGTGGTGGTGTGTAGCCCTCCCCGCATCGGCAGAGGGGGTGGAGCAGCGACCGGGACGGCTCAGAAGAGTCGGGTAATTGGATGGGTACAATTGACAACTGGGGAGAAAAAGGGGGAAATTTTTTTTTTTTTTTTAAAAGAGAGAGAGAGAGAGAGAGAGAGAGAGAGAGAGAGAGAGAGAGAGAGAGAGAGAGAAGAAACAGTTCCTCTGACTCGTTTCTGGGCATTATCTTCCCTGTTTCTGACAGGATTTCTTGAGTTTCCAGTAAACATCCTCGAACATGTGCTTTTCCCCCCTCCCCCTTGTTATTAATGCTGTTCCCCTATGTCTAACTCTTATTCGTCTGACGTGATTTGTTGTCCGGTTGTTATGTCTGAGTAAAGCATCCATCTTCAAAAGCCATTTGCACTGGTCTTCATCTTTTCTCCTCCCTGAGGCCGGTGGGACTAGCAGGGTAGTTGGGTAATTTCGCCAGCGTCTGATCCACTCTGCCGTGTTTCAGTATTTGAAAGAAACCCCATTTTATTTCATCATTGTACAGTTGTTTGCATTTAACCCATCCTATAGGAGCATTGGGCAGCTGCAGCGCCCGGGGACCAACTCCAGTTCCTATTTCCATTGCCTTGCTCAAGGGCACAGGCAGGAGTATTAACCCTAATGTGCATGTCTTTTTGATGGTGGGAGGAAATCGGAGCACCCGGAGGAAACCCATGCAGACAGGGGGAGAACATGCAAACTCCACACCAAAAGGACCTGGGACGGCCTGGGGTTCGAACCCAGGATCTTCTTGCTGTGACGCAACAGTGCCAACCACTGGACCACCGTGCCACCCATAAATACATGAATTATTACCCCGAAGAAAAGGCAGAACAAGAGAGATAATTCAACCAGTATACAGAAAAGTAGACGTCAAGAAAATTGGAGAAAGCCTTGAAATAAGTTCATTTCGTACACTTCATCGATTTGTTGTTTTGCCTTGTTGAAATTCTCAGTGTACACTTGCACAAGAACTGGGGAAGTGACACCATGCCCAATGGCTGGCAGACCACTTTGCTAATTTTCAGACCAAAGTCGATGAAGAAGAAAAAAAAACAAGATTTTAAGAAGAAACACCAGATTGATTTGCTTGTCCACAAATTGTTATAATCCGTTATGATCCACACATAGCTGCAGTCCCAACAGGTCACATCTCTGCATGGTTTTTATTCATATTGCCATCAGGTTTTCAGATTCGGTACCAAGACCAAATTGCTTGTTAAGACCCCAGTTTTACTCACAGTGTGGCTCTTTTGCCTTTCTGTTTGATGTGTATTATTTATTCTGTCAGGGAGGCTGCTAAACTCTCAACACCCCCCCCCCCCGCTGATCTTGGCTAAAGATGAGTGACATGAATGTTTCAGAAGGTCACGATGGCGAAGCAGACGCGGCATATGGCGCGCGTCTCTGAAAAATCTTTGGCCTCATCATTTATTCATGAAGTGTTGTTTACGGTTTCTGAGAAAAAATGGAGAGGTGGTGGGAAGGGATCGAGTCCTTCTAAACTGATTAAAGTTGCATCAGTGTTTGCGAACGACCGGCATATTGTTTTACACGGGAGTCGTGGTGGATGATATTAATGATAATGTGATACTCCACCGATCTCTGAAGGAGAAATGGTCTTTTTCGGTTGTGCGTAGGGAAGCTAGTAGCGTGGGATGAGCTACAGGAAATGTTAGCCGGGGTCCACCAGAAACTTCCTGGAGGACACTTGGGCAGGATGGATATCGAAATCCCGAAGCCATTGGGGATTGCATCAGGCAGCCCCCCCCCCCGGGTTAAAGGCTGTTCTAAGGATTTACTGTACCCTCCAGAGATTGACTACGAAATATGTACTGTGAAAACTGCATTGGTTGCTGAGTTCAAGGAAACATCTCTTCAGTTTCCGTGTCAACTTAAATGGAAATATGACATACTCAATGAAATATGTGTAGAGCGAGGACTTGTGTGTGTGTGTGTGTGTGTAAGAAGATGGGTGGCCAACATTGTCTTTACTTGTGTATCTATGTACAGATGGGTGACAAATGGAAGGAAAGGCCAACATAAGGTGTCTTAGTAAGGTGTTGGGCCACCACAAGCCTCCAAAACGCTCCTTGTCAGAGACTCTACAAGTCTCTGAACTCTGCTGGAGGGATGGAGCACCATTCTTCCAAAAGATATTCCCTCATTTGCTGTTTTGATGGTGGTGGTGGAGAGTGCTGTCTAACACGTCGGTCCCAAACCTCCCATAGGTGTTTAATTGGGTTGAGATCTGGTGACTGTGAAGGCCGTAGCATATGCTTTACATCATTTTCATCCTCGGCAAACCATTCAGTGACTCCCCTCGTGCCCTGTGGATGGAGGCATTGTCATCCTGGAAGAGAGCGCTCCCATCAGGAGAGAGATGTCTCATCTTAGGATAAAGGCAATCACTCAGAATAACTTCCTATCGATTTGCAGTGACCCCAGCAAAATGCCCCCCCCCCCACAGCATAGCAGAGTCCCGGACCCCTTCACTGTAGGGGTCCAGCATTCAGGTTTTTCCTTTAATTGGTCACCCATCTGTCTGTGTGTCTGCCTGTCTGTATGTCTATCTATCCATTCATCCATCCATCCATCCATCTATCTATCCGTCTATCTATCTATCTATCTATCTATCTATCTATCTATCTATCTATCTATCTATCTATCTATCTATCTATCTATCTATCTATCTATCTATCTATCCATCTATCTATCTATTCAGTCTGTTCAGAGTGTAGGAAAGCTAAGTGAGCTGGAGAGGAAAGTTTGGGGGTTTCGGACCAGAACTCCAAAGGTGGCAGTCATAACCACTCATTTAAATTTGGGGATACAAAAAAACACATGATTTATACAAACATGAAACAGAAGTTGTTGTGTTTTTCTTTTCTTTTTGAGTTTGCATTGTCACAAAAGACCCATACAGCAAAAGGACTGTTAATCTCGCCCATTTAGCCCATATGTAGACCCTGACCCTGCCTGCCAGAAACAATGGATATCAAAGACAATCATACACATAATACAGACAATCATACAGAGCAGCTTGTTCAAATATTTGCATAAATTGAACAAAAGGGAAGAACAAATGGATGTAATTATCAGAGTTTAACAAGCTTGAACTGATCCACTTCAGAACAATTGGAGGAAATGAAGAGCGTAAACACGGCTTCGGTGAATGTGCGTCGAAACAAGACACCCATTGACATGCAATTTGTATGCAAAACCCCTTTTGGTGTCTGGGAATGAATCCATCACGACAAAGCAGAGCAGCCAGAGAAACACATCAGCTAAAGGGATGTGTCAGCGTGACATCACTTTTCTCGTATGCAGGTTCGTAGCTAGGGGAAACAAGTATAAAATCATTTTCAGCAATTTGCATGGCTCATAAAGACGGTGAAATATAAAAATGGACTGATATGACACTACTTTATACTGTGAGCAAACATCTGAGAGTCACAGGGTATCGACATTTAGATAGACCGCCAATGTATTTCGTTTTAATAGGAATTCATCCATCCATCCATCCATTATCCGAACTGCTTATCCTGCTCTTGGGGTCGTGGGGATGCTGGAGCCTATCCCAGCAATCACTGGGCGGCAAATTGAGCAATAAAAACACTGAGATGGGAGGTGCTGTCGTGAAGCCTATCTTAACAAGACCTTCCAAAGAGCCTCTTGTTCATCTTTCCTTATATAAATAAATGCTCTTCTATTGATTTTTTTTTTACTCCACGTTCTGTGTCACAGCTTTGGTAACAAGCATCTTCACTCCCCTGTCTGTGAGTCAGCATCACCCCTTCAGTTCACTCTGTATTACAGTCTGTTACCCTCTAAATAACTGAACTACTTACTGAGTAATTGATGAGGCGGGTTTGTATTGGCGATACAGATAAAGAGAATATGTTCTTGTTTCCCCCCCCAATTGTACTTGGCCAATTACCCCACTCTTCTGAGCCATTCCAGTCGCTGCTCCACCCCCTCTGCTGATCCGGGGAAGACTGCAGATACATGTGGAGTCGCCAGCCGCTTCTTTTCACCTGACAGTGAGGCGTTTCGCCAGAGGGACGTAGCCCGTGGGAGGATCACGTTATTCCCCCCAGCCCCCCCCCCCGAACAGGCACCCTGACTGACCAGAGGAGGCGCTAGTGCAAGCAGACACATACCCACATCTGGCTTGCCACCCGTAGACACGGCCAATTGTGTCTGTAGGGATGCCCGACCAAGCTGGAGATAACACTGGGATTTGAACCAGGGATTTGAACTGGCGAGCCCTGTGTTGGTAGGCAACGGAATAGACTGCAACGCTACCTGGACGCCCAGGAATTTTTATTTTTGTAGAAAATGCCTCCATCTGACATGACAATGTCCAGAGACGGTCTTGTCAATTTTGTGGGCCCTCCTCCATCTGTGATGGCTGTGTTGGTGTTACCACACACCCAGTGTCTGCTACAATCCTGTCATTCATTATAATTGTTACAGAGCCAACCTGAAATACTCTCAGGTGTTCTCTTGTAAGTTAAACCAGGAGAGTAACAGGCTTGTTCTTACCTTACAGTGGACCCTGCTGCAATTAGAATCTAACCCTTCTGACTTCGCCTTCAGCAAAAATCCTTTGACTACGTCCTCGATGGTCAAGGTTCTCCAGACCCTCTGCTCAATAGAGATAATTTCTAAACCGCTCAGCCTTTCCTGGGACATAGTTGACAGCAAGTACATTTTAATCAGGTTCGAGGAGGAGAGAGTCCTCTCACCTGAGGAAACACTGAAAGGCAAAGTTAAGAGTCAACGCAACGCAATGCTCAAATTGCCATACAGCTCCAACAGTTTGTCTCTGTAGACCTAATCCAGCATTTCTGCTGGAGAGGAAATGTGACCTGGAAAACAAATGACAGCTGCCCTGACTTCAAGGAGTAAATCCTGGCTATCAATGTCCCCAATGTCTGCTCCAGGTTCTTACATGACTTCTCAAGTGTGTCGTCTGATCTGTGCCCTCATAGATGTTCTGGCGAGCTGTTCTTCTCCGTCTCTCCACCGTGAAGGTCATGTCTATGTGCATTTTCCCAGCTATTTCTTTTGCATCTATATGAGCTGAGGCAAGACCACCATCCCTGTATTCTTGGAGAAACTGTTCAACACCATCAGTCTCCTTCTTCACCGTTTCAATGGACACGCAGGGGCTTTGCAGGAGTTTGCTGACACAGTTTACCTGATACAAAACATCGCACCAGATCACAAAACAGAGAAAGAAACGTGATGTTGTCAGCTCCCTGCACAGGCCCTGTGATGAGGACAATGTCTCTGCGTCCCTCTTCTCTGTTGCATGTTCACTGAGTGCAGTTAAAACCTGCACCACTCCAGGCGATTGGTGGCACTGTGCTTTCCCACTGTCAATGCAGCACTCCCATCTCCTTGTTGACAAACTTTTAACTGTGAGGGTCACATGGTTTTGTAGTATTGACCAGTGCTGCACTGAGGAACTGAAGAGGTTGTAAAGGCGCTGAGGAGTGCCAAAAAAAACAAAAACAACAACTCACAGAGACTACAGATGATTTAGCTGCATCAGCCACTACAAGGGTAAGTGTGTGTCTGCTGAAGGGAACACACATTCCCTTATGATTCAGTTAAAGGACTCATTTCTGGACCTCCTGCTTGTGTCCCATCATACTGCTGCCATTATCGTAGGATTGCCCACGACAGTGTGCAATGGGCAATTTTAAGTGATTCAGCTGCTCAAGGAGGGCACAAGCCTTTCCCTGTGGTGTCATATACACTGATAAACCCAACAAAGTGCTCTGAGGTAATGGCCCCCACAGATGACACAGTTCACACCACGTAGCACCAAGGACAGCTGTTGTGTGTGGCTGATGACTGGGGTGCAGTCCATTATGACTGAAAGGATTTGACCTCTTTCACTTTTTGCACAATTGCATCACGTTTTCTGTCCAATTAATGCAATTAACTTATTTTAGATTCTTTTACCCAAGTAGTAATCCTTGATTTCCTTTTCGTTTATCCGCCTGCGATGTTAACTCATTATGGGATCAAACCGTGCCATCAGTTCTATCTGTCCTAGAAAGCTGCCATTATAGGGCTCAAACAGTTTCTCTGAGTGTTCTCTTAACCCCTGGTTGCACTCTGCTAAATGACAAACAATGGCAGTTGTTCTCTCTAACACAGCCCTCCAGTGCTGTACTTCCAGAGCCTTGTAATTCCTGACTGGCACCATCAATGGCTTTGCCTGATGTCAGCCTCCCATCTCATTCACACCAATTCTGCATATTGGCTCGGTGCGATTTGGCATTTTCATGCTCTTTCAAGTGGCTATGCAGATTTACCCATGAACGACAGCCGCTGCTGCTAAGAGCGTATCTCCCATTTCTTCCAAACAATTTGCAGCAGAAATAAAATACAGCATCACTGCTCACTTACTATGTATTTTCTCTCCGTCTTTCATTTTCTTTTGGTAACGCTCTGCAGGAAAACAACACAGGATTTTGTCTTTGTTTAGCAGGAAGACAAAGTCTGTAACTTATACCGGCCCCCATTTAATCATCGGACATCGATCTATCTTGGTCTGTAAACTTGTCTGGACAAAGCACTGGGTTGTCCGAGAGAATTAAGGTCTCACTCACCGCCGGGTCATCCTTCAGTTGTTGTGAGGATTCGGGAAGGACCTCATTAAGTTCCATGGCAGGTGGCGCTGCATCTTTGCTCATCGCAGCAACTGGGTGGCCTTTGCTGTTGCAAAAAAAGGGGGGGGTGAGGTGGTGGCAATATCACAAGGAGCAAAATCATTTTTACCTTCTTTCATTTTTGAGCTCCACTTGGATATGCACGCTTCGTTTTGCTAGCTTTCACAGACTTAAGCTAGTGACGGTAGTGCAGATGTGCCATGATGTGCGCTGGGCTTAATTAAGTTTTGTAAACAAACAGACATGCAATTTACTTATTTATTTATATTGATTTATAATGTATATACTACATGACAAAAATGTAAATAAGGATTTTGTTGCTAATGGCAATTCAGGCTGTAATGTAATACTATTACTACACAGCAGGGGCTGCCCTAGACAATGGGGGCCCCCACTTAATTATGTGGTTTGAATGTTGGGAAAGACTGCCAGTGACAGCACATACAACTTAATTAATTAATTAAGTTTCCTTTATTAATCCCCTTGGGGAAATTCCTTTACTGCAAATGAACCCATCCTAGCTGTGATCTGTGTAGCTAGGAGCAGCAGGCTGCCCTTCACACTGCGCCCGGGGACCAACTCCAGTTCTTTTCCCATTGCCTTGCTCAGGGGCACAGACAGGAGTATGAACCCTAACATGCATGTTTCTTTTGATGGTGGGGGAAACTGGAGCACCCGGAGAAACCCCACCGCAGACAGGGAGAACATGCAAACTACACACAGAGGACGACCTGGGATGACCCCTAAAGTTGAACAACGCCAGGGTTCGAACCAAGGACCTTCTTGCTGTGAGGCGACAGAGCTAACCACTGGGCCACCATGCCGCTCAAGAGTGGAGGACCAATTAATCACTCCACTTGGCTGGTCAAACTACTGAAGAGGCAATATAGGATGTGACTGGGCAACGCTATCACACGCTGTCACACAGCTTCAGCATCATTATTTAGAGAACTTAGCGGTCACAACCTTATGTGTCACCACTTTCCATGACAACATGAAATTAAATTAAATAGCAGAAGACCCTCAAACTAAGTGACAGGGGTTATGCTAGAGTATATTTTTGTTACGGGATGAATATTTCATAATGTAATCCATCTTCAATGGCCCGTTACAATACTTCTACCATAGACAGCACAATAAGTATATCACAGCTGTATGATGTGTGTGTGTGTGTGTATGTATGTATGTATATATATATATATATATATATATATATATATATATATATATATATATCAACTTTGTGGAAGTTGAGATGTGTGTGTATATCTATATATCTATCTATCTACATATCTATATATCTATCTATCTATATCTATCTATCTATCTATCTATATATATATATATACATATATATAAAGACATCGGTGAAGAAAGGACTCTGTCTGTCTATCTGTCAATGTTCAAAGGAAGACAGAGTCCTCCAAGCTACTCCACTGGCCTCAGGAAACGAAACACCGGCGGAAGTAAATTATGGAGATATGGCACGTAGTGAGAGGCCTGTGTGCTTAGCCGGTGGTCTATTAGCGCTAATGTGAGTGTGGAGTGCCTGGTGATGCACCTTTGGCACCACTCTCATTAAAGGTGCATCAACAGGCTGGCGGCGTTATGTACCCTGCCCCTGATGCGTCCAATCTCCCATCACTCATCAGCCTTCATAGGCCACCGCTGCCGCACAGTGGACTCGTTGATCATTGTGACTGGATTCATTACTGAACAGTGGTGCTCTGTAGGCCTGGCCATCGCCATAAATTAACCCCATGTTCAGAACAATGTGACTCAAGTAACAATCTTGTGGGCTGGATTCTTGACTTTTTAACTAGTAAGACACAAAGAGTGAGGGTGAACAGAGCTCTGTCTGACCAAGTTTGCTCCTCCGCTGGCTCCTCACAAGGATGCGTGCTTTCGCCCCTATTATTTATCCTCGACATAAAAATGCGTCGGAGCAGGTCCATTTTAAAGTATGCAGATGACTCTGTTGTTGTTGTTCGGCTCCAGGACAATGAGACCAGCCATGGCCCAGGAATCGACGACCTTGTCAAGTGGTGCGAGGAGTCCTATCTTCAATTAAACATATCTAAAACTAAAGACACGACAACTGGTTTTAGAGGACATGCCCACACACATGAAGTCTTATCCGTTAAGGGTCGGACAGTGGCATGTGTACGATCTTACAGATATCTTGGGGCGATTACTGACTCAAAACTGAACTTTGAAGCAAATTGTGAAGCCGTGTGCAAAAAAGGGGCACCAGCGTTTGTGTTGTTTGAGAAATCTGTTCTGTTTCCACACTGACCAATCCGTGATGACCTTATTCTACCATACAACAATTTCATCTTTTGCTTAGGTTTCATGGTTTGGAAACCAAGCTTTAAAGAGCAGAAACTCTGAATCAAATTGTTAAATGGCCGGGCGTCCGGGTGGCGTGGCACCTGTTCAGGAGGGAGGGGGAACTGGGGGGAATAGCGTGATCCTCCCACGCGCTACGTCCCCCTGGTGAAACTCCTCACTGTCAGGTGAAAAGAAGCGGCTGGCGACTCCACATGTATCAGAGGAGGCATGTGGTAGTCTGCAGCCCTCCCCGGATCAGCAGAGGGGGTTGGAGCAGCGACCAGGACGGTTCGGAAGAGTGGGCTAATAGGACAGGTACAACTGGGGAGAAGAAGGGGGGGGGGTCCAAAGAAAATGTGTTTTTAATGGTCCATTAGGCTGAGTGTCCCTGCACACCAAGCAGTTACAGCGGATAACCAGTTCGATTTTAAATGAAGACTCCCACCCTTGGCACAGTGAATTTCAGTTTCTTCCTTCTGGTTGGAGGTGTATAGTCCCAAGGTGCAGCGCAAAGCGGTATGAAAACAGCTTTGTTCCAGCAGCCACCGATCTGATGAACAAATCGTAGCAACATTGCACTTTTATCACGTTTGTCTATTGTCTGGGCGGAACGGTGGCGCAGTGGTTAACATGGTCGCCTCACAATAAGAAGGTCATGGGTTCAATCCGTGAGGTCGTCCCACCTTGGGGGGTCATCCTGGGTCATCCTCTGTGTGGAGTTTGCATGTCCTCTCCATGTCTGCGTGGGTTTCCTCCGGGTGCTCCGGTTTCCTCCCACAGTCCAAAGACATGTAGGTCAGGTGAATCGGCCATACTAAATTGTCTGTGTGTGTGTGTGTGTGTGTTGGCCCTGTGATGGCCTGGCAGCCTGTCCGCGGTGTCTCCCCGCCTGCCACCCAGTGACTGCTGGGATAGGCTCCAGCATCCCCGCGACCCTGAGCAGGATAAGCAGTTTGGATAATGGATGGATGGATGAATAGATGAATGGATGGATGGATGGATGGATGTCTATTGTCTGTGTTGATTGTAAAATGTGTGTCCAGATGGATGCCTTGTCTACTGCAAACCAAATCTACAAATAAAGTAACCTGAACCTGAACCTGGTCATCACATCCTAAATTATTGATGCTCTTCATAAACTGTAATGTAATTCGACAGAGGCTAGGAACAAGTGAAAGTGTTCTGAAAGTGTTCTGAAAACATCCTGGGAGTAAAAGATTAATGAGTAGAACGGTGGCGTGTGTGTGTGTGTGTGTGTGTGTGTGTCTAGGTGTGTACATGTGCAGTAGAAAAATAAAGCAGGGTTCTACTCTCTGAGTTCTGCATTAAAGGTAATATTAAACTAGTCTCAAGTCTACAGTACAGAGGTGTGTGTCACGCTCTGTAATGAGTAGTTATGAATAGTGATTAATAATGACTGATAGGGCAATTTCAAGCTCTTATCACACTTGTGAACATTAGCAGTTTACAGATATTAATAACCATCTTATGATTTTTGAATAGTTAACAAAAGCGTTGCAAGAATAAGACTGGAACATTTAAAAACGAAAGGAAGTTAAAATTTAGACATGACATCTCTGAACATGAAGGCTTATTTTAGGCACAAAGCCCTAAATTGTTAAGGTTAGGACAAATATTTAGGTTAGGTTTCGATAAAGAAGAAGAAGAAGAAGAAGAAGAAGAAGAAGAAGAAGACGAAGGCACCAGGTACAACACTGAAAGCTGCATTAATCTGACAGTTTTCAAGCCATTTGTCAATGTTAACGAGCGCACTGTAAAAGCTTCACCACTATTTACAGCTACTTCATTATAAAGCATTACACGAGTGTTGAGAGCCACCGCCACATGTCCCCAACAACCTTTTGTACTTATTCCACTGGGTGTCTGGGTGGCGTGGCGGTCTATTCCGTTGCCTACCAAAATAGGGATCGCAGGTTCAAATCCCCATGTCACCTCTGGCAAGGTCGGGCGTCCCTACAGACCAAATTGGCTGTGTCTGCAGGTGGGAAGCCGGATGTGGGTATGTGTCCTGGTCGCTGCACTAGCACCTCCTCTGGTCGGTCGGGGCGTCTGTTCAGGGGGGAGGGGGAACTGGGGGGAATAGTGTGATCCTCCCACGCACTGCGTCCCCCTGACGAAACTCCTCACCGTCAGGGGAAAAGAAGCGGCTGGCGACTCCACATGTATCAGAAGAGGCATGGGGTAGTCTGCAGCCCGCCCTCCTTGGATCAGCAGAGGGGGTGGAGCAGCGACCGGGACGGCTAAGAAAAGTGGGGTAATTGGCCGAATACAATTGGGGAGAAAAAGGGGGGGGGAAGATTTACACATCGTGTACATTATAAGCTAGAATTTAAGGTGTTTCTTTACTTTTTACAACAACCATGGGCACGTTACATAAAACGTGGTGAGAAGAGGCGGACGACCAAATATCCTACTGACTCGTGTGTATGAATCCTGACGTGCCCTCTACGGTACTACATGAATTAGTTATTAGTTATGGTGTGTCGACACTTAAAAGTGCTGTGTGTGCCTTTGGACTTTCCATGACCTCGGGTCAACGAAATGCATCAACACCAATGTCACAGTTCTGTATAGCACAGAAATTCATGGAGTAGCAATTTGCCATGAATGGTAACTTTGTTAAAAGCCTCAACAGCTAAAGAAACGCTCGGTTAATGTTCAGCAGCAGATGACAACTCTGCTAAACAATGCCGAGACAAAGAGAATGAAATAAAACAAAAGCCATCATCTGAGATCCTGTCAGTCACTTTTCAACCAAGATAGTGGATAGTGGACGCTGGATAGTTGGCAATGCAATTTACACCAAACTTTATCAAAAATAAGTTTCATGCATACAAAAAACTTCAAAAATGGTTTAGTTTTACTACCAGGGTGCATTATGTAATAAGTGAACAAAAACTCTAACAACCTGATTGACTTAATCACCACTGTTGTTTTCAGATGGGCTCAAGCAACCAAATTATACCAAAAAGGGCATTAGTCCAGATTTCTCTTTCTGGGGCTATGAAACGTCCCTGCCCTAAATCTACTTCAGTCTTGTTTTCTATTCTCAGTTCTCTCAGCTCTGGTCCTATCAGAGGAGAAGCATTACCTCCATAATGATCATTATCCTAACAGGGCGGCATTATTTCCATGACTAAGGGGGAACAACTGACAAATGATGTCATTAAAGCCAACAGCTTGGGAGAGCAAGTTGTGATTGATCAAACGGCTGGCCTGATTTCAGCTATAATTAAATCGTATCACACAACAGTGCAGACTGCATGGCGGCCTCAAATCCCCTGACAAGACTTGGCAGGATGTTTGATCACTCTAAACACATTTAGGCTACGTGGTGGGATGCAACCCTTCGAAAAATTTGATGCTGGTGCTGATTGGACTCATGATTGGAAAATTGATGTTTTGGTCTCTTTGGCATTTTATCTGAAAGGCCAATATCCCTCTTTTGACAGGTTTATAACGGATATCGAACGCTATGCCGCTCAGATGTTGAAACAGGATTATGTAAGTCCCAGAAGTTTAAACTGAGATTATCAAATTTATAGAAGTGATTCAGGACATTAAAGTGAACATCCTACTTCACTGTGAGCATACAGTAGCCACTTCTTGACATTGGGGACATACTGGTGGGCATCTAATTAGACACATAAGGACAGCCACCCACAGCAGTCAGGTAACAAAAGGAACCATGCAATGCGTAAACTGAGCCTGATCTGAACCTAGAAATGCTCCTCAAGCCCGATGGATTGCATGGTCTGTTCGTCATCAGACTCCGAATCAGTATCATATTTATTACCAAGTACAAGAACATACAAGGAATTTGTCATATGTAAGATAAAATAAAAATAAAAGTGAGGTGCAATAAGGTGCAATCAACATAAGTTCAGAGACCAGGTGACAGCCCCTGATGCATGGCACTGAGTGGCAGGAACTGCAATTTTAAGAAGTTATTTAGAGAATAAGAGTTATTTACAGGGTAGGGCAGGTTTTATGTAAGGTGTCCATATACAGAGAGCACATTAGTGAAGATAAAAGGGGGTGGGTGGGCGGCAATGTCAGGATCTGTGGGTGTCTGGGGGCTTGTTAGAAAGGCCTACTGCTCTAAGGAAGAAGCTGTTCTTGTGGTGTGAGGTTCTAGTTTGTATAGACCTTAGCCTCTTGCCAGAAGGGAGTGTTTCAAAGAGACCATGGCCCAGGTGGAAAAGGTCAGCCATAATCTTTCCTGTTTGCCTCAATGTCCTGGAAGCATACAGGTCCTGGAGGGATGACAGGTTGCAGCCAATCACCCTCTTAGCAGAGCGAATTATACACTGCAGGCTGACCTTGTACTTGGCATTGACAGCAGCATACCAGATAGTGATGGAGGAGGTGAGGGTGGACTCAATGATGGCAGTGTAAAAGTGCACCATCATTGGCTTTGGCAGGTTCAACTTCTTCAGCTGCCACAAGAAGAACATCCTCTGCTTTGCCTTCTTGGTGGGGGAGCTGATGTTCAGCTCCCACTTGAGGTCCTGGGTGATGATGGTGCCCAGGAAGCAGAAGGATTCCACAGTATCGACTGGGAAACCACACAGAGTGATGGGGGTGGGTGGGGCTAGGTTTTTTCTGAAGTTCACAGTTATCTCCACTGTTTTTAGAGTGTTGAGCTCCAAGTTGTTTTGGCTGCACCAGGGCACATGGTCAACCTGTAGGCGGACTCATCCCCACCAGAGATGACCCCAATAAGGGTGGTGTCATCAGCAAAATTCAGGAGCTTGAGTCACTGGTGACTGCAGGTGCAGCCATTTGTGTACAGGGAAAAGGAAGTTGGTGAGCCACCTGAATTTGTTTATTATTTATTTGGTCATGCATTTATTACATTAAAGACGCTGAAGTCGCTTTGCCGCAGAAAGCAAACAAACCGTTGATGTGCATGTAATTCTCCCAGAAATCAAGCGCCATTTTCTTTAGCCACTTCCTCATCTCACTCACATTGAATATACCATATATCCCACAGACCATCACTACAAGCTCAGACGGCTAAAAACAAACAATGAAATGTCCATCTTTATATATTCTCTTCTCCTTTCATCTCTTCACTTATTCCCTAATTGTCAGCAGACATTTTAGCATCCTGAGGTCTTATCCCTCAGTGACATGGCACTTTTAAAGTGCTGTCAGAGGTGTGTTTGCTTGTTGTGATAGCATATCATAACAAAAGAGAATAGTTATGGATTCAAAGAGCGTCAGTTTAATAATTAAAGAAAAATATGACAACGCACACAAACTTTTGTATTATTCATGCGTATGCTGACAGCCTGACATGCAGCACCTTCTGGCGATTAAACTTCTACAAAAAAAACAAAAAAAAGACAAATGACATGGCAACTCTTTCTGCTCCTTTGACAAGTGGTACTGAAGTGCCCTTGAGCAAGCCATTGACCCGTCAATTGATCCAGTTGAGTAATACTGAAGGCAGTAGCACAAATCAAAGATCATACTGTGTCAGTGTGGGCACAGTCTCGCATGGCCAGACCTGTCTCTTCACTTCCTTTTAGCGCTGTGCCAGCGCTGGAGAAAGCTCTGACTCAACCCATTATCATTCTGGTATGGGGGGGGGGGCGCCCTGGCTTCTTTGTATTTCTTTAAATCAGTCACCACAGGTGGAACCAAAGGGTGGCAACAGCCACCACAGACTGAAGTCTGGCAATCCCCTCTGGCCACCCCACACAACACCGCTTTTCAGGCAGAACTTTTTTGCAGAACTCTCTACAACCGTTGTTCCCATACAGATGTATTTTAACAGCGTAACCACCCCCAATTCAACTGTATGCAACCAACAAGTTCTCTCAGAGCCCTTCTAGCCAGCCATAACCTGCTGCCTGCAGCCTGAGGAGAGAGGTCTCGGCAGTATGATCGCAGGTAAGCTTTTATCAAGCAGTAAGAAGTGTATTCACTATGTTTTAAATGTTTACGACCCCGGCGGGGCTGATCCGAGGCCTCACTGAACCATCCAATCAGTAGTAGCGACGGGTGGTGTGTACAAAGGGTGGGGATTAAATCAACACAAGCTTATTACCCGTGCTTACAAGGAATTTCTCGTTCATGGGAAATAATTGCAATCCCAAATCCCCATCACGATCGGGATTCAGCGGGTTACCCATGCCTCTCGGCGGAGGGTAGACACACACTTATCTGCTCAGTGTGGCACAGGTGCAGCCCCTGACATATAAGGGCATCGCAAACCTGTTATTGCTCAATCTCGCATGGCTGTAAGCCACGTGTCCCTCTAAGCCACTTGTCCTTCTTCAGCCAAAGAGCCAAGTAAAGAGAGAAGGGAGAGTGGTTCGGAGAGGGAGATGCAGGATGACAGTGAGACAGAGACAGTCAGACTGTAAAGGAGAAGAGCAACCAGTGGGCACTCGAGGAAATGGACTGACAGGTACAGCACACCACCTGCCTTGTGCATTTAGCTACAGTACTTCAAGGATTCTGCCTTCAGCAGATGATGTGGAATATACTTTTCAAAACCAATACAAGCAAAAAAGTTCATGACCGTAAAACCCGACATGATGATGATTTTAACTTATGTGTCTTCACCAACAGATGATAGACTTTCCCATTCAGACGGCGACAGGGACGCCAAAGCAAAACTCCCAAAGTGCGCTCACCAAAGTGGATGTTAAGGTAGGTTACAGAATGCCAATCACAAGCCACTAGTTACTGCAGTGCTGCTGTTTGTATCGTATCTGTTTGCTTTAAATGATGACATTTCAAGAAACCGATTACAAAAATGTGGTCCTCACTTGTGACATCAAAACCTGTTCCTGTTGTTATTCTAACTTGTGTATCTCAATTGACAAAGGAAAGACTGCGTGTGCCTCGAAGGCACAACAACACAGTTGGGCCTTCAGTGAAATGTGCTGACCAGAGTGGGCCACCAGATATATGACTCACTTTCTTTTTCCTTTTTTAGACGTGTCCAGTTCTCGAGCTGAAGCACCAGTACAGCCACAGCTCACAGTATTTCTAAGGACAGTCATGTGGGACAGGTGAAGAACCTTTAAGACTTTGTAGTGTTCCCATTAAAAGTGGACTAAGTATTCTCAGGGCAAGGATGTGAGTACTGTTATGCCTGCGGGCACTTTGGCCTTCTGAACACTGAATCAGTTTTGACTTCAGATGTAGGCTATAAAAACTGTAAAAAGGCTACGTCCAAAGATGGAGGCTTTGCTTCCCATGCCAAGTCTGAAGCGCATGTCAACGCTATGTTAGCATGGAATATTTTTTGAGAAAGAGGAAAAAACAAGATGACTTCAATGAATAAACTGTCACAAGGGCGCACAAAACAGATACGGGAAAACTGTGATTATATAAAAAGTGTAGCTGAAGTTTTACTGTTAACTGCTACACAATACATGTGCAAAGGGGTCATAGGCAGACAATGGATTCAGACAACAAGCGAAACTTCCTTGCTTTATTGGAGATTCTTAGTAACCACAACACAGTTGTTCAAAAGGAAATTGAAAGGAGCTCAAAATGTTAAGTACACAAGTCACGACATCCAAAACGAAATGATAGACACTTACGCAGAAATGGTGCATACCACCGTTATCACTGAGGTCAAGGAAAGTTAATTTTTTGATGTTAGGGCAGATCCATCCATCTATACATTATCTGAACTGCTTATGCTGCTCTCAGGGTCACGGGGATGCTGGAGCCTATTCCAGATTAAACCAAAAATGTTAAAAAAAAAATTTTCTATCTTGTTCTCAGGTATTATTTACTACAGGGCAGCTGTAAAAGGGAGCTGTAAAAAAGAGCCTCTTGCACTTTGAAGCTGCAGAGCATGATGCAGGGTTGGCAGACAAAATAATATATATCCTTGAGAAATATGGACTGGAATATAGACACAGTTTGGTTGGACAAGCCTACAATGGAGCATCTATACCTCACCTCACCTAGGTCGTCCGTCAGGATGCCCCAATAGGGTTTCGGTTGTGCAAGTTTGTTTAAAGCATGGGGCACTACTCCACATGCAGTTCTATGGTTCTCCGCTAACTGGAGATTTTGGGCCTTTCCATTGTCAAAATGCATTGATCATCTGCAAAGCCACGATGCCCCCCGAGCCATAACACTTCTCTCACTAAGATGTGTGACTGATTTTTTTTTCTTTTCAACATGGTGATGCTGATCACGTGACTCGGGTCCTGGGCTGATCCGGTGGCTTCTGGACACTGCTTGGCATCCTCCTCATCATATTCTTAATCTACTACTACTACTTTCGACTGCTCCCGTTGGGGGTCGCCACAGCGGATCATCCGTTTCCATTTCTTCCTGCCCTCTGCATCTTCCTCTGTCACACCAGCCACCCGCATGTCCTCATCATATATTCTATAAGTCCATTATAATTGTGTTATCCTCTTTCAATGTTGTATTCGGCAAATTGTGTAAACACAACATCCATTGCACGTTGTCCGTCTTGGGAGAGAGATCTCTCCTCTGTTGCTCTCCCTGAGGTTTCTTCCTATTTTTTCTCACTGTTAAAGGTTTTTTTTTTAGGGAGTTGTTCCTTATTCAATGCGAGGGTCCAAGGACAGGACGTTGTGTTGCTGTAAAGCCCCTTGAGGCAAATGTGTAATTTATGATTTGGGGCTATACAAATAAAATTGACTTGACTTGACCACACCTGTGATTGCAGCTGCATGTGAAATGAACCTTTCACTACTCAATCTCATTAAAACTTTCTTGACCGAGCAACCTGGATGTTTTGAGCCTGGAGTCGAGGCAAGCCAAATAGATACGGGTGTATAACTATTTAATTGACTTTTAACCTATTTCACTATAACAAACAGCTACACTAACATTTCATTCTAGGAAAATGAATGAGGGAATATTTCAGTCAACTTTTCTTATTTTATTTATTTATTTGTTTATTTATTTATTTCGCAACTTTAGGTCTCTTTAGGGCTCTTAAACCCAACCTTGAAGATAACGATTTCCCTGAAGTTAATGGGACCTTGGAAAAATGTTTTCAGGACCATCTCTCCAGAATTTCTTATCTCGTGAAGAATATTTTGGGCTCAATCAGCAGCCCACAAAATTGCAATTTTCTCCTTCTCACACACGCACGCACACGCACACGCACGCACACACACAACAACACATCAATGTTCACATAACATTCATCCGTTAAAGTAGAAAAAGGTGACATTCGCCTGTCAGACTGTTTATCATGCTTTGCCTTCACAGGTCTCATACATTTTGATAGATATCCAACGGGACCTCGAAGCTCTTAAAGGCATCAGATGGCTTGTACCTGAAAGCCTATGGATGTGTTCGGGTGGCCAAAAGCCCGCTAACATTGTCGATCCCAATGGCTTCTTGAGCTCGCTTTGTTAGCCTGCCTCCAGCAGGCGGTGGCAGCCTGGAGGGGATTATGGATGTGTTCGCGTGTACCTACGTGTGTCTGTCCGCGGCTAATCTCGCAAACTACTGGACTCGTCAGCCTAAAACGTGTTGTGCACCGTAATGACTGGTTGACGAAGAACCTTCCGTGGTCGCGGTGATTCAAAACCTTCGAGAGAGAAAAAAAGTTCTCGCTGTCGCCGCTCCCTCTCTCCTCATTCGCTGTCTAACTCGCTCGACCACTGCGGCGCTCCCGAGTCAGTCGTGCGCATGCGCGACTCACGTCTACGCCTTGAATCAGCCCGGGCAGCGACGGAGTCGAACCCGAAACATTCGGCTAGGAGTCTTGCAAGTAAAGGAGAAGCCGACCGCGTGTCGCAAGCCTGCGAAAGCTCTCACCGCTGGTCTCCGCACAGGAGAGCTGGAGAGACACGGGATGACCCAAAACTAACTCGCCTTCTTCACCTCGAGTCCCCAATGTTAAAACTCCGCTATGAAAACACAATTTCGAGAGTAGGATTAATCACAGTCACAGCTGGAAACCATCTCAGTAGCTACAATAAAACATTTCCCCATGGCTGAGCTGTGTTTCCTTACCGGGCTTTTATGACGGAAAGTCAAACAGCAGCGCAGCCATTCGCCTTCGTTCACTTTATATCATGAAGATGGCGGCGGTTAAACACGTCTCAAGTCTTTTAATAAGGGCTTTGACATTATGATCGCCTGATCTCTGCCAGCTCACGTCACACTTGGTGGCATGCGCGCGAGAGTCCACCTAGGAGGCTGCACATCCACAGGCTGACGGGCTAATTTTAGGCAGATATTTTTAGCTTGAGCGCTGCACATTAACACCTTTTTTCTTTCTTTCATATTTCCCGCTCAATCGACTTGGGAGCTGCACAAAAGTCTTGTAAAGGCTGGAAAAAAATTTTTTTTTTCTTCTGACCGTGTGTGCATGGCCCTTCTCCCGGTAGCCCCAAAAAAGGGTTTGTCGCCAAGTTCGGACACCGGAGAGGGGGAGACACGTACGCCTGGTGGAGAGAGTGCACTCCTCTAATTCAGTGTTTCCTGTAATGGCAGCTGGAGAAGCCGCCTTTTGTTTGCCAAAACCACCTGAAGCCTTTTTGGTGTGTTACAGGTGTCCTTTGTGCTGGCTAGGGCTGTACTCTCCTGTGTGTGTGTGTGTGTGGGGGGGGGGTATTTTCAGAAAGGGGTGTTCTGGTACATTTGTACATCTCTGCCAGATCTGGGAAAACCCCAGGAGCTTCAAGCCTAAAATATGGGGCGAACGAAATGTATGTTTCTGCAGGATTTTACATGATCAATTATCATTTGTTATCGATTATTAAGGACTTGGGCAGACTCATATATATATATATATATATATATATATATATATATATATATATATATATATATATATATATAAAGGTGACTTTGGTGGAAACGCGTGCGCTGTACTACTAAAAGAGGTGAAATGGGGTCCAGATAATAATCATACAGATCAGGAATAAAAGGTCTCAGTCTGTCTTACCAGGGAAATACGGTGCAGATAAAATTAGATCACAAGGCAAGATGTCTAACCTGTCCTTCAAACGCTCCCATTACTATTCATCATCTCGTGTGGCTGTAATGTTTGTATAGCACATGTGATTGTGTGAAATTTCATGTATATATATATATGCATGTTTGTTGTACCCGTGTTAGGATATGTGCATTGAATTGTCTACTAAACCATAAACACCAAAAAAAGGTCATTTTCCTGAAATGGAAGACACAAAAATATCATTTAAACACCGACTTTACCTCCTCACCCTGAACATATCTCAGCTATGCAGAGACAACACTCAAGCGATATCTCAACACCTGAGCTTCATCTGTCAGTTTTATATATAGGGCAGAGCCACACACACACACACACACACACACACACACACACACCCCTTTCATGCTCTATTGTTTGTTCATTTGTCCTGTACGCCAGCATGACGTTGTTCTGACACACTACCCAAGTGTGTTGTTGCAGCGTTGCTGCTGTTTTAACTGTGTAAAGGGAAATAACATAACTCGCCGAGCCACACGTACGCGCCATTACAGTTTGTTTAGTCAGAGGTAAATATTAAGTAAATCAGCTCCTCCAGGTCAGCTGCGGGGCAACAACCAACTGAACTTATCCCTTTTTAATACTATGGAGGTCACCACCCCACCGGGAAAGTGAAGGGTAGATTGCAAAACGAAGGTCTGATGTAACTTGATTATCAGTGCAAAAGACAAACTTCTCATGAACCACCATCTATCTCAGCTAGCTCGAGATACTGGTTCCGGACGTTTTTTCTTTTTTTCTTTGAGATACTTTACTGATCCCCGTAGGGAAATTATGCTCTGCATTTAACCCATGCTAGCTAGGAGCAGTGGGCCGCCGCCGTGCAGCGCCCGGGGACCAGCTCCAGTTCGTCTCGCCATGCCTTGCTCAGGGGCACAGACAGGAGTAGCAACCCTAACATGCATGTCTTTTTGATGGTGGGGGAAACCGGAGCACCCGGAGAAACCCCGCCGCAGACACGGGGAGAGCATGCAAACTCCACACAGAGGACGACCTGGGATGACCCCCCCCCAGGTTGGACAACCCCGGGGTTCGAACCCGGGACCTTGTTGCTGTGAGGCGACAGCGGTAACAACTGCGCCACGTGCCGCCAAAAAAAAAGAGAAGGCCGTCAGCAAATCGTTGCTGTGGGAAATAGCAGCAAACCCCTGAATGGCTCCATATAGTGTGAGGAACGTCTTTATTTGGGGATGTTTTTCACAGCCTACCGACTGTCACATAGTCTCCCATTGGGAGTTTGACAGACTCTTCTACCGAGTTTGACGCGTTTCACTGATGCAAGGCGTAGTCTGCACACATCTTTAAGGCACGACACAGGAGACTGAACATCGGGCTATGGGAATCGGACTAGCGGTAAACTAACGAGGCACGGTGAGGCCTTGCTGACAGGGACGCTGAGGCTCTCTGCGAAACACTGTGGCGTTTCTTGATGCGGACTTCTTTGAGTGGAGCCCTTGACAAATAAAAGGCATAGTGACACCGCTAAGGTCACTCTTTCCATCCCAGAAATACACATGGATGCTCCGGTGTCGGTTCTGAGCTCTGATTCGTGCGCTAGATACTACCCAGAAGCATGTGCGTTTGTCTTGACCAACAGAGGGAACCAACAGGCAGAACATGCAGATATGAAGCGTGCAGGGGAGCAAACTGCTGCAGGCTGTTGGAAGTCAAAGCCGCTGTACCCCGCCACAGCTGACGAGCAGAGCCCAAAATCCCAAGAAGCTTTACGTTTACTTTCCTAAATGATGCCATCTGTTCACACTGGGCTACATTCACACGTTCTCCTCCGTCCCTCTTTGTGATTATTCCGCTGTCCATCTCCTACTGAGGGAAGCTAGATGTACGGGGAAACACGGGGCACGTGGTTGCGCGCGACGCATTAATGGTGCTTGAATGCCAAGCTCGCGCATAAAACCAAATCACACAGGGACGGTTTAAGAAATATGGAAACGGAAACGTGGAAAAGGATCAATGAAACAAAACAGGTCGCAAAAGAACCCTCGGTGTGTGCCCCCTTTTTTGGTGCTCGTGTCTAGATGGTTACCCTAGATGCGCGAAACTCTCGCGCGTGCCCACTTGATTCGGCACAGCGTAGCTCTTCACAAACGTTAGGTTGTGGTTAGGGTGAGGGTGAGGTTTGGTAAAAACAAATCCCGCGAAGAGTTTGGTAAATCTAGGGTTACCACGTAGACACGACCCTTTTTAGGTTGTCCCGTTCTGTGTCTCCTCCTCCGTTGTGTCTATTATGTGTTTATTGGTATGTATCTGGTTCCACGTGATGCCACGCTCTCAGGTCGCCCTTCCGCCTCGTGTCCATTGCCCAGAAACGCGTGCAGGGGTAGTATCTGTTGGCACGAGAGCCAGCGTAGAGATTTTGCAGAGAACTGTGGGAAGGTGTGTGTCGAAAAATTGGAAGCGTGGTGGCAAGGGGGACGTCTAACTACGTTATGCAAATTTCAGATGCTGAGAGCAAGCGTCACCATGCAGCAGCATGCCAGGTGTCTGCTGGATTGACATCTGGCCCTAAAACACGCCAGTCCAACTTCCACCCGTCAAAAAAACCACCGAGAGCAGAATCTGCTCATTGCCATTTCAAGTCACCTTGTCCTTGGCTATTTCATGCATCTCTTCAAGAGTAACGGGGACAACATGAATCATACTAAGGTATGGGGCTCAAATGCCGGATTCGTTGGAGTGGATGGTACGCACGTACATTCAGAATATCACCAGGAGTGTTGCTGTCAGCAGACGTTCACCCCTCTCTTGCTCGGCCAACAAGACGCGCTGTTGAGATTTTCCCTGTTTGTTTTTTGGAGTGTGCACATCTGCAGCGCTTACCCAGAAACCCCTTCTGCGCGCTGCTGTGCAGAGACCTTTACAATGGGTGATGAAGAAACGTTCAGCAGCTCGACGAATAACTTATATTTCCAATATGGCACGACTGACCTGCAGCCCGTCGATAGCTGGAAAACGATAACAAACCGCAAGCGTCCAGGACACCTGACACGCTGATTTGGCACGGTTTGGCATGCGGATACGGATGAAGGCAACTTGCGCAAAACATTTATTTTGTGAGGTATAACTAATCTTGCGAAGCATCAGAATATAGTAAATCAAGGTCATCTAGATTTTATTTTGTTTGTTTGTTTGTTTGTTTGGCACAGCACTATCGGAAAAATGACCATGATGAGAGAAAGGTGTGTGTGTGTGGGGGGGGGTGAGTATTATGGGTACATAGTCCCCATATCATATTCCCGTCATGATTCCAGGGAATAAAGCTGTGTAGCGGGGGCGGGGGCGGGGCAGAGCCGGCGGAGTTTTATGGGAACAGCGCATGGAGACAGTCCGCTGTAGGAGCGCCGGCGCGCTGCGCTGAAGGGGCAGAGGAGCGGAGACCAGACGGAGAAAGGGGACATGGTCGTGAGAGCGGGATGTGTTTTCCACAAGGCTGCTTTCAAATGCAGCCGAGCAGCAACACTGAAACGGCGCTGATTCGCCTTTAATTGACGAGTTTTGTTTTTTTTTGGTTTTTTTTTTGGTTCGCCCTCAGAGACAAACGCGCGCACTTCCATGCCGCCGCCGTTATGGGGGATGCACCTCGGGGACTTGACGGGCTTGGCGGACTCTTCGTCGGCGGAGTGACCGTGAACAGCAACACGATGCCCCAAATGTGACCGGCCTGGAATACAACACGCGTAAACTGACGGGATGGACGCGTTCAATTCAAGCGCAACGGACGCGTTCGCCGTGGTCCACCTCAATTCCTCGTCGTGGACGCTGGACAGCGGCTACTCACTCGCAGCGATAGCGGGAATTGCTGCGCTCGTGAGTTTCCTCATCCTCTTCACCGTTGTGGGGAACGTACTGGTCGTCATAGCGGTGCTGACGAGCAGGGCGCTGAAAGCCCCCCAGAACCTCTTCTTAGTGTCCTTGGCAACTGCAGACATCCTCGTCGCCACTCTGGTAATGCCGTTTTCTTTGGCAAACGAACTGATGGGCTACTGGTATTTCGGCAAAGTGTGGTGCGGCATCTACCTGGCTTTGGACGTCTTGTTCTGCACTTCGTCCATTGTTCACCTGTGCGCCATCAGTTTGGACCGCTACTGGTCCGTGACGCAAGCCGTCGAGTACAACCTCAAACGGACCCCTAAACGTGTCAAGTGCATCATCGTAATCGTGTGGCTCATTTCCGCCTTCATATCCTCACCGCCGCTGATATCGATCGACAGCAATAACGACGCCAACGTTCAGCCACAGTGTGAGCTGAACGACGACACCTGGTACATTCTCTCCTCCAGCATTGCGTCATTCTTCGCGCCGTGCTTGATCATGATCCTGGTGTACATCAGAATATACCAGGTGGCGAAAACCCGAACCAGGAGCATGTCGGAGAAGTCAAGGCCGGATGGGGTCGCCCAAACAGAGAACGGGCTGAACAAGGCCACCTCCCCTTTCCGCGGAGAGCGAGAGAATGGCCACTGTCAGTGTCCGCCTACGCCCGGCCCGGACACCATGACGCACCACGCCGACGAGGTGGACATGGATGAGAGCTCCTCCTCAGAGGGCAAAGGTCAAAAACCTCCTAACCTGGACTCCAGGAGAGCCAAGAGGGCCAGCCAGAAGCACAGCTCCCTCTCCAAACACTCCAGCCGCATATCCAGAGCCAGTAACAAATCCATGGACCTCTTTGCCTCCAGGAAAAAACGGCGGAGGAGCTCAGCCGCCAGGAAAAAGGTCTCCCAGGCCAGGGAGAAGAGGTTCACCTTTGTCCTGGCGGTGGTCATGGGGGTGTTTGTTGTGTGCTGGTTCCCTTTTTTCTTCAGCTACAGCCTGTACGGCGTTTGCAGGGAGTCTTGCAGGATCCCCAAGCCGCTCTTTAAGTTCTTCTTCTGGATTGGCTACTGCAACAGCTCCCTAAACCCGGCTATATACACCATCTTCAACCAGGATTTCCGACGCGCCTTCCAGAAGATCCTCTGCAAGTCATGGAAGAAGTCCTTCTGAATAAGAGGGAGAAGGACTGTGTAATCACAGCCGAGACAATTTCTCAGCCTTATGACATTTAATGAATGGAATATCAAAGTGAAAAAAGTCTATCGTGTCTGTTATTACCACTCTCTACTCCCTGTAAAGTCTTATTGTCCTGCTGTTATCAGGCCAGCAGACCCCCTCGAACCTCCCACTACCGCAAAACTCCAGTTTATATTACTTAAATTCAATTACAACTGTAGGCTAATTGCTGGCTTTGCCTTTCACATCGCCATGTTACAGTTCTCTCACTCCAAACATTGAAGTGTCTTACTTCGCATGCTATCATCTCTAAATGCTGTATAGTAGACACCCGGGGAGAGGGAAGGCCAAGTGGAGGAAATCAAGACTGGTGGTAGTAATGCAAGCGAGACAGACACGTATCCCTGTGCTCATCGATTACCATTCACCCCATCTATTCTTGTGAATTATGGGGGAAAGGAGGCTACACATCGGCTTTGCCATCACGTTGCCATGTAATTGTTTACACGTTTGACTGTCCCTTCTGTGAAAAGGCCATCAAGTGTTAACGGCGATTGACTTTGTCAACCGGCACGAACAGATCACTAGCAGCATCACAAGGAGTTAGCGGTACGCCGCAGGTACTTGGACGGTCTGTGTGCCTCTATACCAACGATACGACGGCTGCTAAAAGTGTTTCCCAGCCAACAATGACATCAGTGCATTAGACAGGGGGATCCTGGCATAGCATGACAGCAGACTAATCCACCGTAGTCACTGGTCATGGCTAATGACCTCTGAGTGAACCGTGAGGCCGGGATGCATAATAACATTGACAGACTGAGGCCTGAGACTGCAGTCAATAAGTATTTATATGGTGTGCAAAAGAGGCCCTTATTTCAACAGTGGCTTTAAGCCTTGGAATATTTAAAAAGCAAAAAAAAAAAAAAAACCTGAAGCGTTTCTTTTGTTTTCAAGAATCTACCTCTCCATTTCTGTACATTTTTTTTTCAATTTGCTAATTTATTTTTGCAAAGTGCAATACGTATTTTCGCTGCTGAAGCTGAAGCTGTGGTGAAAAATAAAGGCTGAAGAAATCTTACTTTCACTGCTGTTGTGATGTTGCAATATACATAAGGAGGAGAGCTGGGGTGTAGCATGGATGACTGGTGCGCGGTGTGTTTTCACAGGGCCATGGAAGCAGTTTATTCTGCTAAGGGTTGAGAGACAAGGCCAGACAAGACAGCATAAGTTACAGACCAAATGAAACTTGAAGTCTTTTCTGGTCGTATGCTGCATAAATAACACCTTTACAACAAATGCATAAAATTTGTATGTTTTATTTCTTTGTACCTACCATCAAATTGTAAGTCAACAGATAATATATCTCAACTGTAAATTATCTGATCGAGTAAAGCGGTTTCTTTTTTTATTCTTTTATTTTTAGTCAAAGGGATTATCTGAATTATTTCAAGGCAATGAAAGCCAACTTTCCAGTTGTTTCGTTTGTGGGATCAAGCCAGTGTACACAGAGACATGCGTCTTAATTTGCTGAAAAATAAAAGGAAAATCCTCCTTAAACAGATTCGTATCTACCAAATAGTTCACTCAGAATCCAGAGCAGGGGTCCTTTGGGGGCAATTGGTGGCGTTCAAACCAAGCTGAGCGGAATTCAGGGCAGACGGTAAGAGACATCACGGCGTTAGACACTAAGGAGTCGGAAGGTGAACTGTGAAATTGATGAAGATGAAGTCATGGGGTCAAAAATAAGCTTTATCGGTCTATCTGGTGGACGGTGGGCATGTCATTTTGATGGCGTTGGTGACCTTTTAGAGCAAGAGGTTTGATGCTGGGCCTGGCTGTCCCTTAATCTAATACTCCCCGTGGCCCCTGTGGGCACGAATAAGGTGAAACAGGATTCCCATCGCCCAACTCTTGTTGTTTTCCCTTTTACTTTCCGCTGTGTCTGAGTCTGGTGAGCCAAAAGCCATTAGTAATGGTTTTACAACTCCATCTGCTGTTGCTCGGATTGCTGTTGGACGCCACTGGAGATTTGATTTATGCTTGAATGCTGTGTTACAATATCACAACAGCCTGCTGAGGTGTTTGAATGAAGGGAAGAGAAAGTGCAGTGAGATGCCAAGTGGTTGACGAAGCAAGAGCAAACAAATATTACATTTGTCACGTATACGAGCTTGCGTTGCTCCAGTGGACACATTTATGGGTGGTAAAGTACACAACCATACATTAAAACCTACCTACCTATCTACCTATCTATCTATCCATCTATCTATCTACCTACCTACCTACCTATCGAGAGAGAGAGTGTTGTTGAAGCATTGTATTTACCCACCAAAAGATTAGTTTTATTTTCATGAACACTGAATAGAAAAAGGATTCAACACTTCTTTCCAGATTTGTATTAAGCAGTTCAGTTTATAAGGTCAACAGAGATTAACCACTTGCCTATGATGCTCTTCCAAGCCTGCAGCTGGAGATTTATAGGTTTTGGTGAAGGCATTGCCTTATTAGCTGGGTTGGTTAAAAGGTTTAAGTCAGTGACGTGAAGTGAAGCCTGCACTTGTATGGCGCTGCACATCCGAGAAAGACAGGAAACAAAAAGTCACGTACAGCTATAAGTTATTCATAACTCTAAGAAGTGGAAGACTGGCTGTGTTTTATTTCAACAGTCACAGGTTTGGGCTCTGTTAAACGCCACTTGAGGACTTTTTAACGAATGGCCTTAACTCTCTCAAGGCAAGAAAACTATGAATGCATAACACAATACCAGTATGTTTACATAGCTCTTACGCTTGCCAGGGGTTAGTTAATATTATACATGGTTCACTCTTTTATTCTTCTATTATTGAATGTTATGTCGTTTTGCCCCTATTCACCACTTCAACTGCAATGTGGTTTATCTGAAAAATATTTTGAAAACCTCAGTGCATCTCAAAAAAAAAAAAGAAAAATCATGAAGGCCAACTCCGATACCTCAACACTTATTGTGAGTAGAAAAATAGGTGTAGATACTCAAGAGATATTGAATACCACGGAGTGAATGCTTTTTGTACCCACTGCCTCTTACAGTGAAGGCAGTGGCCATGTCTCTTTTCCCTAGGCAAGTACTAAAAACAACGGAAGATTTTACATGTTCTGCATGCCTGTTGCCACTGGAGACCAGCAGCTACCATTGTTAGTAGCTGCGCACTCTTAAAACGATGTGTAATGTTCAACACATTTCTAAAGCTAGCTTCACACCACAGACGATTCTGCTAGTTTTGAATGTTGAGTACTTTTGTTACGTCCCAATTGACCCGCTCAACTGCTGAGTGATAGTGATCCTCTTGTGTATATTTTGGTGTATATATATATATATATATATATATATATATATATATATATTGTTTTGCTCTGACCAGTTCACTTTACCCAAAGAGGCAACCTGACAAGATGAAGTTTCTCCCTGCGACTGTTAAATTCAATGCTATCTCTACATCATTTCATGATACCAGGCTGTTAATTTTGGCAAATTTTGTCAAAGGATCCCAGGAGTCCAAGCATCTCTTGGATATGCATCCCCTCCACTCTTCACGGACTTCAAATTACACCCCGCCGTTTGGACCCGGAAGAAATGAGGAAGTCAGTTGCCATCATGAGATTTCAAGTGCAGTCATGAGCTATGTGGCAGTTCATTTCCACAAAAAAACTTTGCTCGGTATGTGCTGTATTAATAGAACGACCGAGTCCGTCATTTTGACGGTTTTGGATTTTCAAAGTTTAATAACTTTGCGGGAAAAAAGATACAGACCTGCCACTCCGTGAATGCTCCTAAAATTGCATATATTTGCATTAAAACGAGTTTTAGAGCAATTGAAAATTTTTTTTATAATAATATGATAAGCTCTACCTGAAATGACCATGAGCCGTCCAAAGGGGCTGTTTGTAATTTGCACATGATCGTGTGCATCATCGTGCACATCATGTCACTATTTATGACATGTGCTGGTCACGTCATTTCCTTGGTGAAGTTCACTGTTCTGTCCTAGAAACACACTAGCGCTCTCCAGTGCAGAGAAATGGTCTAAACTTGATTTCTGACTATTGCCAACATGTCTGGTTACAGACGCTGTAACAGACACACCATGACTACCACCGAGGCGTTGCAGCACTTATTGTTCGATAAATAGTATTAAAAGTTGTTAAAATGTTAATTTTGGTGTCAGTCATTTCTTAACATACAATGCATTAATATCTCAACTGGGTATTTATCTTGACAGAATATAAAGTTTAAAACCCAGCGGTCATTTTGACTGCCCATGGTCGTTTTAGGTAGGAGTGAAATCCAGGTCATTCTGGTGTTAAGATACATACCGGTGGAAATGGTTTGGTCGTCCATGGTACATTCTCAAGGCGTTCCCCCTCAGAGAGCTTTGCGTTGGTATTTTAGAGTCAAGGGTTCTTCTCGTTCATCTTTACTTCAGTTTTGTTTTACATCAAGATAAAAGTGTCCAGGTAACTTTGAAAGTCTTGGTTTGAAAAGTAAGAATATATATACCGTGACAGCCAGCTCCTGTTAATTTCAAATGTCATAGATGTTATCCTATTGTTCCAGGCCAATCCAGTGAACGTTTGTGCACATTTCCTCGTGACAGAAAGCAGAGAAATACGACTGGATCCTGAGATGCTATTTAAAACCTGTTGCTACGCCACAGAAAGAAAGACCTGGAAAAGATGGTGAAAGTTTATTATTGCATGTTGTGATGAATGAAAACATTACTGGGTGATAAAATCATTTGAGACTGTGGTGAAATCATTTAAAATGGTAAAAACAATGATAAAATAAAGCCCCGTTTTATATAAATCCTGTACAAATTAGCACAGATCATGGCAGCTTAAACAGAACAAGATGTGCTTTTTTTTTTACTTTTGGCAATTGGTTCACATAAAAAAAAGTGAAATATTAGACGTCCCAAAATCATAAAAATAACTCGTGTTAGTCAGATTAGATTCTGTATGTCAGTTATGGGAAACGGCAGTGATATACAGAATTCACTAAACCATTTTTCAGTCTTCAGTAAGACAATTTACGTTCAGCCGCCAGATGACTCTCATGAGGTTAATACTCGATAAGAGGATTCAATATAACACGGGGACGTGTGCCGAACCAGCCTGAGTGCTTTACATCCCCTTACGTTCAGCTGATTTCAGCCAATCATAGATCATGGCGTCGTTGTCATATTCAATGATGGAGGGCTCCAATATGAGGGGCCGTGAGGGAAATTATTCAGAATTAACTCGTTCATATACTATACTGAAACACAACGCACACAAATGTTTCGGTTGTGTATGTAAAAGCATTTCACTTGTTTGTGTGTGTGTGTGTGTGTGTGTGTGTGTGTGTGTGTGTGTGTGTGGTTTTCAGTATAGTATATGAACGAGTTAATTCTGAATAATGTCCCTCACGGCCCCTCATATCCTCAGACGGCGTATCCACACTCACAGCTCGCCGCACTTTGTCGCTCCTATGGCAAACGTCTCCAATGAGACAGCACCGACAGCTCAGCTGGAAAGGGAACGAAATGGACCGCGCCATTTCCTCCCAGCGTTGAACCTACTTTCTAAGGCTATTTTGGTCTGTTTTGCTGGTCCGAACTCGGTGGTGGATCTAGAGAATTTTTCCTGGGGTGGCAAAGGGGTGGCAAGACTGTGTCCCAGAGGTGGCAGCTGCCACCCCTTGCCACCCTGTAGATCCGCGCCTGTGAGGGGGAGGGGGATTCTAAATCGGCGACTTCTGTTTGAGATAAGTTTGGTGCGGGTCTCATTGACCTTCACCATGCATGTACATAAAATATACTTTAAAAACATATTATCTGATTTATAAATGGGGTGGCAAGACTGTGTCCCAGAGGTGGCAGCTGCCACCCCTTGCCACCCTGTAGATCCGCCCCTGTCCGAACTCGAGTGCGACTATTCCCCCTCCTCCTGCTGGTCTATTGGTTCGCCTACGTCACCTACACGTAAGGAACGTGCAGTTTTTATTTACCAATGTCGCAACACTTGGAGGGGGGGGGGGGGGGGGGGCGGCGGCGTCCGGGCAACGTAGCGGTCTAGTCCATTGCCTTCCAACACGGGATCGCCGGCTCGAAGCCCCGTGTTACCTCCGGCTTGGTCGGGCGTCCCCACAGACACAGTTGGCCGTGTCTGCGGGTGGGAAGTCGGATGTGGGTATTTGTCCTGGTCGCTGCACTAGCGCCTCCTCTGGTCGGTCGGGGCGCCCCCCTGGATCATCAGAGGGGGTGGAGCAGCAACCGGGACGGCTCAAAAAGAGCGGGGTAATTGGCCGGATACAATTGGGGAGAGAAAGGGAAAACATTTTTTTTTTAAAATGTCGCTACACTGTGAATTTTAAAAGTTAAGTTTACTTAAAATGAATTAGGAAACGGATTACACTTGGGAAAAGTGAGTCAATTAACTGAACTGTGTTAAGTTAGTGTGTTAATAGTAAATTAACCTGTGTCAACTCATGTTTACTTACTTTTCCCAAGTGTAATCGGTTTCCTGATTTTATTTTATTTTTTAGGAAATAATGCAAAAGGGGGGCAAAATGGAAAGCCACAGCATATGTGTAACCGGTTATTTTCTTGCCCGGTGCGGGATTCGATACGGTGTGTACTGCACCACAAGGCGACATCACTAACCGCTCGGCTAAAGGGTTAGACCCATCAGCTAGGGACTAACGTGTCTTATTAGTAGTTTACATATGTAATGAAGGTTTGCTAACTCGGACTGTAAATCTACCTGGTTGGCAATAAGGGACCACTGTGGCGCATCGGCAAGGATGTTATCTTCAAAGATGTTTACTGACAACAACTGGTGGGTGTGTATGTTTCTACAACGAGAGAAACAACAGAATGGTAACTTCTACATTACTAACATATTTCTTAAAGGTAAATATATTCAACTTCTACAAATTCCCTCCGTAATGTACTGCCATTAACAGAGTCAAGGAAACGCAATATGCACTGCATCATTAACTAGGCAACGGCACCACCTTGTGGCGTATTGAGGCACAACAGCTTATACGCTAAGTATAGTTAGCCTACTGCGATGCGGTAGCAATTAGCGCATAGCAATACCATAGTTTCGGTTAGGCCTCACACATGTTACAGTTTAACTGTCTGTCATTAGGGTTTCGCATATGTGACGTTTCGTTCACTCTTCCCTACTAAATTACACCAGCTAATTAGTGAGTTGGCATCGTAATAAATATCAGCGTGGCTAACAGCAGAGTGTAAACTACTAATAAGACACGTTAGCCGAGCGGTTAGTGATGTCGCCTTGTGGTGCAGTACACCCCGTATCGAATCCCGCACCGGGCAAGAAAATAACCGGTTACAATAGCATCAACATGGGCAACTATATCTGAAAACAACTAGCGGCAACGTCTACTTACGATTTGCTGGACGCACACACACTTTAGATTGGGAAGAGCTCCATAACCGGCCTGAGAGGATATTTGTAAAGTCTTTCTCCAATTCTCCAACTCCTCGCTGCAACCTGATAGCCCTCTGTATCGCACCCTCACAAGTCTCCTTTGTCAGCCGATCCAACAACAAGGGCGCTGATTGGCTGATCCCCACCACCCTGCCAAGTGACCAAACAACTACAATACGCATGAGCAAGTGCTTCACTGCTCCACGGACCTCGAGAACCCCCCCTTTTGCTCGGGCTGCTCGCTGTACAATTTGAAAATTTCGGCGTTTTTGTGCGTATTCTCCGTTTTGACGCGTTGGGTTTTCATCCGCCCTAATTTCTTATACACGGATTTGCTCCGTCGACCACAGCGCCCCTTTCTCGCTCATGCCTGTGCGACCGTCAGACAAATCATACGTCATCAATAGCGCGCACTTCCTGGTTTGGGTCGCATGGCTTCTACGTCAACAGAACCCCACGACGCGTTAGTATGGATCCCACTGCTTTTCTGGGCACTCTGCCTCTGATTGGCCAGCACTCGTTGCCTTCGTTGGTTGGGTTGGTTAAGGTTAGGGTTAGGGCCGAGTTAGGTGTAAGGTTAGCTAATCAGAGGCAGAGTAGAGGTGGGTCTTCCTAGAATCCTAGCGCCTGGGTGCAACGCAGGGCGTGTCTTGCCCAGAAAAGCGGCGGGTTCCATAATAACGCCCCCGCGGCTCACGTCCGCCGTACCGCCGCTGCAACGACGCCTGCAGCAGAGGTAACCTGAGCAGCTTTTACTCGTCGGTGACAACGGATACACCCGAATCATATTCTGTAGTGAGTCAGTCCGGTCTCTGCACTGGGTCAGTGTGAGGTTAGATGGCGAAGAGTCAAGAAGCTGTCTCAGAAAACGATCTGGCCGTCAGCGTTGCTCAGTACAGGGTGTACACAACAGCAGACAGCCCGTAGTGATGTTCCCACTGGCTGCAGCGAGTGCGTGCCTAGCTAGCACTGCGCTGAATGAATCAGACGTCTGCATTCAACTTTCTGACCAAGGGCGAGAAACTCGAGGCCGGGGAATTCAGAACAGAGTCAGGCATTAACCGGAGAGCACTGACAACTGCATTTGCTTGGATGCGTTTTAACACATCCATTTATCTGGTTATGTTTGGGTGAGCTTGCCCATTTGGGTTTCTGTATTACCCTTCCACGGCATTGCTCTGATGATATTTAAAATGCGCTGCAGTACTTAACAGGGGCTTGACTGTGTAAATATAGCGGAATGGGTGAGGATGCAGAACGTGGGCTTGCTCAGGAATAAATACGGCTTTACTCTTTTTTTCATCCTGAGGTACAAAACGACAGTAACAACCACCCTAACTCACTTTTATTGTTTTGTTTGCTCCACTGAAGTCACACAGCCCGAGGGATGTGTGTGTGTGTGTGTGTGTGTGTGTGTGTGTGTGTGTGTGTGTGTGTGTGTGTGTGTGTGTGTGTGTGTGTGTGTGTTGGCGAGAACAAAAAGCAAAGAGCAAGGCGAAGAACGACTCTTTTCCATCCCACGATCATTTCGGTGCTACAGCTTTTCATACCCAGTCAGGTAAAATGAATCATTTTCCAGAGAGACCGTGTGCAACTTTGTGTTGAGGGATCTTCACAGGAGCTGACTCCTGATTATGCGGGTAGGCCTGAAGTCGAGGAACATTTCGGAGGAAATAGATTTTGCTGAGAGCAAAGGGGCAGAAAGGGGAAGTTCCGATGGCTATGTGGGTTCAGGTCCAACTCCAGAATACGAGGATAAAGAGTTGAGCCACAGTGGTTCATCCACCGTTGTGAACCCTCATCCCTACAATGATACGAGAAAACAAACTCAAACTCTCCTGCAGGATTCGGCATTATTTAGATAATTTGGGAGTAGTTGGCTGTGTATTTGCAGCCTCAGCACGGACGATCCATTACCCACCACCCCCACCACCCATCCCTGGTCACACAATGGAGCTGCTTTTTCTGAGAGGTGACAAAATGGAGAGATGACAGTAACTCATGGCACTGATATTGTTTTTGCAATACTAATGAATATTACAATGCATATTATTCATGTGTCAGTTGTTCTGAGGCAGAGCAACACCTACACAGCTGTGCTGTGTTAAAGCCTCAAATGCCACTCAGTGGATTTGTCATGAAACCATTTCTGTCCATGCCTATTGGAGACCGCTTGAGGGTCTGAAGGTGGCATCTTTTTTGAGTGGGGGTAATTACACCTAGCAAGCTGTCTTTCAAGTTTTAGCTTACCTGTCTTAATAATAATAATAAGTGTTCACCCACCTGCCTCGACGTAGTAACTGGTGGTGCAGCATCTGAACGTCCCACATCGTACACCATGAACTGATACACTGAACGTCACACAACACGGTCCACACGCCATGCCCTGTCATTAAGGGGATGTAAGTTTAGGGAATGGAGAGTAAGAGTTCAGTAGCATCTGTACACATGCAATAAAAACACGTTTACCAAAAGGTGCCAAGGTGTCCATCCTCAGGAATCTCTTCCACGGACACTGGGGTCAAGTTTCAAGCATCACTCCGACTACTTCTCGTGCAATGGGAGCAAGAGGAAGACGAGCCACATTTTGCTGTACATGGACCACAACGGGCTGAATCGATGTGGAGCATCCGTTGTGTATAGAGAGGTGGTGGCAACAGTCAGACTGGGAGTGTGCATGGTAATCATTCTCCACACTGCTAGCCTCTCTAATCTTGCTTCTGTAATTAGATATGTTGAGTTGTGGCTAACGGATTTTATTTGTCCGTGTGTGTGTGTGTGTGTGTGTGTGTGTGTGTGTGTGTGTGTGTGTGTGTGTGTGTGTGTGTGTGTGTGTGTGTATGTGTGTGTTTGCGTGATCCCCCCAAGGAACTTCTTCCAGGAAAGTCCAACCAACAGCAGAGCAGAGCTTCTTCCGCATTGCCGAAGGTGAGCTCTTACACGAAGGCATTCACGTGGATTCACTTTGCTACCAAAAGCAAATCCACTGATCATGACAATTTCATTCAAATCAGTGGAATTCATTGATCTCATAAATGCTGAAGGTGGGGGCGTCCGGGTGGCGTAGCGGTCTATTCCGTTGCCTACCAACACTGGGATCGCCTGTTCGAATCCCCCCTGTTACCTCTAGCTTGGTCGGGCGTCCCTACAGACACAATTGGCCGTGTCCGCGAGTGGGAAGCCGGATGTGGGTATGTGTCCTGGTTGCTGCCCTAGCGCCTCCTCTGGTCGGTCGGTGCTCCTGTTCATGGGGGAGGGGGAACTGGGGGGGGGGGAATAGCGTGATCCTCCCATGCGCTACGTCGCCCTGGCGAAACTCCTCACTGTCGGGTGAAAAGCAGCTGGCGACTCCACATGTATCGCAGGAGGCATGTGGTAGTCTGCAGCCCTCCCCGGATCGGCAGAGGGGGTGGAGCAGCGACCGGGACGGCTCGGAGAGTGTGGTGATTGGCCACGTAAAATTGGGGAGAAAACGTGGGGTGGGGTTGCTGAAGGTGGTGCAGTATCTGAATACAGAGACTGACAGACAGACAGGAGACCTTTCTTTTGAGGCAAGCCCTTGTAATGTTGCACTAAATAAACGGGCAGAGGGTACATTTGGTCTGATTCAAAATGCCATCTTTCTGAACCATTCTTTCCAAAGTTGTCATGTTGACCAAAGCATTGCTCTACTGCAGTGGCGGACTCAGGCTGTTTGAGGTTGCAGAAAGTTTTGTCCTCTGGAAGGGCACCCAAGGGGGTACTTTATCACGTTGTCTTGCACACTGGGCCACCTTTATTATGTTTTATTCCCCCCACCCCCCGAGTCTACCAGTGCTGTACTCCCATTCACGGTCACACTGGCAGCATGGTGGCCCGGTGGTTAGCACTGTTGCCTCACAGCAAGAAGATCCTGGCTTCGAACCCCAGGCTGTCTCAGGTCCTTTCTGTGTGGAGTTTGCGTGTTCTCCGTGGGTTTCCTCCGGGTGCTCCGGTTTCCTCCCACCATCATAAAGACATGCATGTTAGGGTTAATACTCCTGCCTGTGCCCCTGAGCAAGGCAATGGAAAGAAGAACTGGAGTTGGTCCCCGGGCGCTGCAGCTGCCCACTGCTCCTATACAATAGGATGGGTTAGATGCAGAGAACACATGTCATTGTGTAACCCACAATGACAAAATAAAGCGGCTTTTCTCTTCTTTCTGTTCTTCTTCTGATGGTCCAAAGTGCTCATGGACTCCTCGTAGTTTATGCACACATTACACAAGCACACGTCGATACTGCTTGATTGGCCTGTTGGGAATGAAAACAGAGTAATTGTGCAGTGAGACGTCTCTTTTCTTCTGTCCATAAAGCTTTGGGAGGTGGGCGGATGAGACCCCCCCCCCCAAGCAAAAGTGTAATCTCTTCAAAAGCCGTTTAAACAGCGTGTACACACCCCGACTGTTCGCCTCATTGTCCTTACCAGAGCCGTCTCCCGCAAAGGGAGGGATGTGTTGCTTCCTTCCTCACCGCAGCCCCCTCCCTCTGGAAGCCCCCCCCCAAACACATCACAAACTGCACCGATCTGTCCACGTTCACGTCACTACTCAAAACTCCCCTCTTCAGAATGCTTTTAATGTGTGTTACATGTTTTTGTGTTGTTTTCATCTTATGTAAAGTGTGTTTGTGCACCTTGCAAAGCACTATACAAATGAAATGTATTATTATTTCATTATGATGTGGGGGGGGGGGCGTTGGGTCCCTCTGTGATTTCCGCCATGGAAATGTTATCCAGCTTTAAACAGCTTTGCTCTTTCTGTGTTTTCCTGCAGAAACTCTAGCAGAGAAAAGTTGTTTTAAAACACTTCCTTTGCTCCGGCCAAACAAAATTTCCCCGAGGCCTGTTCAGAGTCGAATTGCATTGTCCCCGTTTCTTTCCTCCTCTCCTTTTCTCTCATCAAATGTTAATTCTGTGCTTTGGTTAGTCTTTTCATCAGTCCACGTCTAATCCAATTCTGTGTTTTCAGTCGCCTCCCATATAGGAGAGAAAATTGCTCGGCTTGACCCTTCGTCTTGAGTTTCCTCCTCGTGTCTGCGGGTCCGGGGTACACAAACAGCAAATAAGGCCGACGTGAGAGTTGGGAAATCTGCCGGGAGTACGGCGGAATTATTGATAAAGCTGTTTTGCCGATTCACCGCTCGCCTCATTAACGGGAACTCGGGCCCGCGGCCGTCGGTTAATGGAGGGCCTCAAACCTCATCCAGCACAACACGGGCGTCATCCTCCATTAAGAGTTACTGCTGTCAAAAGAGCCGCTTCGGCCCAAATTGAATATCATGCTGTATAATACAGGACAGGCCAGCAGGGAAATCACTGTTCTCCAGTGTGACATCATACTGGGGTCACATTATTGGGAATGAAGGGAAAAGCCACCGCAGAACGAACCAGAACTTCTTCTGTCGTAATGCTGCGGTCCATTCATTCTGCACTGAAATAGCACCCGCGCAAAACAACACATCACAATGAAATACAGCGGCACCGCAGCCGATCTCATAAACGCTGTGCTAGACGGGGGAAATTCACTTTTGAATTTCAGTCAACCCAGTGCAGTGGAATGCAATGCGACATGCTTTACTTTAAATGGAAGTGCACAGCTAAAAAGCAGGTGATGATAAAAGAGGAAAACAGAAAGAGTGAATAATTGTAATAATTAGCATGTCTTTATGCATGCTCAATAATCCAGGTGAGAAAATCACAGAAAGGTGAATCAGGTCATCTGGACATGTTTAGTGTGTCCCCTAAACATGTCCAGATGACCTGATTCACCTTTCTGTGTAATAATTGATAATAAAAAGTAAAGAAGATATAACAGAGCAGTAACTTTGTTAAAAGAAACACTCAACGGTAGGGGAAGTGCTCAACGATAAGGAGCAAAATAATCCAGTGAGTCAAGTAAATTCTTTATGAGACAGTACAAGCCTGTTTCATGCTGTAAGCAATCATCAGCTGTCAATAAAGCTAACATAACAATATAATATGATAATAATTGCTGGGATAGGCTCCAGCATCCCGTGACCCTGACTGGGATAAACAGCTTGGATAATGGATGGATGGATGGATAATAATAATAATGATGATAATAATAATATAACAATATCATTATAATAATATAATTAATATTATAATTATAATACTATAATAATAATAATATAAGAGTAGTATAATCCAATGACATGAATCAAAAATAGAATTGATTAAAATAAGAAATCACGTGTTTTGTCCTTCCACATATAGTAGTTACCACACAGCACCACCTGCACTCTCTGTATTTCAGATAGGAGGTGGAGTAAACACAGCCAGTATCTACCGGTAGCAGCTTTGTTAGCCGGTGTTATGGAATTTTCCGAGTCCCCCACAATCTGACTCCCCTTCACGTGAACGGGCTAGGGTGTTAGGGTAAGTGGGGGGGGGGGGGTTAGGGTTAGCCAGCAGGGCAAGGGTTAGGGTTACCCCCCCCCCCTTTACCCTAACCCGTTCACATGAAGGGGGGTCAGATTCTGCATGGGAGTCAGAAAATTCCATAACACCGGCTCCATATGGGCCATACAGCTAATACCCACCGGGCTTTCAACGACACTAGCTCTGCATTCTTGTAAAGCCATAATACTCAGCAGGTGTTTAATCAACAAATTCTAATTGCCTCCATTCCGTTATAATTAATTCTAATCATAATTGTAACTTCCTACTGATGAGAGAGTCACGGTCCACATACAGGCTTGTCTCACTGGGGCGCTTGTTTTAGCTGCCACGTGTTCAGCCAAACAAAAGGTCCAAAAGGTCCGCTGACGTGTATTCAGTGAAATCAAGCAGCTCCTACCTTAGAAACAAAAGGAGCTCATGTGAACAACCATATGAGGACTTCAAGCCCAAAATAGCCATGATTTGCATGGTGTTTTCGTATATGATATAATTTATTCATAGCCATAGTAAAGGTCAAAGGACAGCTTGCATAAGTTACCCTGTCCATTTCTTGGGGGGGGGAAAAGACTCACCCCTTTTAGTAAGTAGGCTGACTACAGCCTTGCCTGTGGGGAGGCAATTGCAGATTTCAAAATGACACGTGTATGTTCAGTGGGAGCGGAAGAACATAACGTGCAGTGATATTCATCATTACAGGTACTGATCGAGGCTTCCATGAAAAGTAAATTGCAAAGCAGATAAGCGTAAAACAGCATGTTATGGCTGCAAAAAGGGAGCATTGGCTTTCAAATGATGTGCAAATGTTGAAAAAGAAAACCCTCTCATCTTTCATGCCTCACTTCATTCCCTGCACAGAGGCTTTTTCTTTTCTTTTCTTTTTACTCCCGCATACTAAGAATCGGGCCACCCCCCAAAGTCCAAGCCGGTGTAATCCAATCTGCTGTACTTTCTCATTTTACGCCTGCTGGGGCAGGAGGCAGCGGAGATAATAATTGCAACACTGAATATTAAAATAAAACCCTGCTAGGGTCTTCAGATGCGGGGGTATTAGGCAGTGTTGATTTGCTGCCAGTCATTGGTCACTGTGGGATTTCACATAGACAGCAGCTGCAGCAGCAGCAGCCTCTGCGGTTTCCCTGCTCATCATCTCCTGTCCTGCAGCCCGTCACGCGTTTGTACTGTTACTCCCAAATTTCAGCTACATCCTGCTGCCTTGTTTTTATATATATATATACACACACACACACACACACACACACACACACACACACACACACACACACACACACACACACACACACACACACACACATATATATAGCGTTTTTTTCCGAAACTGTCAATGGTGTTGTAAGTGCTCAACTAATGACGAGTCGAATATCAACACGGATACAGAAAAAAAAAGGTTTTAATGCATTGCTGTACAGGCCTGTTTCGCGCGTCTCGCACTCATCAGCCGCTAATGTGGTTAAACAGAATCATGCAGTTTACGTTGCCCAGCGTCACGCCCCTAATTTCGGTTGCACATCAACCAATCAGATGGGGGAACATTCCCCATCTGATTGGTTTCTGATTGGTTGAATGTTTCCCTATCTGACTGTTTTCTAATTGGTTGAATGTTTCGCCATCTGATCGGGGGGGGGGGTAGCCCGGGAACCGTCGCCACAGCCGGGACGCGAACCTGTATTTCCCACCCCGCAAGTGACAACGTTAACCAGTCAACTAAAGGGTCCAACCCGTTAGTCAAGGACCAACGTGTCTACTTATCCATGCACGTTACAATATATAACATTGTGCAAATGCGGTCAAAAAAATCTGTCAAAAAATTAGTTCTTCATAAAAAGGTGACAAGTGTTAAAGTGTGTTGTTACCTTCTACTAATGAGACGTTACAACTCGTTTCAACCCCACGGGGCTATAAACTTTAATAATAACTTCGGCACGTAAGGTTATGCATCATGCTCGGTCCGTTATTCCAGGTGCAACAACCTAAACGACCCCTGTGTAAACAAGGAACTAAACAATGGTTCCTAACAATAGTTCCTATTGTTACATCCTTTCTCTTTTCCTGCGTCATCTCGTTTCGACCTCGTTTGTGGTTTAAGAATTATAAAATCCAAAATCTATCGGCTGCAGTTTCAGCAGCTCCTTGTGTATTACGTGGTGCCTTTGCGAACACTAAAAACGTGACTTGCGTGCATTGACGCTTCTAATAAGAGGCAATTAGTTACTCCGTTATAAAATGGCGGCGATTTGCCGCCATGAAAGCGCGTTCAGAAAACTGTTGTGTTGCTAAGGGACCACTCGAAGACACACGTCTGTTAGCATACGCTTCTTTACGTCGACAACCCACGTCACACTCCTTCTCCCCTCTTACAGTCACTTACATCCTATCTTGTCCGCTAGCGTCCCCTACTGTCCTCCAACTGCATCAACTCAAGACGTCACAAAAACCCATCGCCGTGTATCCAAACGCTACATGGCAGGAAACAGCCCGCCCTTTCCCACTCACAGGTGCACATGTGGAAAGCATTGGCGGGGCGGCTGAGAGGAGGTGGAGGAGAGAAGGACGGAAACTCCCTGAGGCCGTCTGACATTCTGCGTCCCACGGCGCCTTCATCGCTGGGAAGGCTGGCGCTATGCAGGCGGAGGGGGGGAAGACAAATGAGCCCCTTAATCACTGTCTGGCACGGACCCGGTTTGTCGACACGCGGTCCTCGTGTGTGATTTTGGAAGCAGGGCCGTTGAACGGTCCCTTGGAGAATCCGACAACATGGCGGCAATCTGGCGAGCCATGACAACAAGACCAGCCAATGTTTTAGGTACGGAGACCGATCCGGCGAGGGGAGATGCATTCCTTGTTGTGACACCATGACGCAAAACATGTTGTGTATTTCAATGACATTTAGATTTCGACTAAAATAACTCAGTCCATTGCGTTGCCTGTCAACAGGGGGTCGCCGGATCGAATCCCTGTGTTACCTCCGGCTCGGTCGGGCGCCCCTACACACACAATTGGCCGTGTCTGCGGGTGGGAAGCCGGATGTGGGTGCATGTCCTGGTCGCTGCACTAGCGCCTCCTCTGGTCGGTCGGGGCGCCCGTTCGGCGGAAAGGGGGAACTGGGGGAGGGGGGGTAGCGTGATCCTCCCACGCGCTACGTCCCCCTGGCGAAACTCCTCACTGTCAGGTGAAAATAAGCGACTGGCGACTCCACATGTATCGCAGGAGGCATGTGGCAGTCTGCAGCCCTCCCCGGATCGGCAGAGGGGGTGGAGCAGCGACCGGGGCGGCTCGAAAGAGTGGGAGGGAAAGGGGGAGGATTTTTCCAACAAAACAAAAAAAAAATTCAAAAACCTCAACAAGTTGAAGCACGGAAACGACTTGCACATCTGACAGCGTGGTAGAAACATCTGCACCACGCAGACAGATTTTAACATGTCAACATTTTTGGCCACTTTGACGTGCACACAACATGGAGCTCGACGGAAAGACTGCGAGCGACAGCGGAAATCTTTACAAACTGCGTCAGCCACGGCCGGTGTCCTGTGGAGGAGAGCGGCAATACTTCACAATGGCTGAAATTACATTTGCCCCTCTAAAAAGCTCTCTGAGAGCATCTCCGGTGAGCCAGGAGCCATTACAGCTGTATAATCCACACCAGAGTGGCCCATAAAGACCGAGATGATGGAGCACCAGCGTTCATATTAGTACATGCTGAGTGCTCTGTGCAGGTAAACCTATAGGCAAGATCAGAGTTTCCCATTCAAATGGTGACAAACATCCCACTGTTTAGCACTCTTGACTGTAGTGATTCTGTTTAAAATCACACAGATACATCATACATCACACCGATTATTTACATTCATATACGCCCAATGACTGCTGGGATAGCCTCCAGCATCCCCGCGACCCTGAGAGCAGGAGAAGCGGTTTGGATAATGGATGAATGGATACACACCACTTTGATTTATCAGAAACAATATCACGGCTATTGGACCAATGAATGCGAATTTCAGTCTTAAGAGAAGTCAAGACACGACAAGACAAGATAAGACAAGATACGATAAGATAAGATAATTGTCGCCTTGATGATTGTGGTCGCCACCTGGACACTGCTTGGCACCCCCCCCCATCAAATTTTCTTTTTGTGTATCTTATAAATCCATTTAATCTTGTTATCCTGTTTTAATGTTATATCCCTCCCTCATTAAGATGTGTGACTATTTTTTTAACATGGTGATGGTGGTCACGTGGCTTGGGTGCTGGGCTGTTCCGGTGGTGTCTGTACACTGCTTGGCACCCTCCTCATCATATTCTTCATATATTTTATAATTCCATTATAGTTGTGTTATCCTCTTTCAGTGATGTGTGAATTGTGTAAACACAACATCAATGCACGTTGTGCGTCTTGGGAGAGAGATCCCTCCTCTGTGTCTCTCCCTGAGGTTTCTCCCTTTTTTTCCTCCTCCTCCCTGTTAAAGGGTTTTTATTAGTGAATTGTGCCTTATCCGATGTGAGGGTCTAAGGACAGGATGTTGTGTTGCTGTAAAAGCCCCTTGAGGCAAATCTGTAATTTGTGATATTGGGCCGTACAAATAAAAATGACTTATTATAGGGCACTGGTCGTAAAGCCCTTTGGGACTGATTTGAGATTTTAGGCTGTAGACTTGACAAGTTCAGTTAAGGTAAGATCAGATAATCCACTGATTGTCCAGCCCTTTGGGACTAATTCGTGATTTTGGGCTACATGACTTGATAAGATAAGATAAGGAAAGAAAAGATAAGATAAGCTACTGTAAGATAAGAGGAGAACTTTAAACCAACTTTTAAGATTATCTTGACGAGTCAATCCTTCTTTGGTTTGACTTGCCCCTGGTTGTCCATCGTTTGTTTTCATGATAGGGTTAACGGCACAGCAACAAATGTATCGGGGGGGGGGGGGGGTCATCCGCTGTGGTTGAAGTGCAATTAGCGAGGATGATGATGATGATGATGATGATGATGATGATCGCGGGATGCTGGAGCCTATCCCAGCAGCCCAATGACTGCTGGGATAGGCTCCAGCACCCCGCGACCCGACTTCGGGTAAGTGGCTTGGATAATGGATGGGTGGATGGCGGCGTATTGCCAACCGGAGAGGTATTTTGCATTTTAAATTGAAATGAAGTTGCCCCGACAGAGCGATGGAATGGTCCATTCTGGACCTTGTACCCCCTTTCATCGGCTGTGGAGGGCAACCCTCGGCAGTTCCCGGCGTATCCCGCTGCTTCACTAAACTCAGCCTAATTCATCATCCTCTCTCGTGGTGTTTGTTGAGCTTCAATACGGGAAATCCCATTTCGCCAGGCTTTTGATATTGCTTGTACAGCCTCGGGAGGGCATCTATTAGTTCTGCACCTGTCACAGCCGTGGATTTACTCTCCGCAAATCCCCGTCCCCCGGCTGCTTCCTGCAAACATCAGCTCAGAGGGGAGCGGTGTGACTTTAACAGCCTTGCCGGGAGGGGGGGGGGACGGGGACTGACAGCCGTTGGGTAGATATGTGCGTAAAGATCCGCATGAATTTGCCAAAGACGCACAGATGACGTTCATACATAATATAATATAGTATAATATAATATAATATAATGCCTTCACCCACAGCTCCTTGTCAGGGGAGGAGGACGCTGATACATAATTTAGCGTCATGCAAAAGAAAAGTTCAAGGTCTAGGTGGGGCGGTGGGGATGGACGGGGTGAATGAGCCCTTAAGTCGTGCTGATGGGCCGTTATGCATCAGAATTTGAATTGCAAACTGAGTTTCTGGTGGCGTGACAGAGGCTGCTCTCATTCCCGGTTCGTAGTAAAACATACGAAAAGTGCGCGGAAATTGGTATGCGTCCCGCGTAATCCTGGGCCAGGCTGTGGTCACCTGACCTACCCCTAACCCTAAAATTAAAATTTTAACGACTATAATACTATTTTAAACCCATTTAAACTCCAGAGAGACACGGTGGAACTTCATGCATCTTCAGCCGCGTCTCCGGGGCAGGGTCGCGCTGGTAGCAAGTGGTCGAACTTGAATAGCAAAACTGAAAAAGTTAAAATATTTATTACCCGAAAAACAAAACGGAAAACGCATATTGCTGATCTAACAAACGTAACAAGGCCTGTAACACGCGTGGAATGTTAAAAGAGAGAGAGAGAGAGAGAGAGAGAGAGAGAGAGAGAGAGAGAGAGAGAGAGAGAGAGAGAGAGAGAGAGAGAGAGAGAGAGAGAGAGAGAGAGAGAGAGAGAGGACGACTGAAAATAACCATTGAAACAGTCCCAAACAACGACCGGAACTTAAAAACTACTAGCACGACCGTGGGCCGTCAAAATGACCGTCCACAGTTTTTAAACTCTATATTCTGTCAAGATAAACACCCAATTGAGATATTAACGCGTTGCATATGCTAGTATGTCGGTTAAGAAATGACTGACACCAAAATTAACATTTTACCAACTTTAATACTGTTTTTCAAACAATTTAAAATGGCCGCTGTCCACATGTAAATACTGCGACGCCTCGGTGGTCGTCATGGCGCGTCTGTAACCAGACATGTTGGAAATAATCAAAAATCGACTCTAGACTATATCTCTGCACTGGAGGGCGCTAGTGTGTTTCTAGGACAGAGCAACGAACGTCGCGAAGGAAATGACGCGACCAACACACGTCGTGAATAGCGACAGGACGCGCACGATCACGCGCAAACTACGAGCGGTCTTTTTGACGGCGCATGGTCGTTTTAGGTAGATCTTGTTACTTTTTGTGCAATTGATCTAAAACTCACTTTGATACAAATATAAGCAATTTTAGGAGCATTCAGGGAGCGGCAGGTCTGTACCCCCCCCCCACACACACACACACAAAGTTATTAAACTTTAAAAATCCGAAACTGTCAAAATGACCGCCGTGGTCGTTCTAGCGTTGGACAAACGTGTGATGAAGGGCTGTTATTTTATGAGCAAAACTCAAGGTAGCAGCGACTGCTGTGTGTAGAGGACTCACTTGGATATGAGAGGAGAGAATGGTGGGTGCGGGCCGGCATGTAAATGGGATCGTCACAGATATACAGTACCATTAAATCAAACCACACCCCATGAAATCCCTCTGAAGAAGCTCAGCGGCACAGTACTACACACACTTCCCTGTGGTGTGACAGATATAACTACTGAAATCAATGCCAGCAGTACACACGCACACACACACACGCACACAAACAAATACACACACACACACACACACACACACACACACACACACACACACACACACACACACACACACACACACACACACACACAGTCAACCGTGGCATTGGGAGAGTTGAGGTATTTCATGGGATTACATTACAAGCCTCCGTGATTACGGTTTAGCTGTGCGACAGGTATGCCAGCCACCTGGGGCAGGGGGATGACACACACCACGGTGGTCTCACCGCGCCGCAAGTGGCAGATGGCAAAGATCACACATGTATCCCTGACAGAGCCAGCGTGTCCGTTAGCGGGGGAATGCTAGGACTGAACACATTCAGGCTTCAAGGCCCCACACCATCTGGAAGACGGATAACACAGTAAAGGGTGATAAGGTATGGATAGTATCGCCCGCACCGCAGCAGACATCGCTAACCGCTCGACCAGGCCCGTAGCCAGAAACATATTTTGGGGGGGGGGGTCGGGCAACACTGCCGAAAGCTACCGGTAAATAAAATTCCCACACTGTATACTATAGCCTAATACCCAACCGTATGGTAAATGTCAACGTATTAATGGCCCATAGATAATCATCAATGCATTAATAAATAAAAGTGGGTCTTACCTTATAAAAGCAGGTCCAATCGTCTTTTTTGTCTGCAAAAGATGTCCAGTACCTCTCCCGGCGTCACCACAATGTCTCTGTGCTCCGAGAGCAGTGTCAGTCCATTAAGCCGTCTTTCCGTCATTGTACTGCGCATTTTGTCCTTGATCCTTCCCAGACGGGAAAAACTTCTCTCGACATGGGCACTGGTGACAGGAAGCGTGGTCAAAACGCGGAGAAGCTTGAAGATGCTTGGAAACAACTCACTGTTACAGGCATTTAATGCCTCAATGGCATTTTGTGGAACATAAGTTGCATCTTTCCATTTATCCCGCCAGGTGTCAATTTCTGACTTTACAACTTCCAGATGCGGTGACACTTCATCAGGATACAGGTTGGAGAGCGCTTGAGCTGAGCTGTCGTTCAGCATGCTGACCTTAGGTGGCAGTAAGGAGCAGAGGTTGGAGATCACATTTCTGTGTTTGCTGAAGCGTTCCTTCATCTGTGATGAATAAACGTCAAGCATGACTATGAAAAGCTTTTGCCGGTAGTGATTTTCACAGGCCTTCAATGGATCCTCATTGCAGTCCGCGCCTCTTCGTGGTCGAAATTCAACCCCATACTTGGCTGCTTGGGAAGAGGTCTTTTGGAAAATCTGCCTGAACTCCATCTCAGAGTTAGCCCTCATCTCATCTACCTGCTTAATAACAGCATCAGCAGCTGAAACGCAACTCACCAAGTCACAATTTTCCTTCTGAAGGAAGGTGGGCAGGTGGTAGGTTTTTGCAAGCATCTTCTCACTCACATTCATGGACAGCATGAATTCTGCATTGTCAATTGAATTAAAGAGCTGAGTGGCTTTGACGGATGTGTCTCCTGTGAAGGTTTCACTGATTTTCTGCAGTCTGGATCGCACAGGGTCTAAAAGCTCGTTGAATGTAAATATTGCGTCGTGGCGTTCGACCCATCTCGTTTCACACAACTTCGTCAGTCGCGTTTTCTTGCAGTGGGGTAAAAGACGCTCCGTCTCGTGCCGCAGACTGCATGCAGACCGCAAAGCCGAATCATGGAAAAAAGTGCAGATTTCCGAGACAATTCCAAAGCAATTTCGCACCATTTGTACAGTGCAGCACTTGTTTAGGACCAAATTCAAACTGTGGCTGGCACAGTGCACATAAACTGCTTGCTTGTGCTTCTCTTTGATTTTAGCTTGGGCACCATTTAAACGGCCACTCATGACAGATGCGCCGTCGTATCCCTGGCCACGTAAAAACTGTAAATCAACGCCTGCATTTGTCAACTGACTTTCGATTGAATTGGCGATTGCCTCCCCGGTTAACTTCTCGATATCAACAAAGGACAAAAACTCCTCTCTGATGCGATATTGGCTGTCATGCTGGTTCACGTATCTGACACAGACAGAAAGCTGCTCCCGCCCTGAAACATCTTTCATTTCATCTGCCAACACAGCGAAACACTGCGCGGAGTTTACTTTCTGCACCAGTTTGTTTGTTATCACATCTCCAATTATGCTGATTATTTCATTTTGTACATCAGGACTGCAGTAGCTAGCGTTTGCTGCACATTTACTCAAGTGTTGTAACAGTACTGTGTCGCCAGATGTCGCCCTAAACCTGAGTAAAGCCCTGAAATTTCCGTCATTGTGAGTTGGCTCATTCAATGTCACTGGTCCTGAATCAATATCACCTCTCAGGGCGAGTTCTTGGCGACCGCAAAAAATCAACGTTGCAATGATGCTTTTGAGTTTTTCTCTGTTTTCTTGGACTCGCTTTTTTCTCTCAGAATCTAGCCTCAGCGAAATTGCGTCCATTTTATTGTTGAGAACCATTTGGAAATTGTCCGCTTTCAAACTTGCATCCTTGTGATATGCCTTTTGTGCATGGTCTTTGAACGTCTCTAAAGCATGTTTCCAGTCTGAGAAGTGGACATTAATCAGCTTGCCAGCTTTTCTGTGCCCTCCCTTGCCCACATGCTCGACTGCAAACGCAACACAGTGCTTACAAAAACAACCGTCGGACCTTGTTGAGTATACTAGCCAGCTAAACTGGTCAATCCCATGACGTTGGAAACGTAGTTTACCTCCTAGTTTTGTAGGGAATGTTTGTCCGATATTGGCCGTCCAGTCCAGTGAGTATATTTCTCTTCTCTGTTCGTCTGATATTTTCCCACCAATATAATCCACAAAGTCGTGTGAAAACGTTTCCGAGGTAGAGGACGGCGGGCGGGTCTGCTAACTCTGGCTCCGTTTCCGAGGAGGAGGGCAGTGGGTCTGCTAACACTTGCTCCGGGAAATCGATAACGTTAGTGACCAGATCATCTGTAATGTTCTTGTTTTTCTTTTTTGAGTCGGGACACGTTGAAACAAAAAAATCACCGATTTTACGAATATTAACTTTACTGCTCTTGCCTGATTTACAGGTAGCTTTCGGCGGCTCCATTGCTTTTGAAAAGCAAACTATAGATCGACCATTTAGCTAGCATAGCCAGTGGCAGGTTGCTTAGCTGACTCGTCAGACCCCTGAGCCAATCAAAAGCCTGTGATTTTATTTCTTTTACGAAACAGACCAATAAGATACATCATGTTTGGAAACAAATTAACTGACAGGTTTAACGCCTGTCAGTCACGATAGATGCAGTGTATGAGTAGGCTAGAGGGGCGGTGACAAATAATCAAAACGATAACTAAATAATTATTGGTGCCATTTCAGACGGGCCGTGGGGTTTCGGGGGGGGTTCAGACACGAAAACCACCTACCTGGCTACGTGCCTGCGCTCGACTAAAGGGTCAGACCCGCCAGCCAGCGGCCAGCGCGTCTTCTTATCCGTGCACGTTACACTATTATTCTGTCCTGCAGTCGCACAGTTAGTACAAATGAAGATGATTTTTAAGAATTACGTGTTGACATGCGATGAAACTAGCTCAGTGAGTCTCACACGTCCTCCCCTGTCCAATGACACTGGTTTCATTAAAACAGAGGTTATGAACAGCCCGGGAACGCGTAAAGGCTTGCAATTTGTCCTCCTCCCAGGTCTCCATGGTTACGGTGGTCGCCACCTGGGCACTGCTTGGCAAACGCCTCATCACATTTTCTTTTTATATATCTTATAAATCCATATAGTGTTGTTCTCCTGTTTTAATGTTGTATCCTTCTGTCACTAAGATGCGTGACTTTTCTTCTTTTTTGTTTTTTAACATGGTGATGGTGGTCGCGTGGCTCGCGTGCTGGGCTGTTCCGGTGGCGTTTGGACGCTGCTCGGCATCCTCCTCATCATATTCTTCATATATATTTATGATTCCATCTGTTATCCTCTTTCAGCTGTTGTATTGTGTACACACAACATACATTTGGGAGAGAGACCCCTCCTCTGTTGCTCTCCCTGAGGGTTCTTCCTATTATTTCTCCCGTTAAAGGGGCTTTTTTGGGGGGGGGGGGTTGTTCCTTATCCGATGTGAGGGTCTAAGGACAGGATGTTGTGTTGCTCTAAAGCCCGTTGAGGCAAATTTGAAATTTGTGATATTGGGCTGCACAACTAAAACTGACTTGACTTGAGTCAAAGCCGCAGAAGTGGCTCTTTAAGGTCCTCATTATTTGTCCTTTTTAAACCAAGACACGCAGCAGATACCAGAGCTGCATCCGAAACCTTTGAGGTCCTTCCAAGGTCAGCAGCCATGCGAAGACCCTATGCTGTACAGAGGCTTTGTAGTACTTTGTTCTCTCTCTCTCTCCCTCCCTCCCTCGCTCTTTCTCTTTCTCTCTCTCCCTCGCTCTCTCCTTCGCTCTCTCTTTCTCTCTCTCTCCTTCGCTCTCTCTCTTTCTCCTCTCCCTCCCTCTCCCTTGCGCTCACCTTCGCTCTTTCTCTTTCTCGCTCTCTCTCTCCTTCGCTCTTTCTCCTCTCCCTCGCTCTCTCCTTCGCTCTTTCTCGCTCTCTCTCCTTCGCGCTCTCTCGCTTTTATCTCTCTCCCTCTCTCTCCTTCGCTCTCTCTCTCGCCCTCGCTCTCTCCTTCGCTCTCTCGACATCTCTCTCCCTCGCTCCCTCCCTCTCTCTTTCTCTCTCTCTCCCTCCCCTTCTCTCTCCCTCGCTCTCTCCTTCGCTCTCTCGACATCTCTCTCTCCCTCGCTCCCCCCGTCATATATTCATGAAGACATTTTGTGGAAGTGTCTTTTGGAGAACGAGATAATAGAGGACTATTTGATGATTCATGGCGGTGGTGTCGGATGGGAGACGAGGGGTTGAGGTTGAAGTAGAAAGACGGCTGGGGGCGATGCTAATGACTGTGGACTAACCGGGCTCCCAGGATCTGGCTGCCAGCAGAACTTATGCCACACGCGGTTTGATTTTGAAATCCAGTTGATGTGAAAGCCCAGCAACGCTAATTTGCATTACGCTGGAAGTGTTTGTCTCTGAGGACAGCGGGCCTCCTCGCAACAGTTATTTCTTTATTTATCTTTTCCTCTCCTGTAAAGAACCCTCTCGAAGAGACGGCGGCGTTCTCCCCCGCCTGGGCTGGGCTCCTCTAAAGCACTAATGGGATCTGATGGGGAGGGAAGTGGAGAGGCACGCCACGTGTATGCAAACAAGGCCCTCATCACTGTGTGATGAATTACCTGGGGGGGGGGGGGTTCAAACGCCATCATGTTAACGGCGCCGGGCAAGGATTGTATCCTCCGGCCACGTGTTTTCCCCAGGCAGCCGTGTGCTACCAGCCGATGTAGACCGGTACTCGGTGTAGACGTTATGGGAGCCCATCCTCTGCAGAGAGTGGTCCAGCCATGGGACCACCACAGGGTTCATCTGCTTTACGGTGCCGTCCCCCGTTGATCTGAGCGACGGGCCGGCGTGGGAGGTGCGTCAGTCAAAGGTTGGCGGGTTTGTGACGCAGTTGGCCTCGGCGCTGACCTGAGCCGCCCTGCGGTTCATTCCCGGTGCTTCGGAAACAGAAGCGGGAAAGAGAGAAGGGGCCAAACCCAGAGGCAGAACTCCAACTGTCCTTCTTTGATTTATCAGATGCAACATGAACGAAATGACAAGAGGTTGAAACGTTATTACACTCTGAAAACGAAACCCTAATCCATTCAAACAGATAACAGCTACATGTGGATCGCCTGTTCGAATCCCCGTGTTACCTCCAGCTTGGTCGGGCGTGCCTACAGACACAACTGGCCGTGTCTGCGGGTGGGAAGCCGGTGTCCTGGTCGCTGCACTAGCGCCTCCTCTGGTCGGTCGGGGGGGGGGCTGGGGGGATTATCGCGATCCTCCCACGCGCTACGTCCCCCTGGTGAAACTCATCACTGTCAGGTGAAAAGCAGCTGCTGGCGACTCCACATGTATGGGAGGAGGCATGTGGTAGTCTGCAGCCCTCCTCGGATCGGCAGAGGGGGTGGAGGAGAGACCGGGACGGCTCGGAAGAGTGGGGTGATTGGGGAGTCAAAAGGGGGGGGCAGTTTATAGGTGTGCTGGATACTGTTGACAGCTGGCTGAAGTGTATGAAATAGCTGGCATGAACTACCTTTTCCTACATGTGAATAGGAGGATGATTCAAGTTTTTCAAGATGCTGCGCATCTCCAAAACGGCCATATCAAGTTCTGAAAAGTCACCTGAAGATAGTCAGAAGGCCGTCGCTAAATAGCCCTCATTTCATTTCTCAGTCCATGAGCACTCTCAGCGCCGAAACACGCTGTGATGTCAGACGGTGTGTGATGACGTAATGTTGCACAGCAGCGGTTCCCACAACCTTCTTCATAGACGCGACCTACCAGCTTCCTTCGACTGAAATGGAGTTTTCCACGAATGAACTTTTTTCTTTTTTAGGATTGTTCCTCCCTTTTCTCCTCAATTGTACCTTGCCATTTACCCCACTCTTCCGAGCTGTCCCTGTCGCTGCTCCATCCCCTCTGCCGATCCGGGGAGGGCTGCAGACTACCACATGCCTCCTCTGATACATGTGGAGTCGCCAGCCGATTCTTTTCACCTGACAGTGAGGAGTTTCGCCAGGGGGACGTAGCACGTGGGAGGATCACGCTATTCCCCCCCCCCAGTCCCCCCCGAACAGGCGCCCCGACCGACCAGAGGAGGCGGTAGTGCAGCGACCAGGACACACACCCACACCCGGCTTCCCACCCGCAGACACGGCCAATTGTGTCTGTAAGGACGCCCGACCAGGCTGGAGGTAACACGGGGATTCGAACCACCGATCCTCATGTTGGTAGGCAACGGAATAGACCGCCACGCCACCCGGACGCACCCTTCTTGTTGATTGGCGTTTGGATTACACTGGGGCTTCATGGATGGGGGGGGGGGGGGTCATAGGTCATAACGTCCCATTTCACTGTGGGGAAAGAAGAGCCCTGTTCAGCTTCATACCCAGTCTCAGCTGACACTACGTTATGACAAATGCAGCAGCGTGTGAAACTATCAAAAGACTTTATAGCCATTTTCAGTAGCCTCAGAGTGTGAGTGTATATCAGAACCCAAAAGCTCCGGTGTAAAACCGACGCCCCTGATAGCGCGTGCAGAGGGTTTCAACATGCATCCTAACTAAACAAAAAATGACAAGCCATGGTTTGTATTGAGCATGTTGTGGTTTTCCATGACCGACAAACCTCAACACATCACACTGCAACTTCAATAGACTGTTTCCACATTCCTCATTTACGGCCGTACCCCCCCCCCCCCAACACAACCGAACAAGGGAAACCGTTTCGGCGCACTTTTACTTTGTCAGGAAATTAAAAAAAAATCCCCGCCCCAAAAACCCAATCTAAATTCATGAAGCAGAGAAACCCTATTAATCAGCACGCGCTTCTCAGTAGGAAAACAAAGCGGAGACAAGTTGCGTTCTGACCGTGCTGTTTGCATATTCCAAGGGTGAAACTTGATTAATGCTCGGTGATTAGAAATGTGAGGATTATTCTGTAGCTGTGGCTTCAAATGACAAGAAACTGTAAAGAAAATCACAGCCTCGGCTGCTATCGAGAGAGTGCAGTATATATTTATCATTACACGCATGTAGGATAACTTGGCCTTCCCCCATTTTTCCATCTCATTTACATGCATAGCAGGGGTTTTATCGTATTGCGAAATGTGCATTATACCCCTGTACATAATATGAGTTTCATTTACATGCATAATGACTTCAGGGGCCAACACCATTACCCAGCAACTAAGGAGGACCAGAGGCATGCTTTGCGTCCTTACAATCTGTTAATCTCCTTTACTTCTGCAATTCAAAACCAAACAGGGCATCGGAGCGTACGATATTAAGATCATTGGTTGATAAACTGGTCATGTGTGCATGCAAATGTAAATGTAATGCACAGTTAATGTAAATGCAATTGTAAATGCATCGACTGACTGCATGCACAGTGTGGTTTTAAATCTGGTGGCGGTAGCACGTGCGCCCCGAAACGCAACACTACCACCTCGTGGTAGAATAACAGCATTACAAATGTGAAACCAACCGTCCACTAGGGGGAGACTTGACTATGTGTTGGCCTCGGTGGAAATGTACACCAGTAGAAACTGTTTATCCATCTCTAATGGTCCTTGCTAAATCTTAATCTGCTGATATCCAAAAATATATTTTAGCACAATCCAAACTGGAGTCACTGAGACTATTAAACGGCCTTACGGGACAAAATATCTTATTTCTGAAATGTTTAACTCAGTCAATGGTACAGTGACCAAGACATAGGCACATATGACGTATGCTCTAGAATAAATTGTGGCCCCTTTTTAATCATCCAAAGGCTCACCTTGCAAAAAACAGATCCAGAGATCATCGATATGTAAAATAAATATTTTCCTTTGCTATAGAGTACACTGTGACTCGTTTTATAATCCAGCAACAGATTAGAGTCTTCAGCTCTGATGATTACAGACAGGGCCACCCGAAAAGGGGAACGCTTTCTGGGGCCCAGCCGCTAGGGGGGCTCATGGAGGCCAACAATATTGTTAATCCCTACGTATAAGCGACGATAATGGCAATACTTGCCATCGAGTGTGAACTGACTAAGCAGATGGACTTTAAAGACAGTATAAATGATTTTGCATCCAGTACGACAAGGAAGATGACTGTATAAGAGGCAAAGACGAAGCAATAAGGTAAGAAATTGCATTTTCTACTAAGAAACGTGTGGTGTAAGTGTAGCAGGTCTTTATTGACCTTGGTGTGTTCAATTGTGTCAAACAGTTGTATCACTGTGCCCGTGTGCGTGCTTATGCTGATGTAGCCCCTGTTACTGAATAGGTCTCTCTCGGTTTACATGTGTTTTTAGGAGGGAGAGAGAGCATACACATGCACTGATATGAGTAAAGCAGATTTGACGGGGGGGGGGGCATTCACTGGACTTTTTCAGAGGCCATCAAAATAAGATTATGCAAAGTTTAACTACTGTATTGAATGAGCCAATACATGTATACTTTTCTAGACACATCTGCCCTTCATATCAACTCTGCCCTCAGACCAAACAGGGCAAGCATAGAGTTTAAACACAGCAGTTCATGTGCAGAAGGTTTTATCCAGGATTTTAAAAAAAATGGCTTCAGCTGCCACTCAGAACGACATGACTCATCCCGGGTTTTTTTTTAAAATTATTATTGTTATTTTTTAGTTTTTGATGTGTACAATGTTCGCCTTGGCATCGTTTGCTCCCCGATTTGCCATATAAATGTGATTTCTGGAGGGAAGAGTTTCTATTGGCATCGTACATAGCGCCTTTCGTAAGATATTTGTCACGAAGGATCAATGACATTATCTGCTGTAGTATGTGCAACTGAGATATTCCACCTTTACTTCTTTTTGTTGGATAATTGTGTACAAAGAAATACACATTTACCTCTTGACTGGTGTCGTGCCAAAAGGTGATCATCCGCCAAAAACTGATTACCGTCCGCGGGAGCGCGCAGCCTGTTAAAGCTGTATCAGTTTATATATTTAGGTATTCATTTTTAGGTTCATTTAACTATTCACTCATAAGGTTTTGTCTTTAAAAAAAAAAGATCGAGTCATTTTGAGGCAGAAGCAATCTTTCAGTCACAAGGTACGTAGGAGCTGCAATCACTTTTTGGCAAGTGCAAAAGTGCATATTATGGGTTGCGTTGCCCATTTAAAGGTATTTCAAATGGAAAAAATGACTGGGTGAGCTATGATTTCTAGAATATAACCCTATTGAATGAAATTAAGCCATTTTGTGGCAGAAACAACCTTTAAGTCACAAGGTAGGCGCTGCAATCACTTTTTGGCAAGCGGAAACGGCGGGCGGCAATCAATTTCTGGCAGACGATCACTTTCTGGCACGACAGCCCAGCACTGGCAGCCATTAACCATCTACTCATTTCGCAATGATTTCATTCATTCGCTCGTTTTGGGGTCCGCATCTGGAAAAGCTCCGCCCGGAGGACCAGATGAACGCCCCCCCCCACCCCCCCACCCCAAATAACGCTTCATGGGCCAGCCTACATTACGCGGGAGCGCGCAAGTGTCCTCTGATTTTTTTTTTTACTGCCCCGCTCTCATCCTCCACCGGAAGTCATTATCGCGGATGAGAGCGGGGCGGTTATGATGAGAAAGGTGACGTCAGACGGCACTGCCGCCCAAAGTTCAAATATTCTTTACGCGACTGAATCCAAAACCGGATCGCAGCGCATCACAAAACAGAAAAGATGGTGAATGATATAGGTTATGAATTAGCAGAATTATTATATATAATTAAATAAAACAAACACAGAAACAGGTTTGCACACTTTATTTTTTTCTGCAAAAAAATACATCACCATAGCAACCCATCCAGTTTGTTTTTTTTTTAAATCGCCCTGCCGTTCCGGAGTCCACGTGAATGCAGCATAATGGGGAGTAATGGGAAGGGGCCGAGTTTTTTTTCCCCCAACTAGTTCATTAAGTCAAGGAAAGGCAAACTCAAACATCATTAGTCATAACTCAAAATCATCTTGGGGTCGATCTATAATTGGAGGAAACTACCAAAAAGGCATTAATGCCGTTACCCTGACGTGTGTGATGTGTATCCCATTCTCAAACCCCGTCCGGGTTTTAGATAAAAACGGTGCTCTGCTGCCCTCATCGGGCTGACATTACTTATTTCATTGTTCTTCGGAGTACGACAGACAGACAGACAGACAGACAGACAGACAGACAGATAGACAGATAGACAGATAGACAGATAGATAGATAGATAGATAGATAGATAGAATAAGATGGGTTTAACCACATACTATATACATCCATACACACACATGGGCACAGAGGTCCAACTACGTAATAAATGATGCATACAAGACATCCAGTGGTGCTTCGTGAAAACATACAAAGTACGTATTATTTAGTTACGTCAATTTTATTATTAGACTGAATATAAGAATTTTGCACGAATTTGACATGATGAATGAATGAATGAATGAATGAATGAATGAATGAATGAATGAATGAATGAACTCTCGAACCTCGGCAGGTTTAAAAGTTGGCCTATATGGCAATGGTCGTGTGTGCTCTTTCAGTGCTTGATACCCATTCTACTGACTTTTGAATGATAAACGATCGTTTTAAATGACACTCATTCTCATTCTACTTACTCTTCCGGGCTAAAATAACATTTAGTCAACAATAAACACTTGATAGTTTTCCACGGAGAAAATTGAAGTTATTTGGTTTCGTCATCACGTAAGTTTGAGAGAATCTGGAGTATGAAATATGAAATACGTCCGCTTTGTCTCACAATAATGAGAGGACACAGCAGCCAGAGAGACACATTCAAATGGATGCTGTGTTAACCCTTTCACAACCAAGCAGGCCATACGTATAAGCCTTTGTTGATATGCCTCTCTTTAAGCACATTAGCATCAAAATGGTTTGGGTCTAAAAGGTCATAATTTATGTTATTCATTCATCCATTCATTCATAATTCATGATTCATTTGAGTGTATAGCAGCGTTAGTTCAATATACACGTATATACACGTATATGTTTGTGTGTGTGTGTGTGTGTGTGTGTGTGTATACATATATATATATATAGAAGCAAGATGGTTTTTTTCTCTCATGCAGAATTGCTGGTTCATTTATTCCACTATCTGATGCCAGAATTGGGGAAATTGCTTTTACAAAGCAGTGGCTGCAAAGTAAAAAAAATACATCTGTTTTCAATGAAATCCATATTATAATCGAGTGAGCTGCTCCAAACGTGAGAAAACACGGTGCAGCACGGTGGCCCAGCGGTTAGCGCTGTTACCTCACAGGCAGAAGGTCGTAGGTTCGAACCCCAGGCCGTCCCAGGTCTTTTCTGTGTGGCGCTGCACTGCGGCTGCCCACTCTGCTCGGCTAGCATGGGTTAAAAGCAGAGGATGACTTTCCCCACGGGGATTAATAAAGAGTATCTTAAAAAAAAAACATGCCCCCCCACCCCCAAAAACACATGTCTCGGTAGGCTAATCCACTAAACACTCACCATCTATATCCAACCCAACAACCTGGTCTTGTTGTATAACTGGACATAATCAAAATCCTGTTGTGTGTGGTCGCTTGAATATTATGTTGAGTTCGCCCCCAAAATGGCCATAATCCATTTTAGGTGAGAACAAATTGTGCCCCATCATGCCCATATCTGTGCCAGAGAGGCTGGGTGGAGGTTTGAAGTCAGGCCTGTGGATATTCAACACGTCAGAATAAACTGCAGTTGGTAAAGTCGACCAACGCCGAGGAAGGGGGAATATAAACTGACATTTTCACCAATGACCACACCAAAACATTACAAAGCTGTCTCTCTATGAGCCACATTATGTCATGAAGAAACTGTATTTTCCCACCTATTGACTATGAGGTGTATGTAAGACAGTTAAGCTAGAATACACTAATAGAGGACACGGCGAGACACGGAAATATAACGGTAACACGGTAGACAGTACGTAAGCGGACGTGAGTAAAGTACACTGTAGTTGTAATGAAGGAACTTTTGTTTATATTATATTAACACTACGTTTTATTACAAATGAGGCCTATTCTGTGAACAGTTTGTCCTATATAGCCCGTATAAGCCTCTGTAATTCAACCTCCGAGCCCAACACAAAGTTTGGCAGCCTTACAAAATCCCCAGCTCAGAGCCGCGCCGGATGACGTGTCCCGTGAACAGAAGACAGCGAGTCCGTCTTACCTCTAACCGCCCAACATAACTTGGTGCGTTTTAAGTGTTGCGTTTGTTTCCGGTTTCATTGCAACGAAAAATTCAGCACGAACGACGCCTTTTAAATAACGGTACTCAGAGCCGAGCGACGACCGGGCGACGGACTCGTGACCGCCTCGCACCGGTCTCACCGACGCAGCCTGCGCGCCCGCTGTCATGAAGTGACGTACAGATCGCACGCGCCACTTTTAGGGTCATTCCGCGTGGTGTAGCAGCGCAACGCATTTTTGCAGTTTTCGCGCGTCATTTAACCGCCGTTCAGTCCCCACAGACGTCACCTCTCTGCTTCTGCCCGTGACGAGCTCCGTAAGGGGCGGCTCCGCCATGTCCAAAACCGCCTTTTCCAGCAGACACCGTACCTGACCCACATCCTAACCTTAACCATCCATCCACCCATCCACCCATCCATCCTTCCATCCTTCCATCCATCCAACCATCCATCCACCCGTCCATCCTTTCATCCACCCGTCCATCCATCCATCGACCCATCCATCCATCCGTCCATTCATCCATCCATCCATCCTTCCATCCTTCCATCCGTCCATCCATCCATCCATTACCCGAACCGCTTATCCTGCTCTCAGGGTTGCAGGGATGCTCGAGCCTATCCCAGCAGTCATTGGGCGGCAGACGGGGACTTAAAACTAATGTACCCTACCGTATACCATCTCCTCCTATAGCCTACCTTAACCCTCTCCTCCTGTGCCCTATCTCCTCCTGTACCCTACCTCAACCCTCTCCTCCTGTACCCTACCTTAACCATCTCTTCCTGTAGCCTACCTTAACCATCTCTTCCTGTAGCCTACCTTAACCATCTCCTCCTGTAGCCTACCTTAACCATCTCCCCCTGTAGCCTACCTTAACCCGCTCCACCTGTACCCTACCTTAACCATTTCTTCCTGTAGCCTACCTTGACCCTCTCCTCCTGTAGCCTACCTTAACCATCTCCTCCTGTAGCCTACCTTAACCCTCTCCACCTGTACCCTACCTTAACCATTTCTTCCTGTAGCCTACCTTGACCCTCTCCTCCTGTAGCCTACCTTAACCATCTCCTCCTGTAGCCTACCTTAACCCTCTCCTCCTGTAACCTACCTTAACCATCTCCTCCTGTAGCCTACCTTAACCCTCTCCTCCTGTAGCCTACCGTAACCATCTCCTCCTGTAGCCTACCTTAACCCTCTCCTCCTGTGCCCTATCTCCTCCTGTACCCTACCTTAACCCTCTCCTCCTGTAGCCTACCGTAACCATCTCTTCCTGTAGCCTACCTTAACCGTCTCCTCCTGTAGCCTACCTTAACCATCTCTTCCTGTAGCCTACCTTAACCGTCTCCTCCTGTTGCCTAGCGTTAACCATCTCCTCCTGTAGCCTACCTTAACCCTCTCCTCCTGTAGCCTACCTTAACCCTCTCCTCCTGTAGCCTACCTTAACCCTCTCCTCCTGTAGCCTACCGTAACCATCTCCTCCTGTAGCCTACCTTAACCCTCTCCTCCCGTTGCCTATAGCGTTAACCATCTACTTTAACTTACAAGACTAAATGGCGGTTAAATGACGCGCGAAAAAAACAACTACGTTGTGATACCAATCGAAATCACCCTTAAAGGGGCGCGTGCTACTTATACGTCATCCTACAAAGGGAAGTTTCGTCAGATTTAAAGAATCTTACTGGAAGTCCGCTTCACCGCTGCTCAGCGGGCTGTTCCGGTACGGGCTCTGCCCGTCACACCCGCTTCTGTCGCCACGGATATGTATTACCACAAGGCACCACAAGTGGCCTGAAACACAGGCCACGTTTTCTTGTTCCATTTGAACACATTCGGCAGATGACTTGAAAAAGAAAAGAAACAAGACCAGGTGTAAAATAAGGATGTCAGCTGAAGGCAGCGGTAAGAGGATTTGTGGGACCCTCTCACTGATGACGTGTCCGAAAGTGGACTGTGTTCATCTTTAATTTGTTTAATCATATCAGATGTTTGTCACACTCCGGGGACAGAAACCACCGACTGGCTTAAAAGAGATCGGAACAAAAAGTAAACCGGACATCAACTCCGGTTTTTTTTTTACATTTCTTTTTTTTCTTGTTTTTTTTAGTTAGCAATAAGCCTACAGTATACACTGATTTATATAAAAAGACAGCAACAAAATCATTAGAATAATAATAACTACAATTACAATAATAATAATAACAATAATAACCACTACAATAATAATGATAATAACAACGATAATGATGATAATAATAGCTACAACAACAACAATAATAATAATGTTAATAACAATAATAATGATAAATATAGTAGTAGCAGTAGTAGTAATAATTATAATTATAATAACAATAATAATGATAATTGATAATGATAAAAATAGTAGTAGTGGTAGTAATAATAATAATAATAATAGGTTATGTTCGTAAAGTCTATTAGCAGCACCAAAACACCAAACACAAAATCGAAATGAAATCCAACTTATTGAACGGATTAAGGATGTGTCTGCTAAATCAAGTCATATTTACAGGTCGTATAGGCACACATGGTACATGGGTAATGACATTCCTTTCTTCCCATATCGCCCTCTCAAGCTTGTCCAGATAACAATATATTATATCAAAATATAAATCAACATAGCTTAAACAATAATAATAATAATAATAATAATAAAACAATAATCAAAAAGAGTTTAAAATAGTAAAGTTTCAAACGATGGAAGTTAAAGATGTAAGTGCAGCAGCAGGGTATCAGTCACATGCCACATACCTGCATATGCACGTATGCACATACCACTGTAGCATGTACACATGGGCAAAGTCCATAATTGTAATATCCAGTATGGTTGGTTAGAGGCAGGGGTGGGGGAGGTGGTGGTGGTGGTGAGCGTGTCCTGTAGATCACTTCCAAGATTTGTTACCTGAAGATTCTGCAAGAATAAACTCTTGAGAGGAAACGATCGACGGTACGGTTCTCGTCTGAGGATTTCAACTCACGATTCCGACTCACGCAGCCATGTTTTCCTGCAGCCAGTCGCTGCACCGGGTGACTTCATCAGTCACAACCCATTCAGCCCAATGCGACGGACTAAATCAGTTAAAATCACCTGTGAAATCAGTCAAAACAGCACACACACACACACACACACACACACACACACACACTGTACTCCATGGCACATAGTTGCCTGCATCTCTTCTCAGCAAAGTTTGGTGATCTTCTCTTAACTCCTTTACTGCATCTTTTATGAGCTCTCGTCACATCTCTTTATGCATCAGGGTGCTTTTCCACAGCCCAACAGAGAATAAAAGCGGTAAGAACAGATATCTGCAATAATATAAACTCACGTTTCTATTTATTTATTTTTTTGCACCATGTGCCAATCGGCTGCAGCAGCAGGCCTGTGTGTGGGCAGGGTGACTGGAGCAGTAATGGCTCGTCTCCCCCCGGCCATCCATCGGGGGGCATGATTTATTGAAAAACATGGACCCCGTGTAGAAGCTAATATGACAGAAGTGCTTTGACCTTGGGGGCAGCTGCCTTGTCTGTGCTCCGTTGAGTGTACCCAGCTTCCTTCTCACGCGATCCCTGTTCGGGAGCGCCGCCATGGCCCCTCTCCGAGACACACACAGCTCTCCACAGGTACGCAGGGCTACTTCCAAGTTTACGTGCAAAAGTCCCGGGTCAGGGGGGGAGCCTGTCCCAGTGTCCGTGTGTTCAGTGCAGGGCACACTAACCTGCAGTATGAACATGGTTTCACGTTATCCACAGGATGAAGTCAAACGCCGCGCTAACCTTTGACCTCAGTTTCCCGGCACATTTAAACACATTAGCGAAATCACGTGGTGCAGACGCTGATGCTTTGCTCATTGATCTTGCGTCCCATAAGGTGGGGGTATTTATGGCGGACACGTAATGTATCAGAGATGCTGCTGGGCTCCAACCCCCGAGGGATGAAACGTGCTTCCTGTGCGTGTTTTAACATCTGGCGGCAGCAGCACTTACCTGACCTGGCCTACATCTCTGGCCTCCGTTTGTTAGCGACTGTAAAAGCTGTACCTTCAGATCAATACCTACCTACACAGCAGGAGACGCCGCGCTGCTGCAGAAACTAAGCAACAATTAAACAGACGGTCAACTGAGAGACCACGAACCTAAGAGACAACCGAGAGACCATGACGAGACAACTGAGAGACCACAAACATAAGAGACAACTGAGAGACCACGAAACTAAGAGACAACTGAGAGACCACGAAACTAAGAGACAACTGAGAGACCACGAAACTAAGAGACAACTGAGAGACCACGAAACTAAGAGACAACTGAGAGACCACGAAACTAAGAGACAACTGAGAGACCACGACACTAAGAGACAACTAAGAGACCACGAAACTGGCTTGCTTCATGTTTTCCTGCGAGACACAGCTGTAGCTTATTTTCACGTTTGGCCAAGATCGGAAGGAGTTTCACGTTGTAGGAGTAAATCCTTGGTCTGAGAAAGAATGAGATGGAAACAAAGAGAGAGACAGACAGACAGACAGACAGACAGACAGACAGAAAGAGAAAGAGACAGGAAATGAGAGAGAAGAGAGACAGAGGGAGAGAGACAGAGAAAGAGAAAGAGAGGGAGAGGGAGAGAAAGATAGCTTAAGAGAGAGAGTGAGTGAGATAAAGAGAGAGACAGAAGAGAGAGCGAGAGACAGAGAGAAGAGAGTGAGAGACAGATACAGCATGAGATAGAGAGAAGAACAGAGAGACGGATCGAGTGTGTGAGAGGAGAGAAAGAAGAGGGAATGAGACAGAGCGAGAGACAGAGAGAGAAGAGAGTGAGAGAGCGTGAGAGAGAGAAGAAGAGGAAGAAGAGAGAGCGTGAGAGAGAAAAAGAGGGAGGGAGGGAGAGAGAGAGAGAGAGAGAGAGAGAGACAGAGGGGTTTTGGCATTAAGCTGTGATGTGCTTAAAATATCAAGACCCTTCCTGTTTTGTGCTGAACTGGCGAACTGGCTGTAACAGGGGTTAATTTGCCATTTAAGGGTTAAACAAACTGGCATTAATGCTTCGTGCCATTGCAAGGCCCAAATGAGTCTCCCTCGAAGGTGAAGAGGTGGAACTCGCGACACACAACACACGACGGCGTGGTTCTCTCCGTTGACCATCTTCTCGGCCGTTCCACTCAAGATTTAGTGAATTTGTCGAATAAAGACTAAACTAAACAGTTCCCAGGATTCCTTTGGGCTCGTCCAGATGAATTGGGCTCCTGGTGCACTGAGGTGAGTGCTAACGGGGATTAAGGCCGGAGAAGAATGCGTCACTTTCAATGGCCGTGATCTGGAGTGTTCCTTTGAGTTTGTGAGAGAAGCTAAAATGTAGATTAAAGCGCTCGTTCTGTCCAAATCATGTGGGGTCTTATAAAACACTGCTGACCTATTTGACTTATACTGCAACTGAAACAATATAAAGTTTAGCCAGAACGGCATCGCGGCAGCCAATGCTGCACCTTTTGTCGTTATTGTCGTTATTGTTGGTTGTCGTTGTGTGTTTTTTTGACTGGGAAAGAAAGAAGAAGAGTGCTTTAAGGGTAAGATATGGGAAGAATGGAGGCGTTGAAGGGGAGCTGTGGCCTTGCAAAATCCGACAACTTCATCACTTCCTTCCATGTAGGATGCTGCATCCTACAAGGCCACGACCCAGAATGCAATTGTGCATTTGAGGCTGGCGAGGTCCATGCAGGCAACTTGTATTGCAGAGAGGCAGCCAACCAGAAGGAACCTTTATGTTGTATTTTGCAGAAAGACTCCTTCTGGTTGGCTGCCTCCCTGCAATACAAGATGCCTGCATGGACCTCACCAGCCTCAAATGCAATGTTGCATTCTGGGTCGTGGCCTTGACCTCCGTGGCTTGTATCACCACAGTGACCTATTATTGCATCTCCGTGGCCAGTAATGATACAGAGGAACCCCCCCCCCCCGTCCCAGAGACTCCTTTTTAATATCGCCATCTGAATCCTCCGGATGGAAAAGACAAACATATATTACGTCTCTAATGATGTGGGACTTGACTTACATCTAGTCGAGACCAATAATGGTGTTTGTCGTGGATGAGCACTATCGAGACAAAGACTATAGAAAACCGAAATACTGACGGACGAATAGAAACAGGCTGCTCCTGCCATGCACATCCTCGTTAGGCACGCACGGGAGAATAAACACTCCCAAAATGTGCTTTTCCTACAAGAGCAGCAAGAAGTTCTGGCTAACTTTTTATTTTTCTGTTATATTTAATTTTTAGGTTATAAAGCAGTGATGTCCAAAAAAATGGTGGCCTGGCGTTGTTCACGATAAATCAATAACATCGAGGATACAGGTTTTTTTTTCCAGCTTCTGGATAAATTAAACTACAGGTTCCCACCAAGATCCATATGAATTATTTGCAAAGAGAAAAACACACAGTGGCTTGCAATATTTCCCATCATCCTGCAGATAATACCTCCACCAAATCTTCCATTTAGGACCCCTTCAACTCTAAAAACCAAGATTTATTGTCCTGTTATGAGTTTGTGTTCTTACAACTCTTGTTGGATATGTGTATGGAAAGTCCAATAAAGGAACTTCAAAACCTTTTCAGTCCATCGAGGAGTATTTGCTCTTTAGCCCGTGACCCGAGTGACCGGATAGTAGATCATATAGATGGCTGGATGTGTGTAACCTACTGCCTGGTTTGTATGAGTTGCACTGTTCTGCTGTCGTGGATGTCAGGTCATCCCCGTAATGTCAAAAATGTGGGCAGATAATAGCATGTCCCATCCATCGCTGCACCATTTCCCCCGAGAAATACACATTCATTTGTTTCATTTGCCAAACATGCTTGTATTACTGTCTACACAGAGGTCCAGTGTATCACATGGACATTACAAGCAATGAGGAATCATGAAAGTGAAAGTATTGGCATTGTACGTCACTGACCTTTAAGTAAATCTTGAAAAAAATTGTTGTTCCATTATTTTGTTTTGTGTTGGTGTTGGTTTGCTAGCTGGGCACAGTGTCTTTGTCTTAACATACCCCATTCCCCACTAATACACTAACTAAGATGCATCCCTACTGGAGAGCGGTGACACGTACATGTTTTTTTACTTTGTTTTTTGGAGTAGAAACAGATAAACGCAATCAGTCAGATGCTGTTGGTCAACATGCATTATCACGGCCGGTCCCACAAAACAGAGTAATCCAAGTCCAGTCTGGAGTATGTTGCGTGTAAAAGGCTTTTTGGAGAAAGAAAAAAAAGCTTTTGTCACTCAAGACTGCACAAAAGCAAAGGTGCTGTTGTCCCATCAACACAACTAAATGAGTGGAAAATGTTGTGTGCTCATTCATTTTTATACAATCGTCTAGATGTTAAAATTATGTTCACCAAAATACGCCGATGAAGGACATGAAGGGCACGTTGCTGTTGAGTCCTGCCTCGTCTCCCTGTTTCAACATACAACACAGTATGTCCAATACAGCGCGGTCCTCTGTGTGGGCCCTGTACACACAACCCCATGCAGCCAGTGGTGGATCGTTTCATTAAGATGTATAATATAGCAGTTAATGTAGTTACTATAGGAGTTGATGTAGTTAATATAGGACTTGATGTAGTTAATATAGGAGTTAATTTAGTTAATATAGGAGTTAATGTAGTTAATATAGGGGCTAATGTAGTTAATGTAGGGGTTAAAGTATTTAATATAGGTGTTAAAGTATTTAATATAGGGGTTAAAGTAGTTAATATAGGGGTTAATGTAGTTAATATGGGGGTTAAAGTAGTTAATATAGGGGTTAATGTAGTTAATATAAAAGTTAATGTAGTTAATATAGGGGTTATGGCAAATATAGGAGTTAATATAGCCAATATAGGAGCTAATGTGTTTAATATAGGAGTTAATATTAATATTGGTGTTATGTAATATAGTCAATCTAGGAGTTAATGTAGTTAATATAGGAGTTAATATAGTTAATATTGGAGTTAATATAGTTAATATAGGAGTTAACAGAGTTAATGTTGAAGCTAATTTAGTTACTATAAGAGTTAATATTGGCGTTAATATAGTTAATATTGGAGTTAATGTGCTTAATATAGGAGTTAATGTAGTTAATATAGTTAGTATAGGGGTTAATATAGTTAATACAGGCGTCAATGTAGTTAATATTGGAGTTAACATAATTAATATTGGCGTTAATATAGTTAATATTGGAGGTAATATATTTAGTTAATTAACTATATTTGTTTGAGTTAATATAGTTAATATAGGAGTCAATATGGGAGTTAATATAGTTAATATAGGCGTTAATATAGCAAATATAGGAGTTAACGTAGTTAATATAGAAGTTATAGTTAATATTGGAGCTAATATCGTTAATATAGGAGTTAATGTAGTTAATATAGGAGTTGTTAATATAGTTAATATAAGAGTTAATATAACTAATATAGAAGTTAATGTAGTTAATATTGGAGTAACTATAGCTAATATAGGAGTTAATACAGTTCATACAGTAGTTAATGTAGTTAATATAGGAGTTAATATGGGAGTTAATATAGTTAATATAAGATTCAATATAGCTAATATAGGAGTTAATGCAGTTAATACAGTAGTTAATGTTGGTAATATTAGAGTAACTATAGCTAATATAGGAGTTGATATAGTTAATACAGTAGTTAATGTAGTTAACATGTGCGCCTGTCAGTAAACAGTACAGACACTTTTATGTCACGCGCAGCAAAATCCCAATAAAGTTAACCTGAAACACAAACGCTGCAAGGCCTGAAGACGGTTCGGACACCAGTTTAACGCTAGACTGGCAGACAGAAACACAAACAAACCAATTCATAAACAAATAAATAAACGGGAATACACATTTTCATAAACTCGGCTGTAAGTAGCTGAATTCACCACGTGGCCCTGGCGTATAAATAACAAATCAGTGTAACTTAACCTGATTCGTTCGTTGAGAGTTTTTTCTTTATTATTATTTCTGTATTTATTTCTGGTGACCTCATATACACAACTCTGTGGTGTATTGGGCCGTATGGATATGGTCTATTTACCGGCGTGCTGCATTACACCTCATGTCCGTTCGCGCGTTTCTATTTCCCGCCGTTTTCCACACCACAGTGCGGTGGGTACCGGATCATGACTGTCGGCCCCCCGGGAAAGGGGGGGGGCAGTGTGTCGTACAGGTGTGGTGTATGAGCTGTACACAGCATACATACATACATACATACATACACACTGATGTGAACAGGATTTGAGTCCGTATGACGTACTCTGACCGTCTGTCTGTCCTGCGACGTCATAACACATAAACAGTTAAATTAGGAGTTCAACTCATTATTTCATACATCTAACGAGGCCATTAGTTTATCAGTTGCTAATTGTGATCAAAGATATAAATTTTTACAACAAAACCACAACATCATCATCGTCATCATCATCAACAACAACAATAATAATCGTAATCATAATAAAAGTTCCTATCAGCGGAGGCCTGGGTACGACGTTAAACTGCGACCGCCGGGTCGTCGGCGACTAAACCGGAACCCCCGCCCCTCACTTCAACCCTTGGGTTGTTGTGAGGAGGGTGTGCAGACCCCCAGCAGGACTAAAAACAAAACCCGTCTCAGGGCGGATGAGTTCCTCTGAGAACCAGCGGCCTTCCATACCTGGAGAGGAGACAGGGACCACCAGGGACCACCAGGTACCCCCCCCCCCTACTGACACACAATGACGACTCAACCCGGTGAAGCACCGGCTGTGCTCCTACCACCTCAAACAAGGTTACGGAAGTGATGATGATGATGAAGATGCTATTGGCGGAACGAGGCCTATATGAAGACTAACACACCTAACTGTAGATATACTGACTTTTATACTGAATGCTGAATTTAACTTTTCCATATACGTATTTTCGATTAACACAAGCGTTTCCTATATATTTTTATTTATTTATTTATATTTATATAATTGGTTTTATATAACAATTACATATATAATTACGTATGTATGTATAACAAGTACACATATGTAGCTATATATATGTATGTATATGTATGTATGTAGTATGTGTATATGTGTTTGTATATATATATGTTTTATATATATATATATATATGTGTGTGTGTGTATGTATAGATATAGATATAGATATATAGATATGTAATTGTTTATATTGGTAATTGGGCTGACCATAAAAAATGTTTCATATTCTTTTCAGATTCGTAGAGTTCGTCTAATGAAACATCTTTCACAACTTTGGTAAAATAACTTTTTTTCCCCACCTGATGGAGAGAAGGAAAGTGAAAGTCTGTCGTATAAATCCTTTTCGTGACCTGAGTTAGAAGATAACGCTCTATCGCAGTCTAACAAAAGATGTTATGGAAGGGGGGAGGTGGGGTGGGGTGGGGGGGTCACCGTCCCCTCGGCCTCAGTGTAGTGTTCAGACTGTGCGGTGCCGGGCTGATAACGACACACGTACGGTGTGCAGGACAAGTGCAGCCAATAGGCGGTGGTGTGTCGTCCTCTGAAGGAGCTCTGCTCCGGCTTGCTCCCGCGACTGACCTAAATAAAGCCTCTGAGGCAGACCGCGCAGACTATAGACCACCACGCGGACCAGCACAGGGGTAGTCATCCTCTCCTGCGTTGTCATAAAGACCGACTCGCGGATCTACTAACATACTCTCTCTCTCTCTCCCTCTCGCTCTCTCTCTCTCTCTCTCTCTCTGGGTTTTCCTGTAGCCTCATGGACGGTCCGGGATGGTTCGTGTACCCTATGGACCAGAAGACTGCACCGAAGATGAGCACGGAATGATCCTACACAACGCATGCGTATTCAAAGGTTGAGAAAAGAAATATATATATTTAAAAAAAGAAAAAGAAAACCATAGTCATCATGCTTGACAGTAAAGCGCCGGGATCGTCCTTCTCCATTGAAAACCTGCTCCGCTCCACCCGGACCGACGACCGAGGAAGAGCTTCTTCGCTCGGCGGCCGAGTTGAAGCCAAGCGGGCTGAAGTTGGAGGGGAGAGCCGCTGTTCTCCCTCTGCGGCCCGGATCTGTTCTCTGGGACTGGACGGGGAACCGGTACACGATAGAGACACGCTGGACTGGTGCGGGACATCCCCCGGCGACCTCTATACCAGGAGTGAGTGTCCTTCCTCTCCCGTCCGTTTTGCATGTTTTTTTTGGGGGGGGGTTGCGCATATCGGTGGTACGCAGCGCTGCGAGCGGTTATTCACCACATTTAGTAGAAACAAGTGGATTTGTAATTAAGGCTGCACAACAGCAGACATGGCACGTGCCAATCACGTTATGCGTAACACTTGTCATTGTCCCGCATGCCTGAAACACAGTGAGCACAGACGGAACCCGGGTTTCATTGAATACGGGGGGGGCTGGTTTAAGACACACACGCAAAAAATCCTTGAAACGACAAGATTGTGCGTAACACTCGTGTGATCCGGCACGGGAAAGCTACTGCGCGGCCATTATTATAGAGCAAATTCTAGCGCTGTTCCGTGTTTTACTACATTGTTTTGTTCCATGACTCCTCGCAGGTCCACAGCACCGACCCAGGACCAGGACCTCGGCGCCCACGGGACGCCGGGAGTCCCCGACTTTACCGGCACCGGCGGACGACAACGACGAGCCGGTGGAGAGAGGAGACACGAGTATAGCTGAAGACCGAGACGAAGACGAGGAGGAGGTGGTGGTGGTGGTGGAGGAGGAGGAGGAGGAGGAGGAGGGGGAGGAGGAGGAGGATGAGGAAGAGGAGGAGGGGGAGGACGTGGCGAGGTCCCCCTGCTTCGCGCAAAGCGACGCAGACGACGCCAAAATAGTGGCGACGCGCAAGAAGAAGACGCGCACCGTGTTCAGCCGCACTCAGGTGTTCCAGCTGGAGTCCACCTTCGACCTGAAACGGTACCTGAGCAGCTCGGAGAGGGCGGGGCTGGCCGCCTCCCTCCAGCTCACCGAGACGCAGGTGAAGATCTGGTTCCAGAACCGGCGGAACAAGTGGAAGAGGCAGATCGCCGCCGACGCGGAGGCCGGCGGAGGAGGAGCCGCCGTCCCGTATCCGGCGCAGAGGATCGTCCGCGTGCCCATTTTATACCACGAGGCTCCCTCACCCACCGTGACCCTGACTAACCTGACTAACTTGCCCCAAGTGTCGCCCCCCGTGGTTGGCTTCTCTAACGCTCTCAGTTACCGTTTTACCCACTTCAGCCACCCGGTGTCTTTCCTATAACCGCACCGCAGATCCCTGGACTGGTCTGGACTGGACTGGTCTGCTGTGACCCTTTTTTTTTCTCCCCAAAATGGGGGTGCTCGCGCATGCTTGTCCCAGGGACACTGATGAAGCACTTCCAGACAAGTCCGAAAACACATACACTGGTTTGCAAAACAAAAAAAAAAAAAGTATCTGAGCCTTTTCCTTTTATTTAACACGTCACACGAGTTTCAAGAAGACACATGATTTGGGATTTTATAATTTAAAAAAATGCACTACTGATCCGCATTAATGCTTTGTAATATAATTGAACTGGCCTTAGGCAATTAAGGCAGCTTAATTAACAGGCAGCGAGGTGTGTTTGTTGGACTCATTTAGCTGTTATCTAGCTGTACATAGGGCTACTCTTTGTCACGACTTATTTAAAAAGGATTTGATACAGTATTTTGTACACCGATGTGTTCCCACATGAATAAAAACTCTCGTTCTGCACTAAATGTGTCTCGCCGCCTTCTTGGGGAAGGACGCTTTTCCACAAGGGCCTGAGGAGCCATTCGCTTCACCTGCGAGTCAGCAAACCAGGGCTCCCTCCTGTCTGCCCTAAAAAGCCAATCAGCACCAGTCCTGACGCTCACCGTTAGAGAGACGTATAACTGGATGAATAAATCAAATAAAGGTCATCATATCTATCAAGCGGCTGACTAATTCACACGGCAGATTACAGGCCTATATTCACAAGGAACAACCGTAAAATCGCGGCTGGAAAGTGACCAGCGTGCTTACCATACGACAGCCAAGCGAGTAAGCGCTCCCTCTCCTGTTAATTGGCGCGCATTAAGCAAAGAGACGTGATCTCCCCTGACAGAGCAGCGCCGAACGCTTTAAATGTTGCATCTGCGTAAATACGCTTCCCACCCTCGTCCGCGGGCCCGTTCGGCGTCACGCTGCCCGACGGCTTCGCCAATCAAAAGCCGCCAAAGCGCGGTCTTCCGGTTCAGCGAGTAACGGCGCGCCGACTCCGCCGCACGCGCGCTTAGTTGCGAACGGAGCAGCGATGGTGCTTGGAGCCTCCGAGGACGCTCACGCGGTAGGAGTCTCGCTCGTCGTCCGGGGTCCCGAGGCGCGGTCCAGTCTGGGAATATGAGCAAAGCGGACGTCCCGTGCCGATCGCTGACTTTCACCATCGACAACATCCTGAACCTGAAGCAGAGGAGCGGCGGTGGCGGCGGCGGCGGTGGCGGCGGCGGCTTGGGTGCCTACGCCTCGAAGGGGCAGACCGACAGCGGATGTAACGCCGACTTCCAGCCTCCGTACGTGGAGGAGCTGTTCCACGTCCGGAGGCGGCATCAGTCCGGCAGCTTATCGAGCGACACAGGTGAGTCAACTATCAAGACCTGCGTAGAGCCCCACCGCCCCCCCCCCCCCACTTCAACCCGGAGAATTAAGCGCGGCAGCCTGACAAGCGTCTCCAGTAACAGCGCTTGCCCCTGTCGCGGATCCGGGTCGCTTTGCATGCAGATGTGCAGGTTACCGAGTCCATGTCACCGAAATTCGTGCAGGACTTGATTTTTACCGCTGTCTCAAAAAATAATAATAATAAAAAAACAACAACAACACACGCTTTTGCTTCATTTCACAGCGCAGACAAACGGGGTCCTTCACGATGCCTCCGACGGTGCGGGGACGGCCCGCCGGGACGGCGCGGTGACGATGATTGACGGCCGTGCGCGCGCGGAAAGCGCCCGCGACGCGTCCGAGCAACGCGACGCCGACGCGGAAGCCAAAGCGGCGGCGGTGAAGAAGAAGACGCGCACCATCTTCTCCAAAAGACAGATATTCCAGCTGGAGGCCACCTTCGACGTGAAGCGGTACCTCAGCAGCACCGAGCGGGCCTGCCTCGCCAGCTCGCTGCAGCTCACCGAGACGCAGGTGAAGATCTGGTTCCAGAACCGCCGCAACAAGCTGAAGAGGCAGTTGTCCACGGACATGGACGGGTCCGTCGGCGTGGAGCCCTACTGCGACGCTGGGAAAAATGTGCAATTACCGACTTTTTACAAGGACGGCCACTTTTTGGGCGGCTGCCTGTTGCCGATGCCTTTCCCCGTGATGTACCCTGCGGCTGCAAACGCTGCGCCTTACGTCTACTTCTCCACTGCTGGCAAATGTTTTGGTCTGTTCGACTCGGATGGATGACCGCAGGTGCTTGGGATGCAGACGTGGACTTGTTGTATGGCGATCATACGGACGTAGTGCCCAGTGACATGTGATGTTATCAATTTTGATTTTTTTTCTTTCTTTTTTTTGGGGGGGGGGCAGTAGGCCTTTCACTTCTTTTCATGGGGCTTATAAAAACCCTCCCATGTCAACATATCAACTAATGCAAGAAATGCATGTGCCACTTTTTGTATTATTATTATATTATTATTATTATTATTATTAATTCTAAATGTATCATCACAAAAATATGCATGCATGAAAGAAGGCCTGTTGGACTTTCAGCAGTTTTACTTCGGGCAGTAATATCATTTGAGTGAATGTACTTTAATGTTAACTTGTCAACATACTAGCATATCACTGTGTCGACACCTGGGCTGGCTGGTTCACACACACACACACACACACACACACACACACACACACACACACACACACACACACACACACACACACACACACATTACAGTTTGTAATATTTTTCATCTGTCGTCTTGAATTCAGTTCTCCCCGTGTGCAGTAACATTTCAGTTGTATTTATATATATATATATATATATATATATATATATATATATATAGGGCCTTACTATTACTCGTTTAAAACTGTTTCTATTCACTTGACTTTTCATACACAGGTTGTAAAGCCTGTTGAAATACAGAATATCTCGACCATGATGAATATATGCAATAAAAAAAACCTAATATTTGCAGTATTTCCAAACTTTTGTTGAATCGCAACTCTGAAATGTGTCCTGACGGAATGAATGAAGAGGTTTTGTCCCGCCGTGGCTCGTGCGCACAAACGTGTTCCTACACACTGGTGGGACAATTTAGCCCTTAACTTTGTCTGGCAGGCGACACAGAAAACCCTGCTGGGTACGTGTACAAATCCTTCCCCCTGCCTAACATATAAAGCCACTTTATTTGACATTGTATTCTTACAACGAATTTGTTCTCTGCATTTAACCCATGCTATTGTATAGGAGCAGTGGGCAGCTGCAGCACCCGGGGACCAACTCCAGTGCCTTGCTCAGGGGCACAGGCAGGAGTATTAACCCTAACATGCATGTCTTTTTGATGGTGGGAGGAAACCGGAGGAAACGCACGCAGACACGGGGAGAACACGCGAACTCCACACAGAAAGGACCCGGGACGACAACCCCGGGGGTTCGAACCCAGGACCTTTCTTGGTGTGAGGCGACAGCGCTAACCACTGGGCCACCGTGCCGCCATCTTTCGTCTACCTCTTGCAACGGGCAACCACCCAGGCTTGCAAAGACATCAGTGTTAGCCAAGTGGTGTCTAGAGGCAGGGGGTCACCCAGGTTTACCCCGTCGCCTCCGAGACAAAGTTCAGGGCTAAAAAAAAAAACCCCACGAGTCTGTAAGAGGCCCGTTGTCTCCTATTATGCGTCAACGTTGTGTGGAAGTAATTTGTGCTGTAACTTTACTTTTCATTTTCTACAATGTGCATTTTGGCTCTACAGGTAAAAATAAATAAATAAAGTGTGTCTTATTTCTAGTATTCGTCTGAAAATACCTTAACAACCGACAAACCCCGCCAGACACTGTACAAAAGCTGTGTTTCGAGTTTCTGTGATTGTAGTGATGAGTATTTTTTAAATACTTTGGATTCTTTTCACACCCAAAAGAGTTAAAGATGGGAAAATACGCGAGTGAAAGTATGGGCTTAAAGTTGGTTTTCACTACATTTAACCTGATATTAACTCTGGGTAGGCACGAGCGGAGAGACAACATCTCCTAACGCTGCACAGCTCAGCAGAGGAGGTTATTCCTCAGTGGTGCATTTGTTGCAGAGCATAAGCTGCAGACAGGACGGCTGTTATGGAGGTACACCGTACCGAAGCTGCAGAGGGGCTGACACCGGCTTACACTCATCTTCTTCTCCTTTTTCTTTTTACTACTTTAATTAATCCCCTCGGGGCAATTCTTTTTCTGCATTTAACCCATCCTAGCTGTGTAGCTAGCAGCAGTGGGCAGCTGCTAGTGCAGCACCCGGGTACCAACTCCAGCTCTCCCTTCCATCGCCTCGGTCAGGGGCACAGCCAGGAGTATTACCCCTAACATGCATGGTTTGTTTGTGGTGGTGGGAGGAAACCGGAGCACCCAGAGAACACCCACAGCAGACACGGGGAGAACATGCAAACTCCACACAAGAGGACGACCTGGGATGACAACCCCGGGGCTCGAACCCAGGACCTTCTTGCTGTGAGGCGACAGCCCTAACCACTGGGCCACCGTGCCGCCATGCACGATTGTGCCACATCTCTGATTGCAGCATGACCTCTCATGCCACTCTGCTGTGCTTTACCATCACCAGTGTCCCAGCTGAGAGGGGCAGTAAGATGGAGCTGCCACTGTTCACCCACATGGCAGGCCTTGTGGACTCGTGTCCTTCCTGTGAGTGTGTGTGTGTGTGTGTGTGTGTGTGTGTGTGTGTGTGTGTGTGTGTGTGTGTGTCAGCCGAACCCGGTAGTCTTCTATTTTCTGCAACTTCTCCAAAGCAGGTCCTGGTGCGGATGCCCTAAGGCCGGTGAGGACCCGGTGACAGCTGGGCCTGTTGACAAAAAGCCACCAGGCCACCATGGAGGGGTCGTACGCGTACCATGAATTAGAAATATGCACTAGTGGCAACACGCACACTTCCTGTTTTACATTAACTTACTGCATGTTTTTACCAGCTCGCACAAAATTATCACTCTAAGCGTTGTTTTCAGTCTGTTGTTGTCAAACATTAAATTGTGTTTGTAAATTCAGAGGGATTGAAGGAAATCTGGAGTTTTTTGTTTTTTTTGTGCAATGTAAGCTTTATCTCTCCAAACTTGGAGTGTTGGAAATGTACTGCCGTGTCATTATTTTATATGATGCAGTAGACCATTCATATGCAAATGAGAGGCACACACACACGCGCACACACACACACACACACACAGGAACACACTAAAAACTTTCACGCTCGATCTGAAGTTTTAATGACTTAAATGATGTATGCAAATGACACCAATAACCCGTTAAACTTTACTACAGGCATATTTCCCTTATCTTTATCTCGTTTGTCTCAATTAATGGTGCAAAATTATTACAAATTAGATAATTATTGCTGTTCTTTTTTACTTATTTTTTTATTTATTTTTGGGTTTGTTTTTTTTTTGGAGTTTTTGGTCATATCTGATAAGACCCTTTGGGGTCTCAACACAAGCCAGCCTGCTTGTCGTCTTCCCCTGCTGTCCCGCTGACTGTAGTTGCCCCGTCTAGATGCCGAGGCAGTAGTGAAACGTGAGTTTGCGAGTGAAAATGTGGTTAACGCCGAAGTGAAGCTGACAAAAACGAGACAGGCCCAGAAAAGCCCCCTGAATATTATCTTCCATCTTGACGCAGCCTCTGCACCGGCCTCCACGGGAATAAACACAACACTTATTTTACTTACAGTTGAATATGAAAGCAGATGATTATTGTGGGTTTCAATGTGTTTTTGTTCTCACCGGGCGCATCAGAAGAAAACAAGCTTCCTGTAAAAACACTTGCTTATCAGCGTACGAGTGTTGGCCCTGATGGCATCTCTAATGGAAGCCACAGGCGCCATCATCTGCATGCAAACGAGCTGATTTGCTGATTAAACACCAGTGGAGAGACTGTAATGCCAGCAGGTCGGTTGGGTGAGTGCTATATAACGCTGTTTGCACAACATAATTGAAAAAAAAAAGAGTCAGAAATATAGAGAGAGCCACGTTTCAAGTGTCAGAGCAGCTGTTTAGGACCCACAACACATGAAGAAGTCTTGAATGAAGCACTAATCTGGGACGGTTTGGTCAGTGGCTGCAGCAAAATTGCAAAAAAAAAAAAGAAAAATATGTGAATGCTTACTTTTCATATATGTCAACAATCTTTCACCAGCATAAAAATAAATATTAAAAAGTCATCATGACGCACGGTGCATGCTATCCTAAGGTGTATTTAGTACCGTTTGGTGGATACCGGCCTCGTAAATGGAGTTTATTGTCATTTCTTCTCGGACAGCAGCAGCTCAGCTCCCTGCCATTGAACGCCTGTTGGGTTTGTTTGTTTGTTCACGACACTGAATTTAAGATGGGGGGTGCTGGGGGACAGCGTGGCAAGAGTTCACCTCACCGAGTCATGTGTTTTCCATCAGTGCCTTCAGCTGTACGGACACACGTTGCTCCATGTAGCATGTGTGTGTGTGTGTGTGTGTGTGTGTGTGTGTGTGCGTGTGTGTGCGTGCGTGCAAGCAGCTGTCATGCTGCAAACATCGCGAGGCAAAATGATCAGGATGTCACCTTTTTCCACATGCAATACATCATGGAAAATTGAAGAGCCTTCACCGGGTCTAAAACCGGAGCATCTTATGGCAGCCCTGCCTACAGTGCAGTGCAGATGCAGAGATGCAGAGAGCTCGGCGTGGCGTGGCGTGGCGTGGTTATGTGCAAAGTGGTTGAACACAAAAATCAAACAAAAGAAGAAAAGAAAAAAAAGGGAAAAAGGTACAAATTTGCCCGTGTGATGAAAACTAAACATGGCTTGAAAGACCAGTTCAGACCAAAATAACTCACATCATGACATTAACATGGCTCGCGAGGCGCTGCAGTGTGCACGTGTGCACGGGTAATGTAGTATATGCCCAGTACCGTATACTATGTAGTGTACATGTTCCTGGCGAGTACACACTATGAGAGGTTTGCAACTTTCCAACTCTCCAACAGTTTATAACTGAAACACGCCTCCGTGCTAAAAACCTGCATTCATGCTACTCCTCATCATGTGGTTATGAGAAATTAGTAAGTTAATGAGATGCGGGCCCGTGGCCAGACAGAAGTCCTGTCTCTATCCCAGAGAGTTACTCTCCAAGCATTAAACATCCTGCAAAAAATGAAGAAAAAAACAACGTGTTTACAACCGGGTTATGTACGAGAGCCAGAGTCAGGGTTCCCCGCATAACTTTCCTTTGCCCTCTCCAGCCCGCGTGTGTTGTTTTTCGCACGTGTGCACGCCCGAGCGAGAGACGGGGAGAGAGAGAGAGAGAGAGAGAGAGAGAGAGAGAGAGAGAGAGAGAGAGAGAGAGAGAGAGAGAGAGAGAGAGAGAGAGAGAGAGAGAGAGAGAGAGAGAGAGAGGGGGCGGCTAAGCAAAGCATCCCTCCATAAAGAGGGGAGGAAACGGAGAAACGTGCGTGGAGCTAGATTTGCATCAGTGCTTCTGGAGAGATTTTTCCTAAAGGCCCCAGCAAGCTGCACTTACCGGGTGTTTCCGGGTCACTTCCCCCTTCAGTGCTGGAGCCTCTCGCTGCTTTCTCCCTGTCACAGCCGTTCAAAGCCCTGCTGCTGTTAACCTGTTCACTCAACCACTTAGTCTGCCTGCAAATCAGTTGTTGTCTCTAATAAATTCCTGTCTACCTTCCCCTGCGAACTGGCCGCAGCGCTGCATCATTACTCCCCGTAAAGGGAGAGCCCCCCGAACCTCGTCTGCAGAGCAAACCAAGGGAATTATTACTTTTGTTTTTGTTGCGACATCAAGTCGAGGGGCGTTATTTGATCCGATCGGTGTTATTTTTGCATTTTACGCTAGAGCAATAATCTCCAGAAGGGGGAAAAACAGGGGGTATAACGAACCTGCACCTAACAAACCCCACCTTGCATATGCCTGACCTTTTGATATGACGGATGCTTTTGTTTTTCTTGCCTACTAGTTTATTTTAATATACATACATACATACATGCATACATACATATATACATATATATTCAAGCTTGTACTGTCTCATAAAGAATGTATGTGACTCACTGGATTTTACATAAATACACACACACACACACACACACACATATATATATATAATTTTATTTATTTATATATCCACAGGATGTTGCAATTAAACCTTCAATGTAGAAAAAAGAGCTCAACAATTCAGGAGCAAAGATATATTTTTCAAAGTTGTTAAATGGCAGAACAAACTTGTTTCATGCTGCCTCTATATAGATAGATATAGATATATATTAAACATAGAGATAGATAGATAGATAGATAGATAGATAGATAGATAGATAGATAGATAGATAGATAGATAGATACAGATATATATTAAACATAGAGATAGATAGATGGATGGATGGATGGATGGATGGATAGATAGATAGATAGATAGATATAGATATATATTAAACAGAGATAGCTAGATGGATAGATAGATAGATAGATAGATAGATAGATAGATAGATAGATAGATGAATAATATGTCTCTAAATGGGTCACCACTCTTCTGTATAGTAGTGACCCATTTTCCTATGATGTAGTATATATGTGCAGAGTATTAGTAGTGAAAAGTAAGTAATATTAATACTAATGCATCATTAAGGTATTCCTCTCCACTCACTGTAACACACGCGGGAAAACAACGAACCTAATGTATTTTCTTAAGAGTTGCTGCACGCTTCCTTGAAAGGCTGTTTTAATTAGTAGATGATTCAACAGCCAGGCATCACATGACCAGCCTTCAAGATGCGTTGTTTCCACGCAGTTTAATAGTAAACTGCACCCTAAATATGCAATAACACAATGCAGTATTCTTCAGTGTGGAAAAATTGTGAACTGACATCATCATCATCATCATCTTCATCGTAATCATCAACTTTATAATCATCATCATCATCATTATCATTATTATTCTCATTAATTATTATTCTCATTTATTATCATTATTCCAAGATGGTTTGAATGCGGGGCTATGTTTTCTTCTTCTCTGTTTATGCCGTCTTCTAGTGGAAACCAAAGAACACCAGTTGCAAGCTCAAAGCAAACGTTGTCTAAGAGCTTCTTGCTCCAGCAGACCGGCAGGGGTCCTTTCTAAATGCAAATAATCCACTACAGATTAACTGCGCCATTACTGCAATATGGCTACTTGTGCCACCCTAAATCCCATTCAAACACGTTCACACCTAAAGGGGCTGTGGTCGGACCCCACGTACCAAAACAAGACTCAAGATACAGTCTCGCGGGGAACGCTGGCAAGAGAAATGAGGAGAGGAAGAAGTTGAGAGGAGGTGCCAGAGCATCGTTAAACTAAATGATCAATGAGTTATCGAAACAGTAAGCCGCGGCATGACGGTTTCGCTCTTTAATGTCGAAAATAAAACATTACAGCCAAGGTGCAAAACTTTGCTAGAGTGAAAACATCTGCAGCGTTACGAGGTGTCATAACTCCCACTATAAGTCACTGTGTCAAGGCTAAAAAACACGTTTGATACTGTGTGCATCCTCCCATAAATCATCATATCAAGGCTATAAAATATGTATACCGTGAGACGTGTTATCGTAACCCAACACACATGCAGCATTTCTTCATTGCTAGTCAGAAATGCATGCGACACATTGCAAAATCAGTGTGCCTGCATGTGTGTGTGTGTGTGTGTGTGTGCATGTGTTTGTGCATGTCTCTTTGTATGCACGTGCATTGGTGTGTGTGTGTGCCTGCACGTGCGCGTGCCCCGCCCGCTTGGCATGTCTTCGTGCAGTATCTAAGGCAGAAGGGTGGGGTTTACAGTCGCCAGACTTCCTGACTCTCCCGGTGTCGGACACTGGCGAGGGCAGCATTCCCTCTTTGTGTCTAAGCGCTCTGCTCTCCAACCGCAAGGTTCAAATGACCCCGGCGGCTGCCTGCAGTCTGCCCCGGGCCGGGCTGTAATCCCCAGCCTTGTCTGTCAGAGGCGAAGAAAAATCCATGTAAATCTCAACCTGATCAAAAAGAGTCTAGAGCCAAGACACCATGTGCACTCATTTAGGGGCTATCGATGACTGGTGAGTATTGTGGGGTAGTTTAATACACACGATTGACTTACTGCCAATGGTGGCTACAAAGAACGGTGGGTTTTTTGGGGGGTTATTTCCCCCCCCATCTGCGAAGAAACAGAACTGTGAGTTTGGTGCAGTTATTCTGGGCTAATGTATGCCTCAAGGCCATCCAGAGCTGTCAGCGCTCCCCTCCAATCTGACCATCAATACTCCCACACAGCACATGGTTTTGATTCCACGTTAAGTATATGAACGTTGAAAACTATTGTTTGAGATCATTGATCGGGAATTGCGAGGGGGTGATGCGGTCCCGGCGAATGGCTGCGGCGCGGGCCTTTTTGTCCGTGGCCCTGGAAAAAGGATACCCCCGGTGAAACGGAGATACGACGCGCCGCATTCACCACCATCTAACATCGCTGGGCCCAATTACAACGGTCAAATATCCGTGTGAAGGCTGGAAAAGTCGTATCAAATCACATCCAAAATGCAAAGAGGGTAAACGGGCAAACCGCGCAGAATGGTGTGTGTTACCGTTATGTGTGCGTGTGTGTACTAACTGTGCACAACTATAACTTACTCCACATTAAGCATACATCGCAAGTGGGCGAGTGTGCATTGGCTTTGTTTGTGTGTGAGGGATTGTGTGTGTGTGTGTGTGTGTGTGTGTGTCCGTTGTGCTAGACGGAGGGTATTCTACTTCCTTGTCTTTGTCTCCGAGAGTACGTCAGTGCCATCATATCACATTATATCTTCGTGACTGAGAGTGACAACGCGTACCGGGATTACTGCATCAATCATTTATCAGTGGCCTTGCTCATAACCAGACCTGAACGTCTGAATGGGTGTTTAATAACCCCGATAATGAGCAATTAATCCACGTTCACACTTTAACACTGATTGCGCCGCGCCGGAAAACATGACAGTTTTGCCATGAGCTCTCCCTGTGCACTCTAGTATGGGATTTATAATTACCACCAATTACTGTTTAGAGTTGCCATGGGGTAGGAGTGCATCTGCCACACCAGCCACGGTTTAAGGGTGGCGCTTGGTACCCAGTTCGATGTCATGCAACAGATGGGACTACTGTAGGGCAGCATACGTACGGGTACAAAAGTTATTCTGACAAAGCTGGCTCTTTATTCTATATGAGTTGGTCAAGGTGACGGACTAAAAAGATGAGAGAAAAGGATTTTTTTTCAACCACTTATTTACGCAGGGAAGGTTGACTGAGCAGATATTCGCCCCCCCCCCCCCCAAACATGAGGCCTCATTCCTCAAACGCTACAAGTTTGTTCTTACACAGCCATGGGATTTTCTAGCCCTGACGTTCGTCTCAGAGACCAGTGCAGAACTTGAGTAACCCCTGGATTTAGACATCGGTTGGCTAACGCTGATGTCTTTGCAAGCCTGGCTGACTGCTTGTTGCAAGAGGTGGACAATGCATGCTAGGGGGATGGAATTACAAATAACCATCAGGCTTTGCTCCCAACTGTCAGAAAAAACTGAGGACTAATACATTCCATGGGTGTGTAAAAACAAATTTGTACGTACAAACGACTGATGAATGAGGCCCATTGTGCTTTACATTTATACTGTTTATTTAAATGGGAAGATGGCAGCACGAATTCATGTTTGTGGCGGCCTCAACCAGTACCAGTGTGGGAAGAGGGTGGCGCGAATTCACGTTTGCAGTGGCCTCAACCAGTACCGTCCATGCAGCGTCTTTGTCCACTTCTGAGTCTAAGTTTGTGTCTTCATTTGATGGCTGGCAGAGCTGGTGCTGGATCGGCTGGGAGCGCTTGGTGTGCTGCGTCCTGTGGGCCCAGGGACCACAGCCCTGCCCGGAGCTACGCCTGAAGAGGAAGCACTGAGAGTGGTCTGACAGGACGCGGAAGCGGGGCAGGCTAAGCTAACTGCTAGCCCATGCAGACCGGCAGTTCCGATAACACCGAGGGCGGTCTGGTGGTGGCCTCGCCTAGCGTTGACTGTGTTTTTGGTGTCGTTGTGTGGAGTGCGGGGAGGTGTGTCAAAGGTGTCTGGCTGGGAGAGCTGGCGCTGGATCGGCTGGGAGAGCTTGGTGTGCTGCGTCCTGTGGGCCCAGGGACCACGGCCCTGCCCAAAGCTGCGCCCGAAGAGGAAACACTGAGAGCGGTCTGACAGGACACGGAAGTGGGGCAAGCTAAGCTAACTGCTAGCCCATGCAGACCGGCAGTTCTGACAGTCATCCTGTGTTCATTCTCTTGGATAGTGATTTTTTTGTAGTTTGATATATGTGTTCTTGTAATTTTGGGATATGTGTATTTGTCCTTGTGTTGTACTGCTGTGGGCTGGGGGAAACGACAAATAAAGTGTTCCTGATTCCTGATAATTGTATGATCCATTACCACATCTAAGCTTCCTGGTACAAAGGTACCTTGCTCAAAGTTGGGGGGGGGGCAAGGGGGCAGTCAACTTAAATATTGCAGCAAGTTAAGGGAGTTGAACTAGCAATCCTGTAATAACAAATTTAGTCTCTAGTCTACCAACATCCCAAAATGATTTGCATAAAAAATATTCAACATGTGCCAGATCAATCCACAAATATAATCCACAAATATGTCCAGAATGCGGTATGAGGCTTTAGCTTGCGGACATCCACAGCATACTCAGATGGCCTGTTTCTAGAAGAACAGGCATGGCCTGGATTAATAGTTTCACACGATGGAAATAATTTTCCCATTCCAGTTTGTTGCTCTTATGCGTAGGGACATCTGGCACTAAAAAAACCACAGACCGTTGATCAAGTACCTCTGCAACCAGGAAATGGAGACAACGGTTTGCCAGACACCTAAATCTGTTGCTGAAACCATTATTTCTATGCACGGTAGGTGGAAAACTCCCCCTTCACTGTTAGATTTGAGAGAGATATTCCTGTCCACAGACATTAGGGGGGCTGGAATAATGTCAGGCCAAAAGAATAACACAAATTAAACGCACTTGTTTCTGCTGCTTCATCTTGTCTGGGTTATGGCATAGCCATTTATGCTTAGCGCAGGGATATATTTCTCAGATTTGGCCGCTTCGGAGGTAAATGTAGGATGCAAAACTCTTGCACGTCCACTGTGTTGAATATCAACTTGAATTCGTCCTCTGGGGAAACGGAGAAGTGCAGCCCATCAGGGAAATGTGAGGTATGAGCCATCGTACCGGAGTAACTTAATTCTAATGTGGTGAAGGTGAGGGGACTGCTGGGGAAACTACGGGGACATTCAAGAGCGGCGTGTGATTTTTTCAGGATTATTTTTCGCCGTATCGGGGCATTTTAGAAAACCGACACCTGCAAAATATTCCAGCCGTCCTCCACATTTTTCATGGCGTTTGCCAGTGACCGCGCCACATCCCTTGAACGTCTCTCCGGTGGTGTGCTAAGTTCTGCCTAAGAGGGGGGCTTGCCCCGAGGACTCAATGACACAGCACTTTACAACATAAACAACACACCATTCATTATGACTGGTAACCCGATAGCGACTGAGGGGATCTGGACCGTCCCACCAGGCTTTCAGAGGCCCTATTGATCCATTAATTTAGTCGACTTTAGTGGTCTGGAGTGACAGAGTGCCTCTGTAAATTGAATGGGGGCTAAGGGATTACAATGACCGTATCTGATGAAAAGGTCCTGCATGAGTGGCGACGACATAAATAAAGCCAAAGGTCATCCATCTTCCTTTCACAAGGGACAAGACCTCTGTGTCAAAGAAAATCTAGTCTAAACCGCCCCCCGCCCCCCCCCCCCAAAAAAAAGCCCTCTGGTGGCAAATATGTCACGACGCTCGCAAAGACCATTCAGACGTTAGCGAGTGAGTTTGCTCTTCTGAGATGAGAACTGCCGAGTGTGTGTTTTCGACGGTGGAGTTGGCCAAGGTGGACCGACGGCGTTAAAAATAGAAGCTGCGTCTTCTGTTTCTTGTGCTTTTTATAGCCCACCCTGTGATTTGGCAAGTGCCCCAAGTGCTGCTAATTCACTTTTCCCCACAAATAATCTTGGTTCCAAGACACCCACAAGACACTTTTCAGCAGTTGTGTTTTCGGAACGACACGCAACATGCATTACCCACTGCTCCCGAGGGCCGCGCGGCCATCTTGCAGCCCACATTTGCTCGGATGCCCTTCGACGTATGACAACGGGTCACCTCGTTACGGCCCTCAGCAACGAAATGGCCTGACCTTGTGGGGCACCCGTCTAGCCGACTTCAAACCCCCGTGTCATCTGCCTCTCCATCACAGTGTGTCATCACACCGTCGCACACATCTGTTGAGCGCAGCTGAGTGACTGCAGGGCAATCGTGATCAGTGGCGAGCCTGATCAGTGATGCCACTCAGGGTGACAGAGGTATGAAAATCATTTACGGGGGGGGGGGGGGGGAGAGAAGACACAGGAACCTCGAATCCCCCTGCGGTGGGAGAAATCCATCGCTGCACACACAACCGCCCCTGTTTTTAGGATCATTGTACATACATTGTACAAAAGACCCACATAAATCAATACCACGAGTTGAGGGAAACAGATACTTGAGACTAATGGACATTGGGAATTGCGGCTGACGGGCGCAAGGGGCTAAAATTCATATTGATACAGACATCACAAGCCAGCGGGCTCTGAGGGGCCAGGAGGAGGTCACATGTTGCTTTGACAGCCTACCCCTTCTTAATGGAAGCCTATCGACTGAATTAAGGAGAAGTTGCTGTGACTAACGTGTCACTAGGAGGCAGGGAGTCTCCGCATGCGTGCACGCCAACATGCGTGCACGTTGTGTCTGTGTGTGTGTGTGTGTGTGTGTGTGTATGTGTGTGTGTGTGTGTGTATGCCCGCACAAAACAGAGTGTGTCTGTAAACGTAGGCATATCAATATCTCAGCCTTCTCTTGAGGGATCCTCTTTCTGATCAATAGCGAGGTGCTCATCAATGGTAGTTTTGGTAACATTAAATAACTGTCTTGTTTTGGCTCAGCCTTGGAACTCTCTACACGTCTGATGCACTACCGGCTCTTAAACGTTACAGAAGAAAAGGGCGCCTTTGCTAGGCTCATTGTTTTTAAATCGTGGCGTTCTTGCAGAAAAGCTCAAGTTGTCACGTTGAGAAGTTATATGTATGGCTTGTTGTTTCCACTCCCATAATCGGGACACTGTGGACCCCATATGTGTATCAAATGTAAGCTGGACTCCACTGAAAACAGTGGTGTGCGGCGCAACAGATGCTAGCCAGACTAAACTCATAATTGGATTTGGTATCAAACTTCTATGAGCGCTCCGTGAGACGCTGCTTCTTCGAACAACATTGACACGTTTGGTGTGGCGTGGCGTGATGGATGCCGCTACACTGCTCCTCAGCATGCAGTGATCCTTTACAATGGTCATTCACGTGCCATATTTGGAATAAACGAGGCACTTTTTTTGGGGGGGGGGGATGCTCAAGAACTCAAGCATTACTGATTTAAACCTTTGGATTATCAAATTTTACAAGCATGTCCAAATACATATGTGCATGTTTTGTTTTTTTTTTATTTTGAGATACTTTATTGATCCCTGTAGGGAAATTACACTCTGCATCAACCCATCCTCGCTGTGGAGCTAGGAGCAGTGGGCAGCCGCAGTGGGCAGCCGCCGTGCAGCGCCTGGGGACCAACTCCAGTTCTCCTTTCCATTGCCTTGCTCAGGGGCACAGACAGGCGTATCAACCCTAACATGCATATCTTTTTGACGGTGAGGGAAGCCGGAGCACCCGGAGAAAACCCACCGCAGACACGGGGAAAACATGCAAACTCCACACAGAGGACGACCTGGGATTACCCCCAAGGTTGGACGACCCCGGGGTTCGAACCCAGGACCTTCTTGCTGTGAGGTGACAGTGCTAACGACTTCACCACCATGCCGCCAGTTATGTGAATTATTATAGAATAGCGCTAAAAAACAAGACACAGCATTTTTTGAGGCAACCTTTTCGGGTCTGCTGGTTAAATTTCACTTCGTGTGATGTAGAGCTGAGCAATATATTGATATATTATCAATACTGTGATATGGGACTTGATAGTCTCTGGGATTTCGGTTCCGGTGTTATGGGGATTTTACTTAAATGTTGTCATTCCCTGGTCTTGAAGGCTGTATTACACTGAAGTGACAACTGTCTGAACTTATTCGACTTTTTGCTGTGTGAAATGACCAATGCATGTCTCTACCTGCTTGGTCATCATATCCACATCATAAATGATCATTTCTCAACATGTTCTTGTTGTAAATATCTTATGAAAGCACCAACAGTCACCCCCAAAATACTGCAATATTATCAATGTGGAAGCACTCGGGCAAAACGATTGTGATATTTGATTCTGTCAGTATCGACTAGCCCTGCTGTGTAAACTCATACATGACTGAGCCGCTGACTCATTGTGGGGCTGCAGCGTGAAAATGACAGATAATTGACAGCTGCTATATTTCCTGTTGATTTGCCCTCCTCTTCTGAACAATTGGCAACCGGATGGTAACCTGACCCACATCTCCCGCCAAAAAAAACCCCCCAAAACAACATTTTGCACTCCTCTGAACTGGCAGCATGGACTTAAGAGTGATTTCTCCCCGGGGGCCGAGCAGATGCACATCATTCAGCTCACACTATGTGACATGCTGACAGCTTCAAATCATAAGCGCAATAACCCAGTCATGGGAATTTATCGTTGGAAAACACACAAATCACTGAGCAATCAGTAGCTGGCTGGCGCACAAACAGCTTTGGTTGATGCAATGAAAAGGGCAACTCCTAAATACGGATCATTGGATTGTGAGCTAATAGCCTGAGTGGTAGGTGTTGCGGCTGCCAGATAGGTGCACCTGTGGCTCTCCAACAAGCCATGTCATGCTATTAAGACCATTACCAATAAGCACCAAAGTCCTCCATTGAGTCATAATGTCTGGCAACAACATTTATTTTCAGCATGAATACGAGTGAAGGCTGTAATGAAGTAACGGTCTAAGCAGGGACGGCGGGTAATAGGCTAAAGAAGGCTAAGCCTGCCCTAACTGCTGGCTATTGTGTACCCTACAAGGCCATATGTCCGGCTTTTGGACAGACTCCCGATTTTTCAGCTTTCTGTCCGGCGTCCAACGCAACGTCTGGACAGACACCCATTTGTCCTCCATTTGACGGTATTGAATAAGAATTGTGCGTGCTCATAAATTAACTCCCAGAGTGCCCGAGTGCACTTGTTACACTTTGTTACACTCTGATTCACTGCATCTTATTGGCTGCTGTGAAAGAAGGCTGCGTTTTGATTGGCTAATGGTGCGTGCCGGTACTCTGAAAGTATTTATGATTGCAGTGATTTTCAGGGTCAATATCAATATTTTGTAGGTTATTGGCTGATCAAATCAATGATCTTGTATTTCATTGCTTTAATGTGTAAACGCTGGGGCTGTACAAGTCAGTCAAATTGCCAAAATGAAAAACTGTACACAACCCCGAGTGGCGTAAAGAATATACATGCATTACGGAAAGTGCCAAGGATGAATTTCATGCATTTTGCAAGCTTTGCCCAGCCGACGTTGATATGAGCAGCAAAAGAAAAAGGCAGTGACGTTTCTGGCCATTCTGGCGCCCAAGGCAAGACCCCCCCCCCCCCAAAAAAAATCTTCAGGGGAAATACCACTTTTAAATTGTACTATGATAAGCACGACATAACTAAAATTGCGACAGCCGGTGTGCAAAAAAAGATAAATAAAAAACGAGACTCGACATATTGTGTGAGGTTATAAAATAAATAATTAAAATATATAAACAATATAAAGTATAAAATAAATTAATAATAAATAAAACGAAATATTTGCTAATGTGCAATCAAATATCTAACAACAGCTGCATAAAGCGGGTAAACAAAAAAGACACTTAAAATTGCATTCTGTGCGCTATCACAGCAGATGGAAGGCAAGTTCTGTCTTAAAACTGGACACGCCTCGATGTCCTTGCTGCAAAATTATCAATAACATTTATGCTGCATCTATATTGATAATACAGCATTAATGATCGAGCTACTGCACAGCTAGGTATCGTTGCTGCTATGTACTGCTATACTCTATGTAGTTCTGGTTTAGCTTAGCTAGCTAGCTAGCTAGCTTAGCGCACTACATTTCTAAAGCTAAAACCAGAGACAGACAGATGCTTTTAAAAACGTCCATTGTCTGGCATCCCTACAGACATAAATGGCCGTGTCTGTGGGTGGGAAGCCGGATGTGGGTGTGTCCTGGTCGCTGCACTAGCACCTCCTCTGGTGGGTCGGGGAGCCTGTTGGGGGGGGACTGGGGGGAATAGGGTGATCCTCCCACGCGCTAAATCCCCCTGGCGAAATTCCTCACTGTCAGGTGAAAAGAAGCAGCTGGTGACTCCACATGTATGGGAGGAGGCATGTGGTAGTCTGCAGCCCTCCCCAGATCGCCAAAGGGGGTGGAGCAGCGACCGGGACGGCTCGGAAGAGGGTGGTAATTGGCCGGATACAACTCGGGAGAAAAAAACGGGGGGGGGGGATATACCTATAGATTGAATTACCCTCAAAATATATATATATTTTTAAGGGGCGGGTGGGGGCACTCAATTGCCCCCCCCGCAGGTGGTGCGCTAGGCACCAACTACGGGGGGTGTCTCGGCTGGGAGGGGGGGGCAGGTTGCCTATACCTAGAAACGCCCCTGGGAAAGGCAGCGATTGAACGGCATGCTACAGGTCATTAAAACAGGTAGTTGGTGTGGTCAAATATTATTCTTCCCCATCCTCAGCCTCACCCACTGCCTATGCGTCTAAGGGGGTATTGTCCATCCATCCATTATCCAAACCGCTTATCCTGCTCTCGGGGTGGCGGGGATGCTGGAGTCTACCCCAGCAGTCACTGGGCGGCAGGCGAGCGGGGGGGGGGGGGCACCTGTATCATACGTATCACCACTTGGTGATTATTGTGGTTGCGCAACATGACCGTTATTCCATTAAACTGAAGGTATCACTAAAACGGGGACAAGGTGGCCAGGGAGATTATTCCATATATATAGGAGTTGCAGGTTTGACCCATGCAACGGTCATTATGTCCTACCGAAGTGTCCATGAGCAAGTGACACTACTTCGACATACTCACTGTAAATCACTCGGGGTGGGGACGATCAGCTGAACGCCTGCAACGCAACCACAACTCACGTGTGGGAAACAACTGTGGTGCGAGGAGAATATCATGAGTATCCCCACACTACCTTCTGTGTTCCTGAATCATCAGCATGATTAACGAACAGTTTGCCATTCCACTTGCCCTCTGAGGCGGGTCTCTGAAGCAGAGCTGGAAACATTAGCGCTCCGACAGCAATGTGGCGTCCGTGCCAGGGCTTTGACCCGTTCAACCAGCTCTTTGGCCCTCGCTGAAATCCCAAGAGCAACACCATTTGTAACACTTCAGCTCTCTCTGTGGAAACCGCTCATCTGGAACAAACCCACCCGCTCCGACTGATATGTGCACACAGATGACGCAACCGAAATATCCCCACATTACTGCGCAATGTGCCAACACCATCATCCTCACCACCATCTTCACCACCATCGTCATCTTTAACGTAGCCTTTAAGCAGGTTGGGTGAACACCATCTGTTTACTCATCTGAAATACTTGACGTAAGACAGGGGTCCTGTTGCACGAGATCATGAAGATATACGTAATTTCCACTCAGTGGGGGAAAAGCTTAACGTTTCTTTTTCCAGAGTTGGGCGTCTCGTTAGTATTGTGTAGCTGTGAGGCTCCGCGTGTCACCTCAACCACGTTGGTCAGAAGAAAGCGGTCAGAGTCGATGGTCGCTCGCGCAGCTGGATCAACAGCATCAAACATGGTTCATTGGCCTCCCTATCGGAAAGAACCGGTTTCTGAACGCATGCAGGGATCACGTCAATCACACGGTGTCAAGCCTCATAGCCACGGGTAGTGGAGGCTGCAGCCCCTGGTGGCCGGGCTCTGAAGGGGGTGGGACATTATTTTCACAACAACCCAGTCATCTTAATAAATTAAATAAAAAATGTTTCTTGTTATCTAGAAAGAATTATAAAACAACCTAATTTTGATGTGAACTGGGGCGTCAGGGTAGCGTAGCGGCCTATTCGGTTGTCAACAAACACGGGGATCGCCGGTTCGAATCCCCGTGTTACCTCCGGCTTGGTCGGGCGTCCCTACAGACACAATTGGCCGTGTCTGCGGGTGGGAAGCCGGATGTTGGGTACGTGTCCTGGTCGCTGCACTAGCGCCTCCTCTGGTCGGTCTGGGTGCCTGGGAAGGGGAGGGGAATAGCGTGATCCTCCCACGTGCTACGTCCCCCTGGCGAAACTCCTCACTATCAGGTGAAAAGAAGCGGCTGGCGACTCCGCATGTATCAGAGGACACGTGGTAGTCTGCCGCCCTCCCCGGAACGGCAGAGGGGGTGGAGGAGCGACCGGGACGGGTACAGTCAGGGAGAAAAAGAGGAGGAAATCCAACAAAAAGAAAAAAAAACATGTTTGATAAGCAGTTGGGGTAAGGGATGGATGTGAATCCAGAACATGTATGTTTTTAGAGGTCATGTCATGTGATCAGAAGCTGCTTTGGCTGCTACATGACTGACATGACACAGTACATCCGCGTCATAGCCACACACTCCAGTGTTTGGCAGCGTGAGTACTTGTAGCCAGGGGCTCTGGAGAGCTTGTTCTGATGCTTCATTTGTTTAAGACAGTAATAAATCAGCCCCGCATGCATTAAGCCACATTATGGTGTTAACGGGGAGGCAGCAGCTCTTACCTCACTGACACCGCCCTTTACTCCTGTAACCTTTGGCGTAGTTTTATTTCTGGCTTACTTTGGTTTTGCAAGCCTCGCGGTTCTGGCCAGCACCCATGCAACATTTTTTGTTTTTTTGTTTACATAGTTTTGGTATTCCCCTAACATGGGAGTTTGCTTTTGCACCGCCAGCTAACACAACAGTACAGTGGTCCTAACACAGGTGGGATTCAGCCTCTTAACTTAAAGCTGAAATCCGTGATTTCCTCGATCCGTCCCTCCATCTGGCGATGAGGAATACAAAACAAAACAAGCTGCAGCAGCCATTGTGGCTGCTGTGCCATCAGCTCAGCAGTAAACAGTTCCCCCCCTTGTCAAAATGGCATCCTCGAACCAACGCTAACACAGCTCACCTAATGTATTATAAGTTATATCAAACTACATGGGAACGCGGCTGTACCGTAATGTTTGTTGTAAAAGTGGAAGCTCACCTGTGTCCAAAAGAAGCATCACCACATCATCATCACCATGTTTCAATACGGTTTCCTGTTTGAGGAGGAACGTGTTTGCTGCTGGACCAGTGTTCAGAAATGTCGTTACCGGGGGGCGTCCGGGTGGCGTGGCGGTCTATTCCGTTGCCTACCAACAGAGGGATCGCCGGTTCGAATCCCCGTGTTACCTCCAGCTTGGTCGGGCGTCCCTACAGACACAATTGGCCGTGTCTGCGGGTGGGAAGCCGGATGTGGGTACGTGTCCTGGTCGCTGCACTAGCGCCTCCTCTGGTCGGCCGGGGTGCCTGTTCGGGGGGGGGGGGTAGCGTGATCCTCCCATGCGCTACGTCCCTCTGGCAAAACTCCTCACTGTCAGGTGAAAAGAAGCGGAAGGCGACTCCACATGTATCGGAGGAGGCATGTGGCAGTCTGCAGCCCTCCCCGGGTTGGCAGAGGGGGTCGAGCAGCGACCGGGACGACTCGGAAGAGTGGGGCAATTGGCCGGGTACAATTAGGGAGAAAATGGCGGGGGCGGGGCGGGGTATCTGGAGTCTCCGACCATGGTAAAGATGCCAGCTAATATTATGTAACCTGACTCCATGGTCCAAATCGATAAAATAAAATTTTTTGTTAATGAAACAACAACAACAACAACAACACTGATTTCAGCTTTGAGGAAACTGTGATAAAGAATTGAACCCGAAACCCTCCGGTTGGGCGGTTGGGGGACAACCACATTAATCCCAGAGTCGTCCACTCAAATTCCCATTTTAGCCCCCGATTAATATTGAATATTTTATGAATCATTTTCGCACGTATAACATTAATGTATAATTTTGTTATGCATTATGTAGTGTCAGAAAATGTAATGCTTATTTTAGCATCCCACATGACACGAAATAGGAGAGAAGTTCTGTATTTGTACAGGATGGTTATGAAGAAAGGCATGGGGGTGGGGTGGGGGTGGGGGGTGGGGACCAAATTTGTACATTTCAGCTAAAACGGAGCCTGTATGACAGCAGCCTGAGGTTGGACTCTCGTCCACATGTTAACCCACTCGGAGGAGATGCCTCTATCTGTCATCAGCTGTTCAAGCCTGTATTAAACACAGCTGTCAACATTAATCATCTGCGGGGAGAAACGATACACGGAAAAGGTCAGAGGTCGCTATCATATCCAACGAGACAACATATGCACTGACTTGCATTAGCCCAGGGAGGGAGGAGGGGGCTGGAGACTGCAGCGCCCCCTAGTGGCGGGTGCAGCCCCTCGTGGTAAGTGGCTATGTAACACAGTATGCCTAACTTTTCCTAACGTACAAATGCAAAAAAAAATATATATTTATATTTTGAACAGGGGGCTGGGCTGTGTGGAATGTCCATCTTTAATAATAATAAAGTGAGTAAACGCCCCATTCCAAATCTGCCACACACGCGCCTTACAAACAAAACAATGACGTCAAACTGTCGCGACCGGGGGAGGCGGTCGCTCTGACTGTCAACGGTTCTGCGCTGGGGGAGCGCAATGGCTGATGGGACTGTTAATGTAAGTTGTAAAAATTGTGTTTTAATGATGTGGTGTTCATGTTGCGGTTATTTTTGTGTTTTTGTTTTGAGGGTTCGACTCGGACTAAGTAGGAGACCGTTTACTGACTGTCTGTAGAACCGTGACATGGACTGATGTCGTCACTTGTGACAAGGGGGAGGGCTCATTACGTTGTTGTCAGTTCTGGTCCGTTGTGGCCGGTGTGACTAAAGGCCGTGACACAGCAGGCCAACAATGTCGGACCGTCGGTGTGAGTCTGTGGCCCTAATCTTGGCGGTTTGTAACGCGCCGTTGGCACTAGTCGGACTGCTGTCGGCCGAATCGGCGGCGAGCCCGTCGGTGAGAGAGAGCTCACTCTGATTGGCAGTTCAGCTTAGCGAATCAGTGCAGGAGAAGAGAAACGGAAGTTACGAAAGCAAGCCAACGACGAAGTCAAGAGGTCCCACACAGAAGGCCCTGAACAGGAAAGACCCGAGCGAACTTATTAAACTCGGAGGTTTCATTTCTCTCCAGCTCTCGACACAGAGAGAACCCTTTGAGCCTGTCGCTGTAGTAGCCATGAGTTCACCTATTTAGTGCGAGTTCTCCTTATTTTTCGCCCCCGCCTCTTGCTTTCTTCTTCCACAACCATAAGACCAAGGGCCGACAATGCCAGTGCCGTTTGCAACTCTGTATCAAACGTATTGTCGATTAGAAGAAGCTATATTACCACACCGCCTGTAGTGAGCGAGAGTTGCGTGAAACTGGTAAGCAAACGCTGCTTCGTTCACGGTTTGTAGACCCGCAGCCCCGGGTCTTCCGGTTTCAGATGTTGAATGACGAATACAGACTGGTGTGGTGTATGGGGCACGGGAGTTGCGATTAAGAAGAGATCTCTGCCTCTCGACTCATTCTTCCACGCCGGCTCGCCACAATACTTTTCGTTTTAGTTGGCAGCCCCCCCCCCCTACTTAAAACATCTTCTCGGGATCGCTGGTTCGAATCCCCGTGTTACCTATGGCTTGGTCGGGTGTCCCTACAGACACAACTGGCCGTGTCTGCGGGTGGGAAGCCGGGTGTGGGTATGTGTCCTGGTCGCTGTACTAGCGCCTCCTCTGGTCAGTCGAGGCGCCTGTCCGGGGGGGGGGCTTGGGGGAATAGGGTGATCCTCCCACGCGCTACGCCCCCCCCTGGCGAAACTCCTCACTGTCAGGTGAAAAGAAGCGGCTGGCGACTCCACATGTATCTGAGGAGGCGTGGGGTAGTGTGCAGCCCTCCCGGATCGGCAGAGGGGGTGGAGCAGCGACCGGGACGGCTCGGAAGAGTGGGGTCATTGGCCAAGCACAATTGGGGAGAAAGGGGGGAGGGGAAAAATCATGCCAATCATGAAAGAAAAAAGAAAAAAACATCTTCCCGCGCGCCTGCTGACTTATATGCGGGGAGAAAATCGCTGGATTGGATGTCTGGTGTGACGTTACTCTCTAATGGCTCAATAGAGGCCATAACCCTCGCCGGTTCATTCATGTGTCCGCTTCTCTTCTTCTACACTGTTGAACCAAACCCACGAACAACCGAAATCCTTTAACCACCTCCTACTCATGCCAGCACCGGAGGTGGACGTTCTCTTCAACGTCAGACGAAACGCCGTCCGGTACGTCCGGTTATCTCAACGAGGGCTGAGTTTAAGTGACAGGACGTCCCGTTTCTTCCCAAAGCCAACAACTCGCCAACACGTCCCCTCGTGTCCAAAGCAAAGACGCAACCGAGGAAGGAAGCTTTCAGCTATGCATTATTCACCGCTGTAATTCCAGAACTGCACCAAAAAGAAAACAGTTTGTATTTATTTTATATTCTCTCTTAAATCCATAAATAGATAGCTGTGAAGCATTTCTCATGAAAGATTGATACGATAGACGCTGGACAGAGAAGACCTCTGGAATACGGTCCGCCCGGGGAAGGACTAGGGCTGCATCCACCTCCACTGGGTACTGTATAAACCACGATGTAGGCCTTGTTTGGGGATGGGAAGAAACTGTGAGCATTACTGCTTTCACTCACTTACATCTTGAGTACTTCCGAGGTAAAATACTACATGGACTTACAAGTAACTGAATGAACCGGCAGTTATCCAGTGTATATTACCGTCTTCCCCTGAGCACAGGACATAGGTTCACTGAAGTGGAGTGGCTTCTCCATCTTCTCCGGACATTGAACTTCATCTGTTTACGAGTGTTGTCATGGTTTCGACATCATTTTGGGCGTATCATATTTTTGTTGTGCATTGAGAGGTTTATCACTCAGTCCTGGGGGTCGCCCCATTTGCTTGAGAGGTTTATTGCTCTTACATGCGATACAAGTGGAAGGAAAAACTAAAGCTGTCACATGATGAGCTGGCCAGAGCCATCTTTTCAAACTCCATTGTGCTCAAATTCAGTCAAAACTAGAGGACGTTCAAATTCATATCCCAACCCTTTAGACCGGAGCCTTCTCCAAACACGCTTCGAGATTCGGGGGAAAGTGGCTGAACAGATTGTTATGTCACCATTAGGGAGCTGTAATAAAGTCATATTTCTTTTGCATTTTGCATGACTGGAGGGCCTTACACTCTCGCCTGTCTGCTCCTCTCACGTCACCCTGCTTTAAGTGGAGCAGTTCTGGGCTGCAGGTTTTGCCTCGCTGCCGCCAGAGAGGGTCTGTGCCAGATAGCATTGCACGATTACACTCAGCCACGCAATATTTTGTAGACAGCGCTACAGCAGGAGAATAAAATGACTTAGGCCTCATTAAACGCCCACACTCGGAAATTAGAAACCAGTTATTTATCTTCAGAAGGAAATTGTAGTAGCATCAAAATATTGTTGTTGTTTTTTCTTCCCCTCTCGTAACAAGTTGAGCTGAAAAGGAACAGGATGGTCTGGTTTGGGCTTTAATTTTGAGGTGTGATAAATGACTTGGTGCAATGAGACGCTTCATAAAAACAAAACAAAATGTCAACTGTGACTGTATAAAGCTCATGTATTTATTAGATGGGGCAAGTTATTAAAGTTGTCAAATATTAAAAAAAAGAACAAATCTTTTCTTAGCGCGTTCATGCACATTAGCGAGGGCAGGTTATGGCTGGAAAAGAAACAGGGTCTTGATGAGAATGGACTTCAGCAAAATGATCTGTGGTCTGCGGTGGGAAAGGCCGGGCAACACGTGTCATGAAAATATCGAAGGGGGCTTTCTAGAGGAATAACAGGAATCTGTTAGCATTCTCCGAAAGGGCCCAGACAGATCAGTATGCACCATGACACCCAAAAGCTATGGACCTCAAATTCTGAGGACTTCATCTCTCTTTATGCATTTCGTGCTAAAATGCACAGCTGAAAAGAGAGAAAAAACTTCCCTTTGGGCTACATCCGCAAATGAAAGCCATCCCACTCTTACCCTTCCTTCTTTTTCATCTGTCAGCGCTTAAATCAATGCCTCTTAAAACAGTAAGCAAATAATGTTGTTTTTCCTAAGCAGCCAGTAAATCTGCTGTTGCTCGAGATCTGGATGTACCAAGAGCGAGCTGTTAAGTCATACATTGTTAACATATTCAAGAGCTTTCCTGAACATGTGACCCAAAATTTGCTTGCTGGCTAATTAATATTTTACCTGACTCTGAATTAATTGCCATTCTGCGTGGCAAACCTTCAGGGAGGGATGGGCCCGAGGCAGAAAATGTCACTGTGACTGAAAATGGCAACTGCATTTGATAAACATGCATGTTATTTTTTTCTTTTGGTCCTAGTATTTGGACTCAAATGGACGATAGATTTTACTTTACTTCTTGTGATATGAGAAAATCACCATCATAATTCGGACTTGCGCCGACTTTTACGACTGCCTGCCTGCTAAACCTGAAAGTGTTCTCCAGATTCATTAATACGCAAACAATTGCCAGTAAAGTTTTTACATGTACTTATTAATATGTGAGAAGATGCATTTACTTATGGACTCCTGAGCTTCCGCTCTACAGAGGATTCGTGTTTAAGGTCTTTAGACATCTTGTTTTTTGCAGATCATTCTTAGAGTACAGACCTACTGTACTGAAAATTCACTTCTCGGGGAAGTTTTGCTGTATTGGTAACAGCATTTGTTTGGAAGATACCCATGTATGAAGGTCAGTTTTAATCAATGCTCTCGCCTCGTGTTAATTTAAGACCACTTTGAACATAGCCCAGATAAGACCAATCTTAAAACTAGCCTAGCTAGCCTAGCTTCACACAGAGTAATCAGTTTATGCTAGCAACAAGCTGACGGTTGCTACCTGACAAGCACTAGTACTTTTTTTTGGGGGGGGGGGTCTCCCCAATTATACCCATCCAATTGTCCCACGCTTCCGAGGCGTCCCGGTCGCTGCTCCACCCCATCTGCTGATCTGGGGAGGGCCGCAGACAATCACATGCCTCCTCCGATAGACGTGGAGTCGCCAGCCGCTGCTTTTCACCTGACAGTGAGGAGTTTCACCAGGGGGACGAGCGCATGGGCGGATCACGCTATTCCCTCCAGTTCCCCCTCCCCCCAGAACAGGTGCCCCGACCGACCAGAGGAGGCGCTAGTGCAGCAACCAGGACACATACCCACACCCGGCTTCCCACCCGCAGACATGGCCGATTGTGTCTGTAGGGACACCCGACCAAGCCAGAGGTAACACGGGGATTCGAACCGGCGATCCCCGTATTGGTAGGCAACGGAATAGATCGCCACGCTACCTGGACGCCCTGAGCACTGGTATTTTTGAGACAAAATGCTTGACCAGCTGTGACTCAGAAAGGAAGCAAGATTCCTGAAAGTGACAGAGTGACTTGTGGTTTTGGACAGTGTCTCTAGCAGATTTAATTTGACATCAACATCTACCACAACCCTCCAACAAAGCTTCAGACGCTCATTCGAATCAATGGAGGTGGCGCTCTAAAGGCGACTCTGCCTCAAAGTGTATTCAGGCTGTTTAATTTTTTGAAAAATTAAGATTAGATGACAAATACTGTAGGTCATTTACAGCACCACAAATGAACAGGGTGAACTTTCTCCTAAAACATCTAATTACTTACTGCATCATGGTATTAGATTCCTATATAACGGTAAACCAACTAGAAATACTAATGGGGGGAAGCTCAAGTTGGTGGCCTTTCAACAGATGATGCTGACTGTACTTTCAGGTGATACATGCAAACTATTGATAAGCGATACATCCAATACCCACATCATGCCTCTGCATCATGAGTCTCATGCAAAAGACCGTACAGATATTCTACTTCTAAGTTTCTCGCTGGCCTCAAGAATCACAGCAGTAGACTGTTACATAACAGGGACATTTTTACAAGTTCCTCAAGTAGCCTTTTTATATTTCATTGACCTCACGAATCACAATTTATGAAAAAAAATTAACCCCCTTAGCCTTTGTGCTCTTTCTGAGCTGGAGACCCAAGGCAGGCAAGAGTGCCAACGCTGACTCCATTTCAGCGATGACTAAAACATTACTTTGACTCGCTATTTATAATTCCTGCTCCCGAGCACTGACAACGGCCATTAGTTCCTTGAGCTATACCGCTATGTTACCATAAACCCCCCCCCCCCCGATACGCACAGAGTCGCTCACAAAAGACATCAGCCATGTTTTGGGTTAGGCCTACATTCTGCTGAGTTTATGAACAAAGCTGAATTTGTTGATGGATCCCATTTCCCACCATCCTCCAGTCTGCACCGCTGCCGCCGCGTCCTTCCTAATGTCTATCTGGGTTTGATTTTGGCCACGGAGCCATGGGATACAACCTCCTAGCCATTAGCATTCTCAGCAGTCACCCAGCAATATTTCAGATCTCGCTAGTTTAAACTGACAGGCCGCCTAAACTATAATACATGGGGTGTGAAAAAAAAAGCGTCCCTTGCTGACTGCAAACACATTATGTAAGAAATGGTGATGGGTCCGAGCCTTTTCATCTGCAAAAGTCTGTTTTTCACATGGTATAGCCCAACCCTCTACGGTTACACACCTTTGGGGCATGGACGTGATAATAACACTTAAGTTCACGTGATATAGCTCTGTGAGTCCATGTAAATGGGATGATGCATATAAAGCAAATACAGGCACTAAAACCTGTCTTCTAAGGAGTCATTGTGCCATGTCTCCATCCAAACCTCATGCCAGTTTTTTGGGGTTTTTCTATCCGTAACATGTTTGGTATGTTCTTGATCCATCTCAAATGAGTTACTGGTCTTGTTTTGGCGCAACACTACACCCCCTCCGGTTCTCAAAAGAAAAACTTTTCTTTGCGGCAACATGTTGGACTGTGAAATCTGACTGCCATCAGTGTTATTTTGAAAATCCTTTCAAAAGAGCGGAACGAACACTTTCTGCCTGAAAACTGCCTGCAGAAAGAGACAATTAGTCATAATTGTGTTGTGGCTGTGCGCCTCGAAGACACAAGCTTATCTTAAGACCTCGGCAACAAGGACCGGCCCTTGTTCACTTGTCATCCGCAATAACAAAAAAAACAAACAAACAGGCAATCGCCTTTACAAACCAGATCACCGCACCGAGCACCACAACACACTATGCAAGTTTATGTAAGTTTTTGCAAGTTTGTACAAGTAAACACAAAACACTATGCAAGTTTTAAAAAGACCAGATCGACATTTATTTTCAATGGCATTATCCAAATGATTGACGTGGGCCATGATGATGTGTCGACAAAATACAAGATGATTTATACATTCCTCCAACAGGGACTGGGGGGGGGGGGTTCATATCATCTTTCAGTGGCAAGTTAAACAACACACAACACGAGTTGGCTCAAGGCTTGAATGGCTACTGCTCCCAGCACATGATATGCATTACCTTTAGACAAGACTGGGCTCCCATTAGCACTACTGTTTGATCTTGGTGGCACAAATTGATCCAAGGTGAAGAAATTGTTATGTAATTGTGATTGATGACGGCGAGAAGGGGAAATGATTTGTGCCTTTACTCTCTCAGCGAGGGGAGGAGGGGAGTTCCTCGTTTGAAACTTGTATAATGAGCTTCCCTGTTCCGCAAATGAAATGTGAAAATGCATCTAATATTCGCAGTAGATCAAAGTCGAGCCTTCAGCTTAGAAGATATCCAGCGCATCATGCATGCATGCAGTATTTCCTCACACCGGGACCTGATGAAGCCATTATCACACGACACCTACTTATCATATTGTTTTAGCAGGATGACAACACGGCACACGTTACACACCACAGATTCAGGGGGGTTTAAAGTACACATAATTAACTTCATGACTAAGTTCCATCTGCAGACAACAGCGTGAACCAGAAGTCATTTCATAAATCATTTCTCCGGTTTACAGACATTTTTGTCAACTCCTTGCAAACCCTTGCATGCAGCATACTCTCCAATGTCAAAGTATGTGATGATGTTCCAAACTGTAAAGAATACGTTCACCCCTTACGATGGCACATTCTTCTCCTCAGAGGTGATGTACTATTTCTGCAACACATTTGCACATGGAAAAAAACATTTTCACAGACAAACTGAAACCACGGACACACACACACACAGTGTGTCTCAATTCCCCCCACAGAGGCCCATCGCCTTCAACGTTTTCTTCCTGCAGCTTTAATTGAGCAGGGAAGATCGTACAGCGGGAAGGCATCTGTGTGACTCACTGTCTAGAATAATTCTCTAAATAAGGAATAAAAGCAATCTGCTCTCATTTCATGCAGTGCACCTTTTCCTTCCTTCCCTGTTGCCAGGGGGCTGACCAAATGCATTTCATATGCAGGCATGCGCTTCATTGCCCCTGAGCACAGAACAGAACCATGTTCCACTTTAAAAAACGATAATTGTACATTTTTAATGACTGGCTGATGGCTTAAGTAAGTGAGTAGCACTTACAAGGGGAGATGTAATGTTCTTCGAGTCCCTCGGTAACCCCTCCATGTACCCTCAATTCCTTACCTGGGACCGAGCTATTGGTTTTGGTGAGGAAGGAATGGGGCAGTGGCTTTGTTTGTGTCCACTGGTTCTGGTGGAAAGAGCCGAATCTGAAAAATAACTCCGGCGAGGATCACTGGCTGGTGTGACCATCCGATGACCATGTAGTTTGATGATCAAAAGTATTTGGTTTGGTTTTTGTTTTGCCTTTTAAAAACGTGCGTATGCAACATATTGAGCAAGTTACGTAGCACAAGTGGTCGACTTGCACCGAGTTTGTTGCACAGGAATTCAGATGGCTTAGTAGACCTTTTAATTTTATGGTTGATTAAACCAATGCCAGGATTATCTCTTGTTATTTTAAGGCAGATAATACAAGATTATAATTTCATGAGATGTGTGTAATCACATGAAAAAATACTACTGGGAGCCTGTTTTGAAGGAATAGCTGGATGGTTAGTTTGGGCAAAACGCACTTCACGTAGGACTATTCCAAGTTATGAGTCGGTTGACCATGAATTTATATCCAAAGGGAATATGTGGCACAAAAAACAAAACATTGCTGCACTCCACATTTAAGTTCAAATGAAACATGCTCCTCTACAACTGTGCTAACACTTGGCCCTTTTTGCACACAAAATTCTGATAAATTCAACCGCATAGCATCGACAAGTTTTGCTTGCCCCTCAACCTAACACACTAACATATAAAATATGCAGTCGCCACATCACACCATATCCAGAGAGCCGCCTTTTTTACTAGCTGGCAAGTCTTGGAGGAGAGGTTTCAACGTGTCCTCGATCGGGCCTAAGCAGTTTACTTCCCAAACCATCTTTTCTTTTTGCTTTTTTTTAAAAGGTAATTAGCTTCTGCTCGCCGCTGTCACGTCCATAAGTGCAACTGCTTTTGAAAAAACAGGGCAAGAAAACAAGAGCCCAGGCTTCCCCAGGGTCAGCGCCCACCACGGCCTGGATTATGGCACCAAAGGAATCCTGGGAAGCGTGTATTGATTTGGTCTGACACTTGCTGCCACATTTAGCATTGCCGTAGCTGACTCGCAAAGGCTTCAAGCAGTTATCTGACATATTCTCTACTATCTTTAAAGAGCACTGAGAAATTACCTCACGCCATAGAAGATTTATCATCACATAATTAGCTCAACGCACCTAACGGCAGATCTCTTTTGACTACTAATACAAGCTTAAAGTTCATGTGCAAAGGATTACGCTTAATTAACTTGTTAGCTTGAGCATGCTGTGAAGAACCATTGGCCTTTTAAAGCAACATTTGCATTACGAATTGTCTGGGTACTATGCTTGTCTGTTATACCGTGCTTGTTTGATAAGCACTGTATGTTACGGGCGATGATCTCAACTGTTAGTGTGACAAGTGGAGCAACTACGTGTCAAACTGATCACGAGAGATGAAACGGCGTCAAGGTGTCAAACATGCTGTCTTTTGTCTTTTCTCCCCAAAAGTCAGTCATTTCATTTTGCTCCCTAAGCAGAACATATACTTAGTATATAAGTTCTTGGGTTCAAGTCCCGGGGTAGTCCAACCTTGGGGGTCGTCCCGGGTTGTCCTCTGTGTGGAGTTTACATGTTCTCCCCGTGTCTGCATGGGTTTCCTCCGGGGGCTCCGGTTTCCTCCCACAGTCCAAAGACATGTAGGTCAGGTGAATCGGCCGTACTAAATTGTCCCTAGGAACAAATGGGTATGTATGCGTGTGTGTGTGTCGGCCCTGTGATGGCCTGATGGCCTGTCCAGGGTGTCTCCCCACCTGCCACCCAATGACTGCTGGGATAGGCTCCAACATCCAGCGCGACCCTGAGAGCAGGATAAGCAGTTAAGATATATGATGGACTTACTATATATACCTATGCTTCTGCATCTGATTGTTTGTTTGTATCCTTGCACAAACCAGATCTTTTTATCATTTCATCCTTTGAGAAATCTCAGCATCTTTAGTGCCAGGTTGTGCAAACATCATGGCCCCCAGCAGAAACGAGCGAGTGCAGACTGCTTTCAGGCGTTTTCGGTCCATATCTGGTTTGCTATCACCATTGCAAAACACATTCATCGCATGTGGTCCCCAAAACGTGTGGTTAGCCACTTGTGTTTACAGAGCCCTGGCATGGCGACAGCATCGACCACTGAAGCTAACTCAGATCTAATTTCTTAACTTCGGGCATCTGCCAAGAAGAAATTATGAAACAGACCTCATATCTGTGATTTTTGAGGTACTTTTGACTGTCCAAATTAAAAATCTTGTGACTTTCAAGTAAGGGCTTAATGTAGGAATGAAAATGGGGCATAGGCAGGGGATAAATGAAGACTTTGGAGGATTCTGTTGATCCACTTTGGTAGCAGCGGGCTGGGACGGACCTAAAAGTAAGGTCACCTTCTGACCTTCACTAAAGAGGTGAAACGTAATCCTAATAATAACTGTTGTTCGTCCTAACTCAGATTTCTTGACACCGCTTATTCCACCATTGCTAGCCCTGAAGACTCGGTGTAATGTCCTTTAATTTTAATATGCAATATCATAAATACTTGATCTGTGCTATTATTGTCTGTACCAAACTATGGGAAGAGAACAAAAGCTTCACACTACTCCTACTTTTTGCAGAATCATGCCACAATGGAAATCTATTGCAAATTTGTGCTACATGATTCACACGGTCAACAACAAATTACAGGCCCTTTAATAAGACTATAAGGGATTTTCTTTCATTAACTTTCCTGTTTGTGGCTTCATTTACTACGTTTGAAGAAATTCTGTCTGGTGTTGTGAGGAAATTTGCCGAGAGTCCAATTACACTTCTCCATTCACTTGTAAACATCGTAACATCTCATCACCCAGTGTTATGGCTGCGGTTGACTCAAGAGAACTGGTGTGTGCAAAGAGCAAGTCCTGGCAAATACTGGACTGAACTAATCCAACACTTAACCCTCTCAAGCGCCCATTGCCTCTTAGCAGCTAAATGCCACCTTATCATATTCATGTTATTGCACTGCTGCAGCCTCTGCTTTGGCACTTTCCTGAAGCAATAGAACAAATCTCACCCCAGTCCTTATCCAACTTTCAGCCAGATATAATGTCTTTATTTTTCCCCGCGAGTGTATGTTTTTTCATTTAATCTGATTCTCTTGGCAACAGTTGTAACATCACAAGGCATCTTCTTTTCTTTTTTTCCCCATCTACAAACGCAGTTATGGGACCACGCTGGACTAAATGTGCAAAGACAGCTTCAAAAATCGCCAGGGGTGTTATTCTAAGATCGGGCTGGAATCAGAAGTTTTGTCGGTTTCAGTTAACCAGGGCGCTGCTAAATGGCTTAAGCCAAGCATCAGTGCACTCTGCAGAGGCACTGAGATATTGCTGCATGACAGCTAAAGTAGCTGGGTGCATCACGGACATGTACCCAGCCTAAGGGGCCCTCGGGCTCTCTCTTCTTCCTGACTGACTTTTTAAGTTATCCCAGGGACACGGCGATAATGTGCATTAAGATCAGGAACACTTATTTCAATTGCGCTTTATGTTTTATTCTGGTCTTTAATTCGTCTGTGTCTAGACTGTGCTTTGCTGAGAATAACTCCCATGGGGCGCTGCCCCACTGTGAGAGAAGGGTCGAGGGTGTGAGCTCTGTGTTTATTACTATTAGGCTGCCTACTTCCTTTGTGTCCTGCAACAAGGTCATAAGGATATCTATCTGGATAGTTTTATATGCATTAGACGAAAGGCAATCTGATTATCAGCTAGTTAATAGGATGAGCACACAGTAAAGTGTGATGGGTGGCTGAGTGTTAGGTTCTCTTGCACTTTAACACAGATGGCAAGACTGCTTTTGTGCTGACACATGTACAGGGCCATATTAAGTGTGTGGTACATTAACATATACCATACACTTAATTCCTCACTTTGGCAGTAGTTTATTTAATGGTGTGTGTGTGTGTGTGTGTGTGTGTGTGTGTGTGTGTGTGTGTGTGTGTGTGTGTGTGTACCTGCATGGTAGCACTTGCTTCTTGTACAGTTGGTTATAAACTTAGCACAAAAAGTAAGGAAATGTGTGTTTGGTAGATTGTTTCTTTGTTGTAACAATGCTTCTTGGCAATAAATCTTATATCAGGCAGCTGAATGTCAGCATCTGGGGCACCAGAAGCTCAAAACAAGAGTCAACAGCCACAGCAAAACAAGCTGTTTGGCATTGGCAGAGAAGATTTGGCAAAATTTTCATGGGCGCAACCCACATACTCAGCTCTGCTGCTCATCCCACAAATGCATGTTCCTTGCAAATGTGGCCCCATTTAAAAGGGAAATAAACAGGCTTTCCAGCGGTATAAGATTTATTGCCAAGAAGCATTGTTACAACAAAGAAATAGTCTACCAAATACAAATTTCCTTACTTTCTGTGCTAAGTATGTGTGCCTATATGATAGTCACATATAACCAAATAAATAAATTAAATGGAAACCTCTGTTTTTATTTGTTTTTGGTTTTTTTAGGGGCGGGGTAATTGTTGTACAGTATGTTTATTGTATGTTGGGTGTATGCTTCATTGATTCAGTTTCTGTATTTTACTCATGTTTATAATCTTATATTCATATTGTTTGTCACCTATGTTTATGTCAGGTTTATGCCTACATTTTTTATTTTAATGTAAAGCACATTGAGCTTACTTGTATTGAAATGTGCTATAAAAATAAAATTGCCATTGTTTTCTAATATGGTTTTGGTTAACCGACAATCGCCTAGGGGTCAGTATTTAGAGTGGCCAGTCCATTGTTTCGATTGTTCATCAGGGCTGTTTGGCTTTTGTAATTGCAGGCTGAAAACACAATCAGATGCCATTCCAGAGTCTTCCATACTGCAGATGCTCAAGTGGGGTAAGATTTGTGTGAGCAGAAAGCACTGGGCTATGGCTTAAATCTACCGAGCAACCGGGCATCCGGGTAGCGTAGCGGTCTACTCCGTTGCCTACCAACACGGGGGTCGCCAGTTCGAATCCCCGTGTTACCTCCGGCTTGGTCGGGCGTCCCTATAGACACAATTGGCTCTGTGCATAACTGTAGTCCACTGACTTCCGGTTTCTAGTGCAGCGGGCGTGTGCTATTGACGATGGCATATTTTTCACGATGCCTGGACGTAACTTGATATGTACAACTTAAAACTTTTCACCCGTTTGCTGGTAGGTGCAGGTGAAAATCTGTCGACAATTCTGTGCATGTCGTTGACATTTATCCGTGGTAAATCTTGCGGGCATCACGAAAAATATGCCATTGTCGATAGCACACGCCAACAAACGGGAAACTGGCATGACCGCTGCACTAGAAACTGGAAGTCAGTGGACTACAGTTATGCACAGAGCCGATTGGCTGTGTCTGCGGGTGGGAAGCCGGATGTGGGTATGTGTCCTGGTTGCTGCACTAGCGCCTCCTCTGGTCAGTCTGGGCGCCTGTTCGAGGGGGCCAGGGGGAACTGGGAGGAATAGCGTGAACCTCCCACACGCTACGTCCCCCTGGCGAAACTCCTCACTGTCAGGTGAAAAGGAAGCAGCTGGCGACTCCACATGTATCGGAGGAGGCATGTGGTAGTCTGCAGCCCTCCCCGGATCGGCAGAGGGGATGGAGCAGTGACCAGGACAGCTCGGAGGAGTGGGGTAATTGGCCAGGTACAATTGGGGAGAAAGGGGGGGGGGTCACAAAAAAATAAAATCTACCAAACTCCCTGCATGGCACATTCACCAAACACTGCTGTGACCAATATGGCTAGCAAGAGCAGTCAAACGTTAAGGCTAGCATGCTGACAGCCTGAGGTCTGAAAGCAAGAGTCTCTTTCTTCTCCTTCATAGACGATGCCTTTGAGCGAAGCCCAAGTTCTCCAGTGTTGGCGTGTTGTGGCTAACGGTAGAGGAATGCGGTAGCACTGCGTGGAAATCTTCTGTGAGTGGATAAATGTTTCAAAATGTTAACAAGTCATTGAGACAGCAGCTAGCTACTTGAGTGTAAAAAAAATGGATGTTTCTCAATAAACAGCTGTTTAAAAGATCACATGATCATATGCAGACATGTGTCTGATGTTACTGCACACTGCACCGCAATGCGTGCATAGCGTTAGCAATGTAAAGGACATTCACTCCTGATTTCTGTCGACTCTGAGAGGACCTATACCATCAACATCTCAAAGCAAAAGAGAAACACATTATAATCAAAATACTCATTATATAGCTCTTTTCTAGACACCTAAAGCACTTCACATTGAAGGAGGTAACTCACTTCAACCACCACCAATGTGTAGCACCCACCTAAGTGATGCACGGCAGCCATTTTGCTCCAGACCCCTCACCACACATCAGCTTGAGGTGGAGAGGGAGGAATCATTGAGCCAATTACATGGGCAGGATGATTAGGTGGCCAGATGGAGAGAGCCAGGTTGGGAATTTTGCCAGGACACCGGGGAACCCCCTACTCTTTGCGATAAGTGCCATGTGATCCTGAATGACCACAGTGAGTCAGGACCTCGGTTTAACGTCTCATCCAAAGGACCTCTCCTACAGCACAGTGTCCCTGTTACTACACTGGGGCATTGGGATTTGACATTTGTTGTTATTATTAGGACCAGCGGGTGAGTCTGTCTCCTACTGGCTCACCAACACCACTTCCAGCAGCAAGTCATTTTCCTGGGAGGCCTCCCATCCAAGTGCTAGCCAAGCACATTCCTGCTTAGCTTCTGTCATTTGGCAGAGCCAGGGTACATGTTGGTATGTATGGCTGCCGGCAATATCAACAAAACATAAGAAAATACTGTTGCCAAAACATTTGTCTCATTTTAGGAAGTAAGTCCAGATACTGGTGGATATAGTATACTGATTCATTAAGCTACATGCTCTTGTTCCCCAGGCTGAGAGGATCAAATTGCAGCGGCCGGTAGACTGCAATGTAAGTGAATCTATGTTGCACCATTTGGGCGGCATGGCTCAGGAGGTAGAAAAAGTCGTCTAATAATTGGAAGGTTCCTGGTTCGATCCTCAGCTGCTCCAGAGAGCATCTCGATGTATACTTGAACAAGACACTGAACCCCTCACTACTCCTGATGAGCAGGTTGGTGCCTTGCATGGCAGCCTCTGCCATCAGTGTATGAAAGTGTGTTTGGATGGGTGAATGTGAGGCACACACTGTAAAGCACTTGGAGTGGTCGCTAGAAAAGTGCTTTAAAAATGCAGTCCACTTACCATTTAGCACCATGTAATGTCAAATCACAACACAATCTGATATTCAGCACATCACTGTGCACAAAGGCAAAATGCCAGCACTGCAAAGACAGTCCAGAATGGTGTTCCATATGTAAAGGTAAATTAAAAATTAAAATACATACATGTTATCTACGAAGGCAAACTCTCCCCTGAAACACAGATTATCCACATTATTGCAATAAAATAAGTCAGTTAACTACAAACTTGTGACTAAAAAGAACTTTTCTGCAAAACTCCAAAAGAATAGGGAGGCTCGTCAGTGACTGTCAGGGAGACATTTGCAGGAGCACGTCCACTGATGACCAACAGGTCTCAGGTTTGGGAATTATATAATATTTTATGCCAGAGTGTGTTTTCTTAAGTAAAACTGTCTTTTATGAACCATGAAATGTGCCCATCTCTCCCGGATAAATAATTCCTGGTGCTACTTCACACCTAGATTCTCTTCAAATGGTGGTAGCCCTCTGCATTCTCGCCTCTAGTATTGGAAAGCCCTTTCAGGATCATAAAAATTAATTTAAAATTTGACATTTACGTTGTGCCCTGTGATGGACTGGCAGCCTGTCCAGGGTGTCTCCCCGCCTGCCGCCCAATGACTGCTGGTATAGGCTCCAACATCCCCGCAACCCTGGGAGCAGGATAAGCGTTTTGGATAATGAATGGATGGACGGACGGACGGACGGACGGACGGACGGACGGATGGATGGACATTTACGTCGCATTTGCCCTAAATGATGACTTAAGTGTAGCTCTTTTCAATGTAACTGCTCCTACTATCCCCGATATTCACAGACATTTTGTTTTTGCTCCAAAACAAAGGCACAAAGCAACATAACAGCGAAAAGCAATGTAGTAAATATGTCCATCAGTTTTAGACACAGCGGGGGGAGAAAGAAGCATAATGTTCCCATTTCCACACGTGGGTATGCGTTGCGTAAGTCAGACCCTTTGCAATCTAAAGGGCTGGAACATTGTTTGCCTCAGGGCTGCATCCAAAGGGAAATATTACAGCCTTAAGTTTATGTAAAAAAGGCCAACAAGGACGTCTGATGGGCAACCCCAAATTAATGCAAATAAACAGGCACTACAAGACATGATGGCAAATACAGGAATAGCACTACCGCTCCCTATTTCGAGTGACATTTTTATATTGTTTACACTCAAGTAGCTGAAGCTAAACATGTGCACATGTGCGCATGCACACACGCGCACACACACACACACACACACACACACACACACACACACACACACACACACACACCACAGGCAGGAATATGGCAAAGTGGGATTATTCCCTGCTATGTTTATGTCCTACCAAAACCAGAAATGTTAATTCCATTCCATTCAAGCAAATGATCAAATTACTGTTTTTAAGGGTATGAATTCATTGTTGTCTCAGTGTTGTGTTGTCTAACATTCCCATGGCTCTCGGAGTGCATCTTTATCCTCTGAACTATATTTGTTTCCCAGCACCAACCTCTGAGAATTAGTTTTGACTGCAGATTCACGTTAATACAACTGAGAACTTTGTTTTGAACCAACAGAGTTTTCTGCTTACTCTCCATGACATCTTTGCATAGGCACAGATGAAAGCCAACTAGTAAATTATCACCGTCTACTAAAATAACAGAAACCTTTGTAGACTGGTTAATAAACGGGACGTGCATAGATAGACCACAAACCAAATGCAAAGCAAGGAAGCCGTCGTTTTGCCATACCAATAGACAGCATATGACGTGTAAGAGGAGAGGCACCCTGCTCATGATCATTTTTTCTTCATCCTATGACAAATCCAGCATCTATTATTTTGGGGTCATTGAAGTCTAAACTGTCCGCTGACTCCCTAACCCAGGGAGAACAGAAGAGCAAAATCACCAAACTCTAGAACAAAAGTATGTGGGACTAAATGTGCATTTTCAAAAGGACAGGACGGATATAAGAAATTGAGGGGAAAGTGTGCTGTCGTTGTGTTTATTTTGGGATCTTGCCGCTTTCTCATAAAGCGGACCCGGGTAGGGAAGTATAAACACCTAAGTAGCACGACACGAGGAGCATTTTCAGAGTTAGGCTGATATTGAAATCTAACGTCACATGGAATGCGGTAAACGGCAGACGGCAAACCGGAAGTCATACCGGAAGTTATTATTGTTGGATGAGAGCCGGACGATAAAATCAGATGACGCCGGCAAGTTATTCCCACAATGGCAGCCGTGCCGTCCTCCGCGACGGACTTCATAACCGGATTTTCCGTCGTGCTACGTCACAACACAGAAAAGATGGCGCATTAATTTTATAGGTATATGAACTGACAGACTGTACATAATTAAATAAAACAAACACAAAACACGTTTGTACAATTTAATTTTTTTTCTGCAAACAATACATTACCATAGCAGTTTTTATTTTTGTTTTTTTTTTTTTTTTTTTTTTTTTTTTACCGTTCTGCAGTTCCGTCGAGTAGTTTCCGGTTTTTCCCGTTCCGTTTTGCCCACAAGCCGTTTATCGTCTCCCGGATTCCACGTGACTGCAGCAGGAGCACGTTTTGCTAGGTAGTCTAAACCTCACGTCGGTCTCCAACAAGACGGCGGTTGTGCTGTACATGTGATATCCTATGTTGAAATTTGTCAAGAGTTATTAGAAGAAACGGGGTGAGTGAAAGCGGATTTGTCATTAGGGGTTATCACGCGGGCTTCTTCCATCGCAGATGGCCCCGGAAATACCCCCCCCCCATATAACACTGACCAGAACGATCAAGAGAAAAGCTGTGCTTTCAAATCAGAACAGCCTTCTGTTTGTAACCGGATATAAGGAGGCATTGTACCTCCTTATATATCAAATTTATAACATCTTTATATCACACTTGACCAAATCTCCTCAAACACCATCAGGTAAAGACCTACGTGAAGTTGAAGCCCAGAGAGCTGGGGGGAAAACCAAATGCCTCCGACATGTATTTCCAAAAATTGTATGTTTTTCACGTGAAATTTAGTCACATCTGTTTACAGAGGAAGTCTCGTTAAAAAAGGGCACCGAAGTTTGGTATGCCTCTCATTTCTTTGGTGTTAAGGTGATCAAACATGTAATCTTTGGCTTTGAAATCTTCATGCCCTCCAGTAAACTCAACCCTATTAATGGGATAATTAAGGCCAGATGTGACTGTTCGCAAACAGTCTGTTCGAACCACGACCGTTCCTCAAAGCCAGGAATTACAAGTAAATACACGTGTCCTTGTGGTGAACATTCTTCTCGTTTAGGGTATTGGGCAAAAAGCGAGCGATGACACATTTACTTCCTTCAATTGTATATTAGCGTCTGGCTGGCCATAAGGGGATGGAGGCTGTGGCCCTGGATGAGGGCAATTGAAGGGGGTGGCCTGATTTGGTCGGCCTTCGGTTCATTCTTATCAGGCTAGTCGCCATCAGATGTATCTGTAGTCGGGTGTGGTTTAGCCTCACCTACAAATGGAGAGAGGGGGGTACGGGCCTCAGGAGAGCAGACGCGATAGCAAGGCTGATGCCTAGTCCAAATGTACCCGTGTATTTTTGAAAAAAGGATTTTTCCACCATCACATGGCCCTGTGATGGCCTAGCGGCCTGTCCAGGGTGTCTCCCCACCTGCCGCCAAATGACTGCTGGGATAGGCTCCAGCATCCCCACAACCCTGAGAGCAGGATAAGCGGTTTGGATAATGAATGGATGGTTTTTCCTCCTTCATTCTTAAAAAAAAAAATCCCATCCACACAAGCACTATTTTTAAAAAATCGTCCAAATGAAAACGCAAAAACACACACTACTCAACACAATGAAAGCGCTGTCAAGAGCATGCCAAACCAACAGGCGGCGACATAACCTTAAACCCATGTTGGTCAATCAGAAACCTGAAAAAAAGCCAACAAGCAAAAACTCCGTTTACCCTGCCTACACGTCAGCACTGATTGATTCGAAGATACATCCTAGGATGCACTGGGACACATCATCAGTGGTGTTTCCTGAGGTCCTCATGTGTATTGAGTCTTTCAGCATCATACACCCTCGCTCAAGCGACCCAGCCAGGGTTGATCAGGCCCTGGCTTGTGTTCCAGCAGCATTGGCCCATAGATCACGCCTTCTGACCCAAAGCCATCTGGAGGAAAATGGGAGTTTCTGAAAATATTCACCCTGGAAGGTGAAAAAGGTCCGTTTTCACTGACCTAAACACAGTTTGTGTGTGGACAAAAGGCCAAAATGTATAGAAAAAGCTACGTTTTCCAAAATACACATGTGGTGTGTTCAATCTAACAACCAGCCTTTATATTCTGCCGTGAAGCTGGGTGCGGGCCGGACTCTCGCGAATTTTAAGTAAAACCTTTGAAATCTCATTAAAAAAAAGAAAATGCGAATTAGGCGTGTTTCCATCAACTGGTTTCGAGTGAATAAACTAGGCTACGCAAAGCATAGTTTCGTCAGAAGTTGGCGGTATAGGCTACATTACGCATGGTTGTAATTGTGGCGTATAAGTAGAGTTTGTGAACCAGAAACAAAACCAGTCGCCTTGGCCATCTATGAGAATGGAATCAGGAACACTTTCTGTCGTTTCCCCCGGTCCACAGCAGTGCAACATACTGACAAAACACATTCAAAAACTACAAGAACACACATTCTCAAGCTAACACATATATCCATGCCAATAAATAAATAAATAAATAAAATCACTGTCCACGGGAAAAAACGCCGGCCAGGATGACTGTCGGAGCCGCCGGTCTGCATGGGCTAGCAGTTAGCCTAGCCTGCCCCGATTACGCGTCCTGTCAGACCGCCCTCTGTGTTTCCTCCAAGGGCGCAGCTCCGGGCAGGGGCCGCGGTCCCTGTGGCAACCGGACGGAGCAGACCAAGCTCTCCCAGCCAGGCACCCCTGACAGTGACACCCCTCCCCGCACTCCATACGACAACATCAAAAACACCAGTCAACACCGGGTGAGTCCGCCGCCAGACCGCCCTCGGTGTTATCGGAACTGCCGGTCTGCATGGGCTAGCAGTTAGCTTAGCCTTCCCCACTTCCGCGTCCTGTCAGAACGCCCTCGGCGTTACCTCCTCGGGTGCAGCTCCGGGCAAGGCCGCGGTCCCTGGGCCCACAGCGCAGCAACCCAAGCTCTCGCAGCTGATCCACCGCCAGCTCTCCCAGCCAATAAACGAAGACAAAATTTTAGACGCAGACATGGACAAAAGCACTTCATCGACGGTACTGGGTGAGGCTGCCGCAAATGTGAATTCGTGGCGCCATCTTCCTACACCGGTACTCCTGGAGAGAAGTCTCCAGGAATTTATTTCAACTGGGAAAGTTGTAATTTTCTTCCATGTCAGCTATTATTGGCCATTTTTCCTGCTGTCCGGAGACCCCCATGTCAGAAACCAGTTTTCAACTTCTATAATTGCCTCCTGAACTTTTCCCTCAACATATTTTATATTCCTACCCCTTTTCCAAAGTGCTTCATCATCTGCAAAAAGTGACTTACCAAAATCTGGACCTACCTGCTTATATATATCATTTATCATAATGGAGAACAGAAGATGACTAATCACACTACCCTGAGGGGTTCCATTCTCAACTACATATCTCTCTGAAAATGAGTTCCCGACACAAACTTGAATAGCACGGCCAAATAAAAAGTCCCTTATCCAATTATATACTTTACCTCCAACACCCATAATATCCCATTTTATTAAGAGTCCTTTCTTCCACATCATGCCATAAGCCTTTTCCACATCAAAGAAAACAGCTTTCTTGATGTCAGACTCCAGGCATAACAACGGATCTTAAGTACTACCCCCTCTCCTAAACCCACTCTGACATGAAGTGATTAATTCATTCTTTTTTATGTAATACGTAACTATTCTTTCCTTAATTTTGCATATGTGTGATGTCAAAGCTATAGGCCTATAACTAGCTGGAGTGGTAGGGTCTTTCCCGGGCTTTTTGACAGGAACAATGACAGCCTCTTTCCACACTATTGGAAGTTTGCCTTCCTCCCAGATCTTATTGTACAGCTCCAACAGCCTTCCTAATGCAAAATCACTTAATTTAGACAACATTATATAACATACATGAAAAAAGGTACATCTAAAATACTAAAAATTAGATGCATTTCTTTTCTCATATACAATGGGGTGTTCATCTAACATTTGCTGCCTCTTGAGCTTACCTTCTTCTGTTAAATTATCTGAACTATGGACTTAACAAAGTTCTTGGCTAACATTTCTGCCTTTTCCATATTATTAAAAGCAAGTTCCCCTCCATTTTGTAACACAGGTAGATTGCTTTCCTGTCTGATCCCCCTCCTCTTTTTAATCATTCCCCATACTTTCTCTAATGGTGTTGTCATCCCAATATTTGAACAGAATCCTCTCCAACACAACCTTTTTGCTCATTTGGCAGTTTTTCTTACCAATGCTTGAGCTTCTTTTTTTAGAATCTAATAAATTCTGTTAGGAATGCATCTTTTTTTAATTCTCAAAATGACCTGCTTCTATTTCGAATTGCTTCAGAGCATTCTTCATTCCACCATGGTACCATCTTTACACATTTATTAGGCCTACCAATTTTTCCCCAATCACTTGAGTTGCACCTTTAATTATAGCTGAAGTAATATGTTCATTTACTTCATCAATATTTCCTGATGAATCTATACCAATACCAATCTCTGAATCAGAAATATTAGTAAATGATTACCAATGTGCCTTACCAAAATTCCATCTCATGATACCATCTAGCTGAACCATATTTATTACTCATATCAAGCTTGATTACAATCAGATAATGATCACTGCCAATGATGTTATTTGTCAATACTTCCCAATTCCTAGCAGTAGCTAGTTCACTAGAAATCAAAGTTAGATCTATAGCAGACACTCTTCCATTTCTAAAATTGAGCCTAGTACCTTGCCCATTATTTAAACAAACTAATCCTTTTGATTCCATTAGCTCATCTATTACCTGCCCATTATAATCTGTTGTCTCCGCTCCCCATAACGTATTATGAGCATTAAAATCACGACACCATATTACCTCATTTCTTTGTTCACGCCTTTCTAATTCTTCTATCTTAAGTCTTTTACAGGGATTATAAAGATTTATAACAACAAATTTCCTTTTATCCACCCAAACCGCTACAACTGCTGCTTCTAGATCAAATTTGTGATTAATGAATAACCTACCATAAGACAGTCCTTTGATAAAGATTGCACATCCCCCTCCCTGACCACCATCTCTGTCTTGTCTTATTGAATTGTATCCCCTAATATTAAAGTCCAAGTGTGGTTTCAGCTATGTCTCTTGGATGCAAATCACATCTGGTTTCTCGCTTAACTGTTGTATAGATGATTTAAATTCCTGGCCATTCACAACAAGGCTTCTAGCATTCCATTGTAGAATAAGGAGAACCATTACACTTATCACCAAGTTGCAAGAAGCCATCATTGGAAGCTAGCATATCATGTAACATTTCTACAGCTAAATCCTTCACACCCAAATATTCATCCACTGCTTCCACTATAGTCTTCAGCCTTGACCCCTTTTTTGTCTGTTGTAAAGTAACATTTACAACCTTTCCAATAAAGGCTACAATAGTTGTACTTATCCACAATTAACGTATCGTCTTTTACTGCACACTTATGTGAACATGTCATAGGACTCACCTTCGGCACCTGTGGTAGTTTGGGAAAATATCTTGTAGAGATTATGTTTGTGGTTAGCTGTGAATTTACTGCCATGCTTTGCAATACATGCTTTGCTACTTCAGCACATGACACTTTGTTAATCTGGATTTCCTTTGCTATTTTTTGTACCTCACACCCTTGAAATGCTGCACTATGCTCTCCACTACAATTACAGCATTTTAGCTTGTCATCAGCTGCACATCCACCATATTCATGTTCTCCAGCAAATATAACACATCTTGATTTGGCTTTACACTGATCTGCTATATGTCCTATTCTCTGACACTTAAAGCATTTCAATGGCTTCGGAACATATTCTCTGACAAGGAAACTAGGGCACCCGATCATTACCTTCTGTGACATATTTCCCTCAAACTGAAGCAGAACTGATAAACTGTCGACCAGTTTACACTGATATCTAATTGGAAGATGCCTCACTACCGACACTTTTCCCCCTTTAATTTTTTTCCTGAGTTCTTCCAGACTGATATCTAAGAGAACCCCACTTATCACTCCGCATATCTTATTTGTCCCAGGAACATGGCTTTTAATTTGGATTCCATTCAGCGTCTTCATTTTGAATATCTTGTCGCATTGAACAGCATTAACAACACTTAACAACAATCTTCCTTTGTTCAAAAACCTTGCCTGCTTAATAGGCCCAATCTCATGTTGAATAGCTTTTGTGAGTTTCACTGGATGTAACTCACCACTAGAATGATCTCCAAACTCAATAACATGTTGGTTGTTTTCCTTTCACCACATCTAGCACACCTTCTTCTTCCTTTACATGTCATAGCAGTATGTCCAAATCTCTGACAATTAAAACATCGTACAGGTTTTCGGCACGTGCTCCCTGACAGAGTAGGCCATGTATCCTAGCATCACTTTCCGTGGGAGGATTTCTCCATCAAACTCCAACAGTACGCTTTCACTATCTGCCCTCACCCCTCCCCTGAACACATGCAACCTCCGTGCTTCCTCCAGCCTCCCACCTTTCAAATTTGCTTTTGGTACCATTATCACTTTATACTTCCCTACCTCTTTCATCCTATAAGGCCTTCCTCTCTGCTCTACACTTCTACACACAATCAACAGATTCCGCCTCTCAACACGTTAGCCAGTTTAACCTCACCAACCTGTTTTTTTTATATCGTAGTTAACTTAGATTGAACACCATTCCCTTCGCTGAACCTGAGTATCACCTTGATTTCGTTTCCCTCATCCCCCGTTTCACCACTTCTTCCTCCGGCGCTAGTCGTCACTTTCCTAAGTTTCTTTGCACCAACTTCGGCAGAGGTATTTCCTCGCTTTTCTCTTGATCTCTCAGATTCCAGGCTAACTTCCATACTGTCCTCACTCTCACCTCCCTCTGAATCGCCCCACTCTGGCCCATTCCCAGCATGGCTGTGCCTACCCGCTGCAGTTTTCGCTGTTCGGTCAGGTCTTCCCATGTTTATCAGAGAAATCCCTTTTTTCCTCCGATGTCAACCCCCGTTTCTTCTCAGATTCATCGAACGATTCGCCATTTCTACTCACTTGTAAACTTTTTTTTACCACTGACAGATATGAGCGACGTTTGAAAGACCGCCGCCGTACCACACTTCCGCGTCCAAACCACGTCCAGTCTCGTCCAGCGGAAACAGCAGATCAGTCATGCGAGTTAAATGTTCGTTACGTCAGAACTTGTTAAGCAAAACTGTTTCCGTCTACCACTCAGCGCATAACTCTTTTTCGAAAAAAGGCAAAAATCTCCTCAAGCGAGCGTAAAGACCTTTTTGCGAAATTGAGGAAGGTTTTTCATATTTTGCCATTTCCATAAACCTTTTCTAATGCGATACTTCAAAATGCGCATGAAAATACATTATGGAAACACGGCGACTGATGGTCACAGGTGGAACGCAGAACGAAGGAGAGAGAAAGAGAGAGACATGCTACTCTGAAGGAAGAAAGCAAGCGCCGCCATCCAGAGGGCCTGAGAAAGGCTGTAGCCCTAGCGGAGGACCACTTAGCCCTTCCAGCAAGAGGCCGGCGGTCCATCCAGTCCCGGCCCCGCGAAGGAAACTGGCCCAGGACACACCCACATACACCTCCATACAGCAGCCCATAACCCCTACACCATGTCTCCACACTAAACCCTTCCTTTTCCCTACTCCAGAGCCCAGCTTCAGCCTCTGCTCTCCCAAACCCACGGGGGCACCCCAAAGCCAGGCCAGGAGTGCTGGCGGTGCAGGAAACCGGGCCACTGGCGGAGGGAATTTCCGTTGATGGATGTGGGCCAGGTGGTCCGGGTTCTTGGTCTGTCAGCCGCCTCGCCCCATCCAGATGGGAGATACAGTGTGCAGGTACGTATGCAAGAGGGTATATATCAGGCTTTGGTGGACACAGGCTGCATGCAGATGCTGATCCACCAAACCCTGGTTTGGACCGGGGCATAGGTAGAGATATCATTGGTGGAAATTCGGTGTGTGGATGGGGATATTCACAAGTACCTGGTGGTGGCCATTTACATAAAATATCGGGGGGGGGGCATAAAGTACAGGCCGCAGTTAGAGCGACAGCCAGGGTGGTGTGAGTGGTCTACGGTGTTAAGTGGTGACGTGAGCTCTTCTGAGTCAGGCAAGGGGGAGTCAACCATGGATTCAGTGTTGTGCCCAGCGGAGGACTTCCCCATCAAGCAGACTGGGGATGACACTGCACTTTGCCCTTAACCGTGTGATGACAATCAACGGTCAACCCGATTGCCGTGCTCAGTCCTCCATATTTTGCGTCTATTCAAGACTGGTTATATCAACTGAGTGGTGACACTCAAGCTGGGCAAGAAACCACGCAGTTGTTGGCACTGAAGGGCCGTCGGGAACTGATCTTTCAGGCGGCCCATCAGAACCCCATGGCATGTTACCTCAGTTACAATACAACATTCGACCAGATAATGGCTGGATTCACAGCGACGTGCGGCAGTGGTATGCTTCTTGCCGGGAATGTCGATTGGTAAACCTGCCGGCCACCCCAAAAGCGCCATTGCACCCATTACCATTAATGAGATCCCGTTTAGTGCATTGGCATGGACCTCGTCAGGCCATTAGACTGGAGCGCACAGAGATACCGCTTTGTGTTAGTCATAGTGGATTATGCAATACACTATCCCAAAGCCATGCCATTGCACAACATCTCAGCTAAAAGCATTTTGCAGGCACTGTTTCATGTAATCTCCTGCATCAGAATCCCGAAAGACATTCTGACGAACCAGGGCACATCGTTTATGTCATGTACACTACGTGAAATATAAGAACTATTGGGCATAAAAATCAATCCGCACGAGTGTGTATCACCTCCAGACAATGTTGCTCATGGAACGGTTTAATAATCCATCCATTATCCAACCCACTTATCCTGCTCTCAGGGTCACGGGGATGCTGGAGCCTATCCCAGCAGTCATTGGGCGGCAGGCGGGGAAACACCCTGGACAGGCCGCCAGGCCATCACACAAGGCCAACATACACACACACACACACACACACACACACACACACATTCATACCTAGGGGCAATTTAGTATGGCCGATTCACCTGACCTACATGTCCTTGGACTGTGGGAGGAAACCGGAGCGCCCAGAGGAAACCCACGCAGACACGGGTAGAGCATGCAAACTCCACACAGAGGACGACCCGGGACGACCCCTAAGGTTGGACTACCCCAGGGCCTTCTTGCTGTGAGGCGACCGCACTAACCACTGCGCCACCGTGCTGCCACCGTTTAATAAGACATTCAAAAATATGATTCATAAGTTCGTGCACGAGGATAGCCGCAATTGGCATAAATGGCTGGATGCTCTGTTGTTTGCAGTGCGGGAGGTACCCCGGGCCTCCATGGGGTTTTCCCCCTTTGAATTGGTGTTTGGCAGAACGCTTAGAGGTGTGTTGGACCTAATTAAAGAAAGCTGGGAGGCTGGTCCAAGCGCCAGTAAAAATGAAGTAGAGTACATCCTGGACCTGAGAGCAAAGCGCCACACACTGGGGTAGTTACCATGGGAGAATTTGCTCCAGGCCCCAAAACAACAGCAGCGCCTGTATAACAGAGGAGCGTGACTGCATCAATTTGCACCGGGGGAGAAAGTCCTCGCATTACTTCCAACATCCAGCTCCAAATGACTTGCCAAGTGGCAAGGACCCTTTGAGGTCACACGGCGGGTGGGGGATGTCGATATGAGGTTGTGCATAGTGAGATGGGAGGCGCGACACAGATTTTTCACCTCAATACAATACAATCAACTTTTTTAATCCCTCTAGGGCCAATTTGCTTGGAGCAGCTTGCTGTACACAAAACACAGTAACATAAAAACAAACAAATAACACAAACAAGAAATAATAACACTCTGTGGAGCTAAATGTGGGATAAAATCTATACGATCTATAAGTAATTAATATTGATCAGATAGATGAACTTGATCCTAATATTAATATTAATGTTGATCAGCTAGATAAACTTGATTGATCTTGAAACACAATGAAATAAACTATATACACAATAAAATAAACTTGATAAAAACAATAAAATAACCTTGGTTAAACACAATAAAACAATCGGGGAAAAACACTATGGAGCATTTCGTAGTTGAACTGCAGAGGGAATAAAATATCTAGAATAACAGTTAGTTTTACAAGCAGGTAAAACAATGACGCCCTGATGGCGACGGAGAAAATTCCCTTGTGAGTACATGTCCAGAAGACGCAAAAATACTTGCTGCTTTCTAGAGGATTTGTTGGTTGCCAAAAAAAAAATCAGATCTCTTTGTTTCACTCCGTTGATCTTAGAACAGATTTTAACAATGCTGTTTGGGTGGCACGGTGGCACAGTGGTTAGCGCAGTCGCCTCACAGCAGGAAGGTCCTGGGTTCAAGCCCCAGGGTAGTCCAACCTTGGGGGTCGTCCCGGGTCGTCCTCTGTGTGGAGTTTGCATGTTCTCCCTGTGTCTGCGTGGGTTTCCTCCAAGTGCTCTGGTGTGTGGGCCCTGTGATGGACTGGTGGCCTGTCCAGGGTGTCTCCCTGCCTGCCGCCCAGTGACTGCTGGGATAGGCTCCAGCATCCCCATGACCCTGACAGCAGGATAAGCGGTTTGGATAATGGATAGAATGGAATGGATGGATGTTCAGGCTGTTTCTGTCTTTTACCATGAAGCTGTGAAACCAGCAGCTCAAAGAAAAACTCAGGAGACTCAATAAAAGATTGATAAAAGCGACAGAGGATGGCGGGACTGACAGAAAAGGAATTTAGTTTGCGGAGAAGGTGAATTCTCTGTTGCCCCCGCTTCACAATAGCCTCAGTATTCACATCAAATTTAAGTTGGTCATCAATAATAGTACTCAAATATTTGTACGATGTAACCATTATGTATGATGCACTCTTTGGCTGCATCTCTGTTACTTCCAAAACCAATCAGTTCCTTGGTTTTAGAAACATTTAAGTCCAAAAAGTTGTTATCACACCAAGAAATAAAATCCGTGAGAGCATTCTCATGGACTGATTCTGAACCTCTCCTGAAAGCATGGTGAGAGGCGGTCCCAGTTTCTCTGGCCAGGGTGGTATCAGAGAGAGATGAGTTGGGGCCAGAGGTACAAAAAGCGAACAATCCTGACTCCCTCCATTGCGAGAACCATCTCTCACCCCACCAGAAAGCCAAGGTTACCCCGCTGCAGCAGTTGTTTGCTGAGGTGTTCTTCCCCCGCCAGGACACTCAGACCTCTTACAGCACCACATAGTGACATCACCATGACCATGCGCTCACGTCCGTACGATGTGTCAAAGTTTGGTGCCTATCCAATGCTGCGGGTCGACGAACTCCTGCACCAACTCGGCTCGGTTCAGCTCGTTTTTTTACGACCCTGGATTTAACCAAGGGCTACTGGCAGATTCTCTTGTCTCCAAAATCGAAGGGGGAAAAAAAAATCGCTGTCTCTACGCCAGATGGTTTTTACCAGTTCATGACACTTCCATTCAGACTGTTTGGAGATCCGGCTACATTTCAGCACCTCATGGACCAGATACTGCGCCCACACTATCTGTATGCTCCTGCCTACTTAGATGTCGTTATCATCCACAGTAGCAGCTGGGACCAGCAAATGCAGCCGGTGGCAGCGGTGCTTGTGTCCTTGAGGCAAGTGGGGCTCACAGCCAACCTAAAGTAGTGCACAGCCGGACGGCAGGAGGTACGGTATCTGGGGTTCCACTTAGGTGATGGGCTGGTGCGTTCCCAGATAAGACCACAGCAATTGTGGCCAGCCCAAGGCCTGAACGTAAAAAGCAGGTCAGGGCATTCCTGGGACTGGCCGGTTACTACAGACGGTTCAACCCCACTTTTGCGGTGCTGACTAGTTCACTGACTGACTTCACCCGAAAGGCTGCCTCAGATCCAGTCCAGTGGACAGAGCCGTGTCAGGTGGCATTGGAGAGGGTAAAGCAAGCCCTCTGTGGGGAGCCGCTGCTCCACACTCCTAACTTCTCTGTCCCTTTTGTCTCGCAAACCAACACGTCAGACAGAGGGCTGGGAGCCGTTTTGTCCCAGGAGGTAGGGGGAGTCGATCGCCCGGTGCTGTACATAAACCACAAGTTGGCCAAGAGTGAGTGGAAATACAGCACCGTAGAGAAGGATTGCCTGGCCATCAGTTGAGCAGTCGGCACCCTCTGCTTCTACCTCCTAGGGAGCTCATTCGCCCTCTATTCGGACCATGCCCCACTCCAGTGGCTCCACTGTATGAAGGGAGCCAACGTGTGGATCACCTGTTGGTATCTGGCATTACAGCCATTTAAGTTCATGGTGGTCCATAGGCCAGGGGTGCAGATGATCGTGGCTGATTTCCTCTCGCTCTGGGCGGATTGGATGTCAGCTGTCAGCTGGATGTGGCCCCGGCCAGTCGGGCGAAGGGAGTATGTGGTAGTGGGGTGTGGTTTAGCCTCACCTGCAAGTGGAGAGAGAGGGGGCATGGGTCGCGGGAGAGCAGATGCAATAGCGAGGTCAGGCTCAGGTTTGTTCAGTCCAACAACCTGCCTTTATATTCTGCAGTGACGCTGGGATGGACACTGACTGACACTGACAGTCACAGGCGGAATGCAGAAAGAGAGAGAGAGAGAGAGAGAGAGAGAGAGAGAGAGAGAGAGAGAGAGAGAGAGAGAGAGAGAGAGAGAGAGAGAGAGCGCTTTGAAGCTTTAAAAGAAGAAAGCAAGACAGCAGCTCCTCCAGCACCAGAGCGCACTGGCCCATGCAGAGTGAGAGGAAAAGAAACAGAGACCCTATTAAATAAGAACGCCTGTCAAACCGCCTAACCTGTGTCCGTCCCTCCATCCCAAAACCCTCCTGTGGCACAAAACAGTAACCTTACTCGTTTGTGATTTGTATCTGTTCCCCACCCTTGGCTTTTGAATTGGCATCACCCCTCATCTGTTACATAACACATTATAAACAGCTTGCAACGACAAAAGACTAGAGAAGAACAAAGACCGATAAATACTGCACCCTGAAACAGCCATTCCATGTTTAATTACTTTGCAGACCAACAGCTTTTTCATGCAGACAAAAGATGCCGATTGCCATGGTGGCAATTGGCATGAGGATGTAGTTGAGGACATATGCTTAGATCTACTGTACTTTCACCCCCAATTTACACTCAGTGCGGATTATAATGCTTAAAGTGATACTGACATCAAAATCTGAAAATTCCCATTGATAGGCCATGTTCCAAGTTGGACTCTGAACACGGAGAAATTCAGTGGCCAAAACAGGATGTCTGCGGCCACTCGAGAGAGATTTGTGATTGACTGTAGATGGTGTCCAATGACAAACCATGCCGGTGGATACGTAGACACCAGTCTATTTGCATATAGGGTGTGTCCGTAGCGAGATGCTATAAAACCACGGAGAAGCCGTTCTTTCACCCCCTCCTGCTAGCTACTTAGCTCGAGTTTTTGCTATTTTGCTGAGACTATTATCGATCTTGCTACGACGTATTGCTATCTATCTATATATATATATCTCTCTCTATCTATTTATCTAAATATCTATCATCTATCTATCTAATAGTTATTTGTATCATCGAACATATTGTAGCGAATTCGAGGGGCAGCCCGGGAACCGCCACAGCCGGGACGCGAACCCATATCTCCTGCACCGCGTGAGACATCGCTAACCGCTCGACTAAAGGGTCAGACCCGTTAGTCAAGGACCAACGTGTCTACTTATCCATGCACGTTACAATATTATTTGCCAAGTTGTATTTTTCTGGGAAATCCTACCATAGAACAAAATGGTGGTAGGCCTATGGCATTGCACTGCCGTGCGGCAGGCCTACCACCATTCTTTTCAACGGCAAGTGACAAGCGGTACCAAGCCCCACCCACGCAAACACCCAGGAAAACAGTAGCCAATAGCTTTGAATTCATAAAACCACACCTATTTTCGGTTATGATTCAAACTCCCAATGTTAAAAAAAACGTGTTCAGAAAGGGCATGTCAGTCTCTCTTTAACAACTAACACCAGGCTCCTGGATCCTTGGTCCCTCTCCATGGTCTACCCCTGTAATATTTGTGTGACCTTCTCTATCTATATATCTATGCCAGCAACCATACCAACATGTACCCTGGCTCTGCCAAATGACGGAAGCTAAGCAAGTATGGGCTTGGCTAGTACTTGGATGGGAGGCCTCGTGGGAAAACTGAGTTGCCACTGGAAGTGGTGTTGGTGGGCCAGTGTGGGACAGTCTTCCCTCTGGTCCTAATAAAATATATATATATATATCAAAGAAAAAAAATCCCAATGCCCCAAATGGGGACACTGTGCTGTAGGAGATGTCATCCTTCAGATGACACGTTAAATCGAGGTCCTGACTCACTGTGGTCATTAAAGATCCAATGGCACCTATTGCAAAGAGTAGGAGAATTCCAGTTGTCCTGGCAAAATTCCCAACCTGTCTCACTCCATCTGGCCACCTAATCGTCCTCCCCATGTAATTGGCTCAATGATTCCTCCCTCTCCACCTCAAGTGGATGTGTGGTGAGCGTTCTGACGCAAAATGGCTGCCATGCATCACGCAGGTGGGTGCTACACATTGAAGTGCTTTGGGTGTCTAGAAAAGCGCTATACAAATTTAATGATTATTTATTTATTATACACTCCTTCCATATGCTGCAGGTGGAAAGTAATGTCCTGGCTTCCAGGCTTTGTAATTTACCCCCACATTTCCTCCATTACATCTTTTAAATCTAATTTAAAGATTCATCTCTTTTTACAGTGTTAAGCCCCTCTTTCTATCTCACCTTCTTCTGATTGATCTCTATAGCTTGTAAATGTTTTCTTGCCACGTTCTGATTGTTGCTGCTTGTGTGACGTTATGCTGATACTTTCCATTGTTAAGTGACCTTGAGCTCTGTAGAGGTGTTATATGCATCAAAACTATCCTAATTTTTACCTGAACCTTTCCCACACCAAACCCATACCTAAACTTAACCATTCCTAATGTAAGAATACGAAAGGGTACGATCTGAGAGGATGTAGTGTACAACGTCCTCATTCATCGATATGTTGAAAATGCATCATAAGCATATGACAGAAAGTGATTTGACACATTGACATGTAGTCTCTCAAGGCCAGAAGTATATCAGTATGTACCACGTGTATTCTTGGGAACTGCAAGTGATACGTATATGAACATATTGTCTGCGAGACTGGAATTCACACGAAACAAGTGAAACCTCAAACTAGAATTCCTCTGTACATTGCCAAAACTCACGATAACATTTTCAGTTATTCCATTCCACTATTTTTTTTTGGTCATTGCACAGAGTACATGTACACAAACAACCAAACGTGGAATTGCATGATCTCTGGAAAGGAAAATTTTTTACTTTTGTAAGTGTAAGAAATCAAAGGTGCAAAGAGAAATTAGATGGTACTACTGATAATACTAATACTAGTGATACAGTTCATATATTATGTTAGATATATAGACCTGATCTGATCTTATACAAGATCTGACCAAACTTTTGAAAAAAATAAAAATAAAAAGGTGGAAACGCAGTAAGTTTAATAGGTGAACTAGGTTACTCTCCATCATACTTTGCCATGTTACCCTGTCATTTGTTGGTCTTTTTTGCTGTTTTCCCCCATTAGTCTGGTCAAGAATAACAAACAAACTAATCACAAATAATTTGTCAGAATTCTCACATTTGTAATTGGAAGTAGGGCTAGTACTGAATCACAGAACGTTTAATCAGTTCATCTGGATGATGATGACGATCTGATTCAACTTCTGTGATTTTCTTACCTGGATTACTGAGCATGCGTACAGACATCTAGTACTGCATGCACATTTTCACCGGAGTAGCCAACGTTAAACATTACTTACATCATATCCCGCCTGAACGCTTCACACTGGCACTGGAAAACAGACGCGATTGCACCGGTTCAACAGAGCTGAAGTTAGCTTGTTTGAATCGTGTTTTAGCTAACCGACACCCCGGGAAAGCAAGCGGACACATCAGAAACGCTTAAAAACTCTCATCAACAGACTTGCACCTCTGTCAGGGGTGTTTTCTGTGCACTCCTACCTCGGATGAACCCGCGCGGGCGACTGATGCCCGGATGACGCCAAGGCAAATCTCCCGTCAAGACAGCGACGCAACAGAGACGAGCAGGCGAACGACTTTGACTCTAGACCAGGGCTGGGCAGTCTTATCCAGGAAGGGCCGGTGAGGGTGCAGGTTTTTGTTCCAACCAAGCAGTTACACACCTGATCCCACGAATCAGCCGGAAGAGTCGCGACTGAGGAGCTTGATTAGGAGACACAGGTGTGTAACTGCTTGGTTGGAACAAAAACCTGCACCCTCATCGGCCCTTTCTGGATAAGACTGCCCAGCCCTGCTCTAGGAGACAGCAGGGTATTTAAAACCTGGGTCTTTTATGTGGGCGTTTCAATGGCGATGCATCTTAAATTACTGTAAACTACTAATAAGACACGTTAGCCCCTAGCTAACGGGTCTGACCCTTTAGCCGAGCGGTTAGTGATGTCGCCTTGTGGTGCAGTACACCCCGTATCGAATCCCGCACCGGGCAAGAAAACAACCGGTTACATTACTCCCTGATTGGCGCGATGCTTAAGTCTGTGTTGAATAATGCTCTGTAAACAGCCAGCTAGCTTACTGTAGCGAATTCGGGGGACAACGCAACCACAGGAACTGCCGCGGCCGGGAAAGCGAACCCGTATCGCCCGCACCGCAGGAGACATCGCTAACCGCTCGACTAAAGGATCAGACCTGCGAGCCAGTGGCCAGCGTGTCTACTTATCCATGCACGTTACATTACGTTAGCTGGCTAACGTTAAGCAAAATCTCCCTCCGGCCTGGTTACCAAGGCGGGCAACCCTGGGAGAGGGAATATTTGGGAAAGTGCAGAAAAAAATATATCCTGTCAATATTCTGGCACAAATCTACACAGACGGTGTTATGCCTGTTCGTATATTAGAACAAATGCCAGGGCGCTTGAACTCCAACTCCAGTCAACTTTACTCGTGTCTCCCATGTCACGTGCAGAACAACCACACGGCTTTTTTTTTTACATCCGGGTTCCTCCAGCTACGGATAGCAATAGGGTACAATACACTACGGACGGTGCAGCTAAACGTGAGACTAAAAGTCAGGTTGTGAGTGACTTAGGTGCATCGCATCAGAAGAAAATAGATATTTATACATTTGACCCTAAAAGGGCTTTTTGTAGAGGCTAATGTCCCCCTCAAAGCAAACCTGGATTTGCTTTGCTTTCATGTGAAGCATGTCTTCCTCGTTAAGTAGGTCTAAATGGGTAGTACGCTGGAGTCAGGTCTACGTGAGTGAGTGAGGAAAAGGCCAGGGGCCAAAGGAGAGGCAGCTGTCCTCATACAGGCCTCAACTTTTGTCCCTCGGTTGTACGGAAGTACCAGAGCGTTTCCAAAATAAATCAAAACCAGTGAACACAAACAGACTAATGACCAGTATGTCAACAAACATGGCGGCTGGATCTAACTGGTCATCCACGGGAAAGGGTCTGACTGTCAAATTAATCCGGGTGGCCCTTCTGTACAGTGACCTCTGACCGTCACGCTTCTGGAGTAAGATTAAATAAAGCAGTTAAAAAAATCATTCAACAAAGAAAACCTGCCAGCTGTCAATGTGGCTGCCATGTTGCAGAAACCACCAGTAGTCTACCGGGCTGCCGGCACCTCTTTAATTTCAAAAGGGAATTATTTTCATAGACAGGACGCACAGACGAGAATTTCTGTGGTTATATTCTGTCGTGCTTGAGAGATCCCAACGCTATTAAAGTGGAATCACCCCCAACCCAGTTGGACCTGCCCTTGTCATAGTTGAGGAGTTTTTTTCATAGGGACAATTGGTGGGTTTTTGTATACACTCACGCTCGACTTGTCGCATTATCTCTGCTTCATGTGTTCCTCCCGAGTTTGTTCAGGGTCTTTAACAAAGAAAGTGGCTTATTATCACCCACCGGAGGAGTTGTCTGCACATGTACGATTCGGTAATTGCCGCTGCCGAACAAGCGGACTGAATTAGACCTGACACTGAGCCATTATTAGGAAATGAAATGCTGTTTTTGCAATTATGCGAGTTTGGCAGGGCACAGGGAATCGCCCCTGTAAGGCTCATAAAAAGTTAATCTACGCACATTCACAGAGCTTTGGTGGTGCGGTACAGAAGTTCAGTGTGCAAACGCAAAGGTGTATGAGGTGCACCCACAACAAAACCCAAGAGGAAATTATGAATGAAAAGAGGTTGTTTATGGTCTACGTTCTATCCCAGTAGACGCCTTTGTGTGAATGAGTGTGATAATGATTGTCTTTTTGTACTGAGTCACACTGCTGTAGGCAACACACACCCTCGCCCGGCTGTGCAAGCCGATTCCTGTTACACCACCTCTGCCCTGCAAATCCTGTGCAGTACATAAATTCACCCAAACAAAACGAACCGGATTGGTTGTTCGTTCTGACAGGATATTACAGCTTTCTCGATGAGAGGAATTCAGTGTAGTCCTGTCTTCAAGCCCGTATCTCATAAGTTACCCGCATCTCCAGATATGTTCCTTCGTCATGAGAAACTGATCTCAGTTAGGCCAACTAGACGGACAGATAGCTAGGTGTTAGAAACCCAACTTAACTGAATTTGCATGTAGTTTCTTTGTGTCTGTGTGCACTTGTACTGTGCATACACCAGTCATTCATTTATTTGTGTGCATACCCATGTGTGCTTGTGTATGAGTGAAGACGTGTTTGTGCATATTTATGGGTGAATGTGTGTGTGTGTGTGAATCTTTGTGTACTGTGCATGTCAACCTGTGTTTTGTGTGTGTGTGTGGGGGGGCATAACTCTTGTTCTAACATCCAAACCTGCTCTTGCATCAGCCTTAGCCTTCATTAGGTCGTTTCTTGTAAAGATTATTTTCTGCCTTAATTTGATAGCAGACAGAGAGAAAGAGCGACGGGATGACATGCAGCAAAGGGCCCCGGCCGGGTTCGAGCACAGGCCTCTACGGTGGGGACTCGGCCTTGACAGGTGGTACTCTCTACAAGGTGAGCTACCAGGGCGCCCCCATTCAGTCATTTTTATCATTTTCACAGCTTGAGAAACGCTAACGATACCAGAACTTTCACAAATATTCATGTGGGGGAATACCCCTCAGAAAACACAGCTGAAGGCCAAATACTTTGTATTTGTAAAGTATTTATCAGCATTAACCTCCACGGACTCTCTCTGAATGAGTTGCTGCGTAGACCATTACACGTAATTTCTGTCTCACTTACATTTGTTTGTTTGTTTGTTTGTTTTGGCTGAGAGGTCAATGGGTTCATCCCCCCATTTCTCAACTCAAAAGGGTTACTGGGGCTGGAACGATGCATACTTTTAGGATTTCAAACCTTTAAATGAAATCTGACTCCGGACGACTGTCCCGTGTTAGCCAGCCATACACTGAATTTGAAATGTGGTACTGCTGTCGAGGTTTTTCTCCACGTGGAGGTCCCAACGCAGGAATCCCTGAATCTTTAATCAGCACATATGTCCGCAAATTATTGAAGGATGTTGAGCACTTTCAAGCAAAATTAGAGTATAAACACTTTCCGTCTTTGTTGTTCGTTTAAACCCACAAACTGTGCACACGGCAGCCGACCGGTTCGAAAGTAAACAGTAAGTGAAATGGCGAGGTGACGCTGCCACCACAGGGGGCGCTCTGCGGGATGGGGCCTTTAACACCCGTCTACTCCTATAGGGGGGGGGGCGGTGGCGTTACAGTATTACGGCGTCTCTGAGAACAGTAAGCAGCTTTATTGAACCGAAATGAGACATTGCTTACCTACCTGCCAGCCAGCTGATGCTAATACAACATGGCAGGGTAGGGCAGCTCAACGCTACTTTCTCAGCCTCCCCATGTAATTGGTAACCCGGCACCCCAGCTCACATGGGTAGCTTGAGGAGCAGGTCCCTGTAAAACAGGCAGGGTCAATCCTACATGGGATTGTCCCACTCGCTGAAAAAGCATGTGACAAGTCCAACAAGTCGTTCTCTTGCAGGGGGCGAGGCCGAGGCCCGTCCGGCCTATTAGACTGCGGTGCATTGTGTTCGCCGCGGCTTTGACCTCGCCCTGGCAATGCTGTCTGTGTGACAGTGACAGTAGCAGACTGTGGCACTGAAATTAATGGCATTAACGTCCCGCATTCCAGAAATACGATAGGCGACTGGGAGGTGACCTTTGCACAACAAGGGCAACCAACTTCACAAATTTGCACAAAAAAAAAATGTACGTTTCACTGAGACCCCTGAGAATTTCACGGCTTAAGAATAATGAAAAAAGCGGAGAGCAAAACAACTATGTAATGCTAATAGGATATTGCAAGGATTAGCATGCATGCATGCATGCTATTAGTATGTATTAGCATTTATGCACGCCATTTCATACTCCCACCAATTACACATTACACGTTATGAAACTGCATCACAGCGGCTGATTATGAATTATCGCATGCCAGATGCACGGTCTCAATATTATCGCATACATTACAGGGTCCCTCGGGATATTTTTTACTACTAACACCCATTTTTGAATCAATAAATCTATAAAAATAGAAGAAGAAAAAAAAACACCGTGATCATTGAAAATCAGTAAGTGCTCCGAAAAAGAGGAGCAATCATAACGTGATGATGAGGTGATCCGGGTCCGTCGATGATGATGATGATAACCTTGATTGTCCTACTATCATGATATATTAATGTAGCCGCATCGTTAAAAACACACCTATCTGTGACCTCTAGGTCACACGGGATGTCAGGCCGAGAAAACAGCGAGACGTGTGCTAAATTAGACACCATTAGACATTATTAGACGTCATTTACAACACGCAGCGTTTGTACCTGCAAGACGATTCTTGCTTTAAACTGGCCGGCGAGTTTCCTGTTTGCTCTGTTTTGATCAGCGCCGTTATTATAGGAGCCATTAAGGGTCAACACATGGGCCGCACACAAGCTCCCCTATACAGCAGGGAGTATCCAGGCCATAGATTAGCGCGTCGAGAAAGCTGACATCTGGAAACGTACACAAACATAAATTAGGTCCAGATTTGGAGTTGACAAAACATTACTCCTGTTAAGATGTGTGGGATGTTAATGAAGTGTTTCTGCCGCCTTTTTTTTTTTTTTTAAACCTACATGCACGTTGCACGGCACAGTAGGCTGAGAATTATAAAGTACTGGATTATTTACACCATATGATCATAAAATACTTGCAAAGACTGCAAACTGTGTTCATTTAAAAAAAATTAAAATAAAAATCAGTGGTCAAAGGTGGTAAAGATGCACAGATGTATGAAAAATTCCTGTTTGGCCTTTGTGCCGTCCCACAACGATTCTCCTGAATTTCTGCAAGCGAGCGAAGTTCTGCAGTGAGCACTTGGTGTCCCTGGGCTTTGGTTATCATTTATGCAGTCATATTAATGTTATGAACGGGGCTAGGGTTAGCCCAAGGTCAATGCAGGAAATGTCGATATGAGAATATCTCTTACATTCAGAAGTCAGGACGTCTCGCTACCTACCGCACTGAGACAGGGAGGTGTAAATACGGGAGACAATTCAGACTTGTGACGCTACTCTACATAACACAACGCCTGTGACTTGGTATTCCTTCTTTATATTTCTTCCTGGCTATGCTCATCAATAAGGGGGGTGGATAAGCGATGGCTCACGGTTCGCTTGTCTCCACACCGTGAGCTGCGTTTCAAGACAAGCAGCAGAAATGAAATGAAGTCTTGTGAATCTTTAAAACCAATCAGAGATTAACCCCAATTAACGTGTCATGGCAGACCTGCATATAAATTCCTCAACTGATACTTTTACATATGGTGCATTTCCATATGTCCCATAAGTAAACGTTGGTTTGGCAGAATAGCTATTCGACTCAGAAGTAGCATTACACTGCCCTCTAGCGTTTATTTATACTCATTACAACTTACTATATCTACATTATCAGGGAGTAAAAAATATTAGATCTGATTATTTGAGCAGTGAGTTTGTACTTAGCTGAAATGACTCAAACGCTGGTTAAATTCACTGACAAATGCAAAATGTGGTGTTGATACAACATTTATTTACGTGGTATTGTGAACATAAAAATATAAGTCTTCCATATCCTTGTCTTTCCTCGTGGTTATAAAGTGTGGGAGTGTGATTGTCAGGTGCATACAATAAAAAAGACAGGCTTACAAAGGCTGAAGGTTTACGTACTCAATGTTATCTAGAGCGCTGCACAGATACACAGTAGATTATATTATACGTAACATGGAGGGTGGTTATTTGACGGCCAGCCAACCAGCTTCCCTACATTTCCCACTGCGACGCACCAACAACGAACCGCGTGTTATTGTCATGATAAATTGAATTATGTGCTATAGAAAAAGGAAAGGATGCCTGTCCTGTCACTCTTCTCCGGATGAGTTCTAGAAGTTTCTCAGCAGCCAGGTGGGGGACCTATCTCCCGAACGCACAAAGTAGCCCCACCACCAGGGCTTCTCCGACCGCTCCGCCTGATTCTGACTCAGCTCGGAGACAGTGTAGCGCTCATACTGGTTGTAAGGGTCAAAGCGGTCGTAGGTGCCCATGGACGGGAGGCCGTAGTCCTCCTCCTCCTCCTCCTTGACCATGTCGGGCTCCAGGGTGGCCTTCTGCAACACAAAGTCCACCCTGCCCGCCTGACGCATGTGAGCCGGTAGGTGGACCTTCTTCATGGCTCGGGTGTAGCCCGGGGCCTTGGCGATCAGGACATGGACGCCGGGGGTGAGAAGGCGCCAGTAGTCTCCGTTTTCAGCTGTAGAAAGAGAGGAGAGGTTGCTTTTTGACATAAGAGGCCACAGGTCGCTTTTTTTGAAAAGGGCAAAACCGTTTTGTCACTTTTTTCATAGTGTGGCTATACGACAGGGATCTACACCGGACCAGAAACTGGACTCCCCTACAAAGCTTTGCTGATGGCTTTTGCGAACTCGATACCTGAAACGTACCAGCGTTCCCTCAGTGGAAGTGACGCTGCTCGTTAGTCCGTTGATCAGTTTTACCTGTGGTGATGTCATGTCTTATTCCCATGACTGATATCCTCGCCCCTTTGATCCCGTTCCCGCTCTCGTCTCTTACAAGGCCTTTGATGCCGCGATGGGCCTGTGTAACACAACACCACACAAGACACATCAGCCAAAACAGGCCTTTTCACCCTCGTGCACCTGGGGAAAAGAGCTACAGTCAAAACACAAGGACACATTGTGTAACAGATGGGAAGCACAGCCGTTGTGTTGACTTGGGCGTGTGACGTGAACAGAACGATACGGGCGTCGTAAATTTGTAATCGGAAGTAGGTCTTGTATTGACTGCACGTTTTCAGTTGAGTAGCTAACATTATATATCATTTACATCATATCCAGGCTGGACTCTTAACACTGACATTGAAAAACAAACGCTTCTGCACCGGCTCAACAGAGCTAGCGTTAGCTCGTCTGGAGCGTGTTTTAAGCTAGCAGACAACCCAGAAAAACTAGCTGATACATCAGAAACACTTAACGTTTATCAAAACACTGATTTGTTTGAACATGTTGAGGATGATGGAGCGCGTCTCACTTGGATCTCTGTTAATGGTGTTTGTGAAATCCTACCGTGAACGAAACCTCATGGGCAATGCCAAGTGATGGAATATGAGGGACAGACTAAGAGAGAATAATGGTGGGGGTGCAGCAAAAAATGCAATCTGCCAATTTTGCTACCAATTGGGATAATGTTAAATAAAAAAGCAACACATTTAATATTTTAAGATGATTTCACTCACAAGCATTTTTGGAGGCGTAACCCCCCCCCCAAAAAAAATCTACAGCTAAACAGGAGATTATCTAGAAACTGAGCGGATTTTCATGGTGATACAAGATCAGCTAAATCCAATTCTAGCCATGCTAGTCGAGTACCCTCCCAAACTACGCGGGGCAGAACTACGTAGCAATAACAGGAAATTAGGACACGCTCTCACCGACTCCATAAATGAAAGCAGTGCCTCCTTGTTTTCTTGCCAGCCGCTGTACAACTCCTCTTCAGCAGGGAATCTATCACAACCCAAGTCCACAGTTACCTCAAAGCAGTTGGTGTGGAGATAGTTGAAGTCTTGCATACCTGACCAAGGGCAGATATGAAAAATAAGAAAATAAAGCAAAAGCGTATAACTGCAATGGCCCCATAGAAATTAGCTTTCACCTTTGTACGGATACCCATCAATACTGTAAACTGTACATATTCCTATTATAAGAACTGAGGAGCCATACTGTCCTGTAGCATCTGGGACTGATAGATATTGACTGGTTTGTTAAGTGTTCACGTCTGAAATTAAAGACCCCCTCTCCCCCCCCCCACACACACACACACTATCCAAATTTCTACATTTACAGACTGCTACGGCCCCAGTGCCGTGTGTTGAGTATGTGTGCAATTCCCTCTTGTATACAAGCCTAGGGTTTGTTTTTATGGGAGGGGGTGTTAGGGTCCTAGTGCCGTGTGTTGTGTCTGTGTGTGATTTTCCCTCTCCAGGTAATGCCTCGCCTCCCGTGGAGCTGCTGGTTGAGCCCAGGTGATTCCAGTCCCTCATCGGCTGGGTATAAAACTTGGAGAGAGACGCCCAGTGGGCCATTGTTGGCAGCCAAAGAGAGAGAGAGAGAGAGCTCTTTTGTTTGTAGTCAGCACTGCTGGAAGAGAAGGGTGAAACCTGTGCTAACTCCGTCAGCAGGAGGGTGAAACCTGTGCTAACTCCGTCAGCAGGAGGGTGAAACCTGTGCTGTTGTTTTTGTTTCTTTTTTCAGTCTGATCTGACTTTTGGTTATTTAAGAGCCAGCGCCTTCAGTTGCTCTTTTGCTGTACATACTGGCTTAGGGTTAGTTTTTGTTAATAAACTTGTTTGTTTTTTTACACCTGGTTCCGCCTCCCACCTTTCTTATTCCCCCGGGATACTTCTCTTTTTCTTTACTTCCCCTCATCCCCTGGACCTTTAACGGGGAACGTAACACAGACCAGCCAAAGGTTACGTGAATATCAGCTACATTACGGTGTTACGTCATGTGAATATCAACTATATCACATGTTTATGTTTTGGGAATAACCACGACAAATTATAGTTGTTATTCACATAACTGAACGGTAGAGGTCAGCATGTAGCTAGAAATTACACTTTGTTTTCTCTCTTTCAATAGCGGGGGGGAGGGGGAATAAGAGAGAGGGGGGAGTGAGAGAGAGGGGGAGTGAGAGCGAAAGAAAGGGAGAGGGCGTGAGAGAGCGACAGAGGGGGGAGTAAGAGTGTGACAGAAAGAGGGGGGAGTTAGAGAGAGGGGGTGAGAGCGCAACAGAGAGGGGGAGAGGGGGAGTAAGACAGCGACAGAGGGGGAGTGAGAGAAGGGGGGAAGTGAGAGTAATGGAGAGGGGGATTGAGAGAGCGATGGGGGGAGTGAGAGAGGGGGCTTGAGAGAGCGACAGAGAGGGGGAGTAAGAGCAACAGAGAGAGAGGGAGAGAGGGAGAGAGTGACAGAGACAGCGAGCGAGAGAGGGAGAGAGAGAGAGAGAGAGAGAGAGAGAGAGAGAGAGAGAGAGAGAGAGAGAGAGAGAGAGAGAGAGAGAGAGAGAGAGAGAGAGAGAGAGACAGACAGAGAGACAGAGAGAGAGAGAGACAGAGAGAGAGAGAGAGAGAGAGAGAGATCATCCACATCCAACTTTTGTAACATCCATCCATCCATTATCTGAACCGCTTATCCTGCTCTCAGGGTCACGGGGATGCTGGAGCCTATCCCAGTAGTCACTGGGCGGCAGACGGGGGGGGACACCCTGGAGAGGCCGGCAGTCCATCACACAGGGCCACAGTTTCCTTTATTCAATTTACGATAGACTAAAACTTGACCACTTTGAAATACAAATAGGTGAGCTTTTAGATGGTCTTTTACTTCCTGCTACAACACATGCTGAAGATACTGGGTCAACTGATGCGTCACTATTCTGAGAGCAATCTCTATTGGCAACATCTATTAACATCTATTAACATCTATTAACATCTATCAGCACCTCTCATTGGCAGATTAGTCAACACAGCAAGTCAAGTTCGGTTTAACACCAAGTAAGTTTGCATATACAAGGAATTCAGCTGGATTCGCCGTGGTACACCGTGTTTCCCCGTTTACTTACCCCCCGCGACGCTGAGCCTCTTGGCTCCATTGACAATCCCTCCCTCACTGTGACGAGACGTGCCGCACCACTCGGTGTCGTTTGCCATTGTGGGATGAGCGTTAGCGTAGGTTCTGCTGAGCAGCTTGAACACCTGTGGAGGTTGAAAGCTGATGAACGAGGGTAAACGTGAAAAGCAAAACACGTACACAAGCTAAACGCTTCCACTGTCACTTCACTGCCAGCCATGACGCTTTTACAATGAATCGTTCAACACAAGCTTTGTCTTTAACACACTGAGACACTATTAGGTGAAACAACCACGATTTTCAACTGTATCGCTCTCTCTCCATAAATACACACACACATGTTGTAGGGATAACACCCCGTTAACAGCCATAATACTGTTCACTCCTCTGTGTGTCTCTGAAACACCATTGGGATTATGTGGCAAGGTGTCCACCAGTGATGTCACTGGGGGACAATTTTAAAACTACAACCCTTACTTCCTGGTTTGCGACTATCTCCAGTTATCAGAACAGACTCTATTGTCTAGGAAAATGCAAATGACGTCAGAACACACAGCTACTGCAGTAGATGTCACTGACTGTCATATAAGGACGATGAGAGACGGCAATTGTCCGCCAGTGACGTCATTTTCCCTCACAATTTCGGAGACAGACAGAAAACTGCTCAGCTTGAGTGTTATCCCTGCAGCATATACACAGAGATAATGTTGAAAACTAAGAAAGTTCCCCTTCTGAGGTTTAGAGGGCGACACATTACAGGAGAGAAATGGGCCAGCGAGAACACGCGTGTCCCAAAAGTGAACTGGAATCACCCATCTCTGAGCACTGATCCCCCTCCCTTTCTCTCCCCAATTGTACCTGGCCAATCCCCCCCCCCCCCCGCTCTCTGAGCTGTCCCGGTTGCTGCTCCACCCCCTCTGCCGATCCGGGGAGCGCTGCAGACTACCCACATGCCTCCTCCGACAGGTGGAGTTCTTTTCACCTGACAGTGAGGAGTTTCGCCTGGGGGATGTAGTGCATGGGAGGATCACGCTGTTCCCCCCAGTTACCCCTCCCCTCTGAACAGGCGCCCCGACCAACTAGAGAAGGCGCTAGTGCGGCGACCAGAACACATACCCACATCCGGCTTCCCACCCACAGACACGGCCAATTGTGTCTGTAGGGACGCCCGACCAAGCCGGAGCCAACACAGGGATTCGAACCGGGATCGCCATGTTGGTAGGCAACAAAATACAGTGCTATGCTACTCGGATGCCCTTTTTTATCATCCTCCACCACCCATCGTTGGTAGCCTGTTGTGCAGTGTCATCCACTGACCTAATATTTGGATATCAGCTCAACCCACTTGGAAACGCCAACATGGCAGCAGGGTAGAAATTCACAAGGACCATCAGTACGATGGGGAGTTGCGAGATACTCTGGACTCCCACCTTCATCCATCACATCTAACATGGTATAATTCCCCCTCTCTTCTCCGTATGACCTCTTCCCTACATCAAGCAAGTAGGAAAAACGTGTTCCCAGATCCAGTTCACCTGTTCGTCTGGAGCGGGGGACAACAGGTTGTGCCCCAGAGGGTGTTTGGAGAGATCATAGGGGTAGGACACCACCAGGTCTCCTCCGTGGAAGTTAGCGGAGAGCACAAAGGGAAGGGACCGTATCCATTTCATCACGGCGTAAGTCTCCGGCGCCACCTGATTGACAGCATCATTGACATAAAGCATAACATTAGATTATAAAACAAAAAAAAATCAAAATCGGTCCTGATGAGAACACGTTCTGGCTTGAAGTGAAATCCTGAAGTCTCCTCGTTGCCTCTGCAGGTGAAATATCTTGCTGCCACAGCACTTTGACTGCTGACTAGTATTCCCCTGTATAATAAGCTCCTGTGTTGTCTTATATGTACGGAGGATATATATGGATAAGGAGTCGTACTGTACCTTACCAAACCAGTAAGAGTCTGGGATTGGGACGTGGTCGGTGCGGTAGCGCTTTTGCCGCCGCCGGCTGTAAACGACGGACGTCAAGTCGGGGAAGTTTCTGTTCAGGTCGATGTTCTGGGCGTTGTTGCGGCCGACATTTTCCCAGCTGTTGTATCTGGAACTCTGAAATCGATGCTTAACGTTAGACGACATCCATCCATCCATCCATCCATCCCTCCATCCATCCATTATCCACACCGCTTCCCCTGCTCAGGGTCCCAGCAGTCACCGCGCGGCACTGCGCGTGTTAAACAACGTGCGTGTTCACAAAATAAACAGAAGATTCAGGAACCTGGAAGACGTATCAGGGACGCACTGGACCCGTATGGCCACCGACAGGGATATCATCATAACAACGGTAACGTTAAATTAGAGTACTTTACTTGTTGTCAGACGTGTCTTTGTACATCTCATCATTTTAGGCAGCGGCGTTTTGAGGTATTTAGCCCAGATTTAGCCGGTTGGAAATTCTTTACCAACAGGTAAAACGTAAATCACTAAGCCCTATTTTCATGTTTTATTTATTTATTTATCCCCCCCCCCTTTTTCTCCACAATTGTACTTGGCCAATTACCCCACTCTTCCGAGCCGTCCCGGCCGCTGCTCCACCCCCTCTGCCGATCTGGGGAGGGCTGCAGACTACCACATGCCTCCTCCGATTCATGTGGAGTCGCCAGCCGCTTCTTTTCACCTGACAGTGAGGAGTTTCACCAGGGGGGGCGTAGCGCTTGGGAGGATCACGCAACCCCCCCGTAACAGGCGCCCCAATCGACCAGAGGAGGCGCTAGTGCAGCGACCAGGACAAATATCCACATCCGGCTTCCCACCCGCAGGCACGGCCAATTGTGTCTGTAGGGACGCCCGACCAAGCCGGAGGTAAGACGGGGATTCGAACCGGCAATCCCCGTGTTGGTAGACAACGGAATAGGCCGCCCCGCCACCTGGACGCCCCGGGATCGTACCTTTAATTCACCGGGAGAATTGGTCAAGCAAGTTTGTCTACTAAATCTCAATGATGCAACAACAACAACAATATTACTAAATTTCATTTATATCTGATTTTTCCAAACAACTTTTCCAAAGTGCTTGACAAAACACCTGTATCATCTACAAATGATCCGTCTAATCTGGTTCTGCTTGGCGAAATATAAGCACACAAATCAATCTGTAGGACAAATGATTACAACTCTTTCATACAATCTCTCCTTTGTTTGTGTGTCTCTTTCTGCTTAAAAATGAATAATCCTTGCACACTTATCGTTGCTTTTTTTAAATTAATTTTTTATATAAATTTATTACTAGTTTTTCCCCTTATCCCACCCGATTAACCCAATGGCATATGGCCGGGAGTCTTGTGGAATAACTCCCCTGGCTCACGTTTCCTCAGGAAGGAGATAGTCGTTACACCAGCTTCCTTCAAACTCGTGTCGGCTGCTCTCGCTATTTTACACGCTGAAGCCTCCTCGCATGGGTTGCATCACCTTCAGGCCGCGAAGGAGGCGTAGGGAGAATGCTTTCGGTTGCTTGGCTGCAGGCCCCCAGATGGGCCAGAGGGGTCGCTGGAGAACGACGAGTCCCCGAACCCTACACCGATCTACACCCACTATCCCTGGGTAAGGGTGGCCTAATGAATGCCTTACCCCGTGGATGCTCTGGTTACGGCGAGTCTGGGATACGAACCTCCAGCCACGTGACGAGCGGACTGCAAGACCGGCGGTTTATTCCGCTCCGCCATCAGAGCGGCCGTCGTTGCTTTTCTAACATTTTGTCTTGTGCTCTTCGTGTTTGGATTTACAGTAATCCTGAAAGTACTCTGTCTCGAAGCGGTGCGAGTTTGTTTGTCTAAGATGTCGTGTTTTTATGTGGTCATTGCAAAACTTGTGTATATTTATCTTGGGTATTTAAATTGAACCCTGGCTACAAACCAAAGTTGTCCTGTTGGAACAATTTAATTTGAATTTAGGTGAATGTCAGCACCGGGTGTTAAGACATACCTCCTCATCATCGGCGTAGTTGCTGTCCTGAAGGCCAGCAGAGGCCACCTCGTATCCGTCAGGATTCATGGAGGGCAGGATGTGGATGCGGGTGGTGTTGATGAGGGTCTGAATACGCTCATTGCCCAGCAGGTACTCAGAACACAGGTACTGGACCAGGTAGATCAACAGCTGGCGGCCCAAAACCTCATTCCCATGTATGTTGCCAATGTACTTTACTTCAGGCTCAACTGGGGACAAGGTTCACATTCGAGCAGTCAACATCCAAGTGTATTCAGCCCCTGAAGTGGTTTAGGGTGATCGAATTTCAGTCTGGGTTTTAAACCCATCTCGTGTGCAGTTACACTTACATTCTTAAGTGATTAATCCCTATCTGAATATAATCCAGATACTCGAGTCACATTGAAGGACTAGGTGTACTGTAAATGGGGCAAAAATCAGGTTTAGCAATGCGGCCACACCTATTCACATGCAACTCCAGGTGTTGACACATGTGAAACGTATGAGGGTTGGCCACTAATCCAGTGGTTTGAACCAATTCAGCTGCACACTGACCAAGTGTAAATGCAACTGATTCTCTGAGCCATTTAATTTTCATGGGGGGGGGGTCAAGCAGGGGAGCTGCCATATTGGATAGGAAAGCCCTCAAGGAGCGCAATCAGATTTCTATCCGCCTTCCAAAAACATATTTTTGACAATTTGTGCAAAGGTGCTTAAGTCACTACAAAGTGCATAAAATGCCAAGTGTAAAATAGACTGAATAAAAAAGATGGACGTAGCACATGCAAAAGCCCCCATTGGTTTCTGAAGGGGCATCCTGAAGCCTAATGTTAGGCTTTACGCTTGACGCCATCTTGTCAGTTGTTGGAGCCAGAAACTCCAAATATGGGCAACAGGGTGGACAATGGGAGGAGCTGGGGTGGAACCTTGGTGGCAGACAGGCTGACAGACCTGTCAATCAAGGTATATACGCCCTCAACAAGCCACTTTTTTATCCTCAATATCATCTTAATGAATTAGCTAATTTTCAAAATACCCACCCGCAAAATGTGCACCGGACTCAAATTTAACAACTGAGGCCCCAACTTGTAGAAAAAAGTGTACTGACTTTCTACTTGAAGGAAGAAGTTGGGAATTCTCTCATTTACTTACGCTGGACTGGAAATGTTTTGGTGCCAGCCACCCAGTGGCCCGGTTAGAACTACAACTTAAGGCACTTCCGCATTGGCTTCAACTTCCAGACCCGGTGGTTCCCACTTGGTGTAAATGGGGCTAAACTTGCTTTGGGGTTGACGTCACACAGAACAAGAGGTTGAAGCCAATCACTTACGCAGTTCATGTTGGCCGGGGTTGCTTGAGAACTCGATCACCATCAGGTCCTTGCCCTCTGAACTGCGTCCGATGCTGTAGGTGGCGGCGATATCGGAGCACCGGGCCTCCGTCTTCTTCAAGATGTTTGTCATCTGCGTGTTGGAGTGATAGGAGAACTGGATTATGGTAGAGGGCTCCTCACTAGGAAGGCTTTCAGTGCCTTCCACTTCTTCTTCTGCTGTTAAAAGATATAAAGTTATGTTTTGGTCACACAATTTTACACATCTCAGAAGGAAAGTGTAGCATTGGGGAAATCAGGAAAGCATCCCAACTGTAAGACACGAGGAAGTAAAGGGGTCGAGAGTGGAAGACCATGATGTAAGGCACATTAAGGTTTTCCACATGAGCAGGAGTGTGCTAACCAGATGACAACTGAAGGGGGGAAAAAACGCTAGGAAACAGTGTGACTTTCTCGAATGTCAAAAAACTGCCGATGTTGAAAACGATAGATCTTTTTTCATCGCTGCATCCAAAAGCGCGCTGGTGTCGAGGGGTGGCCATGTGTTTGCTGGTTTTCGTTCCAACCCAACTCGACACCAGCTGGTTTCACATATTAGCACACTTTCAACCAGATGGAGGGGGACTAATCTGTGAAATGAGTTGTTATATCGTTGTTTGGAATGGAAACCTGCATACGCACGGCCCTCCGTGCCACATGGTTGGACACCGCTGCCATGTCTTAGCAAGAACTCTTACTTCAGCCAAAAGTTTATAAAACTACTCAGTAAGACCAGAGACTTGTACAATAACAGGTTTTTGGCTGTGGCTGATGATTCATACCACATGAGTCATTGCAGATCGGTCATACCAAACACCATGTTCAGGGTCTGCACAACTCACAGTGGTTCTCAATCAGGTCCTCAGGTGAAACCACATTGCAAAAACGGTGTATCTGAACAAGTCTGACAGTCTCATCCTCTTGTTTGAAGATTCATTTATACTCATCAAGAACTGGCGATGTGTGATTATTTATCATGATTTAAGAATATTCAGTTTGGTTCAAGATATCTTACCTTGCTGATGTATCTCACTGCAGTGGCAGATTATCTTACTTGTTTTGGGGATTGTCTCACTGTCATTCATTCATTCATTCATTCATTCATTCATTCGCCAAACCGCTCATCCTTACCCAGGGTCACCGGACGCTGGAGCCTATCCCAGCAGTCACTGGGCAGCAGGCGGGGAGACACCCTGGACAGGCCACCAGGCCATCACAGGGCTGACAAACACACACACACACACACACACACACACACACACACACACACACACACACACACACACACACACACACACACACACACACACACACACATTCACTCCTAGGGACAATTTAGTATGGCCGATTCACCTGACCTACATGTCTTTGGGCTGTGGGAGGAAACCGGAGCAAACCCACACAGACACGGTGAGAACATGCAAACTCCACACACAGGACGACCCAGGATGACCCCCAAGGTTGGACTACCCCAGGGCTCGAACCTAGGACCTTCTTGCTGTGAGGCGACCGCGCTAACCACCGTGCCGCCCCTTGTCTCACTTGAATATGTTAAATTTTGTCTCAGTTTTGACGAGGTATTTCTGCAGTTCAGCACTGCTGGTTTTCTATTCTACTGGCCATTCAATTACTTTCATCTGCTGTTTCAGTTATTCAAGCCTCCAGTCCGGGAGGTTTTACACCTGGAACAACAGGTGAATGTGATGAACTACCTGGCTGAACAGAAAACCGGCAGCACTGCTGGCACCTGAGGACCTGGTCAAGAACCACTGGCTTAGATCAAGGACTGCGATACCTACGGGCCCCTACCTCGGAGGCCCTCCAGGGGGTTGTAACAGCCCTCCTGTTCGCTGACGAAGAAGCGGTCGCAGTCCAGGAAGTAGGGCCACGCCATCTCTATGCCCACGAAGGCATGCTCGCAGCTTTTGCGGACGGCCTCGCAGGTGCTGCGGCAGGGCTTCAGCACACGGTTCTTCTCGCAGCGCGGGGCGAGCACGGAGCAGCCCAGCATGCGGATGTCCGGGGTGCACTCTCCATTGAGCAGCGAGTCCACCACGCTCAGCAGCAGGTACACAGCGCTCGACTCGGCCTCCTCACGGACCCGGTGACCAATGAGGTTTGGGAACATGGTCTGGGTGTACGCCATGTCGTCACAGTAGGACAGCAGCATGTCTGTGCATTTGGCTGGTGGGGGGAGAAAAATAAATAAATACAACCTTGGAGAAAAAACTTTACACCAGTTTTCTTTTAGTGGCCTTTGTTTCGGATTCCCCCCCCCCTTTTTCTCCCCAATTGTATCCAGCCAATTACCCCACTCTTCCGAGCCGTCCCGGTCGCTGCTCCACCCCCTCTGCCGATCCGGGGAGGGCTGCAGACTACCACATGCCTCCTCCGATACATGTGGAGTCGCCAGCTGCTTCTTTTCACCTGACAGTGAGGAGTTTCACCAGGGGGACGTAGCGCGTGGGAGGATCACGCTATTCCCCCCAGTTCCCCCTCTCCCTCCCAACAGGCACCCTGACTGACCAGAGGAGGCGCTAGTGCAGCGACCAGGACATATACCCACATCCCGCTTCCCACCCGCAGACACGGCTAATTGGGTCTGTAGGGACGCCCGACCAAGCCGGAGGTAAGACGGGGATTCGAACCGGCGATCCCCGTGCTGGTGGGCAGCAGAATATACCACTACGCTATCCAGACGCCCCTAGTGTCCCTTTTCTAAACTAAAAATAAATCAGTGTACTTTTATTTCACTTTATTTTTATTGTTGTACTTACAAAAGATTAACTTGAGAATGGTATACTCGGATTTCTTCAATACAGGTAGAAACAATAACGTATAGCCTGTGAACTTTTAAAGAAACTCAACCTCAAGTTTTACACTTCGAAAATTAGAGAATTATATCACCTTTGTTACTCCAAGTTATATGTACATGTTCAGCTTCCCAGTTAGTATACGTTTTACACTTACGTTTGCGTAAAAAAATGCACTTAAAAGTACACAATTTTTTACATTTGGTTGGGGCAAAGAAAAATAGAAAAATTTTTTACTCAAGTGCACTTTTAGTGTACCTATTTTAAGCCAAAAAATAAGCAAGTAGGCTTTTGTTTTACTTTTATCATAATTGCAAAAGATGAACTTGAGAGTTGTATATTTAAACTTACTTGTGGTTTTAGTCTTGTTGAGTTCTTCATGCAAAACACACAACGGACTACGATGAAAATGGAAACCAGAACGCTTCCGACACCAAAATCTTGTCCCTTACCTACAGATATACTGCAAACTGGATAATTATATAACCTGCAGATATACTATATATTGTAGAGGCTACGAGGGTCACAACCCCGTACCTCGACCATTAAATCCCACTGCTTCCTGTACCATCCTCCATCATCAAGTCCCAAATATTTATATTATCACTGGAAATTAGAATTTGAATATTTTATACTGCCGTTGATCATCTAAAAATACACCTGGTGGTTTTATTGCCTTCGAGACACTTTCCATTAGGACTGGGCACAGGGTGACTTATGATCTCATCATTTTTGTTGTTAAAAGCCTCAAATCCTCATTTCCGTGCAGGCTTCAACAGCAGTCCATACACCTGAGTCTCTCTGAGATGGTTTTAGATGACGGGCTCTTCCGGTGTGGCAGGGACACGTGTGTCAGTGATGTATTACAACCAATAGGCTTTGACTGAGAGGACGGACACTTAAAGACACACACATTACCTTCATTACGACGCAAAACGGTGTCTGAGAGTCTGAAAATCACACAGGAATGTATTTTATTATTTCAAGAACCTCTTACTCATCAAGAACTGACCTGAAGAAAACTTATCTTGAGTTATCCGATTATAACATACATGAGACCAGTTATGACGTACATGAGAGAGCTTTTTGGGGAGAGCTGCTTTAAGGGCTTTTGTCTGCTGCATGTTTTGGATAGTTCAGACTAGAAGAATCAAAGCAGTTTAACTTATCAGAATCAGAACACTTTAACCATCCCCGGGGGGGATTTAAGATTCTGGTCTTTCGGGTGCACGGGGGATTTTATGTTGCTTCTAGAACTCCAAGTTGAAACATCTTAATGTGTAGTGACGGATTATCTCGCTTGTTTTGTTTGTTTTGGGTGGGGGGGGTCCTTTTATTTGAACGTGCTGAGTATTGTCTGGGTTTCTTTTGACATGGCATGTCTATCTGCAGTGCATTCACTGTAATTCGCTGAGCGGCCAGCACGCTGCAAGGCCAACGTGCGGGACTCAACTCCTCCTCCAAGACCGCATCAGAGACCCTACTTACGTTTCTCTTCAACCGACGCCTGACATCGTCCTGCAGAAAGAAAAATAAACACGTCAGTCACTGTCATGAATGAGACGCTAGATGGCAGAATGGTGCCTTTACATGCTTCCGGCGGCCTGTAAGAAAGTCCTCTGATGTGAACCTCTTATCCCCCTCCAACATCTCTTCCAAAATACCTGTCTGTCAATAAAGTCCCGTTATTAATACCCAGAACCCTTGGAAGTGTTCACTCGCTTGTATGTAGCCGCACTCTCCCAGACATGCGGGCTAGAGGTTTGGTTTGGTTTGGTTTGGTTTGGTTTGGTTTAACGAGACACAGTCCTGGCAAGTCTGCATCCAATAGGCCAAATATTAGAAAAATGTAGTTTGTGCAGAAACGTGGAACAAAATGAGACACACACACACACACAGAGGCAAGGTCTCGTGACTTGCACATTAGAGGATGCCATGTTAAATGCATGCGTCAGGTTCCTCTGCACGTCCAAAAGTACAAGTAAACATTATAATATAAATATATATACATATATAAATATTATTTTACCTAGAATTTGGTCTCCCGGCTGACATCGCGGGGGAGCACAAGAGACAAGTGTGAGAATTTCCACGAGGACGAGTAGCGTCCTAATATTCCTCCTCCCAGTCTTGTAATCCATTTTGATGTGGCACTTCCCGCTCCCCCTCACTGCCTTCTTCACTTTGTAACTCCTGCGGAGAAACTCCCAGAGACTTCCCACCGGCGCCTTTAGTACAGGCATTACGGCCCCGCTATCGGATTACAGAGGAAACGGCGCACAGCGCAACGCACGCGGAGCCCAGAAGCATAAACTTTCTTGGAAACCGTCTTTACTTGATTTTACTGTTCTGCGTCGACTCCTGGTGTTGTTCTTTTTTTAAAAACTGTTATATTGTTTCATATACTTTCTATTATAATATTGCACAATGCAACATAACACAAAATTACACAGCACGTGTACACCACAAACACCTCTGTTGCAATTATCTTTCACTACATATAGACAAGGAAGAGATATGTGACCAAATATTGTTATGACATAAAGGGGAAATGGTTTTATTCCGGCAAGATTAATTTCCTCTTTCAAGGTCTTTCCAACATAGTGATTTACCACATTGTTTGTTTCATGATTGTCTACAAAGCCCTTTGTAATTTTTTTTAAAAATAATATTATTATTGTTAGCATCGTGGTTGTTGTTGCCATTACAAATGTCTGAGAAATGCAGGGAAATTTTATTACAGTTGTGTTGCGCAATTGGGTTGTCCCCCTCTATCTTCCGTTCGGATGGCTAAACTGAATAATTGGCAGGCAATAAATCTTATTGGGTTAATCTTATAAAATTTATGAAAGACGTAATGCAATTTATTAAGACGACTAAAGCAAAACATTAGGCTGCTTTCTGGTTTTATAGCCGCTGGATGATTTTCCAGGAGTTGGAACTAAAGTGGATCACTTTGTCAAAGCTCCTAAGTGTCAATGAGAAAACCAGGCATATTTCTCCACCAATAGAAACAGATACAGGTCCCTATCCTGTTTTTTTTTGTTTTTTTTGTTTTTTTTAAGAAAAAGGCCTTTCCTTTTCCAGTAAGTGCAGCATAATGTAACACTGGCTCCAACTACTCCAATCTATTGTTTAAAAAAAAAGCAAATTTATTTTTTTTAAGTTTCCTTTATTAATCACCTTGGGGAAATTCAAATACTGCAAATGAACCCATCCTAGCTGTGATCTGTGTCGCTAGGAGCAGTGGGCTGCCGCCTTCATGCTGCGCCCGGGGACCAACTCCCGTTCTTTTCCCATGCCTCGGTCAGAGGCACAAACGGGAGTATAAACCCTAACATGCATGTTTCTTTTTAATGGTGGGGGAAACCGGAGCACCCGGAGAAACCCCACTGCATACACAGGGAGAACATGCAAACTCCACACAGAGGACGACCTGGGATGACCCCCAAGCTTGGACAACCCCGAGGTTCGAACCCAGGACCTTCCTACTGTGAGGTGACAGCCCTAACCACTGGGCCACCGTGCCGCCCAACCTGTTGGCTTTGTCCTGTGTTTGATAAACTTATGTTGTGTAATTTTTAAAGTTTGTTTGACTTACCAATCTACTGCCATACAAGCATCCTTTGGTCCTTTTTAGGGGCGCATCTGACCTATTAAACAGCATGGTAATATCCCATAATAGTGTAGGAACAAGCTGATGATGGAAGCAGCTGAGGCTTGTTGTTGATGACTGAAGTGAGTCAACGGGTTGTGAGAGCAGCGGCATAAGAAGACGGCTAAAGTTTGCCTTTGGGTATAGATATCAACCTTTGGCTAACTGAGGGTCATACAGTAAGTCACATGTTTAACACAGCTTAATATACTGGAAAAAAAGAGTCTAGAAACTCACCTGTGTTTTCAGAACTTGGTAGATTGATTCAATAGGAAAAGTTTGTCTCTTTGACTCGAATTATTCCTTTACTATCATGGATCTCACTAAATCTCTGTTTAGACCTTTTCCACCTCAGTCAGTTTATTTATTTATTTGATCAGATTTCTGCCCAACCGTCTCTAGACTGTCAGTTTAGCAAAACATACATCCTCCACCCTGAACACTGGTGTTCCACAGGGATGTGTTCTGAGCCCTCTTCACTCATGACTGTCAACCTGTCCACATAGCAAACACCATCAAGTTTGCAGACGACACGACAGTCATGGGCCTGGTCTCTAACAACAATGAGTCATCATACCGGGATGAGGTGCGAAACCTGGTGTTCTGGCAACAATCTCGTTAACAACAAGAAGACTGAAGAGATTGTGGTGGACTTTAGGAAAACATATCAACAAGGAAAACATATCCTGGTTGAGTGTTCATTGACGGTGAGGCAGAGGAGAGAGTCTACAGTTTTAAACTTCTGGAGGTACACATCACAGAAGACTTCTCCTGGACCATACACACCCTCACTGCCATCGGGAAGGCACAACAGCGCCTCTACTTTCTGAGGAAACTGAGGAGAGTCAGACTGCCGCAGAACCTTCAACCAGAAAGCTTAGCAGAGGGTCGTCAAGAGGGCCCAAAACATCATCGGAACATAGCTGCTGGCAGTTGAGGACATCTACCAGGCTCGATGTTGGAACAGGGTCTCCAACTTCATCTGTGAGCAAACTTATCCTGTCCGCCACCTCTTCAAACTACTCCCCTCTGGCAAGCAATACAGGACAACACATGCACGCACCACACGACTGAAAAACAGCTTCTTCCCCAAAGCTGTCAAACTGTTGAACATGGCCTGACACCCAACCCACCCACCCACTATAACACACACACATACGCACACTTACACACATACCACTCCCCCACTGACTGAACTCTGTACCGTGCAATATGCCCATATGCCATACTTGTTTACTTGTTGCTGCTAAATATATCCTGGTAATTGTTTGTTTATTTGCACACCGGACAGCACCATGAGCAGTGCTGTTGTTTCAGCTTCTTTAAATCATTTTAATTTTTCTAATATTTTTTTAAATTCAGGGAGTGCCATCGTAATTTCATTGTGTTGTTGTCTTGCATAGCAGTATAATGACAAAAAGGTCCTTATCTTATTTTTTATTTTATTTTTTGATGGGTGGGATCAATGATTTAAATATTGATTTAATAGTCAGTCATACTCACACCCTGGTTCCATCCCGTATTGACTACTGTAATTCTATCCTCTTTGGTCTTCTCCTCAAGTGTCTTCATAAACTTCAGTTGGTCCAGAATTCAGCTGCCCGTATCATTACCAGAACTCCTTCCATAGATCATCACTCCTGTTCTTCAGCAACTCCATTGGTTCCCTGTTTCAATACCGTACTAACTTCAAGATCCTGTTCCTCACCTTTAAGGCCTTTAATAACCCAGCTCCTTCGTATCTTTCTGAACTCTTTCATATCCACACGTCCTCCCGCACTCTCAGATCCTCTTCTGCTCTCCAACTCATTACAATATCGGCCCACTTGACTACCATGGGGTCTAGAGCCTTCAGTCATTCTGCCCCATGCCTATGGAACTCTCTCCCACAAGACAATCGCAACACTGACTCTCTTTCAACCTTCAATCCCATCTCAAAACGTACCTTTTCAAACTGCCATATTCAGTCTGATCCACGCTTCACTGAGTTATGTGCAGATGATTTTATACTTATGTTGTATTAACTTTTTATTATCTACCTGCTTTGTTTTGATTTTATGCTGTCTGAGACAGTGCTGCTTGTTTTTTTACTGTGTTCTGTAAGGTGTCCTTGAGTGCTCCGAAAGGCACCCACAAATAAAATGTATTATTATTTAAATTTAAATATCTTGGGGCCATCGTCACAGATGGAGGGTCCAAACTGGAAGTCCTTTCCCGCATTGCACAAGTGACCATGGCACTCAACAAAGTTAAAACCAATCTGGAAAGACAAAAACATTAGTACCGGGTCTAAAGTCAGATTGTTGCTCTCACTAGTTATGTCCATCTTTTTATACGCATGTGAAACTTGGGACACTCACAGCAGCTCTCCAAAGAAGAATAAGCGCAATGGAGATGAGGTGCTACAGAAAGATTCTAGGCATCTCATATAGAGACCATATTACCAAGGAAGAGGTGAGAAGAAGGATCACCCAAGCCATTGGAACACATGAAGACTTGTTGACAATTGCCAAGAAGAGAAAACTGAAATGTATGGTCACATCTCGAGAAGTTCCGGCCTTGCCAAGACCATTCTGCAAGGCACAGTGAGGAGCGGGCAAAGACAAGGAAGACAGAAGAAGCGATGGCTATGTAACATCAGAGCGTGGACAGGCCTCGACTTCACCAGCTTACAGAGGCGGTTGAGGACAGACAGAGATGGCGAGGACTGGTTGCGGATCAACAGCGGTGCCCCAATGACCTCTCGAGAGATTACGGGATAGGTCAGGTCAGGTCAGGTCAGGGATCAATGAGAACATACGAGGAAAGCGTGTTTTAACTGAGCATGAATCAGACAGACAGACAGACAGACAGACAGACAGATAGACAGATAGACAGATAGACAGATAGACAGATAGATAGATAGATAGATAGATGAATAAGACCTGCCAGTAACTCAGATGGTCTTCGATCAGTTGCTTCATGTTGCACTCAGCAGTAATGGCAGTGAAATGGAGATCTTTAACAATGCTCTCGCTTCCACGCTGCTCATTACATACAATATAATTAGGCACATTAGACAGATGGGAAGTAATTTGATGCAATATGTTGTGTAGCTGAGGGAGGGAAGCTCAAAGCGGATTAAATTTGACACTGAATAGTGGGTTTTTTTTAACCCTTTCAAGTTCTCCATCCTTCTATAATTATCTATTTATCTTCTTATGGTGTGTCCATAAACTTCAGCTGTCGCTTGCTGATCTAATGTCTTATTTAAAAAAGTATATGTGTATATATATCATCCACTCATATCACATTTACATCATCTGCACCTCTGCAGCCGGGACGCGAACCCGGGTCTCCCGCCCCACGGGTGACTACGTGAACCAGTCAACTAAAGGGGTCCTGACTGGTCAGCGCAGTCGCCGTGGTGCGGGAGATTCGGGTTCGTGTCCCGGCTGCGGCGGTTCCCCCGCTGCCCCCTGAATTAGCTACATCTCTTCAAACATAATCTGTTAACTCGGTGTAAACTACGATTCACTGCTGTCTATTAATTCCACAAGGTGCATCCAGTGTTATCCAGATGCGAAGTAACCGAGTCCAGGCTTAAAACAATCATATTTCCAAAGGTCTTTATAACTGGTCGCTTTTATTGCACGTACTCCGCCAAGCTTATCACACCGCCAAAGAACAGCAAGTGGGTAAAAAGGTCAAAAACACATGTGCCTAAAGTACATCTAAAGAAATAAGCTTCGGTAGAGCGACTCTCCGAGCAGCCGAAGTCACATGTTCGAATCTGGCACGGGTCCAAAACGGTGCGTTCAGAGCGCTTTGAAAACATTCTTATGCTACATCACATTTCTTCCGTTTCAGTAAAGTTATCTAAACAAATAAGTTGTTCCTGTACAGTGCAAAATATATAACATCATGTAAATATCCATACAAATATTTCCATTTATAGTCCGCTGGCAAAGTAAAGAACAGTTGTACAAATACGTCCCAGGTAAGTAAGTAGGCTACCTACATACAGTACATTCACTGACAAACCCACGCGTCCGTAACTTGGTATAAACGACACTTGCCTTTGGCTCGGGTAACTAGTAGCTCTGAGAGAATTATACAAAGTGCATCGATATTCAGTGACTGACATGTGGACAACCGCGAAGTAGCCTAGCACAGCCGGTACAAAAACACCCGCCATCCTGCGCCGAAAACTGCGGCGCCCACTTCCGTTCGCCGGAAATACGTAACCGGTGTTGCTGAGGTGTTGCCGCCTAGCCGATGATTGACGGGCAGCAGGACCAATAATGTTCGCTGCGGCGTCCCCATCTGCGCTCGCGCACGATAAGCCCCTTCGTATTGTGTGGACGACAAAGGGTCACTACGTGTGGACGTGCTGCTGACATCTTAACAAAGTGGTGGGTTAGGGTACAAAAAAAAGACCACGTGTCTCTTGTCTCCGAAGGAAAGAGGGAGGCAGCTTAGGGTCTCCAGTGATGTGACCCCCCCTACCCCCCACCCCACCCCACCCCCCAATCGGCATCTGATCCTGTGGTTTATTCAATAACATGGATTGATTTGATCCAGGCTGGGTGTGGGTGGGTGTGTGTGTGTGTGTGTGTGTGTGTGGGCCATCACCGATGAATCATGGATCTGCTTCCCTTGTTTACCAATACTGTCTGGAACAAACTCAACATCGTCCACTTTGGCTCACCGTATGTCTCGACCCTCTCCCCCCCCCCTCTCTCTCCCATCTACCTTGCATCTCATTCCTTTCCACTCATTCTTCTCCTCCATCTGCTGTCACTCTCGCTCATGTGCCCCCCCACCACCACCACCCCCCACCGCCCTGGCAATATGTGGCCCTGTCTGCTTCTCTCTCCTCCAACCCTACTAACAATATCCTCTCCATCGCCATCTCCATCTCTCTTCCTCCTCCCACCCTCTCCCAGGAGGCCACCTTTATTCTCGGCCCAAAGCGTATCTGTCATGTCCGCGGGAGCTGCCATTAAGTGATCCTCTGGAGACAGTAGTCGTTCTCCGTGTCTAAGGAGCTGTTGTGGCCAGATGAGGGGTACAGCTCACGGCGTAGCAGCCTGTTGACCACAGTAACCAGTACTTTCTTGTACTGCTGACGCAGTAGGGAGTAGGCAAAGGGGTCAGACGCGGCCTTGCTGTATGTCAGGCACTTACTGATGATTCCCCAGTGACGGTTGATGCCCACATAAGGAAGCAGCTCAGCCAGCCTGGGTGGGGGCGAGAGAGAGAGAGAGAGAGAGAGAGAGAGAGAGAGAGAGAGAGAGAGAGAGAGAGAGAGAGAGAGAGGAAAGTTGCAGTGGTTAATGTGTGGTTTTGTTTTGTTTGCATTGAAAAGTGTGTGGAGCAACTAGAAAAGCACTGTATAAGTTTGATTTTTTTAATGAAAGCCACTTTATTTGACATTGTATTCTTACAATGAATGTGTTCTCTACATTTAACCCATCCTATTGTATAGGAGCAGTGGGTAGCTGCAGCACCCGGGACCAACTCCAGTTCTTCTTTCCATTGCCTTGCTCAGGGGCACAAGCAGGAGTATTAACCCTAACATGCATGTCTTTATGATGGTGGGAGGAAACCGGAGCACTGGGAGGAAACCCACGCAGACACGGGGAGAACATGCAAATTCCACACAGAAAGGACCTGAGACGGCCTGGGGCTCGAACCCAGGACCTTCTTGCTGTAGGGCAACAGTGCTAACCACTGGGCCACCGTGCAGCCCTGATGATTTGATGATGATGATGATGATGCGGAAGCGGTACTCAGACTTTTTACTTGTAATTGAAGTACAAATGACCCTGAAGTGAAAGTACCACGTTGAAATGTCCACTTAAAGCTGAAATCTGACTTTTCTCCATTAGTAAACAGTTATCTCATCCACCTGTACCGTGGAGCCAGGTTACATAATACTAATTGGTATTTGTACCATGGTTGGAGACACCCTCCATATACCGTTGCTGAAATTCTGTGGTCGGGTTCCGCCAACCGGTGCAGCGGCAAACACGTGTCGGAAACAAGTCCAGCAGGGAACAGGGCTTGAAACGTGATGTTGTGCCCGTGACAATCAATACTACAGTACAACAGTGTTCCCATGTAGCTTGATATAGTTTGTAATACATTACTACTAATAATCATACTACCACTACTCCAAATAGTTCTACTATAACATGATTACTATAGTACTACTATAATATAATATGATTAATATATTGCAAATATACTACTACTTCATATAGTACCACTATAATGTGATTAGTATAGTACTATTATACTATGATTCATATAGTACTGCTATGATTACTATATTGCAAATATACTACTACTTCATATAGCATTACTATAATATGATTAGTGTAGTACTACTATAGTATAACTGCTATAATATGATTCATTTAGTACTACTGTAGTATGATTAGTATAGTACTACTTCAATATGGTTCATATAGTACTACTACAGTATGATTTGTATAGTAATACTATCGTATGATTTATATAGTACTACTACAGTAGTATTAGTATAGTACAATTAGTATAGTATTACTATAATATGATTAGTATAGTACTACTTTAGTATGGTTCATATAGTACTACTATAATATTAGTGTACTACTACGACACTATGACTCATATAGTACTACTATAGTAGGATTAGTAAAGTACTACTTTAATATAATTCATATAGTACTACTATAGTATTAGTGTAGTACTACTATAGTATGACTAGTACTACTATAGTATGATTTATATAGTACTACTATAGTAGGATTAGTATAGAGTATAGTACTACTTTAATATGGTTAATACAGTACTATAGTAATATGACTAGTATAGTACTACTATAGTATGATTTATATAGTACTACTATAGTAGGATTAGTATAGCGTATAGTACTACTTTAATATGGTTCATACAGTACTACTATAGTATGGTTAGTATGATACTACTAGAGTAGGATTAGTATAGAGTATACTACTACTTTAACATGGTTCATACAGCACTACTATAGTATGATTAGTATAGTATGTAGTATGATTAGTATGTAGTGTTGTACACAGCCAGTCTATGTGTTAATTGCTGACTCCTGTAATCACTTTAGAGATGAAAGCGTCTGCAGCGGAGTAACTGTAACTATGTAAAACACGCTAATGACGTAATCATGTTGGTTTACGGCCTGGCTTATCAGGGCTTTTTCTTCTGCTTGACGCAAGAAGGCTTGCCTTAGTTTTTCAAGCAAATCCCCCTTTTCATTAGTATGCTACACAAACTAAGCTGTTAGCGGACGGGTCGATACATCGATTCCTGTGCAAAACCGCGAAACGACGACTCGACCGTCACAACGTTTCCCCTGCATCACAGTGCCGAGTCCCAGCGGAAGCATGCTGCGAGGAGGGCTGCCGGGGTGATTTCTATCTCCGGATGACCGGATTTGGACCGTTTGAGGCTTCACTCGGGGAGGCAGACTCGTGTTTTCAGCTTTTATAACACAACACGTGCGTTTTGTTGCGCATTTTCTTCGGATCACTGCAGTTTTCACATTTTCAGATTCTACAGGTTAGGACTTCAATAGGTCACTCAGGCCACCTCCACTGGGGATGGCCAGGAGAACACACACACACACACACACACACACACACACACACACACACACACACACACACACCAGTTTGTTACTCTAGCCATGTAGGAACCAAAATTTTATGGTAGAACAAAACCCTATTTGCTATTTCCCTAACCGAACAACCTAAGATTTGCCCTAACCTTAACCCTTTCCCTAACAATAATAACCCCAACCTAGCCTTAACTGTAACATGTTCAAAATGAACCCCAAAAAAACCCCAAAATGACACATTTAACCCTAAACTTAGACTCCTAACATTCACGCTGAGCCTAATTCTAATGTCTTAGCTTAGCCATAGCCCCTGCAGCTGCAGACCTGACCCTCAGCCCTCCTCCTCAGGGGGACCAAAACAATGTGGGCGGTCTGTGATTTTACTGTCTGGTCTCAGCACGCGCACACACACGCACGCACGCACGCACGCACAAAACACAGTCCTTTGTTTTTTTGTAAGTAAACGTCAAAAAGCCCTTACGTTAGACGCTATGTAGTAAACCTACTTACTTTCGGACCCTTACTGACAAAAACTAAACTAAAAACAAAACATCTGCCACCTGTGATGGGTTAAAACATCTCATTTGTGCCCAAAGCACCAGTGAAAGGTCCACCCCACAAGCTCAGTCCTCAGTGTTTTATTTGCTGAATGCGAGAAGAAAATTAAAAACTAATTTGCTGATGTATCCCCCTTACCTCGTAATAACATAAGGAGCAAAGCAGATGATGAAGGAGCCGATGAAGATGCTGATCTTTTTGGTGGCTCTCTGTTTCCTTCTCTTTTGCTCCGCCAAGCATCTCTGTTTCACACTGAAAACAACAACAGAGCACTTTGACTCTTTGCTTTTGCGCCGCACAACAACGAATTTCTCGAGTGTTGTGTTAACTTGTGCAGCTGTGATCGTTAACCTGCATCAAATGCTGCCTTGCACGTGCAAAATACAAAACTTCCACGCAAAGCGGAAGTCATGCAAAACCCAATCAGAATAAACTAGCTACTGAATCATGAATTCAATGCATCGGGTCAAAAGTACCTCGGGTGAATGTCGACCAGCAGGAAAAGAGTCTGCATGGTTATAATGTCGATCCTCTTGCAGTGAAACCTTGCGACCCTCAGCACCTTCAGGTAGGTGAAGCACAGGATCAGCAGCGACAGCGCGAAACTGGTGGCGTGGAAGACGACGGTGAAGACCGTGAACTTTATCCGGTCGCCCTCCTCGCTCAGGTGCAAGGTGCAGGAGGCGTAGACGTGGCTGTAGTCGACCCAGGAGAAGAGGAGCGCCGTCAGGGAGAAAGTGAGCGAGTGCAGCCAGGAGTAGCACACCATGATCACCGCGTCCTTGTAGCGCATCTTGGTGGAGTAACTCAGCGGGAAGACGACCGCGATCCACCGGTCTATGCTCAGCGCCGCCATGCTAAGCATGGTGTTGGCGGTCAGAAAGGTCTCCAGGACGCTCACCGTGTGGCACAGGCAATCCCCGTACGGCTGCTGGTTTCTGACGATGCCCGCCAAGGTCGTGGGCATGTTCAGGATGGTGATGAGGATGTTGCAGAAGGACAAGTTCATGGTGAATATGCCGGGCACCTGCCTGCGGATCTCGGTGCTGTGCACGAAACATAACAGCACCAGCAAGTTGGACGACAGCGACACGACCGCGACCGCGACGATGAACGACGCGAAGAGGATCTCAGCGAAGTCCATCGCTCACTCCGGACGGTGCACCGCGCTCGGGCTACCTGCTGCTGGTGGTGGTGGTGGTGCTGGTAGTGGTGGTAAGCACTTAAAATCCGCCATGGTTCGCGGGAGGCGCGTTATTTCCGCGAGCAGCTCCTTGGATTAAAGAGACAAATGAACTCCAACTCCGCAAGCTCTCCGAGTCCCCGCCGCGCTGTCCAGCGTGCTGAGCGGCAGAGGCGCGCGGCGCGCACCGCCCGGGCGCCGGGACCATCTCGCGCGTCAAACTTGCGGGTTGGTTCTTTAAAACCTTCCGCACTGTTCCACGAGCACACAACCCAAACACGAGCAGGGTAGAACGGTGTCGGTTAACCTCTCGCGGTGCCGCGTGACCATCTGAATGCCGGGCAACCAAAAAAGAAAAAGTGGCTCTCTCTCTTGGCGCGTGCAGGACGCAAAACAGACGCGTGGAGAGCGCCGTGGAGCGCGCCGCGCCACATGCAAATGAACGAGCGGCGTTTTTCTTTTTCTTTTTTCTTGTTTTACATGTCATCACGTGACGAGCTGTCACGTTCAGCCGATGCACGAAACTGACTTGAGTGTAACGGAAGCCACATTTTAAGGGATTCCTGCGCGCGCGCGCGCGCACACACACACACACACACACACACACACACCAGCCTCAGTCTGTTCTTTCGGAGTACCTACATGTTTTGTTGTTGTTGATTCGCTGAATTAAACTGATGTTAAACACACGCGCACACGTTGAGTCCAATATGCAGAAATCGATTGGCCTACAGAGGTTGTGTCACATGCAATTTTCGTGTGTCCTGCCTCATCGACCACACCTGTCCGAATCCATGTGGACTCGCAGGAGAAAGGGTGCAGTTATGTGTGACGACTGAACCTACGTTTCCCGTGATGACCCAGTGTAGAAGGACACGTGGCCAAATAGATCCCTTTTCCCGCTACGAATTATTCCTATAGACACATTTGGCTACACTGGGTATATGGACCTGTGTGTAGCATGATATTTAGTGAACTATATGTAAAATCCGAGTCCTCCACGGGAGTATCTCAAGATGCTTAGTTTTATATGCTGGGTAGGCTATGGCTGTAGACCTGCCTTCTGCAGGGTTACCGTGTATAGGTCTTACTTGAGATGCACTGGCTATAGGATGCAAATCCAATCCTTGTCAAACTCTGATGAGGAGAAATTCATTTAAAACACATCTTCACAAGAGCAAGCAAATTGACCTGCCGAGGAAAAAGGAGAACTTGGTGCAAGTTATTTTGTAGTGTGTGTCTAGATTTTACAGAGCCACAGCAGTAATCCGCATGCATCCTACGTATGTCTTTGTGTACAAAACGTGAATTGGTAATATTTTATTTACAATTAAAACCCGGCATTCAACTGCAGGTATTGCTGAAATGCCGCTGTGGCGTTGTCGAGTCATGTGAAGAAGCGTGTGTAGACGGTGACTCACAGGGGTCAGACACAGCCTGCAGAGTTTTCTTCTTCTAAAATAATTTGCACCTGTTTTCTGCACCTGCTGTCCGGTCCAGAGACTTCCCCCGCATTAAACAACAAACTGGTTATCTACTTGCACAGAGGAGCGCTATTAGAGAAGTAACGCCACACCGACCCAGGGTCCATCTCTGTTGCTATCTAAATCACGACTTTACATAAAATACAGATTCATACGAGCTATGAATAATAATAATAATAATAATAATAATAATAAAAGTTGGGCGTGTTACAGTCGAATGGGGTTTTGGGTGGAAGTAGTGAGAAGGCACTCACACTAAGACCCGTCATCACCACTGGGATGCTTTCACAACTTGTCAGTCTCATTCTCACACACCACAGTGCTATTGAACAAAGAGAGAGGGCGAGGGGGGGTAGAGAAAGGGAGGGAGAGAGAGGGGGGGAGAGGGCAAGAGAGGGGGGGAGAGGGCAAGAGAGGGGGGGAGAGTGAGGGTGAGAGAGAGGGGGTAAGAAAGGCAGAGATAAAGGGCTAAAGAGAGGGGGTAGAGAGAGGGCGAGAGAGGGAGACAAAGAGAGAAAGAGAGGGGGTAGAGAGACAGCGGGAGAGAGATGGGAGAGGGAGAGCGAGAGAGGGAGCGAGAGAGAGGGAGCGAGAGAGAGAGGGAGCGAGAGAGAGGGAGAGATAGAGGGGAAGAGAGGGCAAGAGAGGGGGGAGAGGGGGAGGGTGTAGAAAGAGGGGGAGAGAGAGGGGGAACGAAAGGCAGAGATAAAGGGATAAAGAGAGGGCGAGAGAGGGAGACAAAGAGAGAAAGAGAGAGGGGGGAGAGCGATAGCGGGAGAGAGAGGGAGCGATAGAGAGGGGGAGAGAGAAAGACAGATGAGAGAAAGGGGGTAGAGAGAGGGCACGAGATGGGGACAAAGAGAGAGAGGGAGAGCGAGAGAGACAGAGAGAAAGGGGGAGGGAGGGAGAGAGGGGGTAGAGAGAGAGAGGGTAGAGAGAGAAAAGGCGAAAGGGCGTGAGAGAGAGAGAGAAAGGGGGAGAGAGAAAGAGAGAGGGGGGGGAGGTAGAGAAAGAGAGGGGGCGAGAGAGAGTGACAGAGAGAAAGAGAGAGGGGGGAGAGAGAAAGAGAGTGAGAAAGGGAGGGGGGGAGGCAAAGAAGAGTGAGTCTGTTTTTACAGCAGCAGAAAAGGTGTAAAACCAATAATACAACCTCATGCCTCTACAACTGCTGCCAGACAGTGTACAAAAATAGAGCACATAATATAAACACCTGTGTGAGTGTGTATGCGTGTGGGAGGGGTGGGGTGGGGTGAGGGGGGGTGTACATGTGCGTGTGAGGGAATCAGAAATTCATGGAGACAAAGCAGCGGTGGGTGATGTCAGAGCCCTACAAACAATGCAGCTGGGCTGCTGGGGGAGAACTGCAATGCTATTTATAGGACTGATGGGATGTCACCTCCAATATAACTCTCCATACGTTACCTAACCAAAGGTGGATGTTCAGGTGAGGCACACTGGGGATAAATTAGAGGATTCTTCCTCCTTGGCGGGCCAGCTGAAAGCGAAGCATACTTAATGTTATCGGTATACTGATGCGGACGGACATATCCAACTTCTTAAAACTCAAGTCTTGTGATGGGACTGTTTTATCATCACGGTTTACCGTTACCAAATTTCGATGCCAGTACTTCCTCCAAGCTCACATATTATTCTCCATGCAGGGAATTAACTTTCCTGTTGTTGTTGTTTTGTTTTTTTTCTATTTATTTTTTAATATAGCTCAAGGAATCAGCCATTGTGCCTTTAAAATAATGTACATTTTTTTATGAACCCAGACCTCATTAAAATGTTGTCGGCAATAATTTCAAATGATACACACAAAATTTCACGAACTGCTTCAGTATCGAGGAAGATCACATTTTACTGAATCTTCTCGCTGGGAATCAAAACAATCCAAAGAGGGTATTTGTTTAAAGCGGCAGTAGACAGGTTTTTTGTTTTTTTTGCTTTAACTTATCTTTGTGAAGTAATGTTGATTGCACAGTGTAATGGCTACAGACACCGTCGGCGTTTAGACTGGTTCCCTATGAGGCTCGCTGCCACCGGGGACGATCTCGCGGGGAAATTAAGGCTGATTCACGGCACAACCAAAACCGGAAGAGGATAGCGCTTTTGTCTTCCCCGGAAGCTATCGGTAGCTATCCCCTGTAGCGGAAATGGCGGACGGTGGAACAACCAAAGTGACAGTGGAAACTACCTAGCAAGACAAAAACAACCCCGTTGACGGAGGAGGCAAAGAGGGAGAGTGATAGAAACGGAGGTAAAACAAGAGTGAACCTCGGACGGGCATTCACTCGATGGAGCGAGCTCCGGTGTTCCCCGCCAAGATGTTTCCCCCTAGCCAGACGGAGGTGTTCGCATGGAAACAGGTTCTCTATCAGTCACGAATAAGCGTTAGGTTACGGTTGGAATGAGGTTGAGGTTCGGTTAAGGTTAATCAAGCGTCCCGGTGTTGCATCAAACTCTGGCTAGGGGGGGGGGCAGATCTCGACAGGGAAACAGACTTTGATGCAACACCTGGGACTTGAGAGGGTTCCAAACCAACATTCAGTTGGCATTCTTTCTACTGGATCATTAAGTAACACAAGCAACCTACTTGTTAATACTACCGGATGTTCTACTCTACCTTTATCATGGCGCTGAGATCGGGGTTTCTAGTTCAAATTGGAATTCTGACAGTTGTTTCTTGCTTTGGACAGTAGCCAGACTGCTAATAAACAGAAATTGATCTGGTTGTCTTTAATACCACTTAGAAACACTGGGGGGGGGGGGTTAAGCCTATGAAAAAACTATGTTTACAAAAAACCAACAACTCATGCTGTAGCATTAACTACAGTCACAGCAAGGATAACATACTATTTGCAGAAGTGCAAAATAAAAGTGATTTTAACTTGACAGAAAGCATGCTACGGGAAGATTTTTTTCAAGAGGCATATATTACGATGTGTCTGGCTGTAATATGAGCTTCTGGTTTTTGAAAAGGAGATATGGTTTTTCGAAGGCTTAAACGATTGCCCCATTGAACTGTGTTCAAGCCCAGCAAGACGATTCAGCAAGCAAAGTGGAAAGGTTAATACCGAAGTGATCAGTGATGTTTTTGTCTGTACGACTGTAAATGATGCCCACCGACATTTTGATAAAGTCCAGATTAAAAACACAGTGATGCTATCTTGAAAATAATCTTTCAAATGTCCCTTGAAACCCATTAGGTTACAGTATTCAGCGACAGTAAGGTGCAGCTAGAGCAGCTAACAATGAGCGTTTTGCCCAAGGACACTTCCAAAGAACACGTGGCTCTCCACTTTCTTTGAAAGCCTAAAACAATGGATTAAGAACCAGCATTTTCAACCAACAGAGCCCCAAGGACTGGATCTCAGTTGTCTGTTTGTCTCACCACAGTCGAGCCTTGTTATATTCAGTGACCTTCAACAAGAAAACAAGAATAATGATAATGGTAATAATAATGACAATGCTAGTTTAGATAGGAAATTAATGTTTGCAGAAACTGACTATATCAGCTAACCTGCTAAATGGACTGCATTTAGATGCTTTTCTAGTCTACCAACCACTAACAGTACTTTACAGTTTATGCCTCACATTCACCCATCCACACACACATTCATACACTGATGGGGAGGCTGCCCTGCTAGGCACCAACCTGCTCATCAGGAGCAGTTATGGGTTCAGTGTATTGCTCAAGGACACTTTGACACACTTTCTGGAGGAGCCTAGGATCAAACAAGAAACCTTCCAATTACTAGACGACCTCCTGAGACACGCCACACTGCTGTCTGGTGAATTTGGTGGTGGTCTCTAGTGCTGCATTTAGGGAACTTCTGTTGACATATATGGTGACATGTGGTGAGGGTGACTCACTGTCAGAATCGCTCACAGAGGACAGGTGAGGAAGCAGAAAGAGGAATATTGAAGAAATATGACATGCAGGACATGTTGGCGGGGAACAGACTCCTTTGAACCTGTGCCATGATGCCCCCGCAGCCCCCTGGGCGTTTGGTTGGCATGCACCCAATTGACAGCAGCTGTCAGTCAGTAAACCGAGGTGCTCCGCTAAAGCATCCCTTCGAGTGTCTGACAGAAAAAAATTGCCGAATGGAGAATTAAAATTAAATACCTTAAGACTGTCTATGACATTGAACCACAAAGCCTTCGGTGTGTTAAAAGTGTGTTTCATAAAAGATATTGTGCGTTTTATGCTCCTTACAAGAACAAAAACGTCTGCCAAATATTTGGAGTAGGGCTGTGGGTAACACTTATTTTCATTGTCGTTTTGCATACCGATTACCTTTTCAATTAATCAAGTAATTATCTGTTCTTTACAGTGTCAAAAATGCTAAGTCCCCAAAGCGATGTCTTAAAACTGTTAGCTTAGTCTGACCAGCAGCCAAATAAACCCTAAAGTACTCACTCAACTAAATTTCAATTAATCAACTACTCCTTTAAGCACTGACTTTGGTGCAAAATGTGCACTTTGGGGGCCCTTATGACCTCCAGGCCGCAACAAAGCCCATGGAAGAGACGCCACAGAAAGCTGTCGACTTTTTGCTTTGGCCAAGTGGGAGAGGGTAGTAATCCAATGTAAAAGCATCCGCCCTTCGCACGTGTCTGGTCATCGCCGATCCCCTTTTAAGACAGGACCTGAAACACTTTCGGCAATCAGAAGACATGTTATGTCAGTATAGCTGCAATATCCCAATATCAACCCCCCGCGGCCATAGACACAGAGTGCCACATTATCTGTGTAGTACCTTTTTACAGTTAACACCTTTTAAGAACATCTGGAGGACATACAGCACTGCCAAAGGTCAGGACGATGTAAAAAGGTACTCAGGTTTGGACTTATAAGACACCTAAAGGTCTTGTCTCATAGGACCTGCATCAGTCTACCTGGCTGGAGACACTCACTCTATTTTACACTGTGAAAAAGCCTTGTAGTGGGAGTGCACTGCGGTATACAGGTACAGATAGATGCCGTATAGATGTCCTTTGTGGAAGTGCAACTCAGTTAAGGTTGCATTTCATCTTGTCCATGTGACCCAGAATATAACGGAAACCCAATATTCCCCCATATCTATGTTGCTGTTTGTTGTCTGTGATGCTCTCAGCACGTCCCACACTGGTTTCAGCCGCCAACCCGCCAGGTGACAAACACTGCCCTGTGCAACAATGGATTTAATGTGCCGATGTCTAGACTGTTAGTGAGCACATGTGGGACATCCAGACACACATCTCACTTATCAGTTCCATTGCACAGCTGTATGTGTTAGCATAGACTTGTCCAGACTGAACTCTCTAGCAATAATGGGCGGCACGGTGGCCCAGTGGTTAGCGCTGTCGCCTCACAGCAAGAAGGTCCTGAGTTCGAACCCCGGGGTTGTCCAACATTGTGGGGGTCATCCCAGGTCGTCCTCTGTGTGTCGTTTGCATGTTCTCCCTGTGTCTGTGGTGGGTTTTCTCCGGATGCTCCGGTTTCCCCCACCATCAAAAGAAACATGCGGGTTTTATACTGCTGTCTGTGCCCCCGGACCAAGGCAATGGGAAAAGCACGGAGGTTGGTCCCTGGGCACAGCATGAAGGCAGCAGCCCACTGCTCCTCGCCCCTCTGTTGTCTTACGGGTCAAAAAGGCCCATAACAGTAGAGAAAAAATGTTAAATTATATTTTTTCAACCTGAAATGTGATGACTTTTCCTACAGCGGCCCCCAACATTAGAAAAAGTGAAACATTATTTTTGTTCACATTTCCATGAAAGCTGTACACCACTAGGGTACTAAGACTGTCGTAGGGTCATTTTTGACCCTGAGACATGTCTGCGGGTCATTTCGATCCTATAAACATGAGTGGTGTCCACTGATTAAATGCAGTCTTTCTGCACTGTGAGGAGGGAAACCCCAGTCACCAAGTTTGTGATGAACGACGAGTTGTTTCTTCATGCAAAATAGATTTGGGGTTGGTTTAAAATTAAATTAAGTTGCTTTTAATTTAGAGGTTTAAAGAAGGCGGGTCATAAATGACCCTTAAGACAAGGGCGGTATGCAGAATGTGTAGACAACACAAGGGCCAGCTAGCTACACACATCACAGCTAGGATGGGTAAATTTGCAGAAACTGAAATTCCCCACGGTGATTAATAAAGGAAACTTAAAAATGAGTCAATGCTGGAGAGAGCTGGTGTAATAATGTACAGTATGCATGACAAAAATAGCGTTCACTGGCATGCTTTGTGTTTCTGTGATGCCACATAACCTTGCTCATTTAGCAACAGGTACAGATCACCGAAGAGAAACGACAACGCTTCCATCGCAGCGTCTTTCAGTTGCGAAAAATGCCCTGCAATTCAGCGGCGTATCGATTGGTATTAGTGGGCGCAGTTCATCTCTATCAGCAGAAAGGTGACAGGTGTTTATTTGGATACTCGGCACACGCAGACCTGAGGTCAGCTCATGTTGAGTCAGTATGAGGATGGAGATATAAATAGGGTTAAAGACAAACTTAGAAGTTCACCTTTCTGAGCCTGCCCGTACGCCGTCTCGGATGAGTCACGGTGAACGGGTGGATCGATACGTGATGTCCGGGTTTGGGATACTCTCATACTCCTGTTTCCAGCGGCGACCTGATCCCTCTCAAGAATTAGGACACCATGCACAGCGCCGTCAGCCTCGTGCACAGTAATGCAGACAGATATCAGCATGAGTGTGTGTCAGGATGTGGGGATACTTGTTGCATTACCATGTGTGTGCGTTGTGTGTTGTGGTCTGCTCCATACGCTGTCCTATCGTCATGCACACAAACAGTAAAGTCATATACATGCAGAAAGGAGAGCAGCCACTGGCATGTGACGAGGAAAAAAGGGGTGTGTGTGTGTGTGTGTGCTTGTGTGTGCATGTGTGTGTGTGTGTGTGCGCGTGTTTGTCTGCATGTGTGTGTGTTGCGTATGTGTGCATGTCTGTAGGGGCATGTGTGCGTGCGCATGTGTGTGTGTGTGTCTGTGCATTTGTGTGCACCTGTTTGTGTGCATGTGTGTGTGTTTTGCGTATGTGTGCGTGTGTGTATGTGTGTGCGTGTAGGTGCATGTGTGCGTCTGTGTGTGCATTTGTGCGTGTCTGTTTGTGTATGTGTGTGTGTGCGTGTTTGTGTGTGTGTAGGTGCATGTGTGTGTGTGGATGTGTGCGTGTGTGTGGGGGGGTGATTGACAGCTGAGGATTTTGTTTACAGTCTTCGCAGCACATTGACAGATGGGCTCCCTTCCCACCTGGATGGAGCTGTGGATGGAGCTGTGGATGACACCACACCTGAAATGCCACATGGAAACAAACACAGCACCAACTGAATCTCAACCGTCCACCTGAAGCAGCGAGTGATGTGGTGACGACGCGTCAGTGGGACACTACAGGTTTGCTTCCATGTTGTCATGTCGAGGTCTCCTTCATCCCAGAGTACAGGGCTTCACCTTGTAAATTAAAAAAAAAACTCCACTTCATGGCCTCACGTCTGCAAAAAGGACCGGCCAACTCATCTTAAGAGGCGCCGCCACTTCATCAGTACTTTGTCCTCTCATTTCTCAGACATCTGTAAGGACGTATTACTGAAGACGGCGGCTCGGCGATGCCAAGCGGCGGGCTGCTTTGGCAAACAAAGCAGCACAAAATAGCTTTCATGTGAAGTCTGCAGCTGCTGCAGGTAGAACCAGCAGAAAGAGCTGCGGTGAGTCACGCTCCCACGGCAACACGCCGGCCTTGAGAAGTTATCGCTCCATCTCCGGGACCACACACACACACACACACACACACACACACACACACACACACACACATGATGCGATGGGGGGGGCGTGAATATCGCTTACATCGGATTGTTGTTGTTGCCACCCGAGCGCTGAGCTGTCTCCTGCTTGGTCTGGAGATGCCGTGTCACCGACTTGATCTCATAAAACGTGGGTTGATGAAATGGAATGGTTACCGCTCCTCTTCCTGGTATCCAAGCAACCGGTGAACAGGTTTTGACAGAATTCTCAGTTCAAACAAAATAACAGCGCCGCAACTGAGCTGCGATTGTGATCGAACAGCACCCGCCTTGATTCGGACGTTTAAACGGCCACGTCAGATACCCCGTGAGATCACCTCGGCAGACAGCACGTGCATGACTAAGCTGTGATCTTATGCACGCGGCGTGATCCCCCCCCCCCCATTTTCTCCCCAATTTTATTTGGCCAATCACCCCACTCTTCCGAGCCGTCCCGGTCGCCGCTCCACCCCCTCTGCTGATCCGGGGAGGGCTGTAGACTGTGGAGTCGCCAGCCAGTCCTTTCACCTGACAGTGAGGCGTTTCGCCAGGGGGGACGTAGCACATGGGAGGATCAAGCTGCTACCCCCCTCCCCGAACAGGCGCTCTGACCAACCAGAGGAGGCGCTAGTGCAGCGACCAGGACACACACCCACATCCGGCTTCCCACCCGCAGACACGGCCAATTGTGTCCGTAGGGACGCCCGACCAAGCCGGAGGTAACACGGGGATTTGAACCGGCGATCCCTGTGTTGGTAGGCAACGGAATAGACCACCACGCCACCCGGACGCGTGACCTTCGGGGGTGAAATGTGGCCCTCTCTGTTCAGGTTTCCCGGTCTAACCAAGCCTCGATGGCCACGTCTTTATTGAACCTACGCAAACTGAATGGTTTGATCCCCCGTAGGCGTTCAGGGCTCTGTCAAACCTTTGCTTTGTTCACGATGAACCCTCTTTTATCTGGAGACCAAAAGCAGGGGACGGGGCGATAGCAGGGGCGAGGAGGAGGAGGCAAATAAATAATCCCTTTATAGTTCGCAGAGAAGCGCAGACGGCTTTGACCCAGTAAGGACAGACGGGCCACATTTGAAAGGACCCATTATTGTTTTATTAATGACCCGGTTTGGCTGTTTGGCTGCCTGTTTATTGATTTCTTCACCAGCCCCTGCACGCACTGGAAGATTTTACCCATGCAGCTGTTTTTTCTTAGCACCACATGGCAAGTGCTCCATCCCTGGACACCCGTCCAAAAGACATGGTGAAAGAAAATAATGAAGTGATTGAAGATTGAAGATTCTCTATTTGTTACGTCTCGATATACAAGTACGAGAGGGTACGATTCTTGTGTTTTGGCTCCTCGGCACTGCAGCAACAACAGCAATAAAATAACAACATATTTGTGTGTGTGTGTGTGTGTGTAAACTGATGATCCACTGAACACCATAGGTCAGTACCAGTCAGTCCGGCACCAAGCTTAGTGTCTTTAATGGTCTTTGTTCAGAGGCCTGGTTGCTCGGTGGAAGAAGCTGTTCTGGAGCCTACTGCAGTAGCGCTCACCTGACGGTAGCAGCTGGAACGGTCCGTGGTTGGGGTGCCTGGGGTCTTTGATAATCCTGCGGGCTTTGCTGACATGACATCCAGCACAGTTGCATTATTCCATTAGTTTGCGCTGGACAGCTGGGGCTGAGTATTTGCACTGGACTCCAAGAGGATTCCTCTGCTTTGCAACAACGGGTTCACAACAACACCGGGGTTCATTTGGATTCATGGCCACAGGCTCCGGAAAAACCCTTTAGGGAAGCAAGCAGCGGATAAACGGAGGAGGGAAAATTCGTTGTCTCAGGCTCTCGCTGAGAACAGTGTGGTCAGCGGTACATGTGTAACCTGAGACGGGGGGGGGGGAATGGATTGACATCGAGCCAGCGGCCACAGTGTGCAGACACGCCGCATCCGTTATCATTTAGGCGACAGGGGCGCTTTGAAGCCAGCCGAGGCAGGACAGGCCCCACCAACAGGCCAGCGGGCGCGCCAGCGAGCACTAAACAGCTCTGTTTCTGCACGGCGCGCCACAAAGTCAGCCCTGTAAAACCTGCTGGCACGCCAACGAAGAAAACACAGCTAATGAAGGCTTTGCACAGGGATGGCGTAATGAGCGGCCCCGGTGGCTTGGAGCCCATTTTATATTTGTGCAGAAGTCACAACAGACTTGCAGAACAGACACACATGGATAGATTCACTTGTTGGCCTACTTGAGGAAGTTTGTTGCCACAGCCTGCACGTCAAAATACAAGTCCGTCTCTCAGAATATATACAAGTTCATCACAACAGAGTACGAGCTCATACGATACATACACTCACCGGCCACTTTATTAGGCACACCTGTCCAACTGCTCGTTAATGCAAATTTCTAATCAGCCAATCACATGGCAGCAACTCAATGCATTTAGGCATGTAGACATGGTCAAGACGATCTGCTGCAGTTCAAACCGAGCATCAGAATGGGGAAGAAAGGTGATTTAAGTGACTTTGAACGTGGCATGGTTGTTGGTGCCAGACGGGCTGGTCTGAGTATTTCAGAAACTGCTGATCTACTGGGATTTTCACGCACAACCATCTCTAGGTTTACAGAGAATGGTCCGAAAAAGAGAAAATATCCAGTGAGCGGCAGTTCTGTGAGCGAAAATGCCTTGTTGATGCCAGAGATCAGAGGAGAATGGCCAGACTGGTTCGAGCTGATAGAAAGGCAACAGTAACTCAAATAACCACTCATTACAACCGAGCTTTGCAGAAGAGCATCTCTGAACGCACAACACGTCGAACCTTGAGGCAGATGGGCTACAGCAGCAGAAGACCACACTGGGTGCCACTCCTGTCAGCCAAGAACAGGAAACTGAGGCTACAATTCGCACAGGCTCACCAAAATTGGACAATAGAAGATTGGAAAAACGTTGCCTGGTCTGATGAGTCTCGATTTCTGCTGCGACATTCGGATGGTAGGGTCAGAATTTGGCGTCAACAACATGAAAGCATGGATCCATCCTGCCTTGTATCAATGGTTCAGGCCGGTGGTGGTGGTGTAATGGTGTGGGGGATATTTTCTTGGCACACTTTGGGCCCCTTAGTACCAATTGAGCATCGTGTCAATGCCACAGCCTACCTGAGTATTGTTGCTGACCATGTCCATCCCTTTATGACCACAGTGTTCCCATCTTCTGATGGCTACTTCCAGCAGGATAACGTGCCATGTCATAACGCTCGAATCATCTCAGACTGGTTTCTTGAACATGACAATGAGTTCACTGTACTCAAATGGCCTCCACAGTCACCAGATCTCAATCCAATAGAGCACCTTTGGGATGTGGTGGACCGGGAGATTCGCATCATGGATGTGCAGCCGACAAATCTGCAGCAACTGCGTGATGCTATCATGTCAATATGGACCAAACTCTTTGAGGAATGTTTCCAGTACCTTGTTGAATCTATGCCACGAAGGATTAAGGCAGTTCTGAAGGCAAAAGGGGGTCCAACCCGGTACTAGCAAGGTGTACCTAATAAAGTGGCCAGTGAGTGTACTTCTGTACAGTTAGAAAAGGTAGGACAGATACTACCACATGATACATACAAACATGCATGACATTTAATGAGACACGGGTGCACACATGGACAAGGGCTATCACCGGGGTACTTTATTTAAAGCTGCTGTGGCAGACAGGGGCAAATTTTCCAGGGTATTTATTTTTTACTACTTTATTAGTCCCTGTGGGGCAGTTCTTCCTCTGCATTTAACCCATACTAGCTGTGTAGCTAGGAGCAGTGGGCAGCCGCCGTGCAGCCCCCGGGGACCAGCTCCAGTTCTTTTCCCATTGCCTCGGTCAGGGGCACAGACAGGAGTATTAACCCTAACACGCATGTCTTTTTGATGGCAGGGGAAACCGGAGCACCCAGAGAAAACCCACCACAGACACGGGGAGAACATGCAAAGTCCACACAGAGGACGACCAGGGATGACCCCCAAGGCTGGACAACGCTGGGGTTCGAAGCCAGGAACCTTCTTGCTGCCCATATGGACATGGTATGGACATTTACCTACGACGAGATGGGAGTGGATAGAGAATGAGTTGAGGAGGTGCCCGGGCTTTGGCATAGAATGCATATCTACAGAGAGATATGATACATGCCACGTTTATTTAAATTATATTTCATTCTCTTAGCACTGTAAGATTACCTGTCTTGAAAATATTTAAGTAAAAAAAACAGGTCACCAAAAAGTTTCTGGCTCTCAGACCAAAAAAAAAAAAAAAGTTGTGGATGTTCCCAAAGAGCCAAATTAAGGCTTTACTGAGGCCTTGCAAAGACCTGCATTGTCCATTCAAAATATTGATACATCCAATTTTTATAATTGTTATAATTTTGTCTGATCATCTTCTGCTATCATTGCCATCTTTTTTTTCCTGTACATTTTCACTTCATGTAAAGTACATTTTGGGCGGCATGGTGGCCCAGTGGTTAGCGCTGTCGCCTCACAACAAGAAGGTCCTGGGTTTGAACCCCGGGGTCGTCCAACCTTAGGGGTCATCCCAGGTCGTCCTCTGTGTGGAGTTTGCATGTTCTCCCCGTGTCTGCGGTGGGTTTTCTCCGGGTGCGCCTGTCTGTGCCCCTGACTGAAAGAACTGGAGGTGGTCCCTGGGTGCAGCATGAAGGCGGCAGCCCTCTGCTCCTAGCTATACAGATCACAGCTAGGATGGGTTAACTTGCAGTCAATAAATTTCTCCAAGGGGATTAATAAAGGAAACTCAATTTTAATGTATGAAATATTCTATATAAATGACGTTTGATTAATTGATTTGTTGATTGATTGGTTGATTAATCTATTGATTGGTTGACTAACTGATTGATTGATTCAATCGAGTCGATCAATCTTATCAGAACTCAAGCTAGCACCACATTTGGTAGATCTAGGCCATATTGGCAGTTTTCGGGGTTTTTGTTTTTGGAAAAGGCAGATTTCTTTTTTTTTTATAATCACTACTGTAATGCCTGAAAATAAATAAAAATTATTAAACAGCTCAAATTTCATTCAAAGTTTATCTTAAAGCAGAGAAATACCATGAAAATAATCCCAACAGACGAGGCGTTACTAAGAAAATCTGCTCGTGTGATATGAAAATCAACTCTGAACAAAACCGCTGTGATTCAGAACATGTTGCCCCCCTGGCGTGACTGGATGGATAGTCATGTGATAACACAGGCTCGCTACAGGCGTGGCGTGTGCATTACAGTGCACAGCGCTGTGTTCAGCTTGATACATTAGCAGTAATGAGCCCCCGTCTGTATCATCCATAACCAATACCCCCTATTTCACTACCCCGTGCAATTACAGCGCTCCATCACGCCATTACGGCGTGCCACAGACACATATCATGCCATGCATGTTAAGCAGATCGGCAAATGTTAATCATCGCTTATTATTTCTTTTGTTGACGCTGGACAAAAGCCGTGTATCCCCAAAAGCCATTGAAAAGTCATTTTGTGACTTTTCTCTTGAAAAGCATGGGTCACGAGACTTCATCTGATCATGAAGGACGTCGTAAACACATGCGACATGACGTTCAGTGTACGTACGGAGGGGATCATTTGTAAGCATCTGGATAATTATGGCAAATAATTATGATATTCATTTTTGATGATAATGATGACACGTACAGTTTGTCTCCGTGTGTGTGGTCTTAACGCTCTATCGGGCAGTGTATAATTACAGGCGTGAGGCTCCATCGGTGATGGTGTACATTCACCACTGCCTCAGGAGCATGTTGAAATGTGAGAGGTATGGTTTCACCAGCCATTTCTCCTTGACCCTTGCTACAGTAAATACACATTAACACTGGGTCTCTTCTCTCTCTCATTCTCTCTCACACACACATGCACAAAATCACACGCGTACACACATGCACATACACACACTCTCACTCTCTGACTCTTTTGCTTTTGCACAATCACTTGCACACAAATCCCAGATGCGAACGCGTTTAAGCGCAAATGTGCAAACATTTGTACATGGGCCTGTTTGTAGGCACACACACATGCACTATTGCTTGCTGGTAGTCCATCGAGTCCGGTGATGACGTCCCTCCTCACTAACGGTGTGTTCGTTGATGACTGTAGAGTCCCAATTCTTGATCCACATGTTTTATTGCACATTTGGACATACGAAGTGTGAGTTAGTGGGGACAGGCATGGTTGTGTGTCTCCTTTATCTGTTCTGTTGTTTTTTCACATTCTTCTCCGTTTCCAGCTGTTCTGTAACCCCGTGGCAGATCTCCCGCCGGAGCGGTTGACGGCAGCTTGCTCCAGTCTCTAGGGGTCGATACAACACTTCTCCATCGATGTTTTTAGCTGATCTTTGTATCGCTTCTTCTGACCACCTGCAGACCGGCGGCCCAGTTGAAGCCGTCCATACAGGACTTGACATGGCAGGCATTCTTGAGGCATCCTGAGGACATGCCCAAGCCAGCGAAGTTGGTGTTCAGTGACCATGACTTCTATACTCTTGCAGTTTGTTCTGGTAAGAATCTCAGCATGAGGAACACAGTCACTCCACGTCAGCCCCATGATTGCCTGCAGACACCTTATGTGGAACCGCTCCAGCAACCTTAAGTGGCAGCTGTATATGTGACTCAGGCTTCACAGCTGTATCGGAGAGTTGTGATGCAGCCGGCTTTGTAAATGGCAATTTTGGTGTGCATGTGGAGGTGTTTGTTTTGGAAGACCTTACGTCAGAGTTTGCTGAAGTTTGCAGAGGACTGTTTGACTCAGTACTAGCAGAGGTACCCGGCGTTGCCCGGGGAAAATGTTCTCACCAAAACAGCCAACACGACCTGATCTTTACAATATAATTGATGATAAAATATAGGATAATTTATGATATGATACCTGTGATAAACGAATATCAAACGAATCTTATCAAATGTCATAATTTTCAATCCATTTATCAAGCTTCTTTGCCAATGTGTGTATTAATCGCCGCAAATCCACCGCCGCCGCAAATCACCACAAAATAAACTCAATTTCACAAATAAATCAAATGTTTTACTTGGTTTTTCAAATATTTTTCAAACTGTGCAATCCTTGGAAAGTGCTGAATCTAAAGATACCTTTCTTTTTGCTCTACAATGAGTATTTCTGGAGTTTTAAGTGACCATACAAACATACACTCTTGCTTTATATATATAATAGATGATCAGTGTTGCAGCCCTCAGAAAGGACGCTGCCCAGGTATTTGAAAGATGGAGCAACTGAGAGTGGTTGGTGTTCTATAGTGAAGACAGGCATAGTGGGTGGGGGGGGGGCTGGACCTCCATTGGCATAACACCTCAGTTATGTCGATGGAGGTCCAGCCCCACACACACACACACACACACACACACACACACACACACACACACACGCTAGGACTGGGCTATAATTCAATATCATTTATCGCCTTTCAATGGTATTGTATGGGGATGAAATTCGGATACTATCATATTGTGATACATAGTTTCATATCTAAATTAGGGCTGATGAAGATTTGTTACCCAAAATCGCTCACAAAATGAGGCCTGGAATGTTTGAGGGAGTATTATCTGAAACTATTTGTGGTTTGATATTATAGCACTTTACATTACCAAACATGTGATGAACCTTAGTCTGATCTTAAACATGGTGTTTCTAGTATATATGCAAGCAGATATTATGATGTATGATGTGTAACGTTCCATAAGATTACCATGATGATAACATTCCCCATATCACCTAGCACTCACACACACGCACACACACACACAAACACACACACACACACAAAATGATGAATCTCTTGAAATTATCCAGTTGTCATGGCTGTGTGCGTTTTTGCCTCCCTTGCTCATCCTTTTCTGACCTTTACGTGCAACCTGTGGGAAACACTCGCGGTGACGCTTCACATCGAACAACCTAGCACGGAACCGACCGCTGACAGGCACGGCACTTAACCCATCTTTCACGATATCCATCAAGGCATTCCGGGGGCTCAGGCGGTTTCTCTCGGTGCTGTGAAGTGGAGCTGTGTGAAGTGGTGGGCCACCACAGTTACATAACAGCACGCTGGCATGAGTCAGCGGCGCCCATCACACTGGCCCGCATGGGGTGGGGGTGGGGGCATCAACTCACCACTGCACTCAATCTGGGCTGAGTAAGCTGTAACACTAGTCACTGGCTGGCTTTAACAACTTGAAGTATCACACATCTACACTGAAGCAGGCCCCCAAAACAAGTCACCTGGTGTTACGGAGGAGGTGGTGGTGGCTGTTTGGAGGCAGCACAACGATCGGAGATGTGTCTTGCAAAGAACAAGCGCTCCCTCTCTCTCAAAAGTCATGTTGCCCCCGAGTGCGTGTCCCACGCTGCTCTTGTGGAGTCGCCCATTCGTCAACAGTACAAGTGTGTAGTTGTTCTGGGCAAGTCCCAGGCGTGTGTGTGTGTGTGTGTGTGTGTGTGGGTGGGTCAGGTTTTTCTATCCTAATGGGGACCAAATGTCCCCATTAGTATAGAAAAACCAGAAACCACCTACCTTGTGGGGACATTTTATGGGTCCCCATGAGGAAAAGGGTCTATTTTAGAGTTAGGACTTGGGTTTAGAGTTAAGGTTAGAATTAGGAATAGGTTAAGGTTAGCGTAAAGGTTAAAGTTAGGCATGTAGTTATGATGGTTAAGGGCTGAATGTAGTCAATGAGGGGTCCCCACATATATATATATATATATATATATATATATATATATACATATATATATATATAAATATAAAACTCAGTGAGTCAAGTAAATTGTTTATGAGACAGTACAAGCCTGTTTCATGCCATAAGCAATAATCAGCTGTCAATAAAGCTACTCAGGAAAGAGCAGACCATTTACTGCCTCATCATGCACATCACGTGCACAACGTCCAGTGGGGAAGGGAGAGGTGCGGCACACAAAAATTCAAAAACACGAATGTCGTACCTCCATTAGCAATCACGTGAGTGTTTCTTTAAACAAAGTTATGTGTGTGTGTATATATATATATATATATATATATATATATATATATAGACACACACACGTATTTAAATAGGGTGACGTGTGTGTGTGTGTGTGTGTGTGTGTGTGAGACCCGTCCTTCCACCACAACCGCTCCCACCGGCTCTGTCCTCTGTCCTTAAACATAAATGTATTTTTACCAAACCTGCAGCCGCTAGACTTGCAGCATGAATAAAAGATTTCATAATCTGTTACTATAGCCAGTTGGAAGTAATTAATAAATCATAACACCTCTTTAAAAAAAAAAGGTAAAAGGAAAGAAAAATGCCCTTCCTTTGTGTGCATGTCTCCTCGTCAGCGGAGATGTTACCACGCTGCGGATGGACGGTGGAGGATAGGAAACTGTTATTCTAATAATAGAAACCGGCGGAGAAAAAGAAAATAGAAGACGTTCGTGGGATGTCCAGGAATAGAAAACAGAGAGTAAGACACAGAACAAACTGCTACGCCGGGCAGGACAGGAAACGCCGCTCGCCGCTGAGCGTGAGGGAGAGACCTCGCTGATGCTCCATGCCTCCTGTGGCGACAAACCGAGACGAGCACAGCAACCCAGTGTAGCATAATTATGTTACAATTCATCTCTTAACCCCATTTGTCCCTGAATATTTTAAACCGTGATGTCCCCTGCCGAGAAACTGGCATCATATGAGTCTGTATACTGTGTGTGTGTGTGTGTGTGTGTGTGTGTGTGTGTGTGTGTGTGATGAAGCGGTGAGTGAAAAGGCATGTAGGCTAGTTGTTGATCATTTTAAATCAAGCAACAACCAAGGTAAACATTTGTTGTTGTTGTTTGTACACACTACTGTGTTTCTGTGCAAGTCAGGAACATCGGTGTGATGCTAACAGGAAGGCACGAAATGAATTTTCGTCAAAAAGATTTTAGAGGGCGGGAAATGGGAGGGTAGGCGCCATTGTGCATGTAAAGTATGTTGCTCTGCTGCAGCCCTGCAAGTAAACCAGGCCAATGCTAATGCTATCACACACGGGTAACGATGTAGACAAGAACAGGGGGGAGAGGAGACAGATTGAGAACCTCCACTGGGAGAAACTTCTCACAGGACCGATATGAGGGGGGGGGGGGTCAGTCATTATTTATTAAAATGCATTTCATGCAAATCAGTGTGATTAAGCAATGTGCACGCTATGTATCAATGTGCTGGAAAGGTATCAAGTGGGAAAATTTTGCAGCCTGTCACAGCAGGACTGATTCCACCACACTGGCGGATGTCATTACTATTTCAGCATGGCCCATGCAGTATTAACAAGTGTTACATAACGCTAATCATGGAAGTGAACTCGGGCTTCGAGAAACCTCCACACCGCCGAGCAATTTCTTGTTAATCTTTAATTAAGCACAAGGTGCAGCGTTGATTCATCCTTTCTTGGCGGGTGCTATTTTCAGCAGACATCGCCCACTCCTGCTCTCTGGGGAGGCAGGGGGAGTCTTTAAAAGCAAAAGGAGAGGCTTCCGAACGTCCCTGGCAAAATGAGATTAGATTGAGTAGAGCCTCTTCAAAGCAAATGCCCGTTTTGATTACGGACATGTCGACTGGCTGGACGGATGAAATTGTTGGGAATCTGCCGTCTTTTGTCGTTGCGTATGATGTCAGAGTTTTGAAGGATCCATGTGAGATCTTAAACTGAGACAGGTGGAGTCGACTTTGTCTTGATGCCGGAGTTTCCAGCTAGCTGACACGTCGTGCCCAACACTGAGGTCTATTTAGAGTGCCGTACCTCTGCATGTTTAGCACATTTTTATTAACTACAATCAATCTCAGAGTAGAAATAATGATGACGGGCCTTCAGGTAGCATGGTGGTCTATTCTGTTGCCTGCCAACGTGGGGATCGCCGGTTCGAATCCCCATGTTGCCTCCGCCTTATTTGGGCGTCCCTGCAGACACGATTGGCCATGTCTGCGGGTGAGGAGCAGTGTGGATATGTGTCCTGGTCACTGCACTAGCACCTCCTCTGGTCAGTCGGGGCAACTGTTCATAGGGGAGGGGGAACTGGGGGCAATAGCGCGATCCTCCCACGCACTACATACCCCTGGTGAAACTCCTCACTGTCAGGAAACAGGAAACTGGTATGACCACTGCAGTAGAAACCGGAAGTCAGTGGACTACAGCTATGCACAGAGTTGATTGGCCATGTCTGCAGGTGGGAAGTCGGATGTGGACATGTGTCCTGGACGCTGCACTAGCGCCTCCTCTGTCAGTCGGGGCGCCTGTTCATGGAGGAGGGGGAACTGGGGGGAATAGCATGATCCTCCTACGCGCTACGTACCCCTGGTGAAACGCCTCACTGTCAGGTGAAAAGAAGCAGCTGGCGACTCCACATGTATCGGAGGAGGCATCTGGTAGTATGCAGCCCTCCCCGGACCAGCAGAGGAGGTGGAGCAATGACTGGGATGGCTCGGAGGAGTGGGGTGGTTGGACGGGTACAATTGGGGAGTAAAAGGGGGGGGGGGAAGCAACAAAAAAAGAAAGAAAGAATGATAATGCACGATCAAAGCCAAGTTAAAAACTCAGAGACAGCAGCGACATATATTTTAGAATAGATCCTCATTTAGAAGCCCAAGTTGATATGAGCTGACGTGCCATACAGGATCTGCCTCTTAGTTATTTCTTGATGCATGCTCAATATCCCAGGTAAGAAAATCAAAGAAGGTTGAATCAGTTCATCTGGATACAATGTTTATTGACAGATACGTTTCATCACTCAACTAAGTGAAATCTTCCGTCTAAACTGACTGCAGGTATCCCCACCCTTATAAACAATACAGTTGCATAACAACCGAAACTAATGACCGGTTTCATATGCAAATATGGACATGACCATTAACTAGAGTTTCAATGGCCATGTGTACTATTCACAGAGGATTTGGGAATGTTTGCAATCACAACATTGTAAGATGGCGACAGATGTACTCTTAGTACCCACCCCCTTTGACAACTGGGCATTTGTCAAAGTCAGGAAGACGCCCAAACAGTGCACCAGCCAATCAAAGAGAGGAGAAGGACAACAGCTGCCTAAGTGTAAACCAGTGGCGATTCTGTATGTGGCGGGAGTGTCGGATAAGTTGAGACGCGTATTTTACAAATACCGTGTCTCAGTGCTTTCAAACCCCAAAACACGCTGTGCCAGAAGTAGGTCCACTCCAAGGATCGGGTCCCCCGGCACAAACAGAGCAATATAGTGTACGCTGTTAAATGCCAGGAGGATTGCCGTGACTTGTACATCAGGGAAACTAAACAGATGCTGGCCAAGAGGATGGCACAAAACAGAAGAACTAACACGTCAGGCCAGGACTCCACAGTCTACACCCATCTACAGGCCAGTGGCCACTCTTTCAAGAATGAGGATGTGCATATAATTGATAGGGAGGAATGCTGGTTTGAATGGGGAGTCAAAAAGGCCATGTATGTGAAGAAGGAATGACCATCCCTGAACTGGGGGGGGCGGCTAAGAGTGCATCTGTCACCATCTCATAATGCTCAAACATTCCCCAATCCTCTGTGAATAGTACACATGGCCATTGAAACTCTAGTTAATGGTCCTACCTATATTTGCATATGAAACCGATCGTTGGTTTCGGTCGTTATGCCACTCTATGTTAATAAAAGTAGGGATACTTGCAGTCAGTTTAGACTGAAGAGGTCACTTAGATGAGTGATGAGACGTATCTGTCAATAAACGTATCCAGATGAACTGATTCAACCTTCTTTCTGCCTCTTAGTTATTTCCTGGACTGGTGTCAAAGGGGTCAGCAGGCCTTTTTCAATATGAAATTCAGGCTCGGTACTGAGAATCGGCAGCCGTGAATGCAGCATGTCTGTTTCGGTTTTCATCGCATTTAAAGAACCACGACAATCGATGTAACATTTAAAACCATGACGGTTAAAGCTGGGGTAGGCAGTTTTTTTTTATGGTGTCATTGGGCAAAAATTCCATAATAACCTTTCAGTATATTGTAATTCAAGTGGTCTAAGAGAAAACTAGACTTCTGTACCTCCTCTTGGTTCTGAATTCATGCTTAAGAAAATCTAGCCCGGGACAAAATTTTAGCCAATCATCGGTCATTTCAGAGAGAGGGCCTCTACACGATCAATTCAAAGGGAGGGGCTTTGTGAGTGATACGACTCCACTAAGTCCCTCCCACCAAATGACCTCAGCATCGCTCTTCAGCGCCTTAGTTTTTCTTTTATCTGCTGGTTTCACAGCCTCAAGGTAAAAGACAGAAACAGCCTGAACAGCATTGTTCAAATATTGTGGCTTCTTCTGGACATGTTCTTGCAAGGGAACGTTCTCTGTTGCCATCAGGGCGTCGTTATAATATACGTGATTGTAAAACTAACCCATCCACCCATCCATTATCCAAACCGCTTATCCTGCTCTCAGAGTCACTGGGATGCTGGAGCCTATCCCAGCAGTCATTTGGCGGCAGGCAGGGAGACACCCTGGACAAGCCGACACACACACACACACACACACACACACACACACACACACACACACTAGGAACAATTTAGTACAGCCGATTCACCTGACCCATATGTCTTTGGACTGTGGGAGGAAACTGGAGCAGCCAGGGAAACCCACGCAGACACGGGGAGAACATGCAAACTCCACATAGAGGACGACCCGGGACGACCCCCAAGGTTAGATTACCCTGGGGTTCAAACCCAGGACCTCCTTGCTGTGAGATGACCGCGCTAACCACTGTGCCACCGTGCCACCTGTAAAACTAACCGTTATTGTAAATTGTTCATTCCCTCTGCAATTCCACTACTAAATCCTAAATAAGTGTATCTAGCCTATCAACATTATTAATTACTCATAGATCTGATAGATTTTATTCCAAATTTAGCTCCCTATAGTGTTATTAATTATTGTTTGTGTTATTTGTTTGCATGTTACTGTGTTTTGTGTATAACAAGCTGCTCCACACAAATTGGCCCTAGTGGGATGAAGTTGTTTGTATTGTCTGTGAATGTTCTCATTCATCCAGGTCATGGTTATCCAAAGAAATTGAATCGAGTGCAACTGGACTCGGTAATTGTTGTTGTTTGTATGGTATTGTCATATGTATTGTATCCACCGCCATTCCATGGGTTCAGAAACCGTTGATAAATGGTTTTATTTGCCACTCTAGGAGGAAAAATATTGATAATTGTAGTGTTATAGTGCAAAATGTGGTCTATTGGTCTGATTCAGTCTTTTACCTCATTCAACGCCATCTACACTGTATATGTACTGTACAATACTCATAGACTGGTAGACCTTCTGAAAGCACTTGTTTTATAGCTCTGTGATACATCTATGGCCATGTCAGATCTACAATACAACCACCAGCTTTAATTAAACAGACATTATAACAGCAGCGGTCCTGTCCACGTTTTGACACCGCCTTTTTACCCGACACCCTCAAAACCACATGTTTCTGTTTAACTTTTCCATATTGGCGGCCAGCGGTGCCTGGCAAGCTAATAACAGGCTTGTCCCTGTGAACAAAACGACCGGTATGGGCCGAGGTCAGAGAGGCCACAATGAAGTGCAAATACAGGCTTTCTCATATTGTGTACGATTAATAAAAAGGACTACCATGTCCATCCTGTTTCACACACACACACACACACACACACACACACACACACACACACACACACACACACACGTCTCCCTATACTTGTGGGGAACCCTCATTGACTAACCTTAACCTTGACGATCATAACTACACATCTAACCCTTTCCCTAACCTTAACCTAATCCTAATACTAACCTTAATCCTAAAACCAAGTCCTAACTCTAAAATAGACCCTTTTCCTCATGGGGACCCATAAAATGTCCCCACAAGGTAGGTGGTTTCAGGTTTTTCTATCCTAATGGGGACTAAATGTCCCCTAGTATATATACACACACACACACACACACACACACACACACACACACACACACACACACACACACATCCATCTCAGGGACACGTTCTATGTAATGCAGTGTCGCTGGCTTTTGTGGCTGTTATCAGACACACCGAGTGTAAATATTCAAGGCGGGATGTTGCAACAGACGCCTCCTTTGTGTCGGCTGGGTCAGCCCGGCCCATCTGTCATGCAAACAACACCTCTCCATTCTGCCTCTATGGTGACACAACCATAGTACCCCCTTTTCCTACCACATCCAAGCTGACCAGGAAAGGAATACGTCACTCTTGTCAGTCAAGTACTTTTTCTCCACCCAGTACTTCAACGAGTGTCTTAAACCCATCAATTTACCATTTGGGGGGATTTCCGGCAGCATTTTCTTTTCATTTCCCTAAGTTTTATTGTTTGTTTGGGAAGGAGAGGGCCGGGTGACGGATGGAATAGACGCGTGATCCTCAAGCTCCCGCTACATTTTACACACAACTTAATTTCAAAGCCTCATTTCTGCCCTCAGCAATGTGAAATTCTACAATTCCTTTGGTGATACTCATTTCTTCCTTAAGAAAAACAAAAAAAACTTTGAAATGACTATGAGAATGACCAAAAAGAAAGACGACAGCCCCGTCATCACCGAGGAGAACGTGGCTGCCCTAAGCTAATTGAGCCTGCATAAAAAGCCCTCCCCGTGGAATTTAAATCGGCCATAGAACCACTTGAAGCGAAATCGGACTTTGTCCAGGCAACGGTCACAGACCACGGACATTGTTTGGTTTTGCTCGAGGCTAACGCAAACCAACTTAGTGACCAAATGGAGGCGGTTCTAGGCTAAATACACAGCTATGGAGGAGCGCCTAAACAAGCTCAAGACTAAAACCATCGACCTCGAGTAGCGCAGCCGCAGCAACCACATAAAAAATAATCGGCCTACCTGAGTCGATTGAAGGTACACAACCCACGCTCTTCTTTTCCAAGCTGCTGGTGGAAATCCTCCTCCCTTACAATGCCGTCCTTTCATCTCTACCCAGGAGACTCAAGAAGCCTAGCCTCCAAGAACAGTCGGTCACTAACAGCTCCAACGACTCTCATGATCACCGAAGAATGAAGTCGAAACCAACACCCCCAACGACCGTCGCTGCTAAACAAATGCAAATCAATAGCTCCGATGGTGACGGGCTCGGCTGGAAATCGGAGCACAGGAGAGCCACGCATATCAATAGCTCCGATAACGACGGGCGCGGTCAAACATCATACACAAAAGAGCCACTCATATCTATGGCTCTGTTAGCGACGGGCGTTGGTAAACATCGGATCACAAAGAGCCACGCATATCTATAGCTCTGACGACTCCTAGAGGATAAATTCTGAGTCTCATCACCAGACAAGCTTGGTCCAGTCAGAAAGGCACGAACTGGGGAAGCCTCTTGGATGAGAGGTGAAATGCCTTCACAGATATATACCAAGTCCAGTTGCACTTGATTCAACTCCTTTGGATAACCATGACCTGGATGAATGAGAACATTCACAGACAGATGCTGACTTCACCTCCGGAGCTCGACCGTGCCCACAGGGCTCTTACAGGCAAGCCTGCCCCGGTGTCTAGGCCAAGAGCGGTAATCGTACTCATCCACCACTACAAGACGAAAGAGGCGATCATCCCGGAGGCCCGAAGGAGGATAGGGCGGCTGTCCTCCCAGGGGAAACCAGTGGCGATTTTCGAAGACTACTGCCCCGAAGTCATCGAGCAACGCATGGTGTACCAGGAGGTGATGTCGAGCACGTATATATGTCTATGATGTCGAGGCTGTATCAACAGGGATTCAAGCCATCGCGCCTATTCCCGGCGAGACTACGATGCACAACCAAAGGTAGGAGAAAAAAAAGCACCTCGCATCGGTGGAGGACGCCGTGACTTTCCTGGCAACTCAGCACATTGCATCACAATCACCGACAGGGAAGAGCGGTAACTTTAATAATAGTGGCGAAACTTGGGCAAACTCAATATTGTAGCGAGTTCGGAGGGCCGTCTGGGAGACCGTCACCACAGCCGGGACGCGAACCTGTGTCTCCCGCTCCGCAGGCGACAACTTTAACCAGTCGACTAAAGGGTCCGACCCGTTATTCAAGGACTAACGTGTCTACTTATCCATGCACGTTACACTACCCCCCTCTTTCAGGAAGCGCGCCCCCGCGCTTCAGTATATCAGCTCCCCACACCTCTGGGCGCATGCGCTTCCGATGACCTCACGGTCGCACCATCCCACTTCTGACACCAATGTAGCAAATTCGGGGGGCCGTCTGGGAGACTGTCACCACAGCCGGGACGCGAACCTGTGTCTCCTGCTCCGCAGGTGACAACGTTAACCAGTCGACTAAAGGGTCCGACCTGTTAGTCAAGGAACAACGTGTCTACTTATCCATGCACGTTACAATATGCTATCTCTGATTAGCGCCGTTGCGCTACGTGCTAATGCTCCTAGTTTATGCTTTTATAGAGAACATGACATGGGGAATGTTTGTGTGTCATTTGCACTTGAGATACCAATTATACAAACACGCTGTCTTTGTAGTTCCTTGTTGATGTGGGTTCAGCTAACGCCGTTTTGTTATCCTACATGCGAAGTACCGGAAGTTAACAAGTCGCCATTACTGCGGTGGCACGTCCCTACAATACGCGTGCGTTTGAATGCAAGCTGCGCTAAGAAGTGTACAATTTTCTACTTTTGTCTTTGTAACTTTATTCAACGTTACATTTGACAACGATGTCTAGGAAGTCGGGAAGAAGCTGTGCAGTTCTCGGCTGCTCCAACAGTAGTGGCAAACTTCAAGTTTGGAAAAAGACTGAATGCAAAATACACAAGCCTTTACTTCATGAAGATTGCCCCTGCCTTCGACCATACAGTTTACATAGATTCCCTGGCCGTGCAGAGGACCAAGATATTCGCCAGAAGTGGATTATGAATACCAACAGAAAGGACTTTGTTCCCAATAAAAACAGCACGGTAGGTTTTGGTTAACAGTCGACAATCTATATTCATCTCACAATGACTAACGTTAGCATGCAGCCACCTAGCCTAACATGGTGAAACTCGTCTTTGAACTAACATTGCTTATGCTTAACTTATGTGAAGTTAGCTAACGTTAGTGGGCTGCGGTGGTCGCACATAATAAATTAACTCAACCAGCTAACTGGCGTTATCGTGAAAATATATAACATTAATTGCCCTAACGTTAACTGGCAGCCCTATATTTAATAATGAAAGTGATTTTTTTTTTACCATGGAAAACTTGACAGTCAATGAGCTGGTAGGAGATGCTCAAAGTAAATCTTCTTCAGGTGGCTGATTTTCCCCATTGTCCACTCTTGGTTGTATGGCACATCCACAATAATGTGTTCATTTGGGGTCCATACCAGGAACTTGCAATTTGTTCTGTCTGCACAATGCATTGCTACTTAGACCTGGTAATAGTAGCCTATTCCTGATGCCATTTCCCTAAGAACATGTCTTCCATTTATTTGTTTTACATCATGTTTTTTTTATTCAATCAGTTTTAGCAGACTGCCATCATGTGCCTCAAGCTTCTTTAGTGTAGGACACTAATCTTAAGGATGGTATCTGTGTCAGTGATTCCATCAAGGCTGGCCCCAAGCCAGTTTTCTTTCTCATGCACAAGACCTGTCGTTTCCACTATTTGCCCTGTGGTGTCCTCAAAAAAGTTTCTTGCCAAAGGCTCAGATGTTTGACTGTACCGAACTTGCAGTTCAATTTTCTTTCTACCCAGTTGCTTGGGTCTGCTTTTTTTTTACACTTCCTATGCCTCACTAATGGTTATTCTAATTTTTCTCTGGTCTAGCCAGAATTGACAATCCTGGCCCTTTGTTTTTGTTTCTATTTTCTCTCTTTCATCTTTCCCACATTTGACATATCTTTCAAAAACTACATTGCAGAGTTTACATTTGTGTTGTGCACATTGTGCATGATCTTTGGGTAGTTCATTAATACTTGCATTCTTCTGTGGCTGTGCAGTCAACACTTGATGTAAAATGGTTCCAGGTATCATGGCTAAGTTAACCATCTCAGGGGATGAAAAGTGTTGAATAACATCTGCATCTGTCTCAAATGCTGTAGCTGTAACTTTGATAGATTTCCTATGTCCATGATCTGGCCGTTGAATGTTCTCAACTGTGTCTGGCACCACATTTTTCCAGGTGGATTGGTTCCAGGCACACACTTTGTCAGTGCAGGCTGTGCCTGTGAAGCCTTGGGTCACAGCATCTTTGACCTTGTAAAGTAGTCCTGCTGTATGACTGCAGACTTCCCTCTGTTGGCCATACAGTCACAGTTCACACCTACAACTTTGCCATCCTTTCTCTGCAGTTAATTCAACATCATGATGGTTGTTAATGGACTGTGAGTATCGGACAGGTCCTTTTAGAATTATGTGTTCATTATCTGGCAGAGTGTGCAATATTTGGCCAATCCATCCAGAGCTCAGGTAATTTTGACCCTTTATTAGAGACCTGTAGTTGGCATTTTGTTGCTCATCACAAGCCAGGCGATTAATGAAATAATTTTGAATACATACAAAAAACACATTCGTATTTTTAAAACGTTTTACTAATATAACTGGTCTGTGATTAAATGCAACCCTACTAGCTATCTAGTACAGTCACGTTAGCATATTAGCTAGCTACACAAACGTTAGTTACTTCATCACTTGAAATGCGACAGATGGTTAAGTGGTCTTATTTTCTCTCTTTCTGGCTATTGACATAACCGATGTCTAACTAATATGTACAATATGAATAACGTTAAGATCGCCATCCATAAGGTACCTTCATCAGTAACTGGGGGCCACTGTCTAATGTCGTCAATCCAACTACCCATGCTGCTGTCACTGCTGTCACTTAGCAGGCAGTAGCAAACACTGCTACTTGCCACCGCAGTAATGGTGGCGGCGCTGAATGGCGGAACACACAAATTGGTCGGCGGATTAGTCGATAGCCTAGCGCTTATGAAAGCGCTTACATCTCTGTTTACATTTGGGGCTACTACAACATTAACAGTGGAACCAATAATAGCTCCCCCTCTGGTGTGGCAGATGAACTACTTTACACAAAACAGCACCAGACATCTTACCATGGGGCTGCGTTTCTGTGACACAGTGACTGATGGTTATTGCTCTTTCACGTGTTTATTCAGAAAGGTCAAACCGAAACTACAAGCAGACACTAGAGGACAGTACAGCACATTAGCGACACCGATTGTCAAATTGGTGTATTACAACACTCCCCACTAAATTTTACAATGGCATTAAGGCATTTCACACTAAATTATATTACTAAAAGCCGTGCTCTCCTTCACAAATACTGTCAAAATAATAAATATTTAAACTGAAAAAACTTGCAAGATTCCTTTTCTTACTCCTTTTACCTTGCTTACAGCTTTCTTACCATTTTCAACAGAAAAAGTGCCTATTAAAGTAAACAGATTTACATAGGGAAAAGCCCAATCTCTCTCCTAAGATATTCAAACTTCTGTTTAGTCAGTGGATTGGTCAAGATATCTGCCTTCATGTTGATTTCTTCTTCCAGGTGTCCATTAAGGAATGCAGTCACTACGTCCATCTGGTGCACATGTAGATTGTTCTGGATGGCAAAAGACAGTAATGTACGAATTGAGCTGAATCGTACCACGGGTGAAAAAGTTTCATCATAGTCAGCACCATACAACTGTGAGTAGCCCTTGGCGATGAGTCTGCACTTGTATCTCTCCACTCATCCATCACTATGACGCTTGACTTTGAACACCCATCTTGATCCTATGGCCTTTCTATCCCTTGGTAAATCCACTAAGTCCCACGTCTCATTTTCCAGTAGCGACTCATATTCCTTTGCATTAGTACTCGTCATTGCTTCTTTCAGTGTGCTTGGCTCTATGACACAACACACATTGGCATGATCAACAGTCACTATATCAGCAAACTCATCATATCCATATGTCCTTGGAGCCCTTCTGATTCTGCCACCTTCTCTAGCAGCTTCATCGACAGTGACCTCGTCATCTGGTGTTCCACTCTCATCTGTGTTCATGGTTACCTCGTTCTCTGAGCAAGTCACTACCACTTTCTGTTCCCAGTCGAAGACTGATTCATTAAAGATGACATCACGACGAATTAGAATCCTCCCTTTCTCTTCAGCAAACAGGCGACAGCCTTTGGCATTGTTTGCATATCCCATGAAACGAAGCTTCACAGCCTTCTTGTCCAGTTTTCTTCTCTCTATGTCTGGGATATGTGCATAAGCAACACAGCCAAACACTCTCATGTGACTCATGTCCGGCTTTTTGCCACACCATCTCTTGTAGGGTGTCTCTTGCTTCAGGACAGATGTGGGCAGCCTGTTCTGTATGTAAGCTGCGGTTGCTACAGCCTCTGCCCAGTACATCTTTGGCAACTTAGCATGAGACAGCATACTTCTAGCTGCTTCAATTAATGTCCTATTTTTTCTTTCTGCGACACCATTTTGCTGTGGTGAGTGAGGTACAGTCATCTCATGGTGGATACCTTGAGCCTTCAAATATTCTTGAAACTCCTTTGATGTGTACTCACCACCATTGTCTGTTCTCAGTCTCGTGACGTTCTGCCCACACTCACTGGAGAATGTTTTCTCAAATTCCTTGAATTTGCTAAGGACTTCACTCTTCTGTTTCAGAAAGTATACCTTGCAGCATCTAGAGTAATCATCGATAAAAGTCACAAAATATTTTGCTCCACCTATAGATTCAGTCTGCATGGGACCACAGACGTCACTATGGATCAGCTGCTACTTGCGTTTGAAACGGATTTCTCCAACTGGCTTGTATGGCTTTCTAGACAGCTTGCCTTCCACATATCCTTCACAGAAAGGAACCTCTTTCTCTGCAGAGAAGTCCACTCCGTTCACCAGATCTTTTAGTTCCTTCAGCCTGGTGGTGTCACCCAGGCGCTGGTGCCACAGGCTGGCTGCTACTGATGCACCATGACAGAAAGACGAACTTCCTTTGACGTCCAGCTGATACAGCCCGTCAGATCTTTATGTTCCCATTCCTTGAAGAGTTCCATCTTTCCCACGTATGTAGCAGCGAGACTTCTTGAACTGCACTTTATTTCCTTTTCTGGCAGCAGCTCCCACTGTGAATAGATTCCCAGATAGCTTTGGAACATACAGCACGTCATACATTGACATTTTTTACATCACTTACTTTGAAAGACATTCTCATTTTGACATTGCCACGTCCTAGGGCGCCACCACCCTGCCGTCACCAAGTTTCACAGACTGTGCTTTTGAGAATTGCTGGTAGTCTTGAAGAATTTCTTTATCACATGTCATGTGCTTTGATGCTCCCGAATCAATCAACCATTCGACCTGTTCTGGCCTCAGTTTGGTTTGCCTCTTTAGCGACAAAGGCACTTTCAGACGAATCTTCTGCATCTTCACACATCATGCTTTTGGCGTTCTGTGTTTTCTTTTTCCAACTTGGACAGTCGCGCTTTATATGTCCTTCTTTCCCACATTTGTAACATCTCCACGTGCTTGGTCTTTCAGCTCCCACTGCCTTGGAGTTGGCCTGCATATCTCCACAAAATTGTGATGACATGGCTGATGCACCACCTGATGTAGCACCACTGGAGTTATCATTAGCATTCACTCGCTTTTGCTTTTCATTTATTAATGCTTGCTGAACAAACTGCAGTGTCAAATTGTCAATCTTTGTTTCTAGCACAGTGACAATTGTAGCATAGCTCGGTGGCAAACTACCCCAGTGTTATAATTTGGTCTTCCTCTTCAATCACAGAACCTATTGCTCCTAGCTGCTCAGTCAGTTCCTTCATTCATTTTAAATTTTCATTTAAACTTTCTCCTTCCTTCATTTCACATCTGAGATATTTTTTCTTCAGGAACAGTTGATTTGCCAATGTATCTCTCTCAAAATGTCCTTTCTGCGTGTTCCAAGCCTCTTTTGGAGTCTGGCAGCTTGTTATCAGGTACAACTGGGGTGTACTTACATTCAGCACTAACACAGAGAATGCCTTCTCTCTCCGTTTCGTGAATTCAGCTTGTGTGTGTGCATTAGCATCTGCGGCTAGGATATCCATTTCAATTGGCATGCCCCATAGTCCTTTCGCTTTCAGCAAGTGTTCCATCTGAAATTTCCACGTTGCCCAGTTCTCTGGTTCACTCAGCTTGTCAATAAACAGTTTATCTTCCATTGTGAATTCCACAACACCGTTTATCTCACACAAAAACTCCGTGTAAAACAGCCTTTTAGCTACGCTCTGGACCCATAACCTATTGCTCTTTCACATGTTTATTCAGAAAGGTCAAACCGGAACTACAAGCAGACACTAGAGGGCAGTACAGTGCATTAGCGACACCCATTGTCAAATGACTGTATTACAACAATGGTCACTGCGCACATAACTTAGCTACTGCACAGTTCCATCTCATTCGTTTTGTTTTATTTTTTCTTCTTCAATTACTTTCACCATAATTTTTCTGTAAACAGATTGTAGTAGACACTTAAAGGTTTAAAACTTCCTTATTTTGAGGCACTTGTATCATTATGGGATTGAAGCTAAAACTGCCAGGAAGTGTATGGACAGGTTAGTTAAAGTTAGGGAGAGCTTGCAACTGTTTAATACAGTTGATATCTTGCATATGGGTATATGGGAAGTTCTTATTGGGCTCTCATGTTCTTGGGAAGTTTTGTGGGAATGGGGGGTAGGGAAGGGACTGTCTTGCTTTAACACAAGCACTAAACTAGGTTCTTTTTGGAAAAGCAAAGAATAGCTCTAACTTAGAATACATACTATGTATTGTCAATTTCCCCTTTGATGCTATTACATGGAGTCTTTACCACACTGCTACTCTTCAACACACATCCCTTACAAACTATAATAAGTAGATACCTTAATATTGTGAGTTGGAATGTCAAGAGGTTGAATCGCCCAGTTAAAAGGAAGAAAGTATTCACCCATCTTAAACAGTTTAACACAGATGTTGTGTTGCTGCAGGAGACACGTGTGTTCCTCACAGCACTCAAGACTTGCGGCAGGCTGAGCAGGGCAACACTTCCATTCTGCTTTCCAGGCCTAGGCAAGAGGGGTCTCTATCCTAGTAGCTAAACATACAGTGCATCCGGAAAGTATTCACACCCCTCCACTTTCCCCACATTTTGTTATGTTACAGATTCCAGAATGGATTAAATTCCTTTTTTTTCTCATCAATCTACACACAATACCCCATAATGACAAAGTGAAAAAGGTTTTGTAGAAGTGTTTGCAAATTTATTAAAAATAAAAAACTGAAATATTGCATGTACATAAGTATTCACACCCTTCGCTATGACACTCAAAATTGAGCTCAGGTTCATCCTGTTTCCACTGATCATCCTTGAGATGTTTCTACATCTTGATTAGAGTCCACCTGTAGTAAATTCAATTGATCGGACATGGTTTGGAAAGGCACACACCTGTCTATATTTGGTCCCACTGTTGACAGTGCATGTCAGAGCAGAAACCAAGCCATGAAGTTAAAGGAATTGTCTGTGGACCTCCAAGACAGGATTGTATCGAAGCACAGATCTGGGGAAGGGTACAAAAAAAATTCTACAGCTTTGAAGGTCTCGAAGAGCACAGTGGTCTCTATCATTCATAAATGGAAGAAGCTTGGATCCACCAGGACTCTTCCTAGAGCTGGCCGCCCAGCTAAACTGAGCAATCGGGGGAGAAGGGCCTTGGTCAGGGAGGTGACCAAGAACCCGATGGTCACTCTGACAGAGCTGCATCATTCCTCTGTGGAGATGGGAGAACCTTCCAGAAGGACAACCATCTCTGCAGCACTCCACCAATCAGGCCTTTATGGTAGAGTGGCCAGACGGAAGCCTCTGCTCAGTAAAAGGCACATGACAGCCCGCTTGGAGTTTGCCAGAAAGCACTTAAAGGACTCTCAGACCATGAGAAACAAGATTCTCTGGTCTGATGAAACCAAGATTGAACTCTTTGGCCTGAATGCCAAACGTCACGTCTGGAGGAAACCAGGCACCTCTCATCACCTTGCTAATACCATCCCTACAGTGAAGCATGGTGGTGGCAGCATCATGCTGTGGGGATGTTTTTCAGCGGCAGGAACTGGGAGACTAGTCAGGATCGAGGGAAAGTACAGAGAGATCCTTGATGAAAACCTGCTCCAGAGCGCTCAGGACCTCAGACTGGGGCGATGGTTTACCTTTCAACACGACAACGACCCTAAGCACACAGCCAAGACAACGAAGGAGTGGCTTCGGGACAAGTCTGTGAATGTCCTTGAGTGGCCCAGCCAGAGCCCAGACTTGAACCCCATTGAACATCTCTGGAAAGACCTGAAAATAGCTGTGCAGCGACGCTCCCCATCTAACCTTACAGAGCTCAAGAGGATCTGCAGAGAAGAATGGGAGAAATACCCCAAATAAAGGTGTGCCAAGCTTGTAGCTTCATACCCAAGAAGACTTGAGGCTGTAATCACTGCCAAGGGTGCCTCAACCAAGTACTGAGTAAAAGGTGTGAATACTTATGTACATGCAATATTTCAGTTTTTTATTTTTAATAAATTTGCAAAAAATTCTACAAAACCTTTTTCACTTTTTCATTATGGGGTATTGTATGTAGATCGATGAGAGAAAAAAAGGAATTTAATCCATTTTGGAATAAGGCTGTAACATAACAAAATGTGGGGAAAGTGAAGGGGTCTCAATACTTTCCGGATGCAGTGTATACTCTTTGAACCAACCAAACTCACAGCTGATAAGAATGGGAGGTTTATAATTGTCTCAGGGAAACTATTTAACATAAATGTTGTCCTGGCCAATATATGCCCGTATGCCCTGAACATGGACGAGGCTGGGTTCTCTGATCACTTGTTTTCTCTTCTTCCTGACCTGGGCACACACTACTTAATACTTGGTGGGGACTTCAACTTTTGTTTGGAGCCGATCCTGGATCGCTCTTCCACCAAACCTGGAGTAATGAGTAAATCTGCCTCATATATTCAGTCTTTTCTTTTTGAGCTTGGCATTTCAGATATATGACGGTTCCTTCACCCTAAGGAGAGACAGTATTCCCTTTTTCCATTGTACAACACACATACTCCAGAACAGACTACATTTTCATCGACAACACAGAAATCCCCCAAGTCCGTTCCTGTACATACCAAAGTATTGTTATATCTGATCGTGCCCCTGTTGTGATGTCACTGCTGCTCCCTGGCACTCCACAGCCCACAAGGCACTGGCGTTTTATTTCAACCCTACTTTCTGATGATAAGTTTGTAAAATATATAGAAGAACAAATTACCTTTTTCTTGAGACTAATAACACTCCAGATGTCTCTGCTGTTGTGGTCTGGGATGCACTTAAGGCCTACCTGAGAGGGCAAATTATATCATTTACTGCAAACAAGAAAATACAATCTCAAAAGGAACGAATAGATTTAGCGACTAAAATCCTAGAAATTGATAAGCAATATGCACTAACCCAAACCCCAGAATTATATAACAAAAGATTAGAACTCAAAACTAAATTTTACCACTCACCAAACGCAAAATCTGTTATTAAAAAGCAAAAGTACCTATTATGAACATGGTGAAAAGACTGGGAAACTGTTAGCTAACCAGTTAAAGGGACGTAGGACTAAACAACTCATAACAAGTATTCACACAGATAATGGGGATGTCACCGTACATCCCATTAACATGAATAATACATTTAAAGATTTCTACTCCCAACTATACACCTCCCAGTTTGATGGAGATGAAGTGACAGTCAAAGACTTGGTTGACCGTTTGCCCACCCCAACTATTCCCCCAGACTTGGTGAAGAAAGAAGCACCTCTAACCCAAGCAGAAATAGCACTGGCCATATCATCAGTGCAATCTGGAAAATCCCCAGGGCCAGATGGCTTGAATTTTTCAAGAAGTTGCAGCACTCCTCTCCCCACAATTAACAACCGTCCTAACAAAATCCCTTAGACTGGGCTCACTCCCACCGTCCCTGAATGAGGCATGTATAATTCTCATAGCCAGGAAGGGGAAAGACCCTGTACAATGTGCCTCGTACAGGCAATTTCTCTTCTGAACACTGATGCCAAGTTCCTAGCAAAGGGTCTGGCATACAGATTGGAAGTTGTCCCCCAAATAATAGCAAATGACCAGACTGGCTTCGTTAAGAATCGTAATTCCTTTTATAATGTCCAACGTCTCTTTAACATTCTATACTGACCCTCTGAAAACATCCCCAAGTGTGTTGTATCTATCGTTTAATGCTGAAAAAGCATTTGATCGAATTGAGTGGAGGTACTTATTTACAGTTCTGGAAAATTTTGGATTAGGGCCGTCATTTATAGCTTGGATTGAATTATTATATGCATCTCCCAGTGCAACGGTTCAAACCAATAGTACAGTTTCTCAACCCTTTGCTCTAGGGCGTGGAACCGTCAGGGCTGCCCATTAAGCCCGAGCCTCTTTGACTTAGCAATCGAACCACTTGCAGTTGCTCTTCGAAACAACACAAACAACGCTGGTATAGCGAGGGGGGGGTATGGAACATAAAGCCTCTTTATATACAGATGACCTTCTGCTATATTTTTCAGACCCAATAACCTCTCTACCAGCAGCACTCTCTCTGCTTAAACAGTGTGGATCATTATCGGGATACAAGATAAACATGGACAAAAGTGAACTGTTCCCAATTAACAAGAGAAGCATTTGACCTAGACTACAACGACTTACCATTTCAAATTGAAGAGAGACAATTAACTTACCTGGGAGTAGTAGTCACACGGAAATTCAAAAATCTTTTTAAAGAAAATTTCCTGACTCTACTAAATCAGGTTAAAACATTGTTATTGCAGTGGTCCCCGCTTACATTGTCCCTTGCCGGGCAAATAAACTCTATAAAACGAATATACTACCAAAATTTACAAATGTATTTCAGTGTGTACTAGTGTTCATCCAAAAATCATTTTTTGTTTCACTAGATTCGGTTATTTCTTCATTTTTATGGCAAAAAAAAAAAAGGCCACGAATAAGCAGGATCTTACTTCAAAGGTTCAAAGGGACAGTGGCATGGGGCTCCCTGGTTTCTGTCACTATTACTAGGCTGCTAACGTTCGTTGTCTTGCTTTTTGGACCCACTTATCTTCAGCCCAACAGCCCAGATTGGACATTTCTGGAGTTGGAATCATGCCCGGATATTTCACTTCCAGCATTCCTTGGCCTACCGCTCAACTACTCCCTAACAATTCAATAGACAACCCATTTGTGTGTCATACCCTTAAAGTGTGGGCCCAGTTCAGGAAGTCCTTTGGCTAAAAGAGGTTTTTCTCTCCTGAGCCCTACTGCTTCTAATCATCTTTTCATTCCATCTCGACATGACTCAACGTTCCAGGATTGGCAGAGGAAAGGCATCCGTTTAAAGACATGTTCAAAGATAGCTGTTGTATCTCTTTCAGTCAACTGTATGAGAAATACAACTTACCCAAAACACATTTCTTTTGATATTTACAGGTCAGACATTATGTGCACTCCATCTTACCTTGCTTCCCTGCAGAACCTGACACTCACCCGGCTGGCACATTTCTTTCCTCAACCCACTATCTAGGGATGCATTGTCAGCATTATATAGAAACATCTCCATACTGACATGTCCACCTCTGGACAGGATTAAAATGGCTTGGGAACACGATGTGGGACATATATCTGATGACCAATGGGATTCCATCCTCACATCAATACACACATCTTCATTCTGTGCAAGACACTGCCTAGCACAATTTAAGTTGGTCCATAGGGCCCACATGTCCAAAGTTAAATTATCTAGCATCTACCCTGATATCTCCCCCACTTGGTACAAATGCAAAAACAGTGACGCTACCTTGATCCATATGTACTGGCTGTGCCCTCACTTACAAAAATTCTGGAAAGATATCTTTCGTACCCTATCTAAAATTTTAAAACAAAACCTAGACCGAGACCCTCTTATTGCTCTGTTTGGCATTACTGATGGAGATGACTCTCATCTGACATCTGTGGAGCACCACATGGTGGCCTTTGCTTTGGTCTTGGCCAGACGCGCAGTTTTGCTCAAATGGAAGGATGCTGCCCCGCCCACGCTTAGTCAGTGGCTTCGAGACATAATGTCCTGTCTCAAATTAGAGATGCTGCGATTCTGAGTCATTGGCTCAGAACAAACATTTTACAAAACCTGGGAATCCTTAACACATTTTCGTAACACCCAAATAATATAAGCACGATATTCATTTTAACTCAGCCCGACATGAAATACAATACCTGACTCCATGGAAATAGCTACATTGTTTACTTCTTTTCTCCTAGACAACTGCCTTAAAATTATTCCAGATAATCAGGGGGGTGGGGGGACGGGGTGGGAGGGAAGGGCTGTCACTGCCGCAGGGTTTTGTTGGTTTTTGCGTGTTCTGTACATTGATGTGTAGCGTTGTGGAATATATGTGCCCAACCCTGTTCATTTTTGGTAAAAATTCAATAAAAATATTTTGAAAAGAAAAAAGTTTTATTGCTTGTTTTGGATTCAATAAGACAATTTGACATGAGCATCTTGGAGATACAACACAGAAACAGGCTTGGATTCTTCTTACTGTATTTGTACAGTAGCATTACAAGTGTCGTTTTGCTGGTTGCTGTATTCTGTCCACTTTTCCAAATTTTCCTCAAATCCTTCAGAATATGTGTGTCTTGTCTTTCTATTACATAAATCTCCTTGATACTGTTTAGCCATTGGCCCAGGGTTTGGGGAGACCAGTTCATACTGTGCCGTCCTTGTAAATGCTTTCTGACTAGCCGCCAGTAATACTTTGACCAGATATCTGTCCTCTTCTTGTACAATTTTCTGCGTCCGATTTATCTAAGTACTGCACAATATGGGGGTATTTCATAACCGAGTGTCTCGTCAAACACCATCCACACACTTTCCCAGTATTTTCAGAATGCTTGTATGTATACCTGCCATGAAGAGGAGGCACACACGCACTACTGATGAAGGGAAGCAACATTTTCAAAAAACAAAAACCACTTTCTTAATATGTTTTCATTTTGCTGCCGAGAGACAAACCAAAATGAAATCCACTTGTGTCCCATGTTATTACAAGATAGTTGTTCTCTCATGTCCTGGAAACTGCTGAAAGCGACAGCGTTTCATATATAATGGTCATAAATTCGCAACTGAATGAAGTACTTTGTTGATGGAATGTCATTAGGGATGGGTATCGTTAGGATTTTATCGATACTGCTACTCTTATCGGTACTGCTTATCGGTTCGGTACTTTATCGATACTCTTATCGGTTCTTTTGATTATTACGCAAGAAAAAAAGACACTTAATTAAGAACAGAATCGACATTGCTTTATTATTCTATTATATAACTTTATATAAATATAAACAAATATTATTTATTCAGCAGCAATGTTTTAAATGCGTCTGAATTATAGACTTTATAATCAACATTCAACAACAACAAATAAGATAAAAAATAAAAGTAGATAAAGATAAAGAAATATATATATATATATATATATATATATATATATATATATATATATAAAATAAATTTTTACAGCAAAAGGCTAACGGAAGTTCAAACAAGAACCTAGAACATTATCCTAACAGTTCCTCTGCAGAAAAATCAACATATCTGCCTTCTCCGGCAGGAGTCGTGATCTCTCCTGACTTATAGTGTCCCCGGCTATTAGCCTAGCTAACTCCGTATCTATGGCTTATATATATGTAGCTAAGCGATTAGATTGTATTTATTGGCCTATTCGTAATAATTCGGTATTAGCCTAGCTAGCTCCGTATCTATGGCTTATATATTTGTAGCTAAACAATTAGCTAAGCAATTATATTTTATTTATTGGCCTATTCGTAATAATTCGTTATTAGCCTAGCTAACTCCGTATCTATGGCTTAGCTAAGCAATTATATTTTATTTATTGGCCTATTCGTAATAATTCGTTATTAGGCTAGCTAACTCCGTATCTATGGCTCATGCGGCTTACCTGCAGGGGACGTGGATGGAACACTATGAGCAAAGCAGTGGAAAACGCCGCATTTCTGCAGATTAATACCATGTTTCGACAAAAGATGTTTCGACAGATTGCTTGTATTTCCACCCTTACTGGCAAATGATTTGTTGCACTTGTGGCAACGAGCGTTGTTGTCATCGACTTTTGAAAAATATACCCAAACTTTTGAGCGTTTAGTTCTCTCCGCCATGATGAGCCCTTGAGCAGAGCTGTCTGCGCGTGTGTGAGTTAGTGTGTGGAGCACAGCACAGCCCCGCCCCTCGCGCAGTAAGAGAGAGAGACAGAGAGATGGAGAAAACGGCAAACAAGATTATGTTCCCGACGTTAAAATTCCTCGAAAAACACAATTGCCACAATATAAATCTCACTCCATGATTTCTCGAGTACCTACCGACTACCGATAGCAGAACCGAAAACGTCGGATCTTAAAAATGCTCCGGTTTTTGCTAATTTAGAACCGGTTCCCGTTTAGAACCGGGTTTCGGGGGGCATCCCTAAATGTCATAAACTGTATTTGGTAATGTGCAATATATAAAATGTGATTTGTAATAAAGCCTATGTTCACAACAACAGGGGCACTTGTGCTTTAAATATAAACCTTCAATAAATGAACAACTAGTTTTAGACATTCAGATCCAACATCCCAAATTGAACATTGAAATCTTTCTCTCACATATGGCTTTTTTGTTATAAGCCAATAAAATATTTCTTCTTAAACTCCATGTTGAAATGTGACTCTAAATGATCTGGTCAAGTAAGGTCAAATTTGTTTGCACAGCCCGATATCGCAGTTACAGTCTCAGAGGGCTTTACATTCATTTTACATTCACGTTATATTCACATCACATTCACATTACATTCACGTTACATACATGTTACATTCACATTACATTCATGTCACAGTCACGTTACATTCAGGTTACATTCACATTACATTCAGGAATCAGGAACACTTTACCTGTCATTTCATTTCATGTACCTGCACACATGAAATGAAACAAAATGCCATTTCCCCCAGCCCACAGCAGTGCAACACAAAGACAAAAACACATCCAAAAACTACAAGAACACACATATCCAAACTAACACATATAGCCAAACAAAAAAACAAAAAAAATCACCCAAAAATCACATTCACATTACGTTCATGTTAGATTCACATTACATTCACGTTAGCCACATTACATTCACGTTAAATCCACATCACATTCATGTCACCTTCATGTTACATACATTTTACATTCACAGTACATTCATGTCACGTTCATGTTACATTCGTGTTACATTCACGTTACATTTACGTCACATTCAGGTTACATACATGTTACATTCACGTTACATTCATGTCATGTTCACATTACATTCAAGTCACATTCATGTCACATTCATGTTACATTCATGTAACATTCACATTACAGTCACATTACATTCACATCACATTCAAATCAATCAATCAATCAATCAATCAATCAATCAAGTTACATTTTATATAGCGCTTTTCTATCTGCAACAGCCACTCAAAGCGCTTTACATTTCTGGTCAAATCTGAATTTCACACACCTGTTACAAGCCGTTTTCTGTATAATCGCTACCTATTTTGTATGCGTAAGGCCACCGAAATGTGATTTACAATGATTAACTTATTCACACGTGTATTACAAAAAGATTTGACATGGGCCGTTAGAGACTATTGACATTAAGCAGACCAGCGACAAACCTTAGTGGGTATGCAGATAATGGATTGCCGACAGCAGTGGAATGGTCACCAGAAACTACAAAGTTATTTCCCTGCACCTCACATTAACATATCCATTATTACCACGTGGGAATGAATCAGAGCCTCTGAATAGCACACAGGCTTTGCACATTAACACGGCCGAATCAAGTCACATTCACTTTACATTCATGTTACATTCACGTCACATTCACGTCACATTCACATTACATTCACGTTACAGTCACATTAGATTCATGTTACAGTCACATTAGATTCATGTTACATAAACTTTACTTTCCTGTTACGTTCACATTAGATTCACATCGCATTCACTTTACATTCCTTTTACATTCACTTTACATTCAGGTTACAATCTGCCACGTCAAAGAGTATCTAAGATGCTAAGTTTCTAAAAATGCAGACAGGGGCCCTGATGACAGAGCTATCGTATGTATATGTGTAAGTTATAAAAAGGGTTTACAATAGGTTTCATTGTCCTGTGGGTTATGAAGTCATTTTACCCACAAAGGGTTAGTTAGTTGGTTAGTCTATTTTGCCTTTTGGTAAGACATAGTCCCCCATGCCAAGAATAATACCGTAAAGTGTAAAAAAGTGTTTCCATTGCTGTCCTCCATGGGGAGCAAATTGCGGGGCTGACAAGACAACAAGCTAAATATAATTCAATGTAGTGGTGGCTCAGCTATTACAGTTATTACACCACCCAGAAATTTCTGGCTTTTGCAATGGTGTAAAAATGTATCACCAACAGAAACCTTACCACATCAACACACGGTAAGAGTACACACCAATAAAAATCCTCATCTCAATGCACTTTCAAAATTATGAAATTTATAAAATCACAAAATGCAAAGTTGTTTAATTCAGCAACTGCTTGTTTCAGTTTTTGTGCCGTCAATCATTCCAGAAGAGGAGGTGCGCCATTTAGGTCACACTTAACACCATGAGACAACACTCACTGTGCAGCGGCCCTTGACATAATGCGATATGACGGCATAAGCATTAACCAGTACGGCTTCATGCTACTCACATTACATTAGAGGTACCTGGCTTTTGGAGAAAAGGTTGCAAAAAAAACAAAAAACAGAAATAGTATTAAATGAGTGCTTTGTTTCTCCTTAGTTTCGGGTGCCATGGAAACTGAACAAATTTGAGAGAGATGTGTGCATGTGCAGTTTCTTCCTCATCACTCAGACACAGACACAGACACAGACACAGACACACACACACACACACACACACAAAAAGGCCAGTGGACAGATGTGGTTGCGGAAATGTAAGTAACGACATCTTGTCATCATCACTCTTCTTCTCTTTTCTGTTTAAGCCTCCTACACATGTACTGGTCAACTCCTTTAATAAGTCTGGAGAGAGGAACGTGTTCTTACTGACCCTGCCAATGGCAAGCAACACCCAAGAGAGGAAAATCAAACGAATGACTTTTATCTTATTTTTTTGCCGATATTACTGCAACCTTTGTGACTTGCCAAGATGTCCTCAAGGGCCATTTTACAGTTTTACCTCTCAAAGTCCCTGAACTGACAAAAGTAAAGATGATTTCATGCACACATACATCATATTGCATTAATCAAATCATCCATACAGTTCATTTCCTTTTTCCTTTTTTTGAGAGGGGGGGATTTTTCCCCCCTTTTCCTCCCCAGTTGTACTTGGCCCAGTCTCTGCTTGACCCCCTCTGCTGATCCAGGGAGGGCTGCAGACTACCACATGCCTCCTCCACCACATGTGGAGTCGCCAGCCGCTTCTTTTCCCCTGACAGTGAGGAGTTTCGCCAGGGGGATGTAGCGCGTGGGAGGATCACGCTAGTCCCCCCAGTCCCCCCCCCCAAACAGGCGACTCGACCGACCAGAGGAGGCGCTAGTCCAGTCTACTGTGATAGTCTACTTGTAGTCTACTGCAACATGTTTGCAGGGGAACAGTATGGCATTGAAACCAGATAAAGAGAAGGAAAGCAATAGACCATGCAAGTTCTGCACTGCAACGAACAATCGGCGGTCCTGCCAAACTGAATAAGCCTGGTCTAATCCGTCCTCCAACCCTGCAATATTATGGTAATGGTTACTGACACTGCAGTTAAGTTGAAGTGATAAAGAAATGACCAGTATAGCCCATGCACGTATGGGGTTTGTATTATTGTGTTCCGTGTTTGGGTTTCCTTGGCCACAGAGTGTTTGTTTAACTTAGCCTGGGAGGGGAGAGTTGGAAATCATCACTGAAGATGTTATGAAACTCCGGCATAGTTTTCCGTTTACCCTGTCGGTTAGTAATCCCGTTTCACGGCCTGCATCGCCATGTCACCTCGTCTTTAAGAGTCTTGACATTCTCAAGGTGCCCTCGTTTGCGTTCTTGAGCAGTCAACAGCGGCGTATGGTAACTCTCCTGCGGTCTGAAAACACATCTGCCGTTTCTTCATCTGATAACTGACTTGGGACGGCGGTGACTCGGACAGCTGGAATTAACACAAACACCGTGACGTTCACATTTTGTTGAAGGCATGTTGCCAAGTTCACATCGCATCAAATGTTAACACGGTTGATAAAACCCCAGCTGTAAATCTCAACGATTTTACTGAAATATTCAGAAATGTTTATGTTGTTGCTCATCCTGTTCCCAGACACAACTACCACAGACACAACTACTGTGAGAGAAATCTGCTCTCGGTGTAAAGAACCTGGATCGCTAAAGGTTGGATTAAAATGTGAAGAAGGCAGACAGTTTTGCTTTGTAACAACATGCTGTTATTAGAATAATGTGGTGCCATTCAGAATCAGAATGCAAAATATGAAGGCAGAAATTCTATGGTACCATCTAATTTTAGCTCCAGGTTCATCTGCATTATTTTGATTAGCACACGACACGGCCCAGTTTCCCCAACACCTTATTAGAAACAACAGGGCAGGTCTACATTGTAAATAAACCGGAGATAAATTCTCAACTTCTGACTGTATGAATTTCAAATGAAGACCAGTGAACGCCCGAATGTCAGATGTTAACACTGACAACCCCCCCCCTCTCTCTCTGTCTGTCTGTCTGTCTGTCTGTCTGCTGTCTCTCTCTCTGTCTCTCTGCTCTCTCTTTCTCTCTCTCTCACTGTCTAGCTATCTGTCTGCTGTCTCTCTGTCACTCTATCTCTCAGTCTGTCTGTCTGACTGTCTCTCTCTCTGTCACTCTGTCTAGCTGTTGTCCATATCTCTCTATCTCTCCTGCGCTCTCTCTCTCTTTGTCTGTCTGTCTCTCTCTGTCACTTTATCTTTCTGTCTGTCTATCTGCTGTCTACCTCTCTCTATTTCTCTTCTTCTCACAGCTTTCTGTCTGCCCGTCTATCTGTGTGTGTGTGTGTCTCTCTCTCTCTCTATCGCTTGCTCGCTCACTTGTGGTAATTCAAACAGATAGATAGAGAGAGAGAGAGAGAGAGGAGGTCTGTGTTGGGGTGGAGCAATGTGTACCCAATAATGCCACATTGAGGAGGAACAGGGGATGTGTGGGTGCAGGAGGTGGTGTAGGTGGATGGTTGGCCGGGGGGGGGTTGACCAGGTATGACAGCTAGACATAACACTCTTATCTTGGTGTGTCACTCAGGTCTGTGTGGCAGAGACGTGGAAGACCGGAGGCGGAGGGGAGGATGGGTTGGGGGGTGGGGTTGTTAGGAAGTGTGGGGGGGGGGGTACACCTGGCATGCAGGAAGAAAAAAAAAAGTTAACAAATCTCAAGGAAAGCCACTCGCCTGTTATTTGGCTTGAGTATCCGCTTGTCTAATAAGTGATATTGATCAAGTCCCTGACTTAAAGCAGCATCCTGGACTTAAAAGATAGAAGAGAAGAGAGGCAGGGAGGATGGAGAGGAGTTGGCCATCGATTCTCTCTCCCGTTTCCGAATCTCTGAAATAACAAGCCAATGTCTATCAAACAAACAACTCAGGAGATACGGTCTCCAAAAAAAATAAAAAATAAAAAACAGAGGCACTCTGTCTTCCAAAATGAAGGTAAAAGCCTTTCTTCTACAGCAGCAACATCATCTAAAAACGTGGCCTGTTAGAAAACATGCACTAACCAGCACTGCTCGACTCGATGATGATCTCTGCAAGGAGACAGAATCCCCACACCATGTCCCAAATCCATCATTATAATGATAACCAGCAATCTTTTGCAATAGTTGGGAGGGGGGTCCTATCACTCAATAGCAAAATAAGGGAACGGTTGAATTTAATGACTAATCTAGTGAGCAGAAATTCGATGTGTAACGTCAACTTATCCTGATAGAATTTTCATTTCCTGCAGATATTTCCACTTTCTACATCACCGATGGTTACACAGTTCCATATGATATTAGGTTTGCTGTAGGAGAAATCTCATTTACTCGGGATCTGTGGCATCATGGGAATTTGCTTGGGAATCCCAAACACAACAACATTAAGGAATCACTATACAAAGCATTAATGAATATTGAACAATTGGCAATGGCAAATAACAGGCTAAATTATAAAGATAACAGTACCGACAACAACAAAGACAACAACGCTGAATTAATTAGTGAAGACATGAGGGATGAGGGGAGTCACAAAGTTCTGGGAGGGGAAAAAGACGAAAGGAATCGCTTTTGTCTACATCAGTTTCATTTACATTGCTGATCTAGTCAATTAATGAAGATGTGCACAGTAAAGTTCATGGCAATGTGTATGTTTAATCGCATACTGTGTCACATAATTCAACCATGTTTACCATCTCTCTTAAATAACAGACTCAGATAATATACTGTATATCAGGGAGTAGCTATTAGCTAATATCTTATGTAAAGCTTATGGCAGCATTTTAAATCACAAGCCATTCATAACCAAGTAACATATGAATAAAATAGGTGTAATTGAACTATGATGAGTGGTGATTACTAAATGACATGACTAAATAGGGGCTTTTCTATATCTCTAGTTTGCTTCCTTGTCATTATAATGTGCTGGTTTAAAGCCTTTGTGTTGCAGGGATGAATAATAATAAGCTGTTAAACTTAAATTTAAGGTGGATATTTAATGTCCTGTTGAGTAACATAACCATAGTAAAGATGGCACCATGTATACAGATAATCACTATTAATTATTACTAATTATCCCTGCAACACAAAATACTATAAATACTTCTTTCGAGTCTGTAGCAATCTCATATGTTGTTCTGTCAATATCGAGACCAGGCCACAGCTGACGGGGTGGGTTCTGCCAGGGCTTCTAGGCTACACCAGGGAACATCAGCACAATCCAGCAAGTGGAACATGGTCTGCACTGATCCGCAGCTGCACGTCTTCTGCACTTGTCTTCTGTTCCAGGCTTTCACCAGTGTTTTGCACCTCCGCTGCACCACACACAGTCTATTTAGAGACTTTCAAGCTGCCAATTCAAGGTCATGACCACTAACTATTAATGCATTCATTGAGTGTAGTTCCTCTGTCCAACCATTCAAAAGCTCGGGAGTCATGTTTTCCATTCATCTTTCCAGATGCTGTTCCTTGTTTGGTCATCCGGAGAGGCAGGATCGTCTGCCCAAAGCTGATTCTGGATTTCAGCCTGTGTAGAGGTGCTGCATGACCATGCAAGGGGTGCCTGATGTCAATCTGCTGCATTCTTCGTTCATCTTGGGTGATACCAGATTGGCTGATGTGTGTGTGTGTGGGGGGGGCGTTGATACCAGCTAGGGCATAGATGCACAGGACAGGTGTTGCCTTAATGCATCCCGTGATAATGCAGCAGGTGTCATTTAAAGCTATGTCAACCAGTTTGGGTTGACATGATCGACTTCAGCTTGAGCAGGCATACTTGGCTGTGGAGAAACCCAGTGCCATGGCAATTGTACAGACATGCGCCCCACTTAGAGTTGACTAATTTGTGCAGAATGTTATAGCGGGTGTTTACCTTGGCTTTGGTGTTCTGAAGATGGTTCTTGAAAGCGAGTGTCCTGTCGCGTCACACCAAGATACACAGAGTGGGGATGGTTGGAGAGTTTTTGGCCATCCCATGAGATACACAGTTCTTTTTTCACATCTCGGTTTCTCAGATGGAAGCTGCATAGTTGTGTTGACATCTCTCGGAGGGCACTTTCCAGGACAAAGTCAATCTTCTGGAAGTCTTCTTGTTGGGTGGTGATGCAAAAGTCATCTGCGTAGATGAAGCGCTGGCATTCTGGGGGTAATGGCTGGTCATTTGTATATATGTTGAAAAGAAGGGGGGCCAGAACGTTACCTTGTGGTAGGCCATTCTTTTGGGCTTTCCATTTGCTCCTCTGGTCATTCTATTGAACATAGGAGTGCCTGTTCTTAAGGAGGCTTTTGATGACTTGTCACAGGTCAAGGTCACCAGTCATGTCCAACAGTTTCTTGACCATTGTACAATGCTGAACAGTGTCATAGGCAGCAGAGAGATCTATAAAAGCTGCACCAGGTATTAGTTTGCGCTCAAATCCATCCTCAATGTGTTGGGTGAGGTTGAGTAGCTGTCCAGCACAGGAGAGGCCAGGGCAGAAGCCAGCTTGGTCTTTGGTCAGCTTGGAGTGTGTAAGTGGCATGCGGCATTGGAGTAGTAGCCTCTCATAGAGCTTGTAGGTGATGCAGAGGAGGGAGATGGGCTGGTAGTTCTTTGGGGATGATGGGTGTTTGCCAGGTTTGGGGATTTCAACAACTTTGGCCTTTCTTTAGACAGGTGGGATTGTTTTCTGTGCCACACATGAATTCAGCATTTCTAGGAGCCAGGTCTTTGCATTAGGTCCCAGGTGCTGTATCATTTTGCCAGTATGTCATCAATCCCTGCTTCTTTTCTGGGTTTCAGCTTTCTCATTGCAGTTTCAAGTTCTTCTGTGTCAAAAGCCCTGGTGAGCGTGCTGGCTGGTTATGGTTGATCTAATACCACTTTTTGGCAGTGTTCTGCTGTGGGTAGATGGCGGTTTTGGCTATGACCATTGGCAACCAGCTGTGATGCAAGAGAGTTTGCTGTGACCGTTGTGGTTATGGGTGGTGTGGTGTGGTTTGGTGTTCGCTGAAGCGGCGGATTGTGGCCCATGCTTGCTTGCAACAGGTGTTTTCTATCATCTCCTTCCAGACTTTCCGTCATTCTACCCCAACTTCATTTATCAGAATCTCTCCGATTTCCATGGTGGTAGAGGAGAAAGGATCTTTATTGTATTCTTTGTGGTAGACTCTCAGCAGGTCACTGGATGTTTCTGATAGAGTGGGGATATACTCTGTCTGGCATTCTCTTGGTATATGTCATCTGGCTGACCGCTTCATCAATTCTGTGAAATTGGTGTAGTTATTAGGATGTGGTGGCATGCTGAAGATGGAATGTTCAATCTCCTGTTGGAATGACAGCCAGTCAGCTTTCTGTAGGTTGAACCTTCTGCGGAATGGGACGGTTGTTGCTTGGAGCATGGATCTGACGGTTATGGCACTTGGTCAATGTTGGATGTGGGGGATAGGGTCCAGGACTTTCTTCACAGTTCTGGATGATAGCTCACTGCTCACATAAGTAAGGTCTGGGTTATATCCTCGTTTCCATCTGGCGTTTGGAAAGATTTGGGTAGTTTGGCATTGTGAATTAGAGTCAGATGTTTGGACTCAAGCCAGGCTTTAACTTCATCTCCATCTTGGTTGTTGTTCTCATAGCCCCACAACATGCTGTGGGCATTGAAGTTGCCAACACTGATATGGAATTTCCTCTTGCACTTTTCTGGTAGGTCGGTGTGCAGGAATGGGCTTGGGGGTGGTTTGCACACTGCTGTGACAGATACACTTGGGAGGGCAACCACAATGGTTTCCATGTGCCCTTCAGCGGTGTAGGTCCAGACTTCTTCGATCTTAGGATTTGGTCTGCTGAAAACAGCTGATCCATACTGTCTGTGTTGGATCTCTGCAACCAACTTCATTCCGGGAATAACAGGTTGATGTTGTGCAGGGCCAATGTCTCCTGCTTGCAAACTATGTCAAATCAATCGACCATTGTCGCCAATATGTCGGCCTTGCATCTGGAGAATCCTTCAATGTTGATTGAGGTGATTAACAGTGCAGGCCCAGAGAGGGTCAGGTATTTGTGACGCTGTCAGGATCCAGCAGGCATCATCACCAGTAGATTGCGTAGATAAGTATACAGAGAGTGGCCCACTGGCAGGATCGGATTGTATCCTATTGGATTATATCCTATTCAACCAGCATTTCCAAGACTGCACCCCAGTGAGGTTTCTGTATCCGCAGGCTGCTATAAATACTGTGCTTGGAACATTGTGATGTGTGAATTTATCCCATACAGTGTTTGATGTAGATTACATTTAACAGTACATTATTCTGACAAGGAGGGAAACTGGAATGAGGAAAACCCTCTATTTTTCTCATATGTAGCTAATTACCATTAATCTCAGTCCAATTAAATCTATTTTACATCCAAGTTACTCAGTTAATACTGTGTGATGACTGGCCTGTATTTTAAGGGTTAACAAGCTTACTTCAGCTTCCATGAAGCAAAACTTTGTAATTTATCCATTTCTGCTCATTACAGAGAAAATTCTAATCTCTTCCTTTGTTGAGTAAAATTATCATGAAACATTTGAATATGGAAAATGTCCTTATCCCTGTCCAATTCATTTAGCTTGTCTCCATCAACTTTAATTACATCAGGATTTTCAGTAATCTTTTTGATTGGGTGGAAAGGGTTAGAAGCGATATGAATTTTAACCGATTTTCAAGATATACCAGCCTACAATACTATAACGAGTAATTATATTTTCAGTATAGCAATGAGTACAATGTATTCTATAATCAAATTCAGTAGGTTTCTAAATATAACATAAGGTTCTAATCTATTCATTTCCCATTTATCACCTGTGTTCTGCTCAAACTACTTTTACTGCACCCTAATACTGCAGCTTGATTCCATTTCACCCTTTACAGAGACCTAAGAAAAGAGAGATAAGCAGGAAGAGAACATGATGTAACTATTTACACCCTAACAAGTGTAATTACAGTTATTTTCACCTTAGTTTGACTGTAGCCATGTGTTAAGGTAAACAGTATTCTGCGTTTGCTTGGTAAGAAAGCACATGTGTTGTTACAGTGAACAGAAGCAGAGGGAAGTTCACAGCTCCTGAGGCCTTTGCACCGCAATTGAAGCTGAAATCCGTGGTATTTCTCCCTTAATGAAACTTTATCCATCTGGACCATGGAGGCAGGTTAGAAAATATTAACTATCGTAGAAAAGAAAGAATCACACACTCTAGTTCTGGATACAATCGTATTTAATCGACTAATGTTTTGGCCCAAAGCCTTTCTCAAGGTCTTAAACAGAAAGCATAGACATGCCACTTAAGATGGCTAATTATCCTACAGTTGGTGCCATTCATCGAAATGTAGCACAAAGTACAAGAATACAGACAACAATCGATTGCCAAAATTAGGCTGGGTCGTATCACACAGAAAACACAAGACAATCAACAAACGATTCCTTGAATTGTACGTAATGAAAAATTAATAAACATTAACCCACAACTGAAATTTTGGACTGGGTGGGATGAACACTGGTGCGGACTGACAAGACCATACCGGATCGGTCGAGGCCCATTTTAACAACAGCCGCCATTGGTGCTGTGCCCTCACAGGGTACCGTTTGAAACTATAAAATCCGCTGTGGTGACCCCTGAAAAACAGGGAACAAGCCGAAAGAAGAAGAAGGATGAGCACTGGTGCGGTGGCAAATACGTTCCTACCCAAAGAGGAAAAAGGAATGAAACATTATGATGTGTCGATTCTTCTGTTGGACAGCTAACCTACCAATTTTACAATCAATATTACTGTACAACAGCGTTGCCGTATAGTTTGATGTAGTTTGTAATACATTAAACTGTCTGTGTTAGCGTTGGTCCCAGGATCTATTTTTACAAGGGTGGGAACTGTTTACTGCTGAGCTGACAGAACACCAGCCACAACAGCTGCTACACCTGGTTTGTAGTCCTCACTGCCAGATGGAGGGACAGAAGTGTTATTCAAATGCTTTATTGAACTACAACAGCCAACATTTTCAGCTTTCACTGGATAACGCTTCCAAGGACAGCGATTCAGGGAAATAAGATATTCAATAAATGAAATATATTTCTCTGCCCATAAATCATTTTCATCACCGCCGTAAAGGCCGGACAGAAAAGTGCCGGCATTCAGGAAAAGAAATTCCATCGAAAGAGCTGGAAAGTGAATTGACATCTCTCTCTCTCTCTCTCTCTCTCTCTCTCTCTCTCTCTCTCTCTCTCTCTCTCTCTCTCTCTCTCTCTCTCTCTCTCTCTCTCTCTCTCCAGTAGACATCACAACAAAGCGATGCCGGTTTCTCACTCTCTCATTCATCCTCTGCATCCTGAATTCCCCTAACAGTGAGCTGGGAATTTCGCTGACGCCTGTATCACTGCAGTTCAGTTTAATTCGGAACGGAAAAAGTCATTCGCCTGCAAGGTGATTTCTTCATTTAGGCGTTGCTTCATATTTACAAGAGCGATGTCACATAAAGTACCAAAACGGCGCTCTTGGACAGACCTGAAGCATCGCAGTCACATCACATGGTAGGAAAATTAGAACGAGGTGCCCAGACAACATCTGGATTTGAAAACCGTTTTGGGAAATTTAGTTTTTTCCTACATTGAAGTAAAGCATTTGGCAGTGACCTGTTTATGGTCTGGATTTAATTTATCATCACTGCACAGATTTTTTGTTGTTGTTGTGCTTTTTGAGGAAACTATTATTCATACCTGCTACTCTAGATATACATGCACGTACACACACAAGGAGGTATATGGGAGGTGTAGTGAGTGGGGAAAACGCCACCAAACAAGAAGCCCCACATTCGGGTTCAGCTTTGTTGAGATATCACCAAGAAAGACCCTGGATACCTATTATCTCCAGTAATTCTGACCTTGCACTTTGACCTTAGAGAATTTCCTAACAGGGATTAATAGAGAGTATCACATCACAAAAGTACACCACCATCCACACACACACACACACACACACACACACTTTTCTATACTAGTGGGGACCCCTCATTGATTACATTCATTCCCTAGCCCTTAACCCTAATCTTAACCATCACCATCATAACTACATGCCTAACCTTAACCCTAAAACCAAGTCCTAACCCTGAAAGAGACCCTTAAAGATGTGAGAACCGGAGAAAAATGTCCTCACTCAGCACAAAGGTTCTCACTTTCCTATATTTTTGGGCACTCTTGGCTCCCACAAATATAGGAAAACAAATCACACACACAGTATATATACACACAGTGAATATAAAAATTCTACACATCCCTGTTAAAATGGCATGTATTTGTTATATCCCTATTAAAATGGCATGTCTTTGTTATATAAAAAAAAATTAAACCAAGATAAGTCACGTCAGAACTTTTTCCACCTTTTATGTGAAATTGCAACAAATAAAAGTCAAGTGAAAAACAAATCTTTTAGGGGAGGAAAAAAACTAAAAACCTTACAATAACTTGGTTGCATAAGTGTTCACACCCCCAAACTAATACTTCGTTGAAGCACTTTTTGATTTTATTACAGCACTCCGTCTTTTTGGGTGAGAGTCTATCGGCTTGGCTGTGAAAAGGCTTCCGTCTTGCCAGCCCACCCCACAGCCCAGACGAATACAGGAGGCTTTCACGTGTAGGGAGCAACCAGTAGCTAACAGAAATTCCTGCAGCTCCTATAATGTTGCCTGTAGGCCTCTTGGCAGCCTCCTTGACCAGTTTTCTCCTCATCTTCTCATCAATTTTGGAGGGACGTCCTGTTCTTGGTAATGTCACTGTCATGCAATATTTTCTCCACTTGTTGATGATTGTCTTCACTGTGCCCCATGGTATATCTAATGCAGGGGTGGGACAATCTTATCCAGAAAGGGCCAGTGTGGGTGCAGGTCTTTGTTCCAACCAAGCAGTTACACACCTGTGTCTCCTAATCAAGTTCCTCATCAAAGACTCTACTGGTTGATTAGTGGGGTCAGGTGTGTAACTGCTTGGTTGGAACAAAAATCTGCACCCACACCGGCCCTTTCTGGATAAGACTGCCCACCCCTGATGCCTTGGAAATTATGATCGATACTTTACAACAATGACACCCCGTTCACGCTTCGTAAGCTCTTTGTGGACTGTGGCTTTTGCAAGCGGATGCAACCAAGAAGATGTCTGGAAAATCCTACGGGAACAGCTTAACTGTATTTAAGCTTAATCACGTTCACATTAACTGATGGCAGGTGTACACTGACTGTTATTGGACACGAGTTTGAATGTGACTGGTGAATTCTGAACGCAACCACGTCCCCAATTATCAAAGGATGTGCACACTTATGCAACCAGGTTTTGACTTTTTCTTTTTTTCTCCCCCTAAAAAAAAAAAGCCCCCAATTTAACTTTAAAGTGCACAATGCAGGTTCAGTTTTGTACAAAATTGACCATGAAAATGACCTTTCAAAAAGTCAACGCGGGATTTGTTTTAAACCGGCAGTTACATAGCGCCTGACACCGGCGATAAGATAAGATACTTTATTGTCATTGTGCGCACACAACGAAATGTCGTTTGGTGACTCTCAGACCAGCAACACTGGACAAGGTAAACGATTAAAAAAACAAGAACAAACAACATTTAGTATAATTAAGTGAGGTAGTAAAAATGATAATGAGACAATAAAAGATAGCAGTGGCTTTTAAAGTTCAAAATAGTGCATGGGGTTATTGCACATTGTTGTCCATATTGTGTGTGTGTGTGGGGGGGGGGGGGGTGGAGGCCACAGCTCTGGGGAAGAAGCTGTCCCTCCGCCTGTTTGTCTGGGTTTTGATGGTGAGGTGTCTTTTCCCCGATGGCAACGGAACAAACAAACAGTGACCTGGGTGTGTTGCGTCTTTGCTGCTGTTGCTGGCTTTCCTCCGTAGGCGGCCAGCATACACAGCATCCAGGTGCGAGAGCACAGCTCCCACAATCCTCTGCGCTGTCTTTACCACCCGGGCCAAGTCCGTCCAGCACAAAAACACTGTCCGCTGAGAGCGCCGAGCCGCCATCTTGGTAGCAAACATGTAGATGTTTCATACGCAAATTGCCGTGCTGCGAAACCGGTCGCTCGTTTCGGTCGTTAGTGTGTTGTTTAAAATTAGATTAGATCGTATTGCTTAGATTAGATTAGATTGTTTCATTAGCCACATGACCAAGGCTGGTCAAATTTGTTTTCGGTACATATTAAACTCTGCATGGGCAACAACAGACACTCCACATATTATCACAAACAACACCGTTACGCAATAGCGGAAACAAGCATGTGGGGAAAAGTAAGGGCGGGGTTACCTGCAGTCAGTCTGAAGAGGTCACTTACGTGAGTGATGAAACGTTTCTCCCACTAAACGTCGAGTCCAGATGAAGTGATTCAACTCTCTGGGAGCACTAGATATCGTTAGCTAACGCTCATACGCATGTAAACTAACGCCGGTCCCTCACCAAGACACCTAACCGGTTCTCCCCTGCTTCTCCTCACACCACAACTCCATTTCTCTCCTCTGGCTGTTCTTCCTTCCAACCCCGGTCTGTTCCTGATCTGTTGGATGCCTCGCGGGCTCCTAATTATATATGTCGTCCGTCATAAGCGTCCGAATAAACATTTACTACCTCTTCAGTGTCAAAACTGGCGTTGAGCTCTGTTAATTTCTTATTAATCCGTTTGACCGCGGTCCCTGATATTACGTCACTTCCGGGTTGGATTTTTTTTAAACGCGGAGGTAAAATTCTCTCACAAAAATTACTCCAGGAGTCACTGCAGTGTGTGTGTGTGTGTGTGTTTAATGACAATCTAGTCCCTACATCGTTTTCCCTACACATTAATTCACTGGGGTCTCCAACCTGCGAACCGCTCTTTACGAGGAACGAAAAAGTTCTGACATGATCACAAAAACCTGCCATTTTAACAGAACATGGATGTGTAGACTTTTTATATCTACTGTATATATATATGCATCATATACCCCTAAAAAGGTCAAAGGACAGATGTGGATTCACTATTAAAACATTTTGTCATCACCCCCCCTTTCTCTTTTGTGTTTTCCTCTCCTACTCTTTACTTGGTCATGTGGAGTTAGAAAACAACGAGACAGGAGACGTGAGAGTAGACGTAGTCGAGGTAGTTTACTAGCTCCAACTTAGCATGTCATACATTCGACAACGACACTGAACTGTGAACCAGAAGCGGAAGTGTATTATCTGATCCCCTCGCCTCTTCCCTTAAAGGTACACCGTCCTCTTAGGTGAATGTCTCTCGTTATATATATGTGGGTCACCACAGTCAGTTCTTTTAAAGAAAAAGAAAAGAAAAAGAAAAAAAGACTCCACACACTTGAAAAAAGAGGCTGGGGTATCGTAATAGTCCAAAAATGAAAGGTAATTGATCTCGTAGTGCACAACGGAAAAGTGCAGGTGAGAAAAAAATATATTCAAAATGGACTGGAGAGAAAACATTTCATTGACACGGCTCTCCCCTGTGCTCTGGACAGCTCTTCTCAGAAGTCTGGTGAGTGCAATGTGAATTTGCTGATGTTGCCAAATAGCGAGCAAATCCTAAGAGAGGAAAATCAAAAGAATGATTTTTGTAGTTATACTGCAATTATTGTGAATCACTACGCTTTCCTCGAAGCTATTTTATGATGCAATTTGGTCCCCACAAATGTAGAAATGCAGTACACATGAACACACACACACATATTTGTCTTCCTATACTTTCCTATACCCCTCATCGACTGAACACATCACAGCTACATGTCTAACCGTAACCCTTATCCTAACCTTAACCCCAAAACCCAAGTTCTAACCCTAAAATAGACACGAGGAAAAGCCAAAATGTCCTCACTTTGCAAAAATGTCCTCACGCTGATGTTTAAAAACTCAAATTGGTCCTCACAGAGATAGAAGTACAAGAACACAAACTCACTCTCACGCACACAAACACACGGGGCAGTCTTAGGAAAGACAAGCTGATGAAAAGCAAAAGTATTTGCCACAACAACAGGGTCATTAATCCTCCTGTGGTTTAGAGTTGGGTGTGTCCACCAGGGAGGTCAGTTTCAGAGACGGTGACCTCATTCTGACCACATGGCCCATTTGTTTCCACCGCCTCAAGCACCGCCCACTGACCAGGTGACCTTCTCCATCTCCTCCTGCACCTCACACACTCCTACACACTCTTTCTGTATGTGTGTGTGTATATATATATATATATATATATATATATATATATATATATATGTGTGTGTGTGTGTGTTATCAAAGGTAGGAATGGGGACGCACACGCACGTCTTCACTGTACTATATCTGCATCCTATGATGCAACATGGTGAAGGATTTATAAATATCGCCGTCTCTGGCACTCACACACACAAATTCATACAACTGTTTAACACTGACAGGTCATACTTCACAATTAAATTAGGAATAATGACAAAATAGTAATGACAACTGGCTACCTCAGCCTGAAACGTTCTACTAACACAACATAACCACACACACATACATACTACACACACACACATATATGTATGTGTGTGTGTATGTGTATATATATATATATATATATATATACATACATACGTACATACATACATACATACATATACACAAACACACGGATGTTTGACTAAAAGGATGCATCTAGGGGTTGGTTAACCGTCCTCCCTCCAGGCGACTCATGGCTTAAATTGCCAAGTCTTTAAAATGCAGCTAAATTTTTTAGATCAAAGTTATGAAGATTAAAAATGAACAACAAAAAGAGTAATCTCTGTTGTACATTCAAACTAGATATTTCATTGCAGGTGGCACCTGTCAGAAAGGTCTTACATGGCTTGTTTTTGCTGAGAACAGGGGAAGAAACCCCACATCCAAAAACAAGTCTCCTCGACATTACAGTACATTACAGTACACTGAGCCGCATGGTGCCACAATGGATAACAAATGAGAGAAATACAAGGAAAGTTGCAACCACTTCTCCCTGACCTAGATTCCAGGGATGGGCAGTCATTTCATTTCTCTCTTTGTCTCTCTCTCTCTCTCTCTCTCTGGCATATTTTATTCTCATCTTGAGCAGCCTTGTCATTCCTCAGAGCTCTGAGGCCTGATGTGTCATTCACAATGCCTTAATATGTAAACATGTGCATGTACTTGCACACGCAACTGCACATGCATGTAAAAATACTTGCACCACAAGTAGGTTCAGGCACATCAACACACTCATATCATAGCATTTGAGTTAAAATGATTTACAAAAAAAGGAAAAAAATGCAGATAGAAGCTAAAATGCATCATACGTCTCCCATATCGGAGGAAGAATGATTTGGTGTCATGTAGAGCGAGCTGACTCTGCAGAAATAATGTGTTTCTATGTGCACGCTGCACCACATGTAGCTCTTGTTAAATACTGGGCCAAATCTCCAGCTGCAGATCAGACATTGTGTAAAACAAATTAGCTCCTACTAACATTTTGTTGCACTCATTGCTGCTCGAAGGACTTGACTAGGGATCACACACTTTCCTTACTGTAACTACAAAAACAAAATCCTACTACCTGGAACGGAACCAAAATGGAGGGGGATCTATGCACTGTATTGCAATGTGGAGCGGTCTACAGCGTCTTATGATGCCACGCGTGATTGATAATCACTTGAAGTTTTGTGGCTTTGTGCCGAGTTGCAGGAATATAACATAACGCCTGTGTTTTGCCTCTTGAAATGGATGTGGAGGTGAACTGGACTAAAAAGGAGAATGCATTTGCACGTGCTAAACTGGCGAGTGGTCTTAAGCCCTGCAGAAGTCAGGCGCTTTAAGCGGCCTTTAACCCCTCGGTTATAGGAAAACTAAGACGGTCAAAACCGTTTGCAACTAAACTCTGCCGCCAACATTTAGATCTTATTAAAAATGAAATCTTGGACGTCCGGGTGGCGTGGCAGTCTATTCCTTCGCCTACCAACATGGGGATCGGCGGTTCGAGTCCCCATGTTGCCTCCGACTTGGTCGGGCGTCCCTGCAGACGCAATTGGCCGTGTCTGCAGGTGGGAAGCCGGATGTGGGTGTGTGTCCTGGTCACTGCACTAGCGCCTCCTCTGGTCAGTCGGGGCGCCTGTTCGAGGAAGAGGGGGAACTGGGGGGTATAGCGTGATCCTCCCACGCGCTACGTCGCCCTGGCGAAACTCCTCACTTGTCAGGTGAAAAGAAGCGGCTGGCGACTCCACATGTATCGGAGGAGGCATGTGGTAGTCTGCAGAGGGGGGGGGGAGCAGCGACCTGGACGGCTCGGAAGAGTGGGGTAATTGGCCGGATACAATTGGGGAGAAAAAAAAGGGGGGGGGAATCCAAAAAAAGAAATCAGGATTTTTAACAAACCGTCCGCACGAGTCTCCATCAATAGCACCTGGTTCGTGAAATGTAGCAACATCTCCATCCACAATACACTCCAACCAGTGAATGGTTTGCATTCACCCTACACAACTGACTCAACCCATCGACGCATCTCGCGTGGAAAACGTTGTTTTTCGGCGTTTCTCTTGTTTGGGTTTGTCGGGATAATGCATTCTTCAGACAATTAGGACGGACGACAGACCTGCTTTGATAGGCTTGTCTTCCAGGCACAGGAAGCCGGTCTCCGTCTAGGTGGGGTGCGCCGGGGAAGGAATCAATGTTTGCTGTCAGTCTCTTGATGGTTTGCAGGGCAGCGATGCGAAGTGGACATAGACAGACTTGTAATGACGGCTCATTGCATGGGGCGGGGGGGTGGGGGGGCAGGAAGGACCGGGGTCAAAGGGTCACAGGCAGAGCGAGGGCGTGGGCACGCACCATCGGCCGCGTCACGCTCCTCGGCAGAGAAATGTGGGGCAGCAGGTTGATTGGATTATGAAGATCTTCACAGACCAAGGGCCCCAGTAGTATTTTCCATGAATTGATTTCTTCCTGGAAACGAAAAGGCAGAGAGAGAGAGCGAGAGAGAGAGCACGAGAGAGGATTGCTCAGCCTATTAAAACCCACACATAGGTATGGATACTGTGACACTAAATACAGGAGTACTTCCCACCCTTGTGAGACCGTGTCATCACAAAAAAAGCCATCATTAAGCGAGGAGGCTTTTCTCCAGCGGTACATTTTCCGTCGGCGTGCCCAGGATACTTGCACTTGCTTTGCTATGGGCCTCCTTTCTATTTGCTGAGCCCGTGGTCAGATTGGATAAGGGAGCGCGTGTCTTCATCAGTATTCTGTGATGGAGTCATCGAGCTGCGGGCAGCGTGGGGGGGGGCATCCAGTCTGCTAATGTGTACCTCAGCTCCGGGGTACAGTATGGACGTTCAACTCCACAACAGGGTTGAAGAGCAAATGCCTTGTATTAAGCGCGTGGTGACTGCCTCGCTGTTGACTCATTGTTTTTGGCAATGATCAAATTATGATTATGTCCATTTTTACAGCGGGGTGGGGGGGTGAGGGTGGGCGGTGTTATGGAAAACAAAATCTGTCTAGTATTGGGGTGGATTTTGAGTATCGCCGCTTTCATGCTTCTCACAGCGCTTAAGTAGCGTGTTTCACCTGCTTGTTTATGTGATGACGTCAGCACCATTTGAACAAAACATTCAGAATTGCCCCTTGGAATGACGTCACATCGGGAGCAATTAACCCAGGATCCCCCCCACCCCTTTTTCTCCCCAGTTGTACTTGGCCAATTAGCCTATTTTCCGAGCCGTCCCGGTCGCTGCTCCACCCCCTCTGCCGAGCCGGGGAGGGCTGCAGGCTACCACATGCTTCCTCCGATACATGTGGAGTCGCCAGCCGCTTCTTTTCACCTGACAAGTGAGGAGTTTCGCCAGGAGGACGTAGCACGTGGGTGGATCACGTCATTCCCCCCAGTTCCCCCTCCCCCCTGAACAGGCGCCCCGACCGACCAGAGGAGGCGCTAGTGTAGCGACCAGGACACACCCACATCCGGCTTCCTACCCGCAGACACGGCCAGTTGTGTCCCTAGGGACGCCCGACCAAACGGGAGGTAACACCGGGATTCGAACTGGCGATCCCCGTGTTGGTAGGCAACGGAATAGACCACTGTGCTACCCGGACACCCCCTTAACCCAGGATTTTAATAACTTCCATGCTGAGAAGTTATTAAAATCTGATTGGGTAGCCATTGCTTCAGTCAGAGGAGGGGGCGGGGCTACCAATACTGCCAGCCAATCAGAATAGTCTCTCATAAATTAAGCTATTATTATATTAATAACCCTCCAAACAGCCCCTTTCATTAGAGGTGGGTGTGGAGCACCGGAAACCAAACAACTTTTGCTGGAAAAAAAAGTCATGTTACATAGAGTAGTTATACCAGTTTGTACCAAAAACTACGGAAATAGTCAATCACGTTTATTTGTAAAGCCCAAAATCACAAGGTAGTCATGAGGGGCTTTACAATCAGCACAACACACACCAATATATGACAACAATACACGACATGCGACACCCTCTGTCTTTGGACCCTAAACCTGAATGAGGAGAAAATCCACAAGAAAAAATCCACAGGAACCATCCATCCATCCATTACCCAAACCGCTTATCCTGCTGGCAGGGTCCCGGGGATGCTGGAGCCTATCCCAGCAGTCACTGGGCGGCAAGAAGGGAGACACCCTGGACAGGCCGCCAGAAAATTTGGAGAAACCTCAGGAAGAGCAACAGAGGAGGGATCCAGGAAGGACAGACACGCAATAGGTGTCAAATGGCCAAAATACACAAAAATAACAGAATTATGATGTAACGTCATAGATCACACAGAGCGAAGTAATGTAGAATACACACAGTTAAAGCACAACATCTAGCAAACTTAATGTGCCGGCCGGGTAATAAAACTGTAAAGCAGAGTGCGAGGCAAATCCAGTGAATCTGTGTCCATCCAAGAAACGTCAGGAAACCCCACAGATGCAGTCAGGAGTCGCCGTGACCCCGCACCACAAAACCAGCTCTGCTCAGTGGGGCCCTGCAGAGAGAATAGACTTCACATACACACAAGAGGCGAGGCAGACATCCACACAGCAGTCACACAGAGAGAGAGACGGAAGACAAGAGAGGTGATGAGTGATGCCGAAGTTGTCAAAGCTAAAACAAACAGCAAAAAAAAAAAAAGCTATTTTAAATTCAAACAGCACAAACGATAGCATAAATCTCCAGGAGGGTGGGACTGTGACCAAGGGAAGATAGGACGCATCACAAACAGGCTCCGAAGTCATCAGGCGGTTGAAAGAGAGAGATGATCCGTCATCATCAGACAGTCCATAAAGGAAGAAAATTTGTCCCGGGAAGCGAAATAGAGAGACAAAGAGAGAGAGAAGGAGAGAGGGGCGGGGGGGGGCAGGTGCACAGCATGGGCGCACATGTGCTCAGAGATACAAACAGAACATTAGGACGGTGTGATGCATTCGGAAGGTTTAGGAACATTCTCATCTGCAGGACAGTTATAGATACACTGAGACTGAGACCCTCCCAAAAGAGGACAGCTGTGACAAAGCTCAGAAGGAAGTCAAACTACCAGAGAGACAAAACGACTAGTTGAAAGCTAAAGAGAGAAGATGGCTTTTCAGTTTAGGTTCTCCGACGGCGGCTGGGAGACAGACTACCGCAAAGAAAGGGGGCGCGGTACGAGAAGGCTCTGCAGCCTGCAGACTTCTGTTTAACTCTGGGAGGCCTGCATTCCGATAACGCAGGGCACGTGGCAGTACATCGGGCTGTGTAAGATCCGAAATACGAGGGGGCAAGCCCGCTAAGTAGCTTATAGGTTAAGGCAGATCGAGCGTGAACGGGGAGCCAGTGAAGGGAGGCTAGAACCGGCATGAGATGGTCAAAGCTTTTAGTTTTAGGTAATATTCTAGCAGCAGCATTTTGAACCAGCTGAAGGTTTTTAATGCTAGACCCCCCTCCCCAACATTTAGAAATCAGAATTAGAAACTCTTATTTGAAATATCATTTTCCCCAGCCCACAGCAGTCCTGTCAAACCGCCCTCGGCGCTTCCTCCTCAAGCGTAGCTCCAGGCAGGGGCCCTGGTCCCTGGGCCCACCGGATGCAGCAGACCAGGCTCCCTCAGCAGATCCTACGCCAGCTCTCCTGGCCAGACACCCTCGACACACCTCCTCGCACTCCACACGCCGACACCAAAAACACCACAGTCAACACCAGGCGAGGCTGCTGCCAGATTGCCCTCGGTGTTATCGGAACTGCCTGTCTGTACGGGCTAGCAGTTAGCTTAGCCTGCACCGCTTCCACGTCCTGTCAGACCGCCCTCAGTGCTTCTTCCTCGGGCGTAGCTCCAGGCAGGGCCGTGGTCCCTGGGCCCACAGGACGCAGCGGACCAAGCCCTCCCAGCCGATCCAGCGCCAGCTCTCCCAGCCATCAAACGAAGACAAAACTTAAACGCAGACGTGGACAAAGACACTGTATGGACGGTACTGGATGAGGCCGCCGCAAACGTGAATTCATGCCGCCCTCTTCCCACACCGGTACTGGGGGAGGCCGCTGCAAACGTGAATTCGCGCCGCCCTCTTCCCACACCGGAAGCGGTGACACTTCTCTCTACCATCTGGGGATCAACTTCTTGAAATTTGCCGATTGTTCTGATTATTGCTATACCCATATTCTCAACCTTTATCGCTTGCATCAGATACTGCAGATCCTCTGGGAGCGCTCGCCAGGTTGAAAGGCTGTAAAAGCTGCGAAGATTTCTGCTTCTACGCTTTCATTCAAACTGATACTTATAATAATGTCTATGTAGCTGAGGACAGTGGCAAAGCTGTGGCAAAACAGACTTAGATATGCACACTACCGACAGATGGCTCTGATGACATCTTCTACGCCCCCGTCCCCCATCAGAGAAGTCATAGTATCTCATCGCCCATACTGCGGCCCTACTGCCTTTGGCTGACATTTGAGCCAAAGGGGAACAACCAGTAATAAAGAGACAGTGCAGAGAGTACCAGGCTGTGGGAGACAGCATGCAGAGTACCCCCCACTCAACACCAGCCAACGAATAATTCATACCGCTAACATTTACTTTGTTCTGTCCCTGCGCAGTCTGTACCCCTGCCCTGTCTATGAACCTCAAAGTACCTGTCTGAAGTGACTTTATGAGCAGAGTACAGCCGGAAAAAAACACAAGGGTTTCAGTTTTGGCTGCGCTGGGGATCTTTGTGTGAATGCGTATAATTGTGGGACTGTGAAACTGGGCAGCGCCTATTTTGGGTGAGACGAGACAGCGGCAGTGGCATTATGTACCCCAGCTGGCCCAGAGGTAAATAATGTTTAAAGAAAATTCAGGGAAACATTCAAAGGAAATGATGTATTTTGAAAGCTACACCAGTGCCATTTACAAGTCTCTGTACTTTACAAGGTTCCTGAAATGAATTTAAAGAAAGACAAAAGGATAGCTTGTGGTTAAATTAGAATTTATGTCCTACAATTATCGGACATGGCCTTATTTCTTCTGGTTTCTACCACATTTGACAAAACTTGTACTTAAAAATAGACACTCAAATAGGGTCTCAAGTAACAAGAAACTACATCTGAGATTAACCCTGAAATATCATCAGTGCATAGATCACCAGTTACTTCGTTAAGTAACATCCAAGTACATCTAGCCATGTAGTTTTAGTTAAGATTATGAATAAAATTTAATGCAAACTTAAAAAGAAAAAATACATGGAAATAAAAAAAAAAGTTCAGATTGAATGAAGTAATCAGAGGGCAGCAGCGCTCTTCTTCACTGGTCTCGTAGAAGGTCGTAGGTCACCTGGTCCGTGGGCGAAAGCGCACTGCTCAGCCTGCAGGGGGCAGCCCTGAGGGTGCTGCGTGTAGAACCAGCAGGAACGGGTTTTCAAGGCGCCGGGGGCAAACGGTTTCCCCTTGGATTTTGCCCTGGCGCCCACCTTCTCGGTCTGCAGCCGCCAGTCTCTTATGTGGACCCTCCCTCCTTCCACTGAAAAGGAAGAAAAACCAAAAAAGGAGAGGATTTGTCCTCCACCAAAGACTGGAAACAAACTTCGTACCTGTTTTGACACTGATGACCTGTCTTGAAATCCATTATATCAGCTGAGTATTCTGGCATAGTGCTGAATCCAGTCCAACCACTTCAATCCTATTTGTATATCCCATGCAATCGAAAATGGTCTTCTTTTTTTCCCCATTTTGTTGCCCCTTTTATTGGCACTTAATTTACATCTATTTAACTCTATATTCAAGAAATGTGTTTTATTTCTAAAAAAAAATTGTTTTATTCCAGTTTAAAAGAATAATGCTTTTCTCTTCCTGACAAATACTTTTTTTTGGTAACATTATCAGGCACGTGTGGGCGTGGATTAAAGGTTTGCCCTTCCATAAATAAGCAAAGTAGAGCTTAATCTCAGAGATTATATCCAAAAATATTCAACCTGGGTATTCACGTTTTGTTGTACTTTACGTATTCATGAAAAGACGTAATTTGAAAAGCAGTTTTGGTATTGCACCGTTGGTGATGACATAACTTGAAACGTTTGAACGTGCCAACTGCCCTAACCAATTATCTTCAACATGCCGTTGGCACGAGCCCTGCCATTGGACAGCTCAGTCTGGCAGTCCCAGTCTGGCAGCCAATCAGAGTATATTTGGAAAAAAATCTTAATATCAATCAAAAACATTGTGTTTTCTAAATGGGGGAGAAAGAGAGGCTGTGAAACAATTAAAAATTACTTGATTTGAAACTTCACTAATGCTTCATGGATGGTAGGAAATTATATAAAAGTGCACTAAATATGACTCCTTTATCAAACATGTCCAATGAATCAGGAGAGAGAGATTGAGAGAAAACAAGTGATCTTCTACCACCAAACTGAAACTAGCAAACACACCCATGTCTGAATTCTACCAAAAATGCGAGTCATTATTGGCTGTCAGTCAAATAGAAATCCCTCCACTCACTAAATCCCACCCAACCGTTCTGTTTTTTGTTTTTGTTTTTCAGATCTATCCGAAATCGTGGATGTCCACGGTGCTCTAAATGACATTTTGTGGAACCTTTCAAGAAAAACTGGTCTCTGGACTTTGATGAAAGGCGGTGCGAGGACTCGGCCCTCCTACCTCGGAAGACTTGGTGGTTGTTCTTGAGAAGCGTCTGAAGGCCCCCACACTCCTTCTTCAGGAGCTGCAAGGTCTCCTGCTCCAGGAGCTCTGCTACCTCTCCCACAGAGAGACTACCTGAGGAGGAGGAGGAAGGATGGAGAGAAAGGAATGAGACAACATAGAACATTAAAAGATGCTAAGTTCAATAAATTAAATTTTCTTTTTTACTCATTTACCCCTTGCCTCAGGTATACACTGACTTGTGAGAAAAAAGTAAAAATTGTTCTTCTCATATTGATGCTTTCACACAAGTTTTGTAATTCACTCCTTTCAGCTGGATTAGATCCGGCGTCCTTGGCTGTGAAAGAAAGACTTGACGTCAGATTCTGAGATAACATCAAGCTCGGCCAAGGTTTCGAGACAGGCCGGTTAGAGAATCATGGGTCGGAGGAGGTCGAGAACAAACGATGTGCTCAAAGCGACAGGGGGAGAAAAAGGAAAATAAGATCAATTCTATATAGGAATATTTTACAGAAACATGTTTAAAAAAAAACGTCCTCCAAGTTAGTTTCCCTCAGTGTCAGTTGGGGTTGTGAAGTGTGCACAATTAAAGTGGCTCCAACACGCTGTCATAACAACCAGAGTGCAGTTCTGCACCACCTCTCCCACTGGCCATTTGAGTGCATGACTCACTGCTGTCACTAACCAACTACCGCCACCCCCACAGGCACCGTTATGTAGATGGCAAAGGAGGAAAAACAGGGAGAAAAGAGGAATACTAAAATACGACGCACCCTTGCCACAAATTGAGCTCATCTCAAACCTCTGAGCTTTCAAAGTCGAGACCAAAGCACCCATGGCACCAAGTCCCTGTATGCGGATAAACCACAATTCACTGCTGCATCCAAAGCAGCCGGCCTCTGGGGTCCAACGCATGAGGATTTTGGTGTTTCTGCCCTTTTTGTCCCCCGAAGGGAATTGAATCTGGGTTGACCTTTGGTTCGCCTAAATGACAATCTCCTCATCCCTTCTATGAAATATCAGCCCCCTCCTCCCTCACCGCAGGGTTTCCAATGCTCTCTGTGCCATTTCATAACATTATGTGACCTAGATCCACCGATGTCTTAAAGCACTGTGCCAACTGGCGCAAAAGCCACTAATGGAAAAATGACACAAAGAACAATGCGGCTCATTGTTTTCACCCTGAAATTTCAGCGGTCACCTTTCTGACCACGTCTCTAAACCAGATTCGACAGGGGGATAGATATCATGCGTAGGCTTGCGAGGAAAAGGGAAATTCCGCAATTGTAGCAGCTACGTGTGAAACCGGGCAGACGGCCATCTTACAGCCCCAACGCCGAGGGACCTCAGGGCCTTAATACAATATCAATATGGCGATTAGATCTGCCCTTTACTGCCTTCAATGTTAATAGGGATAAATGGAAGAAAGGCAATATCGACAACGTAGACTGTAGTTAGAGCAGGACCAGGCAGAGAAGATTATTAATGGCTTGGCTTTTTGGACAGTCGGACCACTCTGGGTTAAAAGCCCCCCGTGCAAAACCCTGCGACAGCCCATAAATTGATTGCTTGTTGGGGAAAATTGTTTGATCGTTGCTTAAGCCTGCTCAAAATCAAGCTAAGTGGAGACAAAAGAGCCTTAAAAAATGCAGAACAAGAAGAAAAGGGGAAAGTAGCCAAAATATGGGTACAGCAGCTTTCTTATTGGAGCTGCTCAGTGCATGGACCAGTGTGCTCCCCTATCCTTCTTGATTAGGTCCATAATCACCTCCCTAAAAATAAAACATGAGATTCCCACCATCCCACTCACATGGCGCTCTCTAAGAATTAAATAAAGATTAGCAATATTCATCACGAGCTGCCGACGTTCTAATAATAGCAAACTGTGCGAGTTTGATTTTCGCCCGTTGGACATCCATTCGGTCTTGATTGTTAGCGCTCTCATCTGGTCAACAGATGTATCAAGGCTCCGTCTTTTACCAGCAAAGACACCACGAAACTAAGTTTGCAGAATTTTGACCGTCAGTACAGAAGAACGCCACACAAGGCCTCCGATGGTGGTCTGACGGTGAAGAAATGTGTGCGTTTTGAATCGACTTCTGTTCTGAAAAAAAAAAACAATGCAAAGAGATTGAATAAAAAGAAGAGCCAGGGCCTTCGACAGCACATCCACGACGTCCATGAATTAATCACTTTGAGACTACTCGGCAAGAGAATCAATAATCCTGGTGCTCTCAAGCTACAATTACAAAAGGGCACCACTGAATTAAGTAAAAAAAAAAACATTTAATAGGACTCTTTCACCAGTACCTATTCAATGTAGTTTGGCTTAACCTGACTTTAGCCTTTGTTCTTACAAAGCAGATGAGACGCTAACTGGTAGGAATACCTCAATACAAATGCCTGCTCATGCATAAATCATGACCCATGGTGCATTATTCATCCCATCATCTCCATCCTGGGTTACAGTCTCTCTCTCTCTATCTCTCTTTATTTCTTTCCCCTCTCCTTTATATTCCGTCTTGCTTGCTTTCGCTTCCTCTCATTTCAGCACCAACACCCACGATAGAGAACTTTTCTGTTTTAATCACAGCAAACCTCGTCTCCTTATCTAATGTGCCGTCTTTAGGGTAATAAGTGTGAGTGAGCGAGCAGATGTGTGGCAGCGGGGGTACGGATGAGTTGACAACGGTGAGGTCCGACTGCTTTATAATGTGAGCGTGCACGTGTGTGTGTGTGTGTGTGTGTGTGTGTGTGAGTGTGCATATTGTATTTTCTGCCCTGTATGGTGCAGGAAGCGGTTGGTGGGGGTTTGAAATATTGACAGGGTTCAAAGATGGGTCACCCAGTGTCACAAGGGCCCTTCAGACCAACAAAGTGAGAGCAAGAGGAAGCGACATAAAGGGTAGAGGGTATACGATACTGTGTTATGCAACAGCCATCAGATGCTACCTACAGGGTTACTATGGCACAGTGAGGCAGTTTGCAAAAGTAATTTGCAGTACCAATGAGGCATGTGACATTTGGCTCCTTCCTTTATTTTGAAGTGTATTTTACAATTAAGAGTAACCATCCACAAATGTCCTGCATCAAATATGGATCACAAAGCTTTGTGCTGAATTCAGAACCCCAGTGTTCACCCAGCGGTCACTGAATCAGCAAAACGTCAAAAATAAGGCGCCCTGGTTTTGATTTAATCCACACCTGTTCACCAATAGCAGGAGTCTGTGTGTGTTTGTGCGAGCCAGACATGTTTGTTATTCAGACCAGAGAGATTATGTCTTAAATCTGGTGGCTTGCTGATGTGACATTGCTTCCCTCCTACCTCCTCGGTTCCAGGTATTGGGAGCACACGTGGGTCCATGTTCGGTCAACCTCAGCAGGGCATTGGCGACCTGCAGGACAACGCGGTCCACGAAATCCCGGGGGAGCGCGGCGCAGTTTCGAACTCGTTCAAGTCTGTCGCGGGGCTGGAAGCCAGCTCCCCAGACGCCACTGGGAGCGCTGTCACCATCGGTGACATTGTCATGGCAACCGTCTCCATCGCCGGCATACCGCTGAAGTGTGACTTCGGGACAGGTCTGGCGGCTTTGAATGTAATGATTTCGCCGGTCCTCTGCCTGAGCCTCCTCAGATGGCAGGTAGTTCCTCGACTTTCCTACCAGACACACCTGCAGCAAAGTGGATTACGACAAAGTGAGTAATGGATAAAAAAAAGAAACCGGTTCAGAGTCAGTCCAGAGTCTCTGATATGTTTTCAAGTTAAACTAAATCAAACATAGATAGCAGAAATGCCCATTAAAATCGCCAGTATGCACCTAAGCGTGGCTATTAAATGTGTTTCTGAACATATTTAACTGATGCTCATCGACACACATTCCCTGAGTAACAATGTTCAAAGCCCATCAAAAAAAAGATGTGCGCTCATCTCCTATCCAGCTTTCCAACAGGGAGACAGAATAACTCCTTTCCTCAAAAACTTTTGCTTTAAATAAACATGATGATACAGACCAATTTGCATACATAAAACTACCCCGGGTACTTTGCTCTTGGCTTTATTTGCCCATGTACACCGTGGCTGCTAATGACTATGAGCTATAAAGCAAATTTGCCCCAGAGGGGACCATAAACACTTGCTCTCCCTACTTTACTCCGGCAGACTGTAAAGCAGGGAATCAGGCCACAGATGCACAGCTGCTCCCGTCTCAACCAGCGGAGATCAGCCGAAACCGCAAAGGTTTCTTAAAACGTTCCAGGTAAAATTCCAAGGGGAATTTTTGTTGTAAATGAGGGTGAGATGGCAGACTATTGGTAGTGCAGTATAATGCTAGATAATAAAAAAAAAAAAGCAAACGTACCACTGTGCTTCTGTAGCCTGATTTGAGTCTCAAATGAATGATAGCTAACAGTGGAATTTAACACAAGTATCACCGTACATTTGCAAATTAAAAATGATTCGGATAAAAAAAAAAGAGTCAGTCTAAAAGCATGCAAAAACGCTCCCATGTGTACAGTCAAAGGCAGGGTGGTAATGGATACGGGAAGTGTGAGCTATAAAAGACAGCTCTTAGTGAGGGAAACCGAGTGTAAATGTCATTATAATAATAATGATAATGATGTATACCCGTTTGGTGGACGGTATTCTCAGGCAGTCCTCCTCGGTGTTGAAGCCACCGTTTTGGCTGACCTCGGCAATGAAGTCTATGTACTCCTTATACTGAGACTTCTTACTCTGGCGTCTCCGGTACTTCCCGTAAAAGTCAAAGAAGCAGCAGGGCAGGACGAAGAACCGGCAGGAGAAAGAGGACCTGGGACATAAACAGAACACTTGAAGAAATTCCTTCTTTCTGGCTGCATGAATCACTCGTAAGAATAGAGACAGTGTCAGTTGTTTTGATGATTCAGTGAATTTAAGAGATTACAGATTTGACCAGAGATTATTGAAGGTTTTTATCTCCGGTCAAATCAGACCAAAAGAAGAAAATTAATAATGCGACTAAGGCTCAACATCGCCATCAGGTGGCCAGCCTCAAAAATTACGTGACAGTGTATTTATTGGGGACACGGGAGCAAGTGAGTGTTTGCGTGCAGGTACACACACGCACGCACACATAAACACGCACGCGCGCACACACACACACGCACAAACAACCCTCCCCAACCCAAGCAGCAATAATTTCATTGCAAATTGGTGGGATCAGCTGGCACTTGAGCCGCAGCGTGAGATTGGGTCTGCGGATGACTTGCCTGGCCGCTATGACTGGGATCCATGGTGTGAGCTCATCCGAGTGGTTCCCAATCAGCCAGTCTGTACCGGGGAACAAGAAGCAGTCACCGGGAGTGATTGCCTTTTCCTGAAATAGCAAAGACCCAAAAAGCACATGAGCTCTTTCATGACGGCAGAGAGGCAGGTTGGCATAATTTGATTCTGACTCGCTCATTAAAAGCTGTTTGAGACAAGACGGCGCTGTCCCCGAAGGAAAATCCCCTCTCAGAAACATTCAGTATCACAGGGGAATTCTAGTCAAGGTGATATCTTTCAAAATAAACTCACACACAGGGCAGGTGGACAATCTTTGGTTTGGTAAGAAATGCAAAAGGGATAAGAAATGTAGACATTCAGATCCTGAAAGAGATGCTGCATCTCAGTGTGCATCCCAGTACAGACACAACTGGAATTTCGAGTCTTGTAAAGAGGATTTCAAGGATGCGGACATTTTCTTAGTTGTTGTCAATAAGATCTTTACATCAAATTATAAAGATTCAGAATTCAGAAGAATGGCTGTTCTATCTTTCCTATGGACTGAATGTATTACTTTTCCCCACACACACTCCTTCTCCATCTGTTTTTGCAGTGCTTGTACACATGTCGTATCTGGCTTGCATCCAGGTACAACATATTGCAATCATCTGACCACCACCATATTTGAAGATAGGGATGTTTTGAACATCCAATAACAATTTGACCCAAATCTAATTTTCCTACAGGAAGACTCACCACAATACATCTTGGTGTGGCGGGAGGAAAACCAGCTTGTCTGGGTGAAAGATAACCACTTGAGGTCTACTAACATAACCTATTGGTGCTCATGTGTATTCTCCTTGAATATTGACCGCTGCTGCAACGTCAATACCAACATCCATCCATCCATCCATTATCCAAACCGCTTATCCAGCTTAGGGTCACAGGATGCTGGAGCCTATCCCAGCAGTCATTGGGTGACAGGTGGGGAGACACCCTAGACGGGCCGCCAGTCCATCACAGGGCCGACACACCACACATTCACACCTAGGGACAATTTAGTATGGACAATTCACCCGACCTGTATGTCTTTGGACTGTGGGAGGAAACCGGAGCACCCGGAGGAAACCCACGCAGACACAGGGAGAACATGCAAACTCCACACAGAGGACGACCCAGGATGACCCCCAAGGTCGGACTACCCCGGGGTTCAAAGCCAGGACTTTCTTGCTGTGAGGTGACTATGCTAACCACTGCACCACCGTGCCGCCCCTACCAACAAATCAAATTCATTCAAATAGAAAGGTATTGGATACCCAGCACGTTTGCAAACATCTGCCATTTTGGAAAACCCTCAATAATTATAGTGGTAAATGATGATGAAATTATGAAACGATGATGAAATCAGTTGTTGTGGTACTGAATGATTTACTGTATACCGCGAGTGTGAGCGAGCCAGGTACTTTTCAGATTGATCGTCAAACACCAACGAAAACACTCAGCGGTTTTTACTTTTCATCAGTCGGTACCATTCAGCGCCCCCTGCTGATACGTACTAGTCATACTACCAAAAAAAAAAATATCACACAAAGCACCTTCCGGAAAACGTATGTCAACAACGTTTACCTCAAACCAATTCTGGTGAACGGGGTCCGTGGACTTGCCCGTCATCCCCATCACACAGAATCTGAGTTTAAAAGGGTCGAGGCCCAGGAGCTTTGAGGAGAACCCTAATGAAGATTGCAGATCGTTGAGTGCATTGAGTCCCAAGCCAGACGGGTCTGTCACATCCGCTCCAACGTAAACACGCTCAATAATAGATGACTGGGAGTGAGAGCGGTTTGTTGTCAAATGAAAGATTGAAGCTGGAAGGTAGAAGGGAAAGTACAGTACAGCATGTCTCTGAGAGGCTTCACCGAGTGTGTGTGTGCGTGTGTTTGTGTGTCGGTTATGCTGCTTTCAAGTCCTCTCCAGCTTGCAGCAATACCCCATAGCATCATTAAAGTGGTATTTCCCTTCCATAAGATGTCTGAATTTTGGCTTCCAGTTTTCTGCAACGTTAACATTCCTCCTTCAGCAGTCATCGCGACATTTCTACAGCCAAATAACACCGTCATAAACAGCAATAGCACCAAGACCACACCCAGTTTTGTTTTTTTCATTTTCGACATGTTTTCTCCACCAGTTGGCCATTTGTGCGCTTAAGAGAAATAAACTCTTTTCTCAGATTAAAATTATCTGAAATTTAAAAAAAAAAAAAGAAGGTCCAGTCATGATGAATGTCCATGGATTTCCATGGAAGACAGTGTTCGACATGTCAGTATGTGTTAGGTATCAAGGTTTGAGAGTCAAAACAATGATCATGTTCCACCAAAGTGAAAATAAATCATTTAAAGGCACAATCCTCAATGAAACTGACGGTACTGTGATGGTGTAAGATGTAGGTTTATGTCGGACTGGCTGTAATCAATGGAAAATAGTGCACGTTGAGTTGCAAGGAGGGGAGAAAAGTGGAGTTAAGAAAACGCGTAGCTAGGGCTTCCGGGTAGCGTGTTGGTCTATTCCACTGCCTACCAACGCGGGGATCGCCGGTTCGAATCTCCGTGCTACCTCTGGCTTGGTTGGGCATCCCTACAGACACAGTTGGCCATGTCTGCGGGTGGGAAGCCGAATGTAGGTATGTGTCCTGCTCGTTGCACTAGCGCCTCCTCTAGTCGGTCGGGACACCTGTTCGGGGGGGAGGGGGAACTGGGGGGAATAGCGTGATCCTCCCAAGCGCTACGCCCCCCTGATGAAACTCCTCACTGTCAGGTGAAAAGAAGCGGCTAGCGACTCCATGTGTATCGGAGGAGGCATGTGGTAGTCTGCAGCCCTCCCCAGATCAGCAGAGGGAGTGGAGCAGCGACCATCAGTCACAGGTGAGCTTTTCATGAGGTAATGCACATCACATTCCAACCTGTATCCCACTTTCTGTTTTTTTATATGGAAATGAGACCAGCACCAATGTGAACTAGGTTGCATCTGTCTGTGTCATTTTAACCTTGCTCACCTCCAGGAGGGTTTGTGGGCCGTACATGTCCCAGATCTTCCTCTTCCGCACGTCAATGCCCTTTCCTGGGTGCTGGAACACAAGACAGCGTGACGGTCAGCATATAATCACCTCATCAGCCCAAATCTTAGCTCCATTCACACTGTGGCCGGTCTCCCAACGTGTGTGTCATTTCAGTTACGCCTGGCCCAGACTGCTGATGGACAGCCGGGCGATGTGACATTGCTGATTTAATAAAGTTCAGATACATTAATCCTCTTCACCTAGGTCCTGACTAGCCCCATGTCATTGATTCACCCCGCCCGGATGAATACTTGGATAATTAAAGACAAGGTCCTCAGACTGGAGTAGGTCTTCCAAATACTGATGTTTTGGACATAGAGGTGGTCCATTTAATGTAAGAAACGTTAAATTAGCAGTGTACTCAATTGCATTTTTTTTAACTTGATATTAACCTCTCAATATTTCAGTATTTAAAACATTGCAGAAGATGTAATTTGTTTGAGGTATCTTTTTGCACAGTCAAACTGCTTTAGTTTTGTAAACAGAGTTGAAAATGGCTGTTAATTCTACCTAGTTGGGGAGAGAAAAGTAGGCATACAGTCCATACAGTGATTGACTTAACTTACCCCTTCATTACACAGTATATGAACCAGGAGGCCATTTCCACAGCCCAGGTCCACAAATGATTGTTTGGCAGTCTGACCTTTCTCCGCTCGCTCCTCAGCCCACAGGACCTACATAACGCAATGACAGCACAAGTCGTCTCGATGGATTTCCATCATTTCATTAAAACCCCCAATCCACAACTGCAGTATGACCCCCAGTCAACTTGATATCCTATCAACCCATTTTGGCTTTACACTTTCAAAAACTGACCATACGTGAAAGAAAAACATGGACTTTATGTTACTTTCAGACGGCGTGAAGTCTTTTTGCAGTGGCAAGTAAGCTAAACACTGAAATTAATTATCTTTTCCATGTTTAAGTCAAACAACCGTGATAAAAAAAAAACAAGTAAAACTGGCATGGCAAAAAAAATACCATCTCGAAAAATACATTAAAAAATCTGCAAACCTGAAACCTACCAGGAGATATGTGGCAATAGCGACGTCCTCAAAGACGAACTTCTCCGGATCTGTCACCTCGGGCCAAACCTGGGACACGCAATTCAAAACACACAAATTATAAAGATGACCTGTGCACAACCTCAATGAAGATATCTATTCCTGGTCTGCCTTTTTTACCTGCCCGTCTCTTACAACACAAATGTTCTCATTCTAATTACATGATTTGTGATTTGTGTAGGTAAGCATCTCAACCACATCCGACCCACACCGCTGAAACCCGATCCATCATTTTGTATCTAACTTTTGTATATATGTATGCAAACGCGGCACAAATTCCTAATATACAGGATTTCATTCATTACTGCAGTGAAACAATAAACACTATGACGGAGCGGAAGAATAAGAGCGAGTTGTTGTCCGAAAAACAACACAAAATGGGCGAATTCAACAATAAAATAACGAAGAATTTGGGTGTTTATGTTGTCCTGTTGCAATATGTTGGACCTACAGTGGCCACTACTTTCTTTCTCTTCTGGTTTGAGCCCAAATCAAATACTGGTTCTGTTCGCACGTATTAACCTCGACTTTAAGTTTTTGAATGTGCATAAAAAACAGAACCTGTCTGGAAACAAACATCGGCCTTGCCTTAAGACGGTTTACATAGCTAACATGCTGCTTACACAACACAAACAGTGGAGACACGGGTTAGCTATGACCAAAAAAAAAAGATCAAAAACAAATAACAGCTTCATTGATTTCACTGCGTCTACCTTGACCATCTCCTTGTACTTGTTCTTAAGCTGCTGGTACATGAGGCCGTACTTCTCCACAGGCAGCAGAGACAGGGTGCTCTTGAATTCACTGGTCTTGGTCTCAGTGGCCCAGCGCACCAGTTTAGGCAGGAGGTCTGTGGAGAACCAGGGCAACTTGGGATAGACCACTCCATCAGAGAACCACTCGTCTGGCCTCAGTGCACGCAGCTCCAGACACCTAGTGGCAGAAGATGAAGCATGAAGATCACTGGTCCATAAACTGGTGCATAACTGGCATGGAGCCAGTAACTGGCATGAGGCCCAAGATTCTACGGGCCTTCTACAGAGGCACAACCGAGAGCATCCTGATTGGACGCATCACCACCTGGCATGGGAACTGTACTGCCCACAACCGCAAAACACTGCAGAGGGTTGTGTGGATGGCCCAGGACATCAGTGGATGCAAGTTTCCCTCCATCCAGGACATATATAACGGACGTCGTGTCAGCAAAGCCATTCAAAGACCCCAGCCACGCCAACTACGGACTGTTCCAGCTGCTACTATCAGGCAAGCCGTACCACAGCCTCAAAGCCCGGACCAGTAGGCTCCAGAACAGCTTCTTCCACCAAGCAACCAGGCTTTTGAATAAAGAACATTAAAGACACTAAGCCTGGTGCTGGACTGACTGGTACTGACCTATGGTCTTCAGGACTTACTACTGCTGCTCCCGTTAGGAGTCGCCACAGTGGATCATCAGTTTACACACACACACACACACACACACACACACACACACACAGCTTGGCATACACAAACACAAATATGCAAACAACTACACACACCATGCACATTTATGAAGGCTGGGCCTACACACACACACACACACACACACACACACACACACACATACACACACATACACAGCACCTTACATACACCACACACTATTTACTATTATTGCTGCTTTTTTATTTTATTTTATTTTATTGCTATTGCTGCTGCAATGTTGAGGAGCCGAAACACAAGAATTTTACTCTCTTATACATGTATAATGGGATGTAACAATAAAAGATCTTGAATCTTGAATTAACCATTACACGTTCAAAGATACTCATTATATTGTCAGCTGATGAGATGCAGTCCAAATCAACACCATTAGAAAAGTGTTTCTGCTGTCATCCATCCGTCCATATCTGAACCGCTTATCCTGCTCTCAGGGTCACGGGGATGTTGGAGCCTATTCCAGCAGTCATTAGGTGGCAGGTGGGGAGACACCCTGGACAGGCCACCAGGCCATCACAGGGCTGACACATACACACACACATTCATACCTAAGGGCAATTTAGTATGGCCGATTCACCTGACCTACATGTCTTAGGACTGTGGGAGGAAACTGGAGCCCCCGGAGGAAACCCACACAGACACGGGGAGAACATGCAAACTCCACACAGAGGACGACCCAGGATGATTCACCAAGGTTGGACTACCCCAGGGCTCGAACCCAGGACCTTCTTGCTGTGAGGCGACTGCGCTAACCACTGCACCACTGTGCCACCGTTTCTGTTAGACATGACCTTATGCAACACTGTGCAACTGTCTATACCTTCAGTAGGGACAAAAACATTCAAACTAACACCTACAGACTGAAAAGATGGTTGAATTTGCTGGTGATCCTCAGCAACGCCTTCAAGTACCACTGGAGCATTCCCAGACCCAAATTTGGGAATCACTGATGGGATTCAGTCTAACCATTTTAAAAAGGCCTGATGAAAAAGCAAATAAACAAATAAACAAGGTTACATTTTACGGGTTACAGAGAATGGAGATGGTCCTGGAGAAGACACCGCTACCTGACCTCACATCACCCCAGTCTCCAAACACCATCTTCTCATCCACTCATGTAACAACACCGTCACCCTGTCCTCCACAGACTACACCACTGTCCCATACAACCCGGTTTGTGCAGATTGGCTTGCACATGATGCAGTCCCAATCTCATCACAGAAAAATCCACTGTAACAGACTTTTGGCTTCAACGATGAATATTTAGAAGAAGCCTTCCTAATCATTTTAACTTCATTATCCATGCCTTACAAACATTGACTGACAATCCATTATTTCATTGCACAAGGAGCTTTCTGTTAGTCCTTTTAACTCTGTCAAGATGAATATGCACTTCCTAATTGTATTCAAACTTAAAAAAAACCCATCAACCTTAACCAGTTTCACTGAAATAGGAATTTGGCTGTGTATGTCTGGGGGAGGGCGGCACGGTGGCACAGTGGTTAGCGCAGTTGCCTCACAGCAAAAAGGTCCTGGGTTTGAACCCCAGGGCTGTCCAACCTTGGGGGTCATCCCAGGTCGTCCTCTGTGTGGAGTTTGCATGTTCTCCCCATGTCTGCGTGGGTTTCCTCCAGGTGCTCCAGTTTCCTCCCACAGTCCAATGAAATGTAGGTCAGGTGAATCAGCCATACTAAATTGTCCCTAGGTGTGAATGTCTGTGTGTGTGTGTGTGTTGGCCCTGAGATAGACTGGCAGCCTGTCCAGGGTGTTTCCCCGCCTGTCGCCCAATGACTGCTGGGATAGGCTCCAGCATCCCGCGTCCCTAATTAGTATAATCAGCTTGGATAATGGATTGATGGATGGATGTCTGGGGGATTTTTATATTGGCTACTCAGCTGGTTTTAGCCACACAAATAGATGGAATCATATGGAGGGACCCTAAACTTTTCTATTATATTCCAACTCTTTCTTCATTTGCTCACCCACCATTCCTCGCAATCCTGATGGAGCAGCTGAATTTGATGAATATTGCCCTTCTTCTGAGACACCTGTCCCTCTGCATTCTCTTCATATGGAATAAAGGTCACACGATGACAGTCAAAGTCTGGAAAAAGAAAAGGAAATATGATGAGGCTTTACCGGTTTTATATTAAAACTCATTTTCTAATGTTTTTTTTCATCATGTTATAGAGGAGCTCAAGCAGGAGTCGTGACAACTTTCTCTTTCAGCTACACAACGTGCACCATTTATTTCTTCCACCATTACAACAACAACAACAACAAAAACCCACGCAGCAGAAGTGTATCACTGCAAACCCGAACTGAGAAAACAGCAGCTGTAAACCAATGTTCCTACTAGCTCAATAAGGGGAATTATGTATCCCCATAACCACTACAATGTAGCTTTTATTCCTTCATTATTTACCTTTTTTTCTCTTGAATTTTTATTAAGTCCTCCTTTCAGTTCTTTTGTTTTATGTCATTTTGAATACTATTGAACTTACCCTGTTGGTAACACTTTAGTATGGGGAACATAAAAAAACTTAATTGCTAGTGAATTAGTAATGATCAAGACGTCACTTTAGTATGGGGAACATATTCTAAGTAACAAAAACTTAATTTACAGTAATTTAACACTATTAACACTTGTAGTTTTGTGTTTTGTTATGTAAGAACAGACCATATTCATTAATCGTTAGTAAGGGAGAATAACTCTTCTTGTGGTACTACCACCTTATAAAGGCCATACTAAGCAAAGCAGATTGAGATGGTACTACTAATAAGCAATAATTCTGAGGTTATAGAGGGAAAACTCATAGTTAATGGCTTACTGGTTGTATAATAAGGCCATGCAGAATAAGGCATTAATGAGTACGTAATAATGACCAATTAAGAGCCAATATGTTGCTAATTTGCATGCTAATAAGCACCTAATTAATGGTGACTACGTTCCCCATACTAAAGTGTTACCCTATTAATATATAACAAATATGAAGAGGCATTGTTAATACTGTTTGAAACTGTTACATAACTGCTTGTACTGCCTTTACTGGTGGTTGCCTTTGAAGAGACCAGACAACTGTGGTCGAACGATTCTATTCTATTATATTCTATTATATTCTTTACAACGTGACTCTTCCATTCTGTCATTATGTCAAATTCTTACCTCTGATCACAATTTCCTTTTGTTTATTTGGACCATAGCGGCTCACTTTGGGAATAAGTGTCCTGACAGTAACGGATAGTGTTTTTTCCGTGTCGTGTTTGGCTGCAGGTGAAAATCCACTCCGGAAAAATGACAAACCATCGTTTGAGTTTGTGGGATCAGGAGCCGACAGGAGACCAAGTCCCTCAGCTGCCACATGTTTGGTGTCTTCTATCTCTGTGGCTCCACAAAGACGTTTGTTCACGACGTGAGGTTTCTTTATCCAGACGTCTATGGCTGACCAAAACCCCTCTGGAAGTGTCCTGCATTCCGCTGGGAACTTGATCTCAAACACCTTTGTCATTGTTAGAACTCAGAAAACACGGCATGGCTCTACTGTTGGTGCTCATGACCCGAAAGTCACTTTCCGGATATTTTTATTTTGAGATTTCATGATTTTTTAAAATTAAGAATACATTCTTATCATGTATTACTGTGATTAAAAAAAACTTTATAAAAAATCTCTCAACTTTTAAAACGACAGCGAATTTATAGCGTTTATGGTCTTAGAAGGAAACTATGTTTTGTCGCTCGGTGATGACGTCAATCGACGAACTAGCTTTACCAGAGTTGTACGCTACGGGACGCTGTTGTTCTTACAGTCAATCAGCAACACGTTTGATGACTAGCAATCGAGCAATCATCAATCAAGTTGCATTAACTGTACTAAAAAAATAAATGATAATTTGGCCAATTTGTGACTTTCTTCCTGTTTTCATTTGCTTTACTTGCGGTTCCCAAAGCTCCGAATTACATCGCAAATGAAAACATGTGATTTTTTTTATTGGTTTTTATTAACTCGATAAATCACTTGTTTCACAGCCTATAAATCTATTCACCTGTCAGGTTTCTCATGTTCTTATCACCCATTGACCTGCGACCATTGTTAGGACGTGTTTTGTGACAAAGAGCAAAAGCCAAAGTATGAAAGGGGAAATCAAAGCGTCATTACAGCGCAAATAATATAGAATAAATCACACAATATCAAAAATACACGCAATAGCAGGCGGGGAGACTCCCTGGACAGGCCGCCAGGTCATCAGAGGGCCAACACACACACACACACACACACACACACACACACACACACACACACACACACACACACACACACACACACACACACACACCTAGGGACAATTTAGTATGGCCGATTCACCTGACCTACATGTCTTTGGACTGTGGGAGGAAACCGGAGCACCCGGAGGAAACCCACGCGGACACAGGGAGAACATGCAAACTCCACACAGGGGACGACCCGGGACGATCCCCAAGGTTGGACTATCCCGGGGCTCAAACCCAGGACCTTTTTGCTGTGAGGCGACCGCGCTAACCACTGCGCCCACTGTGCTGTCCACTATAGAGAATATACAAAATATATTTTAAAAAAGCTGTGGTAGTAATTAGAAAATAGAAATAAAAATATAACAAATGTACATTAATAAAATGCAGCAGCATGTTCACCTGTTCACCTGGATATACTAGTATCCTTTCTCGTGATTGCATTGCTTCACATTTTGCTCATATCTTTGCTGTCATACATCTCCATGCTCGTTTTCAGTACTTCTTTTGCACAGTTCAAAGCATGCCACGTCCTCTCCACCTTTAGCCCACCGCTCTCTCTCTTTCGCTCTCTCTCTCTCTCACACACAACACACACACACACACACACACACACACACACACACACACACACACACACACACACACACACACACACACACACACACACACACACACACACACACACACACACACACACACAGAAGGAAAAAAGAAGAAAAAACAACTTCTCACGCTGTAAACTGACACCCAGAAACTTTGGCCTGAGAAACTGAACTTTAACTGAACAATAAGAGTCAAGACAACAGAGTCTAGAGTTCTCTCACTTGGCCCTCAAGACTCAGCTCCACATCAAAGCAGGACTAGAACAAGTTATTATGTAGTTAACTATTAGGTGACTTAAGGGGGGAATTGTTGAATTTAGAATTGAAAAAAATAATACAAATCACTTTATTATTTTGTATCATTGATATATAGTATTTGTAAAGTACTTCGTGGAACTTTTTTGAAAGGCACCATATGATACATAAGGTTTTACCATTGCAGCAAATGTATAATCAAAACAATTCAATTCTGACAAGCCAACATAAAAAAAATGGGTCAATTTTCCTTTATCAAAACCTCAATTGAAGACATCCTTCTCTGGAGTGCTTTCTGAAATAATAATAATAATAATATTAAATAGTGCTCAAACCATTCAATTAGAGCTCCTTATAAACTTTAAACGCCACTGACACATTATCAGCTCGCAGGAAATGAACCAATAAAAAGGCTGTCCAGTATCTTAACAACTGAAGGTGATATCGTGTAGCTATATTGCAATATTATGAAAGGTTTTCAGGGCACTGCTGGAATGAAAATAAATCTCTGCTGCCACTCCTGTTTGCCGGATCCTTTGTATAGGTGCCACATTGGCCCTATTGTATACTGAGTAGCTCAGGGAGGAGGCGCTATCTCATTGTATGCAGCACTGTCCCAGGAAGTGCAACATGCAAGGTGGTCATTGACTGTACTGCTTGCATTCTACCCGATAACCATGCTAAAGGTAAAAATCCTGTCAAACTGGCTTTGCAAGACTTGGTATGGAAACAAGCGAGCGAGGCATTTGAGTTTCATTAGACTCATACGTAGCTGGGTGGCAAGTTTCATCTTTCATCCCACACAAGACCCATAGGAGAATGAGACAGATATTGATGTTGAACAACTTTTTTTCCCTAATTTCTTTAAACAGGAGAGTTGTTGTTTGCAATGCAATATTCTTTCCGTGTCTAGTCAGGGAATTTCTCACAGTATATGAGAAAATAAAAATAAAAAATCTAAAGGCAATGATATGGCCTACAGTGACATATGGAGCAGAAGGTTGGACATCGAGACAAAAAGATAAAGATAGAATACAATCTGCTGAAACGTGGTTCCACCGAAGACTCTTAAACATCAGCTGGCGAGAGTAAAGAACCAATCAAAGCATCCTACAACAACTTGGCGTCAAACAATAACTATATGGTGCTATTGTTGAAAGAAAGATGAGCTTCTTTTGTAATTCAAGCCGAAACAAAAAATGCTCTCCCACAAGAGACATCATACAAGGGAAGATGGAGGGTAAACGAGGACGTGGCTGCCCCAGGATGAAGTATATGGACAACTTAAAGGAATGGACAGGACACTCTATGGCTGAAATTTTCAACGCCATAAGAGACAGGGACAGATGGGGCAACATTATCAGGCAGGCAGCGTGAGCAGCTAACGCCCACAAGGACGATGCTAGATGAGTGAGTGAGTGAGTGAGTGAGTGAGTGAGTGAGTGAGTGAGTGAGTGAGTGAGTGAGTGAGTGAGTGAGTGAGTGAGTGATAGATAATCAGCCTAACAGCTTAGTCTATAACATTGAGACTGTCTCCCTTCCCTGCTGTATTGCTCCCAAGATCTGGTGAAATGTGCAACAAAGTACCTAATAATCTATAGAACCAAACATCTAATGTTATCAAAAGTGTGACCTCACATCAGCCAAAGCGTGAATCTTCAAAATTGTCAGCTAATAGTACAAGGTGTGTAATTCCAATTAATATTTCATTTATTTGTAGCTCTAAAGTTCTGCCTACCACTGATCACTTCCAAAAGATGCTTAAATTTGGTTTCATAAATATCAGATTACTGTCTACCAAAGCCTTACTAATAAATGATCTGATTCTTGAACATAGTTTTGATATGACTGGGTCATGTGAAATATGGCTGAAACCAAATGTTTTCCCTCCCTTAAATGAAGCTTCCCCACCCGACTATACTTATGCCCATGTAGCTTGGGCAAATAAACAAGGTAGGGGCGTCGCCTTAATATTTAAGTCTATTTTCAATTGAAGTTCTAATTTTGAATCTCAATTCCAATCTTTTGAGGCTCTTATTCTAAGTCCATCTCCCTCAGCCACAGACTGGGCTCAGTCCAGATTGTGATACTCTATCGACCTCCTGGCCTTTACTCACCATTTCTTGAAGAATTTGGAGAATTTGTCTCAGGTCTTGTTACTGATTCTGATGAGAGTCCAGTTCTTGGTGACTTCAATATTCATCTGAATAAGGCTGCTGATGCTCTAAGTAAAGCCTTTCTGGCACTAGTTGATACTTCAGGGTTCACTCAGTTTGTTCCAGGGTCGACTCATTGCAGTGGTAACAACCTTGGTTTTGTTTTATCTAAACAGAGCTATTTCTGATCTGGATGTCTTGCCAACCACATTTGCTGTGTTAGATCATTTTCTCATCAAATTTGAAGCATTATTGGCCTGACCTGTTAATGTCGGTACAGATGTAATTGCCTCTCACCACATTGGTCTATCCACTGTGGCTGCATTTGGCCAGCAGCTGCCTTGGCTCCTTCCACTCTAGAGACAGACTGTTGAAAAGTTCACTAGTGACTTAAATGTGGCCCTCTCTAGTCTCCTCAATTCAGTTGCACCTCTCACTACCAGAGCTAGGTGACCAAAGAGGCCTACACCCTGGTTTAACAATGAGACATGTGCTCTTAAGCGGGCCTGCAGGAGACTGAAACATAAATGACGAAAATGAAAATTAGAAGTTTTTTACCCATCTCGGCATGAGTGTATATTAAAATACAAGCGTGCGTCATCTGCTGCAAAAGCAGTGTATCTCTCTTACTTAAACAATATTAATAAACATAATCCCAGATTTCTCTTTGACACTGTAGCTAAATTCACTAAAAAGCAGCCGTCTATTAGCTGCTGACCATTCACTGCCCATGAGTGTCTAGACTTTTTCTGCAATAAGGTTGATGAGATCATAAACAAAATTATTTCTTCAACTCCAGCTACTCCTGCAGATCCTGTCTTACCTATACAATGAGTCACTGATAGTCCCCATTATTACAGCTTTTGGACTAAATTCGTGTCCGCTTCTAAACCAACTACTTGCCTATTTGACCCCTTTCCAGTGAAACTTTTTAAAGACCTCTGGCCTTTCCTGGGACCTTCAATGCTAGACATTGTTAATTTATCACTTACTACTGGGATTGTTCCCAGCAGTTTTAAGACAGCTGTGGTTAAACCGCTATTTAAAAAACTGCACCTCTATCCAGGGTCTCTTAATAACTATCGACCAGTCTCTAATCTTCCATTCTTTTCTAAAGTATTAGAGAGAGTTGTGTATCAATGACCCATATAGAAGAAAACTATCTATATGAACCTATTCAATCAGCTTTCAGGGCCTGTCACTCCACTGAAACTGTTCTGACCAGGATGGTGAACAATCTTTTACTAGCTATGGACTCTGATTCCACTTCTGTGCTTCTATCCCATGTATGTGAATGGTGCCATGCATGTGAATGGTGTGATGTGAGTCTTCCCCTGTGTGCATGTGTAGCCTGTCCTGCCAGGTCTACATGGTGATGGTGGTCGCGTGGCTCAGGTCCTGGGCTGTTACGGTGGAGTCTTGACACTGCTTCGCATCCTCCTCATCATATATCTTATAATGCCATTACAATTCTGTTATCCTCTTTCAATGTTGTGTTCTGTAAATTGTGTTCTATTGTGTAAACACAACACCCATTGCTCGTCTGTCTCTGTTTTGGGAGAGAGATCCCTCCTCTGCTGCTCCCCCTGAGGTTTCTTCCTAATGTTTCTCCCTGTTAGAGATTCCTTATCCGATGCGAGGGTCTAAGGACAGGATATTGTGTTGCTATAAAACCCACGGAGGCAAATTCGTGATTTGAGATACTGGGCTATACAAACAAACCTGACTTGACACTAGTTGTCTTACATCGAGCCATACTGTGCCATAGCTGATAATGAGACGTAAAACGTATTGGATCCCCGTTACAGACGTGGTTACTTCCGGTGTACTCAGGCTTTGTTGGAAGGGGTGGAGTCAGTCAGGTGTCTCGACAGGTGATGAAGCAAAAAAAAGAAAAAGGGGAGGAGTCAAGGTAGCAGCCAAACCCGGAAGAGGCGGGGGAAGCGCGGTCGAAAACACAGGTAGGTCGTCGTTCGCCAGAAATGTTCGAGAAGTTTGAAATCGCGCTGACGCAACGATGAAGGGGGGATCAGGAGAAACGTTTCGGTCGTGATTCGTGGAGGACGGACAGACGTTGCCGGCGGACCCGGTGCCCACATGGATTATGTCCACCCCGTGTGCGGGAGAAGTCCGGACGTCGGGTCCATGAGAAACTGACAGGTATCCAGGAGACAGCGGCCAGTGTGTGACCAGTACGGTACGTATGTCCCGAGTGCTCGACTGGAAAGACTCAGGTGGGCTTCAAAACAAACGCACCCAGTCGCGAACGCGCCAACTTAGTACCGGTTCAAAAGATCAACTTGATCCTGATCAACGCGTCTCAGAGAGTTGAAACGGTCTGTTTCAGCACGTCTCGGTTTCCTGTTGAGTTAATGCCAGTTTCTCGTGGGGAAACGTCAAATTCGTTTCTTCCTGTCACCTCGATTTTGCTTTAAGCAACTTAATGCTACAGGTGTGTGTGTGTGTGTGTGTGTGTGTGTGTGTGTGTGGGAGGGGGGGTGTTGTAAATGTGTAGTAATGGAAAATTCTTGTACATTTGTTGTTATTTTCTAAGTGGGAGGAAGGAGGGGGTGAGAGTTGCATTGTACACTTTATTTAAAGGTAGACAGACATTTTACTGTGCATCTTGCTGGTCATTTTATTATTATTATTATTATTATTAAGGGATTGCAGATGGACATTGAATATTATCTGGTATAAAAAAAATCCCTTTTCTTTGACTTCGGTCTATTTGTGCATGGTCTCTGATGATGAAGATGATGAAATGATAATGAGCCATATAACTAGAGCAATGCAATATGTCAATATAACATTATGACATGAAACCAGATGTGGTGTGTGATTGTGGTTCGGGTAATGTGGCGATGTAACCTACATGTGGTCGTTCCCTGGTCTTACAGTAAAGTAATTTTCTGAACTTATTCGCCTGTTGTAGTGAAATTAACAGTGAAAGGCTCTACCTACTTGGTCATCATATCCACATTAGTAATGTACAATTAAAATTGCCTAGTGTGTAAATATCTCCTGAAAGCAACAATAGTCATCTCCCAAATATCGCCACATTATCATTATCGTGATATTCAGGGAAACCTATTGAGATATTTGATTTTTGTCAACACTGCCCAAGTCAAGTCAATTTTATCTGTACAGCCCAATATCACAAATCACAAATTTGCCTCAAGAGGCTTTACAGCAACACAACATCCTGTCCTTAGACCCTCACATCAGATAAGGAACAATTCCCTAAAAGAAAAAAGAAAAACCTTTAACAGGGAGAAAAAAGTAGGAAGAAACCTCAGGGAGAGCAACAGAAGAGGGATCGCTCTCCCATGATGGACAACGTGCAATGTGGACAACGTGCAACGTGCGTTTACACAATTTACAGAATACAGCATTGAAAGAGGATAACAGAATTATAATGGAATTATAAAATGTATGAAGAATATGATGCGCAGGATGCCAAGCTGTGTCCAGACGCCACCGGAACAGCCCAGGACCCAAGCCACGCGACCAGCAACACCATGTTAAAAAAAAAAAAAAACAGGATAGCAAAAATTATAAGTTTAATATAAAGCCTACTAATATATAACCTATTAATATATAGTAGCCTACTGAAGTACATGTGTTCGCTCTAGCCTACAGATTCCCTATGTTGCAAGAGGAAACTTCTCCAGAACCTCGGTGATTCCTTCAAGTGACACACCTTTTATTGGTGAGTAACAGTTAATGAGATTGTAATTTATTGGCCTACTGCTCAGTTTGTGAGTCAGTCTACAAGTCTTTCTTTTTTCCTTTCTTTTTTTTTTTGGATTGAGTTAGAATGGAGACACAAAGTTTCTTGCAATGAGCTGTCCGAAATGTATCCAGCAGTATCTCTGTATCGGGGAGTGAGTTTGCAGAGTTTGTTGGGCCTTTGAAAGACATACCCCACGAGCTGAAACCGTGTTTGATCTTGGGTCCACCCAGAGGAAGTAGTCATGATAAATGTCAACAAAGGCACTTGAACAAACGTGCCATTGAAGAAGGTAAACACCCGGCTGCAAGAAACATGGATTCAACTCTGCAGTTATTTACTCGCATGCTGAAGGCATATCACGGGGCCTGCAGTTTTTACAGGTGACCGGTGTGTAACTTTAACTGGACGATAAGATCCTTAGTCATACATTCCAGCTGGCTGAGAGCATTATTCAATGGCCAACTGGTAGGTTAAACATTCAACCATCTGTACATAGATGCATGAGAAGGCTCTCAGAGCCGGTACGAATAAACAGATGTCTTTTTTGGTCATTGTTGAAGGGTGGTCTCTAAAGAATTTGTCTGATGGAAATTTCAATTGGGTGTTGGCTTGGGAGTTGTCCCTGGAAATTGAAATGCAAAATGCAGCTCGTGCCCGGGCTAGCCCCTTCTTGCATTTGCAACGTTTAGCAATCTAAGTTGTTGATGTGTGCGTGCGTGCATGCATGCATGTGTGTGCAACTGAAAATGTTTTCTGAAAGGGTGTTAGTCAGTCTCAGAAAGCCATTAAACACTATGAAACATCCTCCAACCTTTATTATATGACTTGTCTTAAGTCTTGATGAGGTTGCCCAGGAATGCTGAAAGGCCTTCCCTGGCTCATAACCTCCACCCTGGGAGCCTCTTGATAACATGCCGAGAAGTTGATTTATGGCCGCTGTATAATTTGATTTTTGACCTTTTGTAATGAAGATAGAATAATGACACCTTGTTTGCTCACGTTTTCTGCACTCCCGGTTGAGGACATCGTTTTGAAAATGCTGTTGTCGTATAGTTGCCTTCATTTAACATACCAAACTAAAGGCAACTTGAGGGCAAACACTTTATGTGCAGATGTAAGTGACGTCAAGGCGGCCGGAGTCAAGGCTCATTCCCAGTCTATTGTTTTGTGTGGCACTTCCTGCACAAAGTATATCTATTGCACCTTGCATGTTGTGTGTTTTGTTTTGTTTTTTTGCAAGCATAGTAGCATAAATACTGTGTATATAGGATCATGTTGAACTGGTATCCCTCAGCCTATGGCAAGCTATGACTTCCATGTCTGGGTTTGTGACATTGCTACTGGATTTTTTTTTTACATTTTTTTTTTGAGCAATGATCATCTGCCGTGTTTGAGGTGACTCATACCTCCTCCATCAGCGCCGGTGTTGAAACTTTTGCTGTTCTGCTTCCAAGAAGAAAAAGAAAAAAAATGTGATGGTGTCTACCTTCAGTTTCCTGCTCCTCCCTTAACCTCCTGCCTCACCTGTTCTTCTCTCCCTCTGCCCCGTCCGTCATCTGTTGTTCTGGCCACCGTTTATCTCTTTTTCGATCCTGCTCGCCTCGCTGCTGGTTTGTGTGAGTACGCGCATACCGAAACCGAACATGGCAGACACTTTGCTGTTTTCTTGTTTTATCTCATAGGACTTTGCATTTGATCTCTGTTGTGTTAGTTGTTCAGGTGCTCGCTCTTGTATTTTTTCTAAACCTTGCAACAATCAGTGATGTAGTGGTTTGTAAACTTGCCTAAGTGCAGGTTACCCACCTTTTTCAGGTCTGACAGAAACCTCCGTTGCACAAATTCATAAATCATAGTATGTGCATAGCAGCATCAAACTGCTATTGTCTGTAAAAATTGCCCATATTGGTGGTTGGTTGCTGACTGAAGATCCCGGTTTCCCCACGTCTCAGTTTAGCGTTACATCGCCGGATGCGATAGAAACAGTTACTGAATTACCAGTTTTTAACTCCCGCATTCTCGTCGGATACCAAATGGTAACTTCTTACATTTTGGCAGACGACTGTGCGCTGAACAGTCTCCCATCAACACAACATAAAAGAGGCTCGTTAAAACGTCTCCTCTGTCTGCTGAGTGGAAAACACGGCTGACAGCTCAGTTTGTAGCCTTGGTAAGAAGTGTGGATGCAAAACATAAACTCAGAGCACTTCACAATATATCAGATAGTGGAATAGTAAGTTTAATGGTTAAAAAAAACCTTTGTATCAGTGCATCCATGTCCCCCATGCCCCATTGGACATCATGTATGTATATGTGTAGTCCATGTGTGAGTGCTAGATGTATATATATAGATATATGTTAACATGTAGTTAACATGAAGAACAATACAGAATATATCTAAAAAAAAATACAATAAAAAGACTGACGACGACGGGGCATCCAAGTTGCGTAGCGGTCTACTCCGTTGCCTACCAACACGGGGATCACCAGTTCGAATCCCCGTGTTACCTCCGGCTTGGTGGGGCATCCCTACTGACAAAATTGGCCGTGTCTGCAGGTGGGAAGCCAGATGTGGGTATGTGTCCTGGTCACTGCACTAGCGCCTCCTCTGGTCTGTCAGGGCACCTGTTTGGGGGGGATAGCGTGATTACGTCCCCTGGGGAAACTCCTCACCGTCAGGTGAAAAGAAGCGGCTGGTGACTCCACATGTATCGGAGGAAACATGTGGTAGTCTGCAGCCCTCCCCGGATCAGCAGAGGGGGTGGAGCAGCGACCGGGATGGCTGGGAAGAGTGGGGTAATTGGCTGGATACAATTGGAAGAAAAAGGCCGAAAAATCCAAAAAATTAGCAATAGAATAATCGGTGATGAAAGTTAATGGTAAGCTCCAGCACCAGTAACACGTCCTCTTTGCTCCCAGGCTGGCGGTGCCGGGCGGGCCGGGTCATGCTGATGGACCAGGACACTCAGTGGTTGTACCAGCTCCTGGCCGAGGTCCAGCTGGAGAAGTTCTACCTGCGCATCCGCGATGGCCTCAACATCACCCGCATCGAGCACTTTGCCTACGTCAAGGAGGCTGACCTGGAGCAGATTGGCATCAGCAAGCCAGGTGAGTCTGACCTGGCTGTTTTTGATTAAAGCTGATTACATCTGAGTGCAAATCTCCCTTGGCTAGAGACGAATTCAGACAGGGTCACTGAAAGTATGTGTTATTCCCCTAAGTCGGGGAGAAAGTTTTGTTTGCCTGTCAGATGCTGTTTTTCACTCGAAATGTTCACAGCAAGGCCTTAAGCATCAGGTGAACCTCGGTGAATCCACATTACTTGTCATGCTGCAGCCTGCAGAAAGTAATGTTGTTTAGCTCAGTCTGGATATAAACAAACCCGGTATTAGAGAATTTTCCAAGTCCCCCACAGAATCTGACTTTCCTTTGCGTGAATGGGTTAGGGTTCGGGTTCGGGTTAGGGTTTAGGGGGTTACGGTAGGGTGGAGGTTAGGGTTAGCAAGGGTTAGGGTTAGCGAGTTAAGGTTAGGAGGGGTTAGAGGTAGGGTCAGGGGCTAGGCTAACCCTAACCCCTGACCCCCCCTTACCCTAACTCCCTAACCCTAACCCATTCACGTGAAGGGGGGTCAGATTCTGTGGGGGAGTCAGAAAATTCTACAGCACCTGGTTTGGTCCTGATTCACATTGATGCCGTGTTGGGGTTTGGTTGATGGCCATGTGTCAAACCAAGTTCTTTCATTCATTCATCTTCAGCTGCTTCTCCGGGGGTGGGTTGCGGGGGCAGCAAGCTATGTAGGGCACTCCAGATATCCCTCTCTCCAACAACACCCTCCAGCTCCTCCTGGGGGATCCCAAGGCATTCCCAGGCCGAATTGGGCATGTAATCCCTCCAGCGAGTTCTGGGTCTACCCCGGGGTGTCCTCCCAGTTGGCTGTGCCCAGTAAACCTCCAAAGGAAGGCGCCCAGGAGGCATCCTAATCAGATGCCCGAACCACCTCAACTGGCTCCTTTCGACATGAAGGAGCAGCGGCTCTACTCCGAGCACCCTCCAGATGTCCAAGCTCCTCACCCTATCTCTAAGGCTGAGCCCAGACACCCTACAGAGGAAACTCATTTCAGCCGCTTGTATCCGAGATCTCACCCTTTCGGTCACTACCCAAAGCTCATGACCATAGGTGAGGGTTGGAATGAATATTGACTGGTAAATTGAGAGCTTTGCCTTTTGGCTCAGCTCCCTCTTCACCACAACGGTCCAGTACAACGTCCGCATTACTGCTGATGCTGCACCAATCCACCTGTCAATCTCCCACTCCATCCTCCCCTCACTCATGAACAAGACTTGAGGCAGTTAATTATCTCCTCAAATGGAAAGTTAAGATTGCTCTTGGTTTCTCATGAACATGGACCACATGTTCCAAAATGATCAAAACTACAAATTGAACACATTACACAAAGATTTGCGTGAATTCGCTGCACTTTAATGCTGTTGAAAATCAAGGAGTTTAAAGTCATAGGAAGTGATGTCAACCGGAAGACAGCTTTCTCCATTCTGTTAAGATGGTGGATAAAAAAAGTGCCTGACTCGTAAACAGGACAGAGAGTTGTTTTGTGGGAAAATAAATCTTTTAAGTTGAGAAGTTTTTATTCTCATTCAAAAAGCATTGCATTCTAACTGTTACATGTTTGTGGTGTTACCTTGTCATGAACTAGTAACAAAAAAATATCAAAATTAGGGTGTCCAGGTAGCATAGTGGTCTATTCCATTGCCTACCAACACGGGGATCGCCGGTTCGAATACCCATGTTACCTCCAGCTTGGTCGGGTGTCCCCACAGACACAATTGGCCATGTCTGCGGGTGGGAAGCCGGATGTGGGTATGTGTCCTGGTCGCTGTACACTAGCACCTCCTCTGGTCGGTTGGGGTGCCCGTTCGGGAGGGAGGGTGGGTGGGTGGGGCTGGGGGGAATAGCGTGATCCTCCCACGCGCTTCGTCCCCCTGGTGAAACTCCTCACTGTCAGGTGAAAAGAAGCAGCTGGTGACTCCACATGTATTAGAGGAGGCATATGGTAGTCTGCAGCCCTCCCCGGAACGGCAGGGAGGGTGGAGCAGCGACCAGGACGGCTCGGAAGAGTGGGGTAATTGGTCGGATACAACTGGGGAGAAACAGAGGGGGGGAAAAAAACTATCCTGAAAGTTGGGACAGAACAGAGTTTGGGTGTGTTTTTGATGGTGAACGTATTGGTTCAGGCCTGTGCTCAATCAGTCCCTTTGAAACCCGATGTGTGTCCTGATGGGAGGACGAGGATGCTCACATCTTATGGATTTTTTTTCTCTCCTCTCGATCCAATTTAGCACAGAGACGATTGTGGGATGCCCTGAAACGCTACAAGACGAACATGAGGCCGCGGTCGTGGATAGCCAAGGTACAGGTCAGGCTTCACACATCTACTGTCATGTTCACTGTCTGCAAAGGAGAGTTCTCACCTTTATTTATTTTCAAAACCTTTTCACACACACCGGCTCCATGTGGGGTCATCTACATGCCCAGTTTGAGACTCCAAATGCATGTTTAGAGATCTGTGTGTGTAAAAAGCTCATGTCTCTACTTTATAGTCGCATTTGAAATGGCCGCTGGTAAGACTTGTGGCAGTAACTCCACTGTGTCATGGGCTCAAGAGAGAAAGTCAAAGGAAGTTTGGGGGTTTTTGAGCAGCATCAACACCATTTCAGTGATTCGGGTTTAATCTGGCACTTCAGGAGCAAACTATAAAAGTTTTGCCTTTCCAGAGAGACCCAGATTATGCATGTATACAAAAACTGTTCAAGAGCCACAGCCATTTCAGTTTGGACGTGTTGTTTTTGGTGTCGGGCTCAGAAATCAAGGGACACCTTTTTTTTTTCGGCTTTTTCCCCCTTTGTCTCCCCATTTTATCCAGCCAACTACCCCAATCTTCCGAACTGTCCCGGTGGCTGCTCCACCCCCTCTGCTGATCCGGGGAGGGCTGCAGACTACCACATGCCTCCTCCAATACATGTGGAGTCGCCAGCCACTTCTTTTCACCTGACAGTGAGGAGTTTCACCAGGGGGACGTAGCGCAAAGGAGGATCACGTGACCAGGACACATACTCACATCCGGCTTCCCACCCGCCGACACGGCCAATTGTGTCTGTAGGGATGCCCGACCAAGCCGGAGGTAACATGGGGATTCAAACCGGCGATCTCCATGTTGGTAGGCAATGGAATAGACTGCTACGCTACCTGGACACCCTCAAGGGACATCTTAACGGGTGAAGTCCTTTTTCTTTCTGTCTTCATGTTTAACACATGTTATATCACGGCTTGACTCTTGCAATGCCTGAGTGGCGGGCCTCCCTGCATGCACTTTCAAACCTCTGCAAATGATCCAGAACACGGCGGCACGTCTGGTCTTCAACCAACCCAAAACAGCACACGTCATACCGCTGTTTAGATCCCTCCACTGACTCCCAGCTGCCACCCGCATCACATTCAGAACCTTGCTGCTCACTTGCAAAACAGCAACTAAAACGGCTCCCGCCTACCTGAACCCCCTCATTCGGGTCTACACCCAGTCCCGCTCACTACGCTCTGCCAATGAAAGGCGCCTGGCCACTAGCCAGTCTCTTGCCAGACTCTTCTCTTCTTTAGTTTCCCGGTGTTGGAACGAGTTACCAGACTCCATTCAGTCCGTTGAGTCCCTCTCCACCTTTAAGAAGAAGCTAAAGATCCAGCTCTTTCATGAACACCTCCACCCCTGATGGTATTAAAAAATAAATAAATAAAATCACTTCTATGCACCCTATGCATTGCCTTTGTGCACTGCCTGTTGACACCTATCGGACTTGAACCTAGTTTTGTTTTTTTTCTGACACTTACTTGCATTGTCGCCTCCTGACTACATCCTTGCTTGTGTTAACTCTCAGATGTGTGTCGACTGGGATAAAAGCTTCTGCTAAATAAATTGTAAAAAAAATATATATATTGAAAAAAAAAGTTAACTCGATGTTATCTGCTACACAGGCGTTCAGCGGTCGAGGTCCGGATGGAGGAGAGCAGTGGAGTGTGGCGGGTCAGGGCCAGGAGCCGGGGGGCCGCCCCCTCCCTTGTCTGATCCAGGATAGAGAGCTGGTCCTGGGGGAGAAGCTGGGCTCGGGCTCCTTCGGCGTGGTGAAGAGGGGAGAGTGGCACACCCCCACCGGGAAAGTGGTGAGGCACTACAACCGGATGACACGGACTGACGTCTCGTCTCCCGAGAAACCACTTGCCATGCGATAAATTGTCTTTTGAATGCTAGTTAGAGGTCAGATAAAATGAAAACGGCGTAAAAAACAACGAGCCAACAGCATCATGTCATCATCCTCCACCCATGATGCTCTGATCAGCTCCCGCAGTTAGCTTAGCAAAGCATTGGAGATTAGGATGAGAGACACGATGGCAGAGATAACTAATATATTTCTTTGCTCTATTCTGTATATTTGCCGAGACTTTTTGTTAGACCTCCACTTTGGGGCAGACACACAATACTACAGTGTGATGAACAAACAAACAAACAGAGACAGATCCATATCCGCCACACTGACTCGGCAATCTGACGGCTTTCTTGCAGCACAGACATTACTCAGTTTTTGTTTTGTTTTTTTGCACACTGGGTTATTCTTTTCAGTCCTCACTCTTGTCCTCCTCTCTTTGACTCCCATCAGCTGTCTGTGGCGGTCAAATCCCTGAGGAGCAGTTTGTCCAGACAGACGAACATGCTGACGGACTTCCTGCAAGAAGTGACCACCATGCAGTCGCTGAACCACCCGAACATCATCCGGCTGTACGGCGTGGTGCTCACACAGCCGCTCAAGATGGTAAAACGAGGATAACGATGATGATGATGATGATGAAGATTTTCCTTATTGTTCTCCTTGTAAACTCATTAACATGAATACACGTCCTCACATAGTCATGCAGTGATGTCTCTCGAGCACAATATGAGGCAAGAGATGGAGAGGGGGGCTCCTGAGGGGCTCCTGTGGTCTGCAAATCCTCATTGCAGTTTGCTTTAGTCACCAAAAAGACTTACGATGGTCTCTTTGTGGTAATATATGGAAATGGCAGTGAAGTTTTTTGTTTTAGACCCTCCCCCTTTTTTTCTCCCCAATTGTATCCGGCCAATTACCCCACCCTTCCAAGCTGTCTTGGTCACTACTCCACCCCCTCTGCCGGTCCGGGGAGGGCTGCAGACTACCACATGCCTCCACCGATACATGTGGAGTCACCAGCTGCTTCTTTTCACCTGACAGTGAGGAGTTTCGCCAGGGGGATGCAGCGCGTGGGAGAATCACGCAATTCCCCCCAGTCCCCCTCCTCCGAACAGGCACCCTGACCGACCAGAGGAGGTGCTAATGCAGCAACCAGGACACATACCCACATCCGGCTTCCCACCCGCAGACACGGCCAATTGTGTCTTTAGGGATGCCCAACCAAGCTGAAGGTAGCACGGGGATTTGAACCGGCGATCCCCATGTTGGTAGGCAACGGAACAGACCACCACACTACCCGGACACCCCTAATTGCGGTGATTGTTCTAGTATTCCATCCCCAAATCCGTTGCTAGCCATCTTGTTCTTCCACATTTGGCTGGCATGATGATAGTGAGCTGTATGTGCCAGATGTTGGGGATACTCTTGTTTTAGCCTTGATTTAGCAATGGTATAAAGGATCTAAAAAGACATTTGTTTGCATGCCAGTCTTCAGGGGCATAGTTTAAAGTTAGGGATATGGCTAGTAGAACAACTTTGCTACTACAAGTTGGGATTAGGTTTAGGGAACTAAAATGAGTCTAAGCTTAACACCATTTGGGTGGCCGGTGTTAACACATGATGGCTTTGCAGAGTTTAAATAATGCCTGTTGGAGACGATGCATTCAGGTTCCACATAGTGCCATGTTTGCATTTCACTTTATGGATTTCTAGCTAGCCCTCAAACAAAGCCCACATTTACATTGGGAAAGGTCAACATTTCATTCTTATCGGTCATGTGAAGTTGAATGGCGGTGGACACGGCCTGCATTGAGGTATTTGGGAACATCAGAGAGAGATCTTTTAAGAGGCTTGAATAAACTGACATATCCATTCTTTCTTTCTTTCTTTCCTCCATTTCTCAGGTAACAGAGCTGGCGGTCCTAGGCTCTCTCTATGACACCCTGCGGTCCCGTCAGTATGAGTATCCTCTGCTGCGTTTCTGGCTCTTTGCCACCCAGATCGTGGCGGGCATGGAGTACCTGGAGAGCTGTAGATTCATCCATAGGGACCTGGCGGCCCGAAATGTCCTGCTGGCCTCCAGAGAGCAGGTCAAAATCGGGGACTTTGGCCTAATGAGGGGCCTGACCCAGGAGGCAGACCACTATGTAATGACGGCACACAGAAGGATCCCGTTTGCATGGTGAGGACCAAGGAGGATTTGATATGCTGGCACTTTAGGTTTGCGACTGAAAGTTCAGAAATTGAGGGGGGAAAAGCTGGATTTTTTTTTTTTTTTTTTTTTGGTCCGACTTACTCTCGTTAAATATTACAGTTCGGTTCTGAGTGCTGAGAGTTGCGTTTGAGGGGGAAGGTCATATCAGTATTTAATGTTGTGTTAGGACCATTCACAACCTTAGCTTGTTAGGTTGGAGGTGTAGGCATTACTGTACAACTCTCCTCTGTGTTTTATGGCTTTGAGATGTCAACATGAAAACCTCACAAGCACCAAGAGTATTGTGGAAACCACCATCAACACTGTATATGAAAGTCGTTTTAGCTTTTAACGCTCGCTTCGATCAGGTTTTTGGATCGTGCCATTTCAACAGTTGCTAGCTAGACTGCCTACTAGCTGGTGTATGCATAACGGTGCATGTTGCCTTTTGAATGATACAATTGTGAAAGCTATCTTGTCTGATCTCTCTCTCTCTCCATCTGTCGCTCTTGCTCCTCCTTGTCATCCAGGTGTGCTCCAGAGAGTCTGCGGGTGGGCTCCTTCTCCCACTCCTCAGACGTGTGGATGTTTGGGGTTACCCTATGGGAGATGTTCACCTACTGTGAGGAGCCCTGGTTTGGCCTGTCTGGCAGACAGGTATGTGTCAGTGGCATCACAATACTAACAATCCTACTTGTTGTTGTTGTTGTGGTGTCTGTTGCCACTGACTCCAGCTACTCTGCAAACATATATACTAATTGTGTGGAATATGTGTCTCTGCTCAATCCAAAGTAGGGTTTTTTAAACATATCTATCAGGTCTCCCATGCATCCTGGAAAACCTGGATATTTAGAGTAGTTTTCCAGTCATTGAAAATCAAATTGATTAAATTGTCCTGGAATTATTATTGAGGTCCTGGAAAAGTGTTATGTTCAGTTATAAAGTCATGTTTTTACTTGCTGAGATTGCCAATTTTTGGTGTTATTTTTAGCTGAGATAACATATTTAGATAAGCGGTTCGGATAATGCATGGATAACATATTTTCAGTCATATTTTCATCTGTGGAGAGGTCACATCAGTGTTGGACGTGTCTGGCTGTTTGTTCAGTGAGTGGCTAGAAGTCACACAGTCCATTTAGAGACTGTTGAGACACGGATAGTTAATAATAATATGACCTTGCGTAAGTACCTCCGGTCATGTGCACACAAGCAAAAGTCCTGGAAAGTGATTTCCTAAAAGAAGTGGGAACCCTGTATATCGTATATTCTCTGACTCAGTTATTTGCCGACGATTAACTTGCATCTCTTCTCTCTCTCTTTTTTTTCTTTTTCTTTTTTTTTTGTTTTTTTTTTGTTTTTTTTTTTGTTTTTTTTATACCAGATCCTGTGGCGTGTGGAGCGGGAGGGGGAGCGTCTAGAGAGACCTCCAGACTGTCCTCAGGAGCTGTTTGGCGTGATGAGGAAGTGCTGGGCTTGTAACCCTGCTGACCGGCCCACCTTCTCCCAGCTCACCACCATGGTGGCAGAGGTCAGCCCATGCACATCAATAGAGCACTGGTATCCGGCTGCATCCCATCGAGGGCAAATCCTCTTAAGATTTTATTCCAACCTTATGCTGGTTTCACATATTAGCCACCCGCCCCCCCTTCTGTGGTTGGGGGAGCAGGTAATGGTAATATTTAGATGCCTTAGTGTTTGGCTGGAAGGAAAAACCTGTATGGATGGATGGAGACTGACTTTTCGTCAGTGCCACTGTCTCCAAACCATACAACATAGGTGGTCTCACAACCATCTCGTAAACCTTCCCTTTAACTCTTGTTGGTACCCTTCTGTCACAAATCACTCCTGACACTCTTCTCAACCCACTCCACCCTGCCTGCACTCACTTCTTCGCCTCTCTTCCACACTCCCCGTCACTTTGAACAGTTGACCCCAAGTATTTAAACTCATACACCTTTGTCACCTCTACTCCTTGCATCCTCACCATTCCACTGTCCTCCCTCTCATTCACGCATATGTATACTACAAAGTGTATATACTTAATGTTATTTGCAACCATTTTCCAGAACATAATGTAGTTTTTTAGATTTTTTTTTTTATGCATTTTTCCTACATTCAACCACTAGTTTGAGTCTACAGTGGACCTCAGTGCACATGATATTTGTTGCCTTGTATTGGCATTCTCAGCGCTAAGTAATGTACAATGTGCCTAAACATTCAATATATATATAGCGAATCCAGGGGGCAGCCGGGCACCGCCGCAGCCAGGATGTGAGCCCGGGTCACCCGCACCACGGGCGACTGCGTTAACCAGTCAACTAAAGGGTCCGACCCGTTAGCCAACCGGCTAGCAAGTCTACTCATTCATAATCACTACACTACCCCGCTCCTTCAGGAAGTGTGTCCCCACACTTCAGCATACCAGCTCCCTCATGCCTCTGGGCGCATGCGCTTCCTTCTGATGGCCTCACGGTCTCACCATCCCACTTTTGACACCACTGTAGAGAATTCAGGGGGCAGCCGGGAACCACTGCAGCCGGGATGCGAACCCGGGTCTCCCGCACCATGGGCGACTGCGCTAACCAGTTGACTAAAGGGTCCGACCCATTAGCCCACAAGCTAGGGAGTCTACTCATTCATGACTGTTACATATACAATAATTACACACAAGTGTACATAATTTACACTGATGTGTCATAATCATAAATAAGTGCATGATACATTTAGACATATAGATACGTAAATGCATAATAACATCAGTGTTAATAGACAATATGCTAACAGACTTATTGGTAGCCTAGAAGCTCCATATATATGTGTAGCTTGTGACTAGAAGGTTGGTGGTTTGAACACCTGGACCCACTGGGAAATGTTGACAGAGGAAAATGAATGAGCAACCCTTTCCCCTCCGTCAACATCTCCACTTAAAGGGCCCATGAGCAAGGCATGTGTTTGTCACCCCCACGTGTTTGTCAGTCAGGCTGCTCGGAGGCCAGCAGTATTGGTTTTGCTGGGCAGCCCCCAGGTGTGGCTGTGTGCAGTAAACGTGAATGTATGAGCAGTGTGTTACAAGAAAAGAGCACGCGCACACCTTGAGTCAACTGTTTTTTAAGAGAAATAAAAGCCTAAAACAAGTTATTGTATATAGAATGTAACTTCCTGTTTTTCCCCCCTCATTTCTCGTCATCTCTGTCTGCCTCCTCAGGCCAAGCCATTGGAGGTGCAAGCGGTAAGGGACTTTGCTGAACTCAGGAAACTCCCTCTCCAGGCCAACGACTTTGTGACTGTCATAGACCACGGGTGAGAGAGAGAGAGAGACTGCTTTTATTTGTCATTGCCTTGTATGCATGTCTCATACATGCAAAGGAATTTAATTAAATTTCACATGGACCACAGTGCCACATAAAAACAAATGACACAATAAATATTAAAAACAAAAAGTGCATTAAAACAAAAATTACTTCACAGACCTAAACATCACAAGCACACCTGACACGGACGGTGAGTGAGAAGGTCAAAAAGTCATTTTATGGAAGGTCTAAGTGTTCAGACTGTCGAGGAACCTCACAGCCTGAGGAATGAAACTGTTGCATAGTCGGGTGGAGGCAGCACGGATGCTCCGGTACCTCCCGCCAAAGGGTAGGAGGGTGAAGTGGATGTGGGAAGGGTGGGTGGGGTCCTTCACGATGCCAAGGGCCTTACGGGTGCACCGTGCATCATAGATGGCCTGGATGGATAGGAGAGCAGTTCCTATGATCTTTCCAGCTGTCGTCACTATCCGCTGGAGGGATTTTCAGTCGGAGGCCTTGCAGTTCCCATGGGAGACGGTGATGCAGCTGGTCAGAATGCTCTCTATGGTGCCTCTGTACAATGTGAGCGAGACAGAGAGAGCGAGAGAGAGAGAGAGAGAGACCCCAATAACAACACAATGGTCCTTTGTTAAACTCAGATAAATAGGCCCACTCTCACAAGTGCATTCCAGCCCTGGAATCAACAGTCCTCTCTCATTTCAGGGGTTTTAGCAGCCTCTATTTTACAGCATTTTTACACATGTTGGAGAAGTTCACAGAGTAAAATTGAATGAAGGAATTGGTGTCAAAATGAATATTTATGCTGGTTTATTTCTATAGATAATCATGCAGTAAAATCTATCAAACAGTATGGATGTCCCATCCTTTTCAGGGAGCCCTTTTGAATGGAAAGCCTTGAATACTAAGAAAGTAAAATATCAGAAATAACAGAATGGCACTATTCAGTATTGATGAATGTGCATGTGAAATGATGGACTGAGAATAGTTTTTATTTGTCTTTGGTGCAAGTTTACTGCACTTCGTCAGGTTGTGGCTGTGTGTATTTATACACAGTGTGTGGGCAGCATACCAGCTTTTACGAGGTTTCTGGTGGCCATGTATTGTAAAATGATAATGATTACTGTCATAAAGACAGACCGTTAGTCTTATTTGCAAGTTGGCTCCACTGGCAATTAGCCCAGATGACTCGTGTCTTTAAAGGGGTAGTAAATGTGGGTTGGTCTCTTGTAATATTGAGAGCCTGTAAATAACTTTCAGGCATGTTTGAACATTTATGATAAAGTAGGGAGCGTTTCTATTTGTCTGCTGTAACGCCACTAGGAGACACCGTGCAGTCTGCTGGAAGAGCGACGCACAGTCACATAGACTCAATGCTGAGAAACTCCACCGGTGTCAGTCTTCAATACAGAAGAGACAAAACGCATAAAGCCCAAATCAACTTCCACAGACAAGATGGTAGAAAGTGACTGGGAAGGCAGTCAGTAGGAATCAGACTAACAGCTTCCTTTAAAAAACACTTGATGTAACGAGCTGCCACCCAAGTGCTCCCAGTCCTACTGGCCATGTGCTGAGCCAACATAACGTCAGAGCGTCCCCCCCCTTTTTTTTCTCCCTAATTGTACTTGGCCAATTGCCCCACTCTTCCAAGCCATCGTGGTCGCTGCTCCACCCCCTCTGCTGATCCGGGGATGGCTGCAGACCACCACATGTAGTCGCCAGCCTCTTCTTTTCACCTTCACAATGCTTCTTGGCAATAAATCTTATACCGTTGGAAAGCCTGTTTATTTCCCTTTTAAATGGGGCCACATTTGTAAGGAACATGCATTTGTGGGATGAGCAGCAGAGCTAAGTATGTGGGTTGCACCCATGAAAAATTTGCCAAATCTTCTCTGCTGATGCCAGACAGCTTATTTTGCTGTTGCTGTTGACTCTTGTTTTGAGCTTCTGGTACCCCGGGTGCTGACAATCGGGTGCCTGATATAAGATTTATTGCCAAGAAGCATTGTTACAACAAAGAAATAATCCACCAAACACACATTTCCTTACTTTTTGTGCTAAGTATATTTCAAATCTTACTTTCGGAGACAGATATCTTAGTTTATATGAGCTGTTTACTTTCCGTCATTACTATGAATCATAAATGTATATCAGAATCTTCCCAACTGTATTTTTAAAATGGGTTTGCTTTTCTCTTTATTTACCTGGACTATTTTAAACCTCTCTCACTTGCTCTCTCTCTCTCTCTCTCTCTCTCTCTCTCTCTCTCTCTCTCTCTCTGTACAGTCTGGAGTTGTCTGAGTGGAAAGGTCAGAACCAGAGGACGCTGATGGTGGGCTGGTTTCCTGGAAGTCTGGCTGCACCATCCTTCACCGTTCCCACCACCACCACCACCGGCCCCAACCCCAGTCCCGGCCTGCCGTCTGGTCCCTCCCACATCTCCCCCCCACTGAAGGGCAGTTTACAACACACTGGGCACGGAGACATCCATCCTGAGCGCAGCTGGGGCACGCCCGAACGCCTCGACGAGTGAGCAAGAGTCCCCGTTAGACCCTATCAATTACCCGTCGATGCGTTAAATAAGAATTCCATGTTGAATTCCATTGTCTTTACAAGGAATACATTAGGATTTTTTGAAGTCTGTCCCTGTTTCATAGTCACTGCTCATGTAGTACATGGGTAGTTTTCACTTTCACGGTCATCCATCCTTTTCTGCATGCTGGACACACAGCTCTGGTTTGCCATCTACGGTTCAATGCAGTTAACAGGCAACAAATGTACAATCCTTGTTCAGAGCAAAAAAAACAAAAATTAGTGGTTTTGTTATGCCCTCATAGTGTTTGCTTTGCTGTGTCTTGGCACGGTGACTCCTGCTGGTGATCACGTGTAGGTTGTGTTATGGGAGGTAACGACTAGGGGTGAGGAAAACAAACAGTATAATATCACAACATTTTGCACGGGGACACCAAGTGTTGAGCTTTTATTATATAAGTTGTAAACACGAATTGAACTTTTTGGCACAGTACTAAAATAATAAAATCAGTTGCTTTTTCAGTCCACTAGATGGTGGTGCTGAGTTGTTTTCAGGTGAGGTCTTGTATAAAACAGATGTTCACAAAGTTTTCCTTTGGGGATGTAATTTGCAGTTGAAAAGGGGTAATAAATCACAATATATGTATTGCAATGCTCAACATATCACAAAATGTTTAAAATCACTATACTATCATATCGTGATATATACTATCATATCGTCTAGAACTATGTTTGGCTGCTCCCGTTAGGGGTCGCCACAGCGGATCATCCTTTTCCATTTCTTCCTGTCCTCTTCATCTTCCTCTGTCACACCAGCCACCTGCATGTCCTCCCTCACCACATCCATAAACCTCCTCTTTGGCCTTCTTCTTTTCCTCTTCCCTGGCAGCTCCATATTCAGCATCCTTCTCCTAATATACCCAGCATCTCTCCTCCACACATGTCCAAACCATCTCAATCTTGCCTCTCTAGCTTTGTCTCCAAACCGTCCAACCTCAGCTGTCCCTCTGATATACTCGTTCCTAATCCTGTCCTTCTTCGTCACTCCCAATGAAAATCTTAGCATCTTCAACTCTGCCACCTCCAGCTCCCCCTCCTGTCTTTTCGTCAGTACCACTGTTTCCAAACCATATAACGTAACTGGTCTCACAATCATTTTGTAAACCTTCCCTTTAACTCTTGCTGGTACCCTTCTGTCACAAAGCACTCCTGACACTCTTCTCCACCCACTCCACCCTGCCTGCACTCTCTTCTTCACCTCACTTCTGCACTCCCCATTACTTTGGACAGCTGACCTCAAGTATTTAAACTCATATGCCTTCATCACCTCTACTACTTACATTCTCACCATTCCACTGTCCTCCCTCTCATTCACGCATAGGTATTCTGTCTTGCTCCTACTGACTTTCATTCCTCTTCTCTCCAGTACATACCTCCACCTCTCCAGGTTCTCTTCCACCTGCAACCTACTCTCACTACAGATCACAATGTCGTCCGCAAACATCATAGTCCACGGAGATTCCTGCCTGATATCATCCGTCAACCTGTCCATCACCATTGCAAACAAGAAAGGGCTCAGAGCCGATCCTTGATGTAATCCTACCTCCACCTTGAACCTATCTGTCATTCCAACCGCACACCTCACCACTGTCACACTTCCCTCATACATATCCTGCACCACTCCTACATACTTCTCTGCAACTCCCGACTTCCTCATACAATACCACACCCTCTCTCTTGGCACCCTGTCATATGCTTTCTCTAAATCCACAAAGACACAATGTAACTCCTTCTGGCCTTCTCCATACTTCTCCATCAACATTCTCAAAGCAAACATCGCATCTGTGCTGCTCTTTCCTGGCAGGAAACCATACTGCTGCTCGCTGATCATCACCTCTCCTCTTCACCTAGCTTCTATTATTCTTTCTCAAATCTTCATGCTGTGGCTGATCAACTTTACACCTCTGTAGTTGCTACAGTTCTGCACATCGCTCTTATTCTTGAAAATCGGTACCAGTATACTTCTTCTCCACTCCTCAGGCATCCTCTCACTTTCCAAGATTGTGTTAAACAATCTAATTAAAAACCCCACTGTCATTTCTCCTAAACATATCCATGCCTCCACAGGTATGTCATCTGGACCAGCTGCCTTTCCACTCTTCATCCTCTTCATAGCTTCCCTCACTTCCTACTTACTAATCCACCGCACTTCCTGATTCACTATCCCCACATCATCCAACCTTCTCTCTCTCTCATTTTCTTCATTCATCAGCCCTTCAAAGTACTCCTTCCTCCTTCCCAACACATTCTCCTCACTTGTCAGCACATTTCCATCTCCATCCTTGACCACCCTAACTTGCTGCACATCCTTTCCAGCTCGGTCCCTCTGTCTAGCCAATTGGTACAACTTCTTTTCTCCTTCCTTAGTGTCTAACCTGTCATACAACTCACCATACGCCTTTTCCTTTGCCTTTGCCACCTCTCTCTTCGCTTTACACTGCATCTCCTTGTACTCCTGTCTACTTTCTTCATCTCTCTGACTATCCCACTTCTCTGCCAACCTCTTTCTCTATGTACTTTGCTGTACTTCCTCGTTCCACCACCAAGTCTCCTTGTCTTCCTTCCGCTGTCCTGATGACACCAAGTACCTTCCTAGCTGTCTCCCTCACTATTGCTGAAGTGGTTACCAAGCCATCTGGCAACTCTTCACTACCATTCAGTGCCTGTCTTAACTCCTCCCTGAACTCCACACAACAGTCTTCCTTCTTCAACTTCCACCATTTGATCTTCGGCTCTGCCTTCACTCTCTTCCTCTTCTTGGTCTCGAAAGTCATCCTACAGACCACCATCCGATGCTGCCTAGCTACGTTCTCCCCTGTCACCACCTTGCAGTCTCCAATCCCTTTCAGATCGCGCCTTCTACATAAGATATAGTCCACCTGTGTGCACTTTCCTTCACTCTTGTACGTCACCCTGTGTTCCTCCCTCTTCTTGAAATATGTATTCATCACAGCCATTTCCATCCTTTTCAAAAAAAACCACCACCATCTGTCCTTCCACATTTCTCTCCTTGACACCATACCTGCCCATCACCTCCTCATCACCTCTGTTTCCTTCACCAACATGCCCATTAATGTCCGCTCCAATCACCACTCTCTCCCCCTTGGGTACCCTCTCCACCACGTCATCCAACTCACTCCAGAATTCTTCTTTCTCTTCCATTTCACACCCAACTTGCAGGGCATATGCCCTGATAACATTCATCAATACACCTTCGATTTCTAGCTTCATACTCATCACTCTGCCTGACACTCTCTTCACTTCCAGCACGCTCTTGACATACTCTTCCTTCAGAGTTACCCCCACCCTATTTCTCCTCCCATTCACACCATGGTAGAAGAGCGCAACCTTCCCCATTTATCCGGGCTTCGGACCGGCACTAAAAATGCACTGGCTTGTGCATCCTCAGTGGCTGGGTTTTGCATCCCCAGTGGCTCAGCAACTATGATACGATATTATCACAATACCTATCATGACTTAAGTATCTGGTAACATCGTATCGTAGTTTCTTTGGTAATTCCCACCCCTAGTAATGACCAACAAAAACAACTGTACATTTTTAAAATGACCACTCGGATCTACCATGATAGACTGCTGTAGCATCATGGTAGCTTCGTCCAAACTAGAGTGTTGTTTTTTTGACTGAAAGAGGATTGTAGATCTGTCCCCCATTAATTGCACTGAACTGTGGATGGCAAGCTGGAGTTGCACGTCCAGTATGAAGAAACGGATAGATGACTGTGAAAATGAAGCCTACCTGTGTACTACATGAGCAGTGAGTCTTACATGGAGATTGACTTCACAAAATCCTAATTATCCCTTTAAGGCAGGTTTGAATCCTTGGTTGCAACCATCAGCCCTACATCTTACCACAAAAACAAACTCCAAAGTTTACCAAAGTAACAACTGGACTAGCACAAGCTAACCACATCTGGATGGATGCTGATGGATTGCACGCCGCCAATGTGGCTGTAGAAGAAGCTCTTCCGGTCTGTTTTATTTGCATTTGATAATTGTGGTGTAGCGCTGAACTCTGATCTACTGTGAGTTTGTGTGTTTAATGACCCAGACCTGTTTGAAATGCATATTTACTCTCCTGGCCCCTACAGCAGCGGTAACTGCAGGATAAGCTTAGCCAACAGAGAGAAGGAGGGCTCCAATCTCCAGAGAATGGCAGGTAATTACGGATGACCTATGGTAGCATGAAGCACATTGCAGAATAAGATACTGAATGAAGTTATGGGATCATAGCTTGTAAGCTTGAGAAAATGGTAGCTAATCTGCTAACCACAAACCATCAGAATACAAATTAACTGATTTGCCAAGTGTACCGGATACACGCCAATTTGACTTGGCAGTCAGTGCAAGAACATAAAATTGTGAATGGGAACATAAAAACATGAATGAGAACATAAAATCAAAACTAGGAGCATGAATTCATGAATGAGCAGAAAATCATGAATGGTTGGCAAAAAAAGGGATAAATAGTTGGAATGAATAGATATGTAATAGGATATTACACAAAATAAAGTGGTTGGGTTAAACCACACAGTACGATATTAAAAGTGGCTGGGTGCAAACTGCAAGTGTGAGTATGTTAGAGTATAAGAAGTATTGAAAGAGTAGTCCTGATGTGAAAACCGGAAACGTTCTAATTCTGTTACACGCTTTAAATGTTGTATTCTGTAAATTGTGTAAACACAACATCCATCGCACGTTGTCCATCATGGGGGAGAGATCCCACCTCTGTTGCTCTCCCTGAGGTGTCTTCCTATTTTTTCTACCTGTTAAAGGTTTTTTTTTTAGGGAGTTGTTCCTTATACGATGCGAGGGTCTAAGGACGGGATGTTGTGTTGCTGTAAAGCCCCTTGAGGCAAATTTGTAATTTGTGATATTGGGCTATACCAATGACTTGACTGATTAATAAATCATTGAACTAATAATTTATTATAGATTTTGTAATGAAATTACCTCTCTGTGCTCAGGTATATCTCGTAGTCTGGAGTCGGTCCTGAGCAACCCACAGGGCAAGGCTCAGACTGGCGGTGGGGTCCGGGTGGATCTCCAGGGCCGACCCGTTCCCAACGTGATGGTGGCACGCAGCGTGGTGATGCAGCAGGACCCCCGCAGATTCAGCGAGGCCAGCGTCGTCCCCCCTCCGCGGCCTCCGCCCCCCAACTTCAAGCCCCCGAAGTCTCAGATGGCCATCCGAGAGCGGAGGCCCACGCTCCACCCCCCGGTCCCTGGCTCCTCCTGGCCTCCGCAGATCCCTCAAGCCAGCCAGCCCCAGCCTCAGCAGGGTGTCGGCGGCATCAGCAACCTGGCTAAGATGTCCCACATAGCCCGGTCCACCCCACAGCTGGATGAGAATATTGACACCAAAGAGAGGGAGAAGGAGAGGCCCCGGGAAAAGGAAAGGTACTCAACGCAAGCACAGCATACAAGAGGTGCTCTCATATCACAGGTATGACAGGGGGTCTTCATTATTATCATGTTTATTTATTCATTAAGGCAGCGCCTTACAATGAGGCATACTTTATAAAGGGTTTATAAGTAGTTACTACTTTGTTCATGTTAATAACTTGTTTATCAATGTGTCATAAATCAGCGACCATGTTACAGTGCATTAATAAAGACTTGGGGTTGGCAGGTTGGAAGCCCACATTTTATCAGCATGAGTCTCCATAGACATTTTCTCAGAAACCATGTGACCAAACAAGGACTGCGGTTTTGTATTCTCAGTGAGCAGCATACAAATAACACAACTTGAAAATGTCATACGATGTATACACAAAAGTCAATCTTGGTCAGCAGTTATAGCGACTACAGTTACAGAGGTTATGTTTGTTAAGTTTACAGTTAAATTTAGGAAGTGGTTAAGTTCAGGCTCGTGGTCCCTGAGGGAGTGAAATCTAAAGACAAAGCTGAAATATAAAGGCAAAGTAGGGAAGGAACTTGGCAAGGGTTACTCCCGTTTTGCATGGGAGGCGATCAAGTCAATAGTGGGGATGGCGAGGAAAGGGAAGGAAGCCGTTTTAGCTGACAACCCTGATGGACTGCTGACTGATGATTTGAATCATTTGTACTTGCATTCTGATGAGCATGATTTTAAAAACCAAACATCTGGCGTTTAGGGATGATACTAGTGCCCCTGAGAGCAGTATTCTCATCGAAGAGGAGAAAGTGCTGAAATCTCTCATGCACACTGAGGAGAGGAAAAGTCCTGGCCCTGATTGCATTGCGGGCAGGCTACTCAAAAACTTTGCCAAGCAATTATGTGACATTATTTCTTTTATATTCCAGTGTTCGTTTCTTCAGAGGGAGGTTCCAAAAATATGGAAAGACTATTGTAGTGCCAGTGGCCAAGGTCAGGCCTCCCAAATCACTAAATGATTATCGTCCTGTGGCCCTTACTTCTCTGACTATGAAGGCTTTTGAGAGGATTATTGGAAATGAAATCCTTCCCATGACCAAAGATGAATTTTGATCCCTTACAGTTTGCTTATAGAGTAGGGAGGTGGGTAGAGGACACCACCATCACCTTCCTTAACTTCACTGGGAAACACCAAAACTATGCTAGGTTGCTTTTTATTGACTTTTCTTCTGCCTTTAATTGCATACAGCCCCACATTCTTGCACACACTTATGAGTAACTCTGCTATGGATTTTAATACTGTATGCTGGTTTGTAAGCTTTGTAGCTGACCGCTCCGAAAGGGTGAAAGTAAATGAGACTCTCTCTAGTGTTCTTAAGTCTTCCAGGGGTTCATCTCCCTTCTCTCCCCCCTACTGCTTGTTTTGTACACCAGTGATTGTGTGAGCCAGCATGAGACCAGACACATCATCAGCTTTGAAGATGACTCTGTTATAGTGAGTGTTCTCAAAGACAATGAGACTTTCCATGGTCCAATTGTAAACAGTTTCTTACAGCGGTGTGCAATCCTTTTTTTGGGGGGGGGGATTTTCCCCCCTTTTTCTCCCCAGTTGTACTTGGCCAATTACCCTACTCCTCCAAGCCCTCCTGGCCACTGTTCTACCCCCTCTGGCGATCTGGGGAGGGCTGCACACTACCACATGCCTCCTCTGATTCATGTGGAGTCGCCAGCCGCTTCTTTTCACCTGACAGTGAGGAGTTTCCCCAGGGGGACGTAGCATGTGGGAAGATCACCGTCCCCCCCCCCCCGACTGACCAGAGGAGGCGCTAGTGTAGCGACCAGGATACATACCCACATCTGGCTTCCAATCTAAAGACACGGCCAATTGAGTCTGTAGGGACACCCGACCAAGCCTGAGGTAACATGGGGATTTGAACCAACGATCCCCATGTTGGTAGGCAACGGAATAGACCGCCACACCACCCGGATGCCTGACAATTCCTTTCTTAAACTCAATGTACCAAGGACAAAAGAAATGGCTGTTGACTTTTGCAAAAGGGCACCCCCCCCCCAATCACCTATCCTCATAAATGGCGAACAGGTAGAGGTGGTTAGCCGGTTCAAATATCTGGGGACAATTGTGGATGACAAACTTAAGTTTTGGGCCTAATGTGAAGTCAATCTTAAACAAAGGTCATCAGGGCTTATTCTTTTTAAGGAAGCTTAGCAGTTTTAATGTTGACAAATCACTTTTAAAAATGTGGTACACATCTTGAGTCATATTGAGTCAGTCCTTACCTTTGCTTTTATTTGCTAGTTTGGAAACCTAAACTTGATGAATAAGAATAAGTTAAGGAAAACTGTGAGGATGAGCGCTAAAATCACTGGCTGTAATCTGAAGGAACTCTGTCTTGTTTATCAGATGAGGGTCATTAGGAAAGCTGACGATATTCTTCAGGACCCTCTCCACCCTCTTAACTATGAGTTTTCCCTCCTTCCCTCTGGGCGTAGGTATAGGATGCCTAGATGCAGCAGGAATAGATGTGGTCGCTCTTTTTGTCCCAGATCCTATCCGAAGTTTGAACTTGTAACCAGAGGGTATGTGGACTAGGACTGAGTAACTGTGATGGCGCCTTTTTTTCCTTTGGATTTCCCCCCCTTTTTCACCCCAATTGTACTTGGCCAATTACCCTACTCTTCCGAGGCATCCCGGTCACTGCTCCACCCCCTCTACCGAGCCGGGGAGGGCTGCAGACATGTGGAGTCGCCACCCTCTTTTTTTCCCCCCCGACAGTAAGAAGTTTCTCCAGGGGGACGTAGCGCATGGGAGGATCACGCTATTCCCCCCAGTTCCCCCTCCCCCCCGAACAAGCACCCCGGCTGACCGGAGGAGGCACTAGTGTGACAACCAGGACACATAACCCCATCCAGCTTCCCATCCGCAGACATGGCCAATTGTGTCTGTGGGGACGCCCGACCAAGACGGAGGTAACACGGGGATTCGAACTGGCGATCCCCATGTTGGTAGGCAACGGAATAGATGGGCACACCACCCGGATGCCCTGATAGGCACTTTTGTATACGTGCTGCCAGATCCTAAATGAATGGCGGCTTTTATTTTATTTTGACACGGAAGGAAGTTGAGTTTGGCGGTTGTCGTGCATAGGCCACGAAGAAGAAAAAAGTAATTCGTGAAGAAGCAGCAGCAGCAGCAAGCTAAAAGGAGCTCACGATGGGAGAGACAGAGAGTATGGCATGAGCTGCGGATGTGTGCTAATTGAGAGCTAACTAGTCGCAATTAAACCAAAATTGGAGTGGGGAGAGCGTCATCCTGCTGGCCGTCTACAGGGACGCCCCTGGTGGGCTAATTCATCCTTTTTTGCGGTTAGAATCCGTTGCTAGTTAGCATTCTGGTATTGGGCTAATGTTAAAACGGTGAGCTAGTGACTCAGGTTGCCTTGCGTAGTTTCGCTCGTGTGTAATTCCGTTAGCTTGAGGTTAGCCATGTTCTGTGCAACTAAGTACACGTGTATGGTTATATACGGATTTAATTTGGTAAAAGATGTAGAACATGAGTGAGATTCATTTGGTTCATAGCCTTAAAAGAATAATTAAGTAAAAGGATAAAACGAGCTTTATTTTCAGTACTTGTGGTATGAAGGAATTGGCAGTAATGGCAGCATTATTTTTGTCCTCTTTGTATTGTAAAGGTTTTCAACCTAACAACGCAATCATCAATAAAACAAGACTAAAGAAGTTTGCTGTTTGAGTTGTGCCGCCATACGTTCCCTGTGGCTTGCTAAGGAACTTTTTCAAGTTTGGGCAGGAGCTGAAGCAAATTCCCCAAAATAACTTGACAGTATATTTCAGCTGTGTGGTACTGAACCTGCATGCCTTTTTTAGCTGCATGTGTTTTAGGACTTAATCTTAATGTGCTTTCTTTTTTAAGTACTTGCTGCAAAATTAATTGCCCGTGGGGATAATAAAGATTTCTCGCTCTCTAAAATGTTGCTGGAGACTCTCCCCATGTGCTCCCCCAAACTGGCAACCCACAAAGTCATTCTCTTAATGCATCGACATCTTATTTATAATGCATCAATAAATTAGTTACTAACCATTAATTAGTAACCACTTATAAATTATTTTTAAAGTATGCTTGATTGTAAAGTGCTACATTCATTATGTATATATTTATTGTTTGGTTGATTGTTTCTTCGCGGTCAGATCATGGAGGCCGTGCATGGAGTGACCGTGGAGGAAGTTCACAGCGCGCTGCGGCGTAATGACTGGAACCCGGTGCGAGCGGAGCAACAGCTGAAGGTCAGCCCAAACAAAACACCATCACTGCTTTTTTCTTCTTCTCTAGAATAGTCTTATTTTTCCTGAGTTTGTGAAAGCTGCAGGATATCATATACAAGATGGTCCACTCTCGAAAAAAAAAACTTTCTGCATGCTTATTTATTCAGTAAATGGTCTAATTGGCTTAATGCGTGAGAAAAAATCAAGACCTTTGCTTGATATAATATGAAGATTGAATTGAGGGGTTTCCTTTCTCCTGTGTCTGGCCTCGTGCCTCAGAGATAGACATAAAAACAAACATCGCCAAGGTCAAATGCAAAGCAATAAGACACCTGACACCCAGACGCCTGAACAAGGTAAATATTAACTAAAAAGGATGAAAAATAAAAATCATAGGAGTGAATCAGTTGTTCTCACTTTCTCATGGCATCACCATGTTTGGCTGGTGATGGTGGGACCAGCACAACTGGATGGATCTTCATTGGGAATGAGTGATGAATCCTCCTCAATTGACCTCTCCATCTCCCTCGTTAGAGACAGTCTCCAGACTCGGTGGTGGTCTTCAGGGCTTCCAAATAAACTTTGTCCTTTATTTCCCCTTTCTCTTCTCTCCGTAGTTGGAGCAGTTGTATTCGTTAAGCCTGTGTTCGCGTGAGGACTGTCTGAGGATCCTCTCCAAATACCAGTGGAACCTCCAGTTAGCCAGCCGCTACCTGATCCGGATGACACGCGAGGACCGGCCGCAGGTTAGCGCGGAGAGACGAGTTTGAAACGAACTGCAGGGTTTTTTTTTTTTTGGTTTTTTGTTTTGGTGTCATCTTAAAGGTGGACCGAGCACACAGACCCTCCGCGCCTGCGTTCAAACGCTGACACCTTGGAGCACAACTGGAGCCGTCGACTGTCGGCCACCAAGCAGCCCTGCTTGAGAAATGGGGAGAAAAGTGCCTTGCTTAACGGCGCTTCAATAACACGAGGGAGAGAACACGGTTTCACTTTCAATGCCAACACGGAAATTTTCCCAGGTGACTCGGGTTTTGAAACCCATGGGAGAGCGCTACGGAGGATATAGAAATGGCGAAATGACGGACGCTTTTAGGCTGATTTGACTGTAGGAATTTTCCAAAGGACCTTACCAGAAAATATTTTATGACAGTTTTCCCCTTTGTATGTTTTTTAATTAACTTTTATCCGAATGGGTTTTTTTTTGTATTTTAGTTTTTCTATCTAGATGAATTTGTACAGAAGAAATCAGTCTGGATTTTTGTGTTAAATAAATCATTGACGCGATCACAAGTTGACATGTCGTTTGATTTCTCATCATCACTCTTAGGATTCATGAAATGATGAAGTTCATTAATATTATTGTGATCAGGATTTGTTCAGTTTTCCTGTATGAACCTGTTAAGCATAACAGATTTGTGTTACCTTGACACCAGTGGGACTAATTAGGCTGACAAAAACTTATGGGGTTTTATACATGCAGTTGGTGTGATGTTTAGTTTAAATTAAGCCTTAAACCAGTTTTAGGACCACTATGGGCATTACTTATTTATTATAATTAGTAGTAGAATTTTTTTGACAAACTGATTTCCCTTACTGATTCAAGTGTATATATGCTTCTTTGAAATTTTTCTGTGAACAGACTAGAATACTTTGTTCACATCTGGGTCACCTTTTGGGGGGGGGGTCCCCCTTTTTCTCCCCACTTGTATCCGGCCAATTACCCCACTCTTCCGAGCAGTCCCGGTCGCTACTCCACCCCCTCTGCCGATCCGAGGAGGGCTGCAGACTACCACATGCCTCCTCTGATACATGTGGAGTCGCCAGCCGCTTCTTTTCACCTGACAGTGAGGAGTTTTGCCAGGGGGAGGTGGCACGTGAGAGGATCCCGCTATTCCCACCCAGTTTCCCCGAACAGGTGCCCCGACCGACCAGAGGAGGCAATAGTGCAGCGACCAGGATGCATACCCACATCTGGCTTCCCCCCCACAGACATAGCCAATTGTGTCTGTAGGGATGCCTGACCAAGCCGGAGCTAATACGGGGGATTCGAACCGATCTCCATGTTGGTAGGCAACGGAATAGACTGCTACACTTCCTGGACGCCCTACATCTTGGTCACTTTTAACAATAGAAACTCCAGGGGCGTCCGAGTGGCGTAGTGGTCTATTCCGTTGCCTACCAACACAGGGATCGCTGGCTCGAATCCCTGTGTTACCTTCAGCTTAGTCGGGCGTCCCTAAAGACACAATTGGCCATGTCTGAGCGTGGGAAGCCGGATGAGGATGTGTGTTCTGGTCGCTGCACTAGCACCTCCTCTGGTCGATCGGGGTGCCTGTTCGGAGGGGAGGGGGAACTGGGGGGAATAGCATGATCCTCCCACATGCTGGGCGAAGCTCCTTGCTGTCAGGTGAGAAGAAGCGGCTGGTGACCCCACATGTATCGGAGGAGGCATGTGGTAGTCTGCAGTCCTCCCTGCATAGGCAGAGGGTGCAGCAGCGACTGGGACGGCTTGAAAAAATTGGACAGGTACAATTGGGGAGAAAAGGGGGGAGGGGAGGGGGGTCCAAACAAAAACAATAGGGACTCCATTAAGTAATCATGGGCTCACTGGGCACAGCCTGTGTCATTTTAATGAACCATTTTATTCTAATATACGTTTTCCAAGTTTTGTTAGTACTCACGAGTGGTGCATTACACAGCATTCCGCAAACTCCTCGTTACATAGCAACCAGGATAGGAAGCACATGTCGATGACCGCATTGGATGTTGCCGCCTTTACCATCATGTATTTCCTCCATGCTCCCAGGAGGTGGGGAGGGGTAAGATCAGTTATGCAACCGAAACAGAATGCAACACAGAGGCCTTCTCTCGCTCGTAATGCAGGGGATGGGTCAGTTATTTTTTCCCTGCCATTTGAAAAAAACTGCCACCAGACTGCTGCTGCACCTTCAAGTCGTTTTCTAGAAGGGCTGGATCTAGAACTGTGCAGAATACTCCTTCAAACAGGCACATAAAAGATATGGAGTGAAGGAAAGGCCTCGTGTGACCTGTAATGGCACCGGGCCCTGTTCTTGGCTTGAGTTGGGTGGAGATGGAAAAGCGGAGATCCCAATAGTAGGGATCAAATTTTCCAATTGTTAACAGATGTCTCTCAGCGAAGAGGGATTTACAGTCCCTGAAGCATCGCTGGACTCTCGCTGAAGCAGAGAAAGACAAAAAATGTCACATATCCATTTTATATGATTTATTTGTCATATGTGTGTATAGAAATGCAATTCAATTTTCTTAAGAAAACAGCTTCACAGAAACATGGCACAAAAAAGGACACACAGAAACTGGATGTGCTGTTTGCCAACAGCAAATCGAACAATGTCATTAACAAACGGAGTGTGTTAGCTTAACATTTTACATTTGGCGAACAGATATAACATACTATTCTTCCTTTGGCAACTTCCTATTTCCGTGTTAGTGGTCATGTCACATACGCTAAATACCAAGTTATCACACAGATGCACATTGAAGACAAACTCAGAGACGTTGCCGGCGGTGCGGTTATGGACAGCAGCGGCATGAAACTAAAAGCCAAACCTCGCATGAGGCACGCACCCACATAATGTGGACTAACACATGGATGATTTAAAGACGAGGTGACGGCGGTGCGTTCAAGAGCAACGGGTGATGTCTCCAAAGGTTTTTACGACTTTCCTTCTCCACGATGCGTAACAACATGGCATCTGCATCTTAACCCCCCCCAAAAAAATAAACAATCAATCGGAACGAAATATGACGAGTTCCTGTTTCCGTCCGGGCCCAACACTAGAAAGTCGACTGTGTTTTCCTTTGCCTTCAGCGGCGGGGTTTTCCAGCCGCTGAGAGAGGTCAGGAATGTTTAGCAACCTCAACTTCCCTCTTTTTTTATACTCGTTTCCCATCTGCTGTCCAAACTTTCGCCGTTATTCTCCCCTCTTATCTATTTCGGACATTCGCCCCCCCCCCCGGCTCGGAGGTTCAGTACACTGCCATGTACACCAAACTCTGGTGATGGGGTGAGGTAAACGTGTAAGTACACATCCATACTACCCGCGCCACACGGGATGCGATATCAGTGATGGAGGTGGCTCGTCTGGGGTGAACAGACGGAGACGCAGCAGGGACAACACAAAGCTATGAGAGGTAGAGACAACGCACTTTGGTGAACCTCCTTAACATGCATCAGCTCCATTTGCGGCTCCTCTGTTTCATCCGACTTGACTCTAAATAAGATTTTCCAACTACCACTCCCCTACCAGACTACAGCTCCAGTGCAAAAGCTAATATGGCTATCTACACATAAAAAAAGCATTAATTTGGATCCTTTATATATAAAGCCTACAAACCTCCCCACTGCTTGACAGTAATGATAGACGAGTAAGTGCAACACTAAGCTGAGCTGACAGACACACGGCATGAATATGAATCCTTCATGCTAAAGCCACTTGAAGGGATGCTCCCTATTCAAAACCAAAATCCCCCAATATTCAGTCCGACATGGACACCTCATTGTCCACACACTGTTAGTGTCCATGGACAATAAGGACACTAGTGTTAGTGTTTTCTTGGGCACAAATAAACACGGCGCATTAGGCCGTCTTTAGTCTGGAACGGAAATGAAACGACTGAGCAACATGGTCCTACAATATGCCAGTTGCCGGATTTGTTCAAAGAGGCGCATGGGAAAACCCATGGTGGCCATCTTGAATCAAGCTGAGTCTGATCATGCTGATGTTAGTTCATGTGTCACAAGAGACTTTAGGATGAGGGATACCACTACTTCTTACAGGCTTTGGAGTCGAAAAGTAGAAAAAAGTACTGGCGGACTCTGGGGTCAGCAAACGAAATGAGGATCTTGGAATAAACGTACTGGATTAAAAAGTGAACAAGGCAGGATTTGGAAGAATGATTTTGAAAAAGGAATTAAGTTGCTTTCTTTTTCTTCCCTTTTCTTCTTCGGTTACGAAAAGACGGTGCTGCGCTGGTTTGCCTCCCCGACCTTCTCAAAAAACATGAAGTCCTGCAAAGTGAAAAAGAAAAGGTGTTTAAAACACAGACTCATTCTGGATTTACCCCACATTTCTGTGTACAATTCAATGAGAAAAAGCGCTTCGGCAGCACAAATCCCAGAATCAAGACTTTTGCTGTTAAATGTGTAAAAACCGAACGACACACGGACTTACGATGAGGAAGCAGGCTCCCATTAAAACGGCCTTCATTTTAACGTCCATGTCCAGAGGGAACTGGATGCCAAAGTTGTCCGTGTCTGTGAAGACCTCCTTCAGAAGTCCACTCCACTGTTTGCTAATGCGGCCGATGGGTTTGCCGCCATCTTTCCCCTTCAGCTGCGGAGGAATCACGACAAACATCTCAAAACAAGAAAAACGTTACCACCAAGGGCATACAATATACAATGTCACAGTTTACTGACATGACCCCCACCCAAAATACACCAATAGCCATTCACTTCATCCTGATGGATGTGAGCAAAAGAATGACAATATCTTACAGTCTGTTTTCACAGTCGTAGCTACAGTTGTACTTGTTTTTCATTCTTTTTCCCCCCTTTTCTCCCCAATTGTATCTGGCCAATTACCCCACTCTTCTTAAACCCCAAAACCAATTATCAAATCATCAAAATCTGTATCAATCATCCACTGTGGTGGTAAACTATATGCGGTAAACTAATTTTGTTAGTGAGCTGATACGAAAACTAATAATACACATAAAATTAACTTGAATTGGGATCGTTGTGTGGTAGTGCTGTTAGTCTATGTTATAAGTACACTGAGAGAGCCATGGAACCGGAGTCAAATTCCATGTTTGTGCAAACCTACATGGCCAACAAACATGATTCCGATTCTGAATACACCTCTGTGAGTCCACTTTCCCAAAGTCCATTCCGAGATTTATAACGTACCGGAACATTTACAAACTGGCTATAAAGCGTTATAGCGGTGAAATGTCGCCAGTTAACTGGTTAACTTTTTAAACTGTAGGTTTAAAAGTGAGATATCAAAAGTTTTACTGTAGAAGACTTTAAGCGTAAGTGACTAGTGCCCCTTTTCCGCTGCATGACTCACTTTATTTTTCTGCATTTAGTTTTCCACTGCAGATAGTCACAGTACCCCCTCACAGCGGAGCCCCGCTGGTCCCTTGTGGGCATGTTGACCAGCTTTTCCTCCCTTCTCTACCAGCACCCCACACGAGTGTTTGCTTTTCAGAAAAACAAGGCCAACTCGGGATGGTTGCTTCACATGAGCATTCGTGTAAAAGAGATTCACTGAAAAAAATTAATTTTACATGGACAGATTACGACGACAAGTTTGACGAACCTCGCTCTGGTATTTCCTGGTTGTAAACAGAGCCGTTCGGTTTCTCTCTGACCAATCAGAGCTCTGCGGCGTTTTCACGTCACCATTTAGCATCGAATCAGTTCGCTTGGAACCTCGACGGAGGCGATACCAAAAAAGTACCAGGTACTACCTCCAACTTTTGCCCAATGGAAAACCAAAAAAAAAAAAAAAAGCGAGTCGAGTCCATGCAGTGGAAAAGGGGCATAAGGTAATGAACCAGGCATAAAAAAAGCAAACTGAGGAATGTGGGTGTAGTTTTTTTTCCCCAGTCTGAAATAGGATATTATGGAAGGACTTTTCAACAACCGGGCTTCCCTTGAACCACACCAAAGTTTCCAAAGGAGCCAATTTAACGCCACAATACAATGCTGACCTCGAAGTTAACGTCCCCACAGCAGTTGCAGGCGAAGCAGGGCCCTTCCAGCTTCATCAGGGTTTCCTTGTTGGCTCCCTGGATGGAGAAGCGGGGCTCGCAGGGGTGCCAGTCCTGTTTTACGTAGCCTATGGTGGTGCCTGGCGGGGCTTGGATCTCCATCTATGGACAACACACACAAACAAAAATAGAAAGTCATCCCGCAGTCCTAAAACCTGCCCTCACGCCTTGACATTATGGGGATATAAATAGCACGTCACAGGTCACACGGGGCTGCAGTGACAAGTATCAAGTGAGTCAACGGCTCGTCTATTGTGACACCGCATTACACAGGAAATAAGCCTCATATGGCAGCATCGTCCCTGGAAATGTACTGTAGCTTGTCCACCAGCGGTGGGACGGGTTAAAGCTTCAGAGGTGAGGGGATGGGAGAGGATTAGGAGAGTCTAGCAAACAGTTTCTGCAGACAGAGGGGCCATTCACGGCCTAAACAAAACAGACTACTGGACAAAAGGCGGTCGACATGACACCGAGTTCCCGTCCTCGAGCAGCAAAACACAGCATCACAGAAACGTAGGACGCGAGTGGAGGAAAGTCGGCTTTTCAACCAGCCGCATGAGCTAAGATTGTTTCAAGAGCAACAGCGAGAACCGTTAAGATATAATTAAATATTAACTTTGGCACAGTTAACAGTGAACCCTGGAACTGCAGGATTTGGGTCAAATGTTCAAAAAAAAAAAAAAAAAAAGACTAGAAGGTGTTTACCCAGGCCTCGTCAGGCTGAATTAGATCTGGCACTGAGCAAACTAATGAACTGGAACACACACACACACACACACACTGCTTGTATTCATTTACACATTCGCTCACATTTAGAGTGCAGACACACCAAGGCCGAAACCACATATTCAACATGGGGGGGGGGGGGCTCCAGAGGTTCTCCCCCCGTGGCAGTGATGTCATTTGGAAATATATTTTATTTTGAGATACTTTATTGATCCCCATAGGGAAATTCCTCTCTGCATTTAACCCATCCTAGCTGTGTAGCGAGGAGCAGCGGGCAGCCGCCGTGCCCGTGCAGCACCCGGGGACCAACTCCAGTTCATCTTGCCATGCCTCGGTCAGGGGCACAAACAGGAGTACTAACCCTGACATTCATGTCTTTTCTGATGGTGGGGGAAACCGGGAGCACCCAAAGGAAACCCACACAGACACGGGGAGAACATGCAAACTCCACACAGAGGACAACCTGGGATAACCCCCACCAAGGTTGGACAACCCCGGGGTTTGAACTCAGGACCTTCTTGCTGTGAGGCGAAAGCACTAACCACTGGGCCACCATGCCGCCCAAGATTTCATAAAGCTATTGGTTTAATTATATTTGCTCATCAACAATAGGAGAGTGCATTGATGGAAGCAACAATTATGATTACTTACAAGTATGAATGATACTGACTCTTTCAGACTGTGGACCATGGATGATTAAATATGATCACCAACCATACTATGGGTGTGTGTGTGTGTGGGGGGGGGGGGTGTCAAATACTGCTGAGAAATATATAACCTCAGAATCAGCGTCTCCATATAGACGTGTACAATAGCCACATTGCAAAGGATGCAGTGTGAGACAAATTGGGCCCATCTTTCATGTTACGCTACAAGTCTTTTTACTGCTTGATAGAAAATAAAATCTAGCTGGAGGCTCCACTTTTTTATGACTACTCTTCAAGAAAACCACTCTAGCACATCTGACAAATATATAATTTAGTCTGTTTGAATGACTTCTTAGACAAATACCCTATTCCCCCCCTCAAAAATCTTCCTTATCATTACTGGAGTGGTAAATTATTTGCAAATCGAGCTTTGAAAGTCAAAATCTGCTTATGTCTGGTGAAATTATGTTACCGCCTTTTTATTCTTTAATATCACAAAACAAAAATACTGCAATGGTCCTGATCATATCTGAATATGGGTGGAGACACGTCCCCATTGTGTATTATGATTACTGTCCTCACACACACACACACACACACACACACACACACACACACACACACACACACACACACACACACACACACACCTCTTGCAGACAGCAGGGGCACCAGCAGGAGACGCAGCGGAAGGGCCGTACGAGGCGAATGACCTCGCGGTCCAAGTTGTCCTTAATCTTCATGTCGAAGCTACGCAGCGAGCCACAGCAGTTCCTGGTGCAGCAGTCGTTCTTCTCTTTGGCCTTGTAGATCTTCTGGCCCAGGCTGTTCTTGATCTCATACTGATTGTTGGTCTCAAACCCGATGAATGCTGGGTAAAACAAAAGGAAGGAGCGAGAGGAGCGTAGGGGAAGGAAAGAATGGAGAGAGGAATCGCAGGACAGGATGGGGGGGGTCAGTTTATTATTATGATTTATTAATGAAAGACCACAAGTGATGTGGATTATTTCTGGTCACATCCTGTTTACATAGAGTTGACCAGTAAATGAACCAACACGCTTTACCTTCTAAAAGCTCCACTTTTTGGTGGATCAGAATCTGGTCAATCTAAAACACAAGAGATAGAAAATGTTTTAGACAGCGCGTGAGAGAGAGAGAGAGAGAGAAACTGTTGAACAAATATATGAACCATAACATGTTAACCACCACACCAGTGAGGAACTAGACAGCTTTTAATCCTTCCACGTGCTTCACACAAACCAGTTCATATGACTTATCATATGAACTCGAGGTGGGGTGAGAAGCTGTCCGTCATAGAGGGAGGGCTGCGATTATAAACAGGAAGTCTTTGAAATTGCAACACGAAGAGTCAAACAAACTGGTTCATGATGAGCGCGGAGCAGTCAAGTAGGCGGAAGTAGTTGTGTGAACAGAATTTGTTGACCACTTGGAAACCGCCCACTTTCACACCTGGACAATAACTTCTGGGAGGTGGGCGTAACCTCAGAAAGTTACAAAAACATTCAGGCGCAGACCCGCCCCAACCCGTTCTGAACGTCGGAAAGGAGTTCTTTTTTTTTTTATAAATTTATTTCTGATTTTTCCCTTTTTTCTCCCAATTTAGTGGCCAATTGATCCCTATTTTAATTCAAACACCCACCCTCGTATTGCATGCGTTCGCCAACTGCATCTCTCCGGCCGGCAGTCTCGAAGGAAAGCGCCTCCCCACTTTCGTGACAAGGCGAATCCAAGCCGAACCACTGTTTTTCCGACACACACAGAGACGCATTCACATGACGAACACAAGCCGACTCCGCCCCCCTCCCGAAGACAGCGTTGCCAATGATTGCTGCTTCATCGAGTCCGGCCATAGTCGGATCTGACGAGACCGGGGCGCGAACCCCAGTCCCCAGTGGGCAACTGCATCGACACCAAGCCGATGCTTAGACCGCTACGCCACCGCGGACTGTGTCGGAAAGGAGTTCTGAGCAGCACTTTGTTTGAAGCATGCAGCAGTCTTCACACATTCAAGACATTTCCACAGCTTACCTGCGTCAGGTACTCGAGTCCTGGTGGGACCCCTACAGGAACCACTGCTGGAGCCGGCGCCGGCACTGGGGCCGGAGTGATCCCCCCCGGAGAACCTCCGTACTCAGGCCCTGGCATTGGAGCCTGGCCACCCACCGGCCCTGGCTGGTACATGACTGGTTGGCCCGGTTGAGGCTGGGGCTGGTAGCCCATGTTAAAGCCCATCGGCGGAGGGGCTTGATTGGGGTCTCCATACCCTCCTTGGGGAACTGGGTAGGGGGTCATGGAGTAAGTACCAGTCTGGGGCATGGGGTAGGGGGCCTGGTTGGGGGAACCAGGGTAACCTGCAGACAGGACAGAGATATTACTGAAGATGTACTCCATAATACCGTTTCACACTCTCTGTATATTCGAATATATTTTGTTTATCCATCCATCCATCCATTAGCCAAGCCACTTATCCCAATTGGGGTCGCGGGATGCTGGAGCCTATCCAAGCAGTCACTGGGCGGCAGGCGGGGAGACCCCCTGGACATGCCGCCAGTCCATCACAGGGTCAACACACACACACACCTAGGAACAATTTAATTCAGCTGACCTACATGACCTACATTTTATTTATCGTAAATGTATAGTCTATGTATATTTCTCATACTGTGTGTATTTCTAAAGCTGCTGTGAGGAGATTTTCACCAATTATTTATCAGTCTCAGATTAATTTTGATGCATCCACGACCGGCATAATCTATATAATGACTTCAAATGTCTCCACGCACACACGGGATAGGTAGCCGTAATTAGAAATACACCCCTTTAACGCTGCATGTATTGTAAACAGATCTTTCCACACGCCACTACACCGCTGACTCGGCTCTTTAAGGCAAATGCACCAGCTACCAGAGGGTGAATGAAGATCTTTGTGACAAGAGGAAATTATTATACGAAACGAAGTCGTGAAACACTTCCACTTTTAACCACAGGGGGACGCACAAAGTCAGCAAAAATCCGAAACTCATGGCAACTTCAATGCATTTTATTTGCTCTTGTACCAAGCATATTGTTTTTTGTTTTGTTTTTTCAGGGCCAAACGGTGCTATGTAACTGAAATGTGATAGTTGATCGATATCACATTAAGGATGCGTTATCAGCCATAGAAAGCACTTTGACTTGACCATATTCACAAGAGTCCATAAACATGGATCCACTTTTGGCCTCAACACAAAACCGCACGGCAATAAAACGTAAACAGAACATTTAACCAGGCTGTATTCAAACTGGCGGCACGGTGGCACAGTGGTTAGCATGGTCGCCTCACAGCAAGAAGGTCCTGAGTCTGAGCCCCGGGGTAGTCCAACCCTGGGGGTCGTCCCGGGTCGTCCTCTGTGTGGAGTTTGCATGTTCTCCCCGTGTCTGCGTGGGTTTCCTCCGGGTGCTCCGGTTTCCTCCCACAGTTCAAAGACATGTAGGTCAGGTGAATCGGCCGTACTAAATTGTCCCTAGGTGTGTGTGTGTGTGTGTGTGTGTGTGTGTGTGTGTGTGTCAGCACTGTAATGGCCTGGCAGCCTGTCCAGGGTGTCTCCCCGCCTGCTGCCCAGTGACTGCTGGGATAGGCTCCAGCATCTCCGCGACCCTGAGAGCAGGATAAGTGGTTTGGATAATGGATGTATTCACATTCTAATGGGAGGTCAACGAGGTTCATTGTATCTGTCAAGTGTTTGACGTCTTTTTTTTTCTCTTTTTTCTTTGCATCCTTGGCTTCAGATTCACACAGTCATCTTCTAATGCTATGTCTCCATGACTGGCGGAGGAAAGATTACCCTTACAATACACTAAAAAACATCACCGTGGAACATTGTACAGTCATCTGCGTGTGTGTGTTCCCCTCCATTTGCCAAGAATGCAAATCACACCACTTTCCTCTTCCAGGGGCAACAAATTCCACTAAAAGCATGCCTGTGACTACTTATCATTCCTGTCAGGTGATGTCTGGGGTATCGATACGTCACAGAGCAGATGGAAGATGCCAGCAGGACGAGATGACATAAAAGGAGGAGAGTATGCGCCTAGACTTTAAAGGGCTACTCCACGTAATTATGAGGCGTTGGTATTTACCTAACAATTTTTAAAGTGTTGAAACCATCCAATTTTCTGATCACTCTGCTTTTCTAAGACTTAAATAACCTTTCTTGCCTATCAGTTTTCCTTTCAGAGGGATTTGTTTAATTGGGAGAGCCTCGGGCCAACCTCACATTCTTGACTGCACCAACCAAACCACAGCAAACAGCGGCTGTTTCAACAAATGAGTCAAAATGTCCCGATCCAACACATTCATGTCCTGTGAACAGAAACTGTAGGAAGACAAACAGCCCGTTCCTACTCACAGCCCTGCTAAGATGTAGACACACGAAGGAAACGGTGATTATTTCTTATCCTCTCAGAGTAATCTGACACGAGTAAGTATTGTCGGCAGTCTAAATATGGCTGGATGTGTTAAAATCAGACCAAAATTGGTAATTAGATTTAACTTTATACAAAAAAAGACCTTGAAGACAACATAATGAAATATCCAGCAGCAATATTTTATGATGAATAACAGTGGTTTTTTTTATGATTTTATCCATAATTGTTCCCAACTCTCTCAAGAACTCTGAGGGAGTGGTCTAGTCTTCATTAATATTCATGAACCAACCTTTGATTGATAGGTCCAAGCAACGGTTGGTTGTATGAGTGGGCGGGGTTTCATACTTTGATGATTTGATATGATTGGCTGTATGTAAATGACCATATCTGGCTACATGAGTGTAAGGAAGAAAAAAAAAGGAGAAGCTTAGGGCGAATAAAAAAACTGAATTCTATTTTTTTTTCTCTCAGTAGAAAGAGACGGGACAAAAAGCACAACGATTTAAGCAATAAGTGATGTTATCAAATATTACCATTTCAATTTCGGTACGACTTCAATTCTCATACATTCCTTCCTCAGAGGTATGCTTACCTCTAATTCAACACCTCATCATTTGGCCCTCTTGTTAAAAGAGACACGTTTCAAGGGTTAAGTCAGATATGTTGAACCGGTCCATCACAGACAGATAAATATAAACTACGTAGGCCAATAGATTATTATTTCTGATCGCAGAATGCTCGTCTGCATCCAAATCCAAACACTGCGTAATTCATTAGCTGACCAATCAGGGGTGCAGGAAAGACGTTCTGAAAAAACTTGAGGGAAGATTTACACAAAATGTCAATTAGTAAAATTCACGCGGCATTACAAGGCCAGAAGCTGTTTCCACCTTTGAACGTTGTGCAAGACTAAATATGTCACAAGGCAATGATGTTTTTTATGATGTCGAAACAGTACAACTACAACTGCAGACTGTGTATTAAAATGAAAATTCCCGAACTGCTGACCTGCCGGGTCACTAAAGAAAGAGATCGAAGACGCTTGGAAAAAAAAAATCAAATCAACACAAAACCACTTCACAATAAAACCTACACAGAATATCCATGACCAAACCACATTCAAATTCTCAATGGAGGCAATAAAAGTTCATCGTAGCTAATCAAACACTAGATGTCAAGTGTTTGGCCTTGTATACACACCGTTACCTTCCAATACCAGGTCTCAATATTTGCCAAAAGAAAGAGGAAATACCCTGCGGTGAAAGTAACACAGTGCACTACAATGCATTAAAGAGGGAGGAAGTCACAGCATGTATGTGTGTGTGTGTGTGTGTGTGTGTGTGTGTGTGTGTGTGTGCTTGGGCATGAGTCTGTGTGTATATATGCGAGTGTATGTATGCAAGGGTATGTATGCAAGCTACATTCAGACTGCAGGCCCCCCAACACTCAATTCCAGTTTTTGCTCAGATCCAGTTTCTTCTTGTGTGATCACACACATTCATATTTGACAGTGAACCATCCCTGAAGTCGGTGCGAATATACGTCCATGCTTAAACACCACATGCCAGGTCTTTCCCACATGTGAACTACTGCAAGCCACACACACTTATCGCATCATCTCGCCCAGCGCACCCTACGACTCCGGCACCCGAGTTAAGATGCTAAAATGACCTGCAAATATTTGACTTTGGTTTGGCAAACACCAACTTGCCAGTTAGGTGGGGCAAAAAATAAATAATAGCTCGGATTAGCCTCTTTGTTGACTTGGCCCAGACCACTGGCTGCCTTCCATCACTGTCATTTATCCAGTCCGTCAAAGATTCCTCTACCCGACACCTGAGCAGGCAAGCTAACTGAGAACACAGAAGCAGAAATATCCAAAAAAAATACTGACACGGAGGTATATTCTGCAGACCAGAAACCATCATGCATATGGCTGTTAAGTGCCTCGCACCATAACCCATCCCCGTCTTAACGGTTCAGAGGTGTTTTTGCTGGCAGGCTGTTTGTTGCACTGGCGGTAATTTGACTCAGCTGACCAAACAGATTTTCAGTCAACCGGTTAAAGGACGCCCAACAATGGTTCCTAACATGCCTGCTAACCCGGTTTGGCGGTCATTTGACTGTCTGGTAGTGACACAACGGAGCCAATCAAACCTAGTCTGGAATGTTTTGTTGAGAACGTGAGCGAGCTCGCATGCCCGGTGCATGTTTGCAATTAGGTATGAACGCGCAATTTGTGTTATCTAAACATTCCTAACTTAACCTTTTCTGTTGAAGAGTTAGTCACAGACACAGTGGTCAAAGAGAAAACGTCTGCCGCAAACCAAATTTGCTTTTCTTTAAACTAGAACCCCAAAAAAGAAAGGATAGGTGGACACCACCCAAATTGTTACTCCACCTCTTTCCGCATTCCTGTTTCGACTCGATGAAAATGAAACATTCACAAAATCAGCCAGCGTCTTCTTAGGAGACGCTGGCTGCATTCAGCAGCAGACACATGCATGCACGCACACACACATAAACAGTGAGGCTGTGAAAACTGCAAAATGCCATAAACTGGCACCTTTTGCTGTTTGGTAAACATCCTACATAGGGGTCCTACTATTCCTACTCTTTTCCACTTGCTGGGAAATGATAAGAGTAATGGAAGAGCATGCTGGACAAGTTGGTAAACTCCGGGGTGTTTTCACAGAGGCGTTTACAGAATTCCTTTCATATTTCGCCACTTTGGAGAGTCTAAGGTTTCTTCGTAGGGGCTCAAGGAATCTAGGGCTTGACCAAGGACAACAAAAATCATTCATCCATCCTTTTCCGTCATGCGAACTTAATGAATGAAAATGTGGTGGGAGACTTCACACGGAAACTAACAACGGGCCATCTTTAACATGATGAAGTGCCCGGGATGTAATCCCTCACTTGTGCGACTTGTAAAGATTGAGCATGAAGATGGATTAAGCTCAAGCTTTGTTGCCCAAATGATGAACAATGTTGAGAATGATGTTACAGTCCCGGTCAAAAAACAAAAAAGTATTGAGAACGAGGTGAAAAGGTTCATTGTTAGCTCTCATGGCCATCCTCATACCGCTATCATGGAATGCTTTGCATCATTAATCTGCCTGGACGCACCCCTGCTGAACCACTTTTTTTTTAATGCATCAATTTGCATCTTCCCTTTCAATCCCAGTACCGACACACCACCTGACATCTAAACACTGATCTTACGTATACTTTGGGATTTGCAGTGTTCACGCGCCGATGTTGAACAGACACGTTTTTCGAGATTTGACCGTTGAATAAAAGTTTTCCAAAGACCTTACGTTTCCATCAACAGGTCAGACCCAGCTCTGCAAATCTTGCTGAAACAAACTTGGCCACTTACCAGGACCTGACATTGTAGACGGAAGAGGAGGTCACACTTCCTCCCTTGTCCACTCCCACAGCCTCAACGGAAACCTGGAGAAATGCGAGGTTTGTAGAGAATGAAGGGGGGAGGAGGAGAACGCAAGATAAAGGTGTGATAATAATCCAGAAAGTACAACATGAGCCGTGTAGTTTATCACGTTACATGGTTTGTGCAATAAATCTTGCCCCCCCTCCCCCTCCCCCTCCCATTTCCTATAAAACCATAATGACTGATCTCTTACATGGTATATACTATGGAAAAAGTCGCAGTAAAGTCCTGATTACAAAGATTTGGGGCATGATTGGGAAACAGCAGAAACCAATGGGAGAGAAACGGTTGTGCTGTTCCTAATGGGGCTTTCCTGAGATTAGGGAGATGCTTGGAAAGAGGGTGTGGTGCGGTCAACTAAGGTAATTGGGGGGGGGGGTCTCACAAACACTTAATTTTCATTGCCACCTTTTACTTTTGTTGCATCCGCCATTGTTTAACAACAGATAAATTGTGTACATATGACTCATAAAGTGAGGCAACCTGATTTTCCAGTTGTGGACAAAAGCATCATGGAAACATGGACTCATAGTATAGGTCGAAAGTGGCTAGGTAAAATAAATCTGAGGGTTATAAACGGAGCGTTATAGCAATAAACCGCCATCGTTTCACCCCCAAAGCGTTGTTTAAGTTTCCACAGTTGAGCCTTACTTCCAACACACGCACACGCACTAGTAAACGGTTGTTGTTGATTTTTTCTCTCTCTCTCATTATTATTCATGAGTCGTTACGAGGGAATTAAGCGCTTACCTCTTGGCTGTTAAAGTTGCCTGGTCCTAAAAGAAACTATGGCCAACAAAATAAAGCCTTTACTGGAGCTAATGTTGCGTCCGCCCGCAGCAGATTTTACTCCATCTTGGTGTTTTCAGCAATAGGTTGGCGTCTTCAACAGCGCTTTCACTCCTCCCTCCTCTGCTCTCCGTTTCTCCTCTTCCCCTCCTCCTCCTCTGCTCTCTGTTTCTCCTCCCCCCCTCCTCTGCTTTCTGTCCCCCCCCCCTCTCGTCCGCTTGATGTTTAACCGCGCTTCCGCCGAACAACGCCGACGTGCCATAGAAACACGCCACGGAGGGCCAAATGTAGTCCAAAGACAGACCCGTTTACCCGCAGCGCCGTGTCAAGTAAACGCGCGTAACATGGTTGTAATTCGCTGGTGCAAAGTGTCAAAGGCAGACTTGTTTTTGTTTCTGTTAAGATTTCGAATTTCGGTTGCGCTGTTTGTAATTAATGTAATCTGTGCATCAACGGAAGCGTCGTTTTCCCTTTCAAGCCAACAGAGGGCGACAGCAGCTCATCAATCAATCAGCTGAATCGCCCCCCCCCCCCCCTTGTCAAGTTGGACAACCTCTGTTGGACAGCCATGTGCCAAGGAGTGCCAAGACTATGCAGGTTCTCAAATGTCATCGCGTACCTCCGGTACGTCTGGTTTTCTATTCTGTGAGGTTGTTCATTGCAGTCACCTGTTGCTCCACGTCGAAAACCTCCCTGATTGGAGGCTGGAACAAAGATTGTGCTTAAACAAAAGGTATGCCATTCTGGAAAATGCCCACTAGGGGCGCTCGAAGCAGCGTAACAGTAAAAATGAATGGGGGGGGCAATGGGCGAATGTCACAAAATCACAAGCCACCACAATTTTAGGAAATTATCTCTATAGTTCCTCATCTCTATAAAGACTGTTTCCGTTACAGATAGAAATGTAAATGCAATTGACGTGGCGTATTTTTGTCCCATTTTTTTCTCCCCAGTTGTACATAGCCAATTATCCCACTCTTACCTACATCCGACTTCCCACCCGCAGACACGGGCCAATTGTGTCTGCAGGGACGCCCGACCAAGCCGGAGGTAACACGGGGATTTGAACCGGAGATCCCGCTGGGCTACCCGGACGCCAATGTTTGCATATGACGTCACGAACTACAGATGGAGGGCAGGAAGTGATTTTCTACATAGGAAGCGCTATCACAAACTTTCGAAATGGCTATGTTTGGCGTCATTAACCGAGAAACCACAGGGAGTTTTTACTGAGTACTAAAAGTCGTTGTTCATGAGGGGGAGGGGGGAGATAATATGCAAGAAATTGACCGAAAACGCCGGGAAAATGGCTTGCGAACCGTCGTCTGCGGTCGGGAGGAGCGAAGTCGGATAACGCGCGTGCGTGCAGTGACCACTTCGTCAAAAAAAAATCACTCTTCCTAACATAAGGATCATGTCCGTCATATCTTCCTTTCTGTTGATACCTTTCTCTCATAATATCGTCTAAACTAGCACAGTTCGGGCTAAACTAGCTCCATCTCGTCCATTCTGCTTTTCACTTCCTGCCCTCCATCTGAATCTCGCGCGTCATCAGAATCACGTGACTGCAAACAAGCTATTGACGTGACGTATCGTTAATTTCTTTTATTTTTTGTGACGTCTAGTCAATACGCATATGCGAGTGACGTCATCGCGTCAGGCACGTACGTGTTGAAACATCGGCTTTGATTGGGTCCCGTTCAACTACGACACTCCCTATTTTTACACCGTTTCACTAGGGGGTGTTAGCATTAGATTAAGATAAAAGTTAAAATTAGATTAGGGTCGGGGTTAAAGTTAGGGTTAAGAGGAAAGGTTAGGGCCAGGGTTGGGGTGGGGGCTGAGTTTAAAAATGATAAGGTCAGAAATAGTTAAGGTGTCATCATCCGGGACAAATGACGTACAATTGCAAATAAGTGTTGTTTAGCCTCACGGCTACGGTTGCTAACTCCTTTAATATTGTGTAACGTTGGGGCTCGGGTGGCCTTATTGATTAATGGAGCTTTAGGGTATTTGGGCATAGCACCCCCTGTGCTGTCACGTTAAGTACGTTCTTAGCCATGTAGCCCCGTCCCAGCCGTATCGCGCCCATTCATTTTAGATGCCATTTACGCTTACTAGCGGTAGAGGGCGCTCACGAATAGATGAACAACGGAAGCCAGAGTAAGTGGCAAATCTCATTCAGGCAACCCAGCTTTGGTTGGAATTACTGAACAATAAGTGAATGTATTGAAATACCTGATAGAACAGAAAAGCAGCAGCAGCGGTACTCGAGGACTAGATTGAGTCCAGTCGTTCATCTTCCCTCCGAGATCCGAGGAAATGTTACCTTCACTGCGGTCCAGTAAACAGGTTGGGGATGAGATCCTCTCCGCAGCTGTAAACTCTCCATTCTTCATTCTTTAGTCACCCTTGCAGTCTCCATCTTACCAGAGTGGGTAACAGCCAACTCCAATCCATCTCACTGCACCGCATTCAAACACAAGGCATTTAAGCTGAGGTTTAACTTTCCCGTCAAGGCACCAGCAGGATGACTACTAGATCAAAAATAAGCCATTTGCATGGGATGAAAATAAAAGTTGAGCCAGACGTTTATTCAGGAGTATATTGATTTGCAAAATTTGTGCCAATAATTTTAACAGATAATTGTGACAACTGTCTGTCTGTCTATCTATCTAATACCTTTTGATAATGTTTTCCATTGGCGCCGTCAATTCAAGAGGTCACAGTCGCTGCTGGGTCTATATTTGGCACCTGCTGCAACGTTGGATACTTATAGGGCAGCGGGCTGGGGCGGGGTATGGGGGAAGTAATTTTTGTTGCACATACACACAAAGACACACGTATATACACACACAATCACACACAGAGTATCATCATGGGCTATGGTGACACATGGGTGGAGTAAGGCGGCAAAAGCCCATGGGTCTATCTGATGATGCCTCACAATGCACCCATACACTCACGCACTCGCACACACAAATGTATGTACACACATGCAGCAAAATACACAAAACCAAACACAGACACACACGCTGATACACAAGCACTGGCACACACACACACACACACACACACACACACACACACATGCACATCCACTAACAAAAACACAGGCACACACATATGGGGCAATACGCAAAAACATACAGATACACACACTGATAAACACACAAACATATACACACATGCGCGCACACAAACACATGCACACAGTCAAAGGGGCCCCTAATGAGCACTCCCTGATAATGAGGGTAATCAGGGCTGTCTGTCTTGCTGACCATGACCCGGCGGAGCCTTGCAGGGTCCAGCGAAAACACAGCGGCCTTGCTTCAGTTTATTTACACATGTCTGATCTATCAGCACTAGTTCTATGTTTGGTGAGCCGGGCCGTCCCGAAATAGCAATAATTAGGACAGGGTGGGAATGGAGGAAAAGTGAAAACGTGTCTGAGCGGGCATACTACCCAAGTTGCCCTTCCCCATCTCTATCTCTTCCTCCATCCGTCCCTCCTTAACTATCAACATTGTTGGGCTCGGTGGACAAAGGGAGTGGGAGTTTTGTGTGGTCCGGACTGGCAAGCCGCTCCAGAGATTGGGCAAAATGGAGCAATCAAGTTCTGAAGATTGCCACACACAGCTTCTTGATGCTATCGCTCACCTATCAGTCTCCGGGTGTTTACAAACAACAATTATGATAATGTAACCCGATAGAAAATGGTAAGTCGTGTTTTAGCTGAGCACAAAGGGTGAACAACATACAATTAGCTCTTACAAACAAAAGAATTAAAGGTGCTATATGTGATACTATATTGGCTTTCCTTATGCATAATATGACTATGAACTATCAGCAAGGGTCGCTGGATGCTACTGACAAGCAAAACACAGACATGCACGCGCACACACGCACAGACAAACACATACTTCTGCATTCAATTACACAGGAGCCAGGCCGGCTGAGCTGTTGTTGTTTGACGCCACAACCCCAAAAGACTTAATGTCCTCAGCAAAAAGCCATGATAGCAGCGAGTTACTAAAGGCGTTCAAATATGGCCGATGACGGCAAAAGTGCTGTATATCCACGACCTTTCTATTCAAATTTGTTTGTCTTGCTTGCTTTGATTTGTTGTTGCTATTCACACTGCTTGGTAACAGAGGTCAGGGTTTGAACAGAATCACACATATCTTTAAACGGAGACGGTACAAAGACATTGAGCGTATTGTAGGCCAATAATATGATCATTAACTGACAAAGGCATTACATTGAGTTCAGAAACAGCCATGTAGCCATCTTTATTTGATTATGTTTACTGGGGAAAGGTAAAAATTAAATTGGCCCTAACAAGGTCAGGAAGGCCAGATTGGGTACATTTACAAGATTTCAGCTGAGGCGTTTACATGGTTTGAAACAACGTGATTTCTCTAAACTCATTCATAAGATGGATTATTTTGGTACTTTGGCTCTTCCATCCATCCATTATCCAAAATGCTTATCCTGCTCTCAAGGTCACGGGGATGCTGGAGCCTATCCCAGCAGTCATTGGGCGGCAGGCTGGGAGACATCCTGTACAGGCTGCGAGGCCATCACAGGGCTGACACACACACACACACACACACACACACACACACACACACACACACACACACACACACACACACACACACACACACACACATAGTCACACCTAGGGACAATTTAGTACGGCCAATTCACCTGATCTACATGTCTTTGGACTGTGGGAGGGAACTGGAGAACCCGGAGGAAACCCATGCAGACACGGGGACAACATGCAAACTCCACACAGAGGACGACCCGGGACAACCCCCAAGGTTGGACTACCCCGGAGCTCGAACCCAGGACCTTCTTGCTGTGAGGCGACTGTGCTAACCACTGCACCACCGTTTCACCGTGCCGCCCCTAACTTTGGCTCTTCCAATATTTCCTATCCATGTCACCGTCCATTCCCATGTGTCTGATCATTTTTCCGCCTGTCTTTGCATTTTATCATGAACAGATCACACTTATTTGCCATCCTGTCAGAGAAATAGTTCTTAAAACTACTTTTGTCTTCGCAGAAAGGTGACTCAGTTCACCTGGACTCAACGTTTATTGAGAGAGAAACGTTTCATCACTAAGGGACCTCTTCGGTCTCAGCTGACTGCAGGTCTCCCCACCCTTATAAACAATACAGCGGCATAACGACCGAAACCAACGATCAGTTTCATATGCAAATTACCGTGAGTATTAACTAGAGTTACAAAGGCCATGTGTACTATTCACAGAGGACTGGGGAATGGTTGCAATCACAGCATTGTGATAGATGTATCTTAGCCCCCCCCCCCCGGTTCAGGGATGGTCGTTCCCTCTTCACATAGATGGCCCCTTTGACTCCCTGTTCAAACCAGTGTTCCTCTCTATCAAGGATGTGCACATCCTCATCCCTGAAAGAGTGGCCACTGGCCTGTAGATGGTGTAGACTGTGGAGTCCTGGCCTGACGTGTTAGCTCTTCTGTGTTGTGCCATCCTCTTGGCCAACGTCTGTTTGGTTTCCCCATTGTACAAGTCACGGCAATCCTCCTGGCACTTAGCAGCGTACACTATATTGCTCTGTTTGTGCTGGGTGACCCAATCGTTGGGGTGGACTAATTTCTGGTGCAGTGTGTTTTGGGGTTTGAAAGCAACTGAGACTATCATGAGAAAGTTACGATGTTATTTAGCGACATGAATACTTATGAGCCCCTGAAACGAGATCCGGGCAGAAGTTACAAGAAAAAGGTGATAGACTGTCTGAAGCTGCTAGAACAGGACAATGCCATTGACAGAATTTTGTAGCAGGGGACGCTACACCTAGTCAGTATGGGTTACCTAAGATACATAAACAGGATGTACCATTATGGCCTATTGTTTGTATGATTAACACAGTGACCTATAACATCTCTAAGTTTCTGGCATCTATTCTTAACTCGGTAGGCAGTAATGAACATCACATTTAGAACACTATGGATTTTGTGGATAAGGTGAGGGACATCATTATGGAGAGGGATCAAACAATGGTCTCAAATGATGGTAAGTCTCTCATCACATGTGTTCCTGTTGATGGAGCAGTGGAGGTAGTTCATATGAAATTAAAAGATGACACCACCCTTAGCAATAGGACCACCCTTAACACTGACCAAGTGTGTCTGCTCCTGAAGCTGTGTCTTCAGTCCACGTACTTCACATACAGGGGGCAGTACTATAGGCAGAAGCATTGGTGTGCTATGGGTTCTCCAGTCTCACCTGTAGTGGCCAACTTGTATATGGAGGAAGTGGAAAAGAGGGCTCTGATGTCCTATCCAGGGACACTACCTAGCCACTGGTTCAGATTTGTGGACGACGCCTGGGTTCAAATTAAATCTCAGGACATGCCACATTTAACTGACCACATTAAATCTGTGGACAGCCACATCAAGTTCACCAGGGATGGTGTGAAAAATGGCAGGTTAGCCTTCTTAGACTGTGAAATTGCAATTGGTGATGGGGGACATTTGATTGTTGATATTAACTGGAAACCAATGCATACTGATCAGTACTTAAGGTTTGACTCTCATCATCCACTGGAGCACAAACTAGGAGTCATCAGGACGCTGTACCACCGAGCTGACAATGTCCCCACCGACACAGCGGCCGGGGAAGGGGAGACATCTCACGTTAAACACGCCCTGGTTAAGTGTGGTTATCCTAATTGGGTGTTTGTCAAAGCCAGGAAGACATCCAAATAGTGCACCAGCCAATCGAAGAGTGGAGAATGACAACAGCTGCCTAAGTGCAAACCAGTAGTGATTCTGTATGTGGCGGGCATATCGGAAAAGTTGAGACGCATATTTTCCAAACATTGTGTCTCAGTTGCTTTCAAACCCCAAGACACACTGCACCAGAAATTGGTCCACCCTAAGGATCGGGTCTCCTGGCACAAACAGAGCAATATAGTGTACGCTGTTAAGTGCCAGGAGGATTGCTGTGACTTGTACGTTGGGGAAACTAAACAGACGCTGGCCACAAGGATGGCACAACACAGGAGAGCTAACACATCAGGCCAGGACTCCACAGTCTACACCCATCTACAGGCTAGTGGCCACTCTTTCAAGGATGAGGATGTGCACATCCTTGACAGAGAGGAACACTGGTTTGAACCCGGAGTCAAAGAGGCCATCTCACAGAAAGTTGAATCAGTTCATCTGGACAGATACGTTTCACCACTCATCTAGGTGACTTCTTCAGTCTAAACTGACTGCAGGTCTCCCCACCCTTATAAACAGCATGATGACATACCAACTGAAACCAACGATCGGTTTCATATGTATACAGGGTTAACCTTATTTCATCAATGAATGGACCTTTATTTGTAAAGTACATTTCACACATTAAAGTGCAATACAGTGTGCTTGAAAACATGAAATCAAGTTAAAAAGTTAAAGAGCATTTAACAATACTTCTGTCCATAAACATCGTATCCAGATGAACTGATTCAGCCTTCCCTGATTTTCTTACTTGATTATTGAGCATGCATGAAGTAATTTAACAATATATACGATGGGGGGGGGTGAGAGAGGGAGACAGAGAGGGAGAGACAGAGAGGGAGTGAGCGAAAGAGAGGGAGAGACAGAGAGGGAGAGAGAGGGGGACAGGGGGAGAGAGAAAGAGGGAGTGAGAGACAGAGAGAGGGAGAGAGGGAGGGGGACAGGGGAGAGAGGGGGAGAGGGGGGAGAGAGAGAGAGAGAGGGAGTGAGAGACAGAGAGAGGGAGAGAGAGGGGGACAGGGGAAGAGAGAGAGGGAGTGAGAGACAGAGAGGGAGACAGAGAGAGGGAGAGAGGGAGGGGGACGGGAGAGAGAGAGCGCGCAAGAGGGAGAGAGGGGGAGGGAGAGGGAGAGGGGGGGAGAGAGACAGAGGGGGGAGACAGAGAGAGGGAGAGACAGAGAGACAGAGAGAGAATGTGTGTGTGTGTGTGTGTGTGTGTGTGTGTGTGTGTGTGTGTGTGTGTGTGTGTGTGTGTGTGTGTAGAAGGTGAACATGAACCCTATACGTGAGTGCTGATGGGCAGTGGTTGGTACAAACTCGGGGCCCAATGTGTTTGTATAAAAAGATAAAATGTCGGAAAAGAAATGTCATAGCGAGGATCAACCATAATAGATAATGTCAAATAAAAGAGAAAGAGAAGAAAAACTTTTGATGAAAATATCACCGAATGTTGCTTCAGTTCAATACACAATTTTACTGCAGTTTAGCCTCAGATGAATGGCATTAAGTGTTCAAAGTGAAAGTGTGCAGAGCACCTTACGTCCAAATGCAGATGAAACCAAACAGGCTCTAGCCAGCGGGAGAATCAACATGCAACAACAGACACAAGCGTATTAACGACTGACCTCACCATCCACCCTGATGATTTTATCATGTTGTCATCTCTCATACGTACTGATAAAGCCACACAGGAGGAGAGGGCGCGTGTGCGCACATAACGTGCACTGGTATGAAGAGAAAATGTGAGCTTGATCTTAGATCTTCATCACTGACCATGCCAGGGAACAGTTATAATTGGCTTGGCTGAAGACACACAGTCTCCAACTATGTGTCTTCAGGGTGTGTGTGTGTGTGTGTGTGTGTGTGTGTGTGTGTGTGTGACACACACACACACACACACACACACACACACACACACACACACACACACACTCTTAGCCTAAACAGCCCCTGATCGCATAATATAAACCCACCCTAAAGCCCATGACTACAAATAGCCTCTACAGCGTCCACGGACACAGGGCAAGACGCAAGAACCCAAGTCGTCAACTTCCAGGATCCATCAACTCAACAGACTTCACTGAAAAGCGAAGCAGATTTGAAGGTGAGAGATTGGCTCGCGGGCAGCTTTTAAACCAGCTTTTAAACCCCCCGCTCAGGCTGGGATTTCCTTAATTACGGTGTGATTTTTGCTGGAATGTTTGTTTGGTTTAAACTCTGACCCGTCTGACCTTCGACCCTGCCCCGTCTGTTCTTCCAGATGTTTTTCTCCAGGTGTGTGCTGCCAGTGTTGGCTCTTCATCTGCTGCGGGAGGAGATGTCCGCCTTCGTCCTCCCCAACAGGCCCAGAGAGAAAAGGGTAGGGAGTTTGTGAGCAATCATTTTCAACTGCCAATTTAAGTGAATTAGGTTTCCCCACTTTGCATACCTTCAAAGCGTGGTGGGCATCTCAGGATATCCATCTCAGAATCAACACGTCTGATTAACGCAGTCAGTTATTTATTGATTTATGGTTTCATTATGTTAATTTCTTGGGGAAAATACAAGTAGGCGTTGTTACAGGTTATAAAAATGAACCATGGTCCGCGGTGGTGTAGCGGTCTAAGCATCGGCTTTGTGTCAGTGCAGTTGTCCACTGGGGACCGGGGTTCGCGCCCCGGTCTCGTCAGATCCGACTATGGCCGGACTCGATGAAGCAGCAATAATTGGCAGTGCTGTCTTCGGGAGGGGGCAGAGTCGGCTTGTGTTTGTCACATGAATGCGTCTCTGTGTGTGTGGGGAAAAAGCAGTGGTTCGGCCTGGATTCGCCTTGTCACGAAAGTGGCGAGGCGTCTCCTTCGAGACTGCCGGCCGGAGAAATGCAGTTGGCGAACGCATGCAGTACAAGGGTGGGTGTTTGAACTAAAATAGGGATCGATTGGCCACTAAATTGGGAGAAATTAAAAATCAAAAATTAAAGAAAAAAAATGAACCATGCATTGGTTATGTATTGCTTCTAGAGCTAATTTGCATCCCTGGTTTGGCTTTTTGACTTCCAAAAAACAAACATTACAAAGCAAATAAATACACTCAAGAGTAAAAGAGCAAAGAAAAAATATACAGTAATTTAGATAGATTTACATTATAAACATGTATGACAGTATTTCTAGCATTTGTGATCTGTGATACAGATGTCATTCTGTTTAACTTGCATCGTATCGGGATGAAATTCAGATATTGTAATATCGTGACACACAATTTTGTGGTGTAAATTAATAATAACAAGAATCTGCTACATAACATTTCTCCCAAAATGAGGTCTGAAATATCTGAGGGAGTGTTGTTTGGAAATTAGTTTTGGTTTGATGTCATACTTATCATTAGCAAACAGTTCACCATGATGAGCCTCAGGTGGTTTCTTAAACATGGTGTTTTTGCATGTGTAAGCCGATATACTAGCCGATATATAGCCGATATGATATTATATCTAAATATCAATATCGTGTAAAATCCCCAGTGATTATCATGATAGTAATTGTTTTACATAGACTGTCATTCAAAACCTTGGGCTCTGTTTGCATTGGCAGAGATGTGGCCAGCCCACTGCCTCTCTGTTTAATCACTACCTGACTGATTGTTGTTTCTTTTTTTAACATCTAAAAAACAATTTTGAGGAGAAATCAATGTAACCATCTGACCTGTGGTTTTGTTTGTTTGTTTGTTTATGTAATCTTAGGATGTGAGCTGGCTGGACCAAGAATTCTTCCCCCATCTGCCGGACCGCTCGGATCAAGGAGATCTCTCTCTGGGGGATGCGGGGGAGATACGCCGGGATCTGGAGGGCTCCCAGCGTTCCCAGTCTGCTTCTTTCCTCACCCCACTGGAGCACCTGTCTGCCTCCCGCCACCACCACCACAGAGACAATGAGAAGAGGTGAGGAAAACGAGAAAACGGCCTGAATAATGAACTAATGTAATGAACTCATCAGAGCGTATAAATCTTTCGCCTTTTACTAACGAACGGCCTGAATGACCTCAAGCCACTGTAAGATACTCTAGTATTTAGTACTTTATTGCCATTCTCCAACATGGGCACACACTGAAACAGATAGATTCCCTCATTATAGAGTCCCCCCCCCGTAATTTCTCCCCAATTGTACCCGCCCCATTACCCGACTCAACTCTTCCGAGCCGTCTTGGTCGCTGCCCCACCCCCTCTGCCGATCCGGGGAGGGCTGCAGACTACCGCATGCCTCCTCCGAAACATGTGGAGTCGCCAACCGTTTCCTTTCACCTGACAGTGACGAGTTTCGCCAAGGGGTTGTAGCGCGTGGGAGGATTACGCTATTTTCCCCAGTTCCCCCTCCCCCCCGAACAGGCACCCCAACCGACCAGAGGAGGCGCTAGTGCAGCGACAAGGACACATACCCACATCCGGCTTCCCACCCGCAGACACGGCCAATTCACCCTTTTCTAAGGCCCGCCCCCTTTAGTTACTGTTGCTAAGTCCGTCAAGCTTTAACATTATGTTACGGTTAATAAAAGTAATTTCTTACCTTGGAGCAGACAAAGCTGTGCTTGCTGATCTTTGGGGGTTCAGCTGGATTTGAGGACGTCCACAGCTTTATCCACAGCCTACACTTTTCAGGGTTTGAGTTTGGTTTTGGAAAGGGGGAAAAACGTACATCTCCTTCAAACCTCTCCGGGTAACGAGTGTCACTGTTACAAGTACCCCGAGCACAACGTTTAACCATAACTAGCTAAAAGTCCACAAAACCCGCTCGAAAACGAAGAAAATCTGAAACTTTTGCATCGGAGTCAACGGTGCGCCGCCATGAAAGTGTCGGACCTCTGTCGGCGCCTGTCCTATGAGGCGCTGTGACTGGCCAGTCTGCGTTTCCGGGGCGTGGCTTAGTGAAGGGTCGGTTGTGTTCTGTAGGGAAGCCCGACCAAGCCTGAGGTTACGCGGGGATTCGAACCGGCGATCCCCGTGTTGGTAGGCAGCGGACTAGACCGCCACGCTACCCGGACGCCCGTTAAAGAGATTTAAACGCCTGTACGCCATAATGAGTGGGGTAGATAGAGAGTTTAGCATGGATTACTGATCGCTGAGTCACAAAACGGCAAGTTACGGCAACTTAGTTTAGCATTAAATCCTATTTATTCTGAGAGGAAAGAGGGTCCTGGCCTGGGTTCACCCTTAGCGTCTCTTTTCGAGGAGTTTGCATGCTTTCGTGTCTTTCCTCTGGATGCACTGGTCCTGGTCCCCCCACACCCACACCCACACCCCCCCACACACACACACACACACAGAGCCCAAAGACAAATGTGTCAGCTGAACTGGAGATTATCCATAAATCCTTGTGAGCATGAATCGACCCTTTTCTTTTCCTTTATCTCTCTGTAGGAGGAAGATGGCTCCTTTGGACCGCATTGGCAGCTCTCTTATGTCCAGCCACCGTATGAGGAAGGTGGGGAGCTATCACAACATGACATGAAATATTTTGATTTGTCATGTCTTTCAAACTACACACTGTACGTGCTGACAAGCTTGATGTTTGATATCTAATTAGAGAAAATTCCGTTAAAAAAAACAAAACTTCCAAAACCTTTGGAGAGTGTAAGATCCGTTTCTAGTTACAATAATCTTTTCCTATTCTACACAAACATACAGGAATATTGACGTCTCAACAATGTCACTTTGTCGCTGTAATGTTGCCATAGATTTTAATGTCCCACGTGACGCTTCTTGCGCCTTTGTGTTGCAGGACGAGCCCGATGATGACTAGGAAGACTACAGTAAATAAGAAGTGTCCTCAACCACGAGTCAACTTTGCAGATTACATAGCTTCAAATCCTACACGAGTTAGGTTTTGTTCAATTTTATGTGCACCTGATATGAGAACAGTATTTATTCCTATTTAATTAACTGCCCAACCAACCGATAGTTGTACACCACCGCCCTCTAGTGGCAGTAAACCTGAAATGACAAACACTCAACTGTGTGCCTACATCAAATAAAACTTTATTTCAAATGGTGGTCGAGTTCAGCTCATCTTGCTTTGTTTAGAAGAGAATGAAATTGAAAACACAACACATGTTCCCCAAAGACTTTATTTTCAAGCTACAATTAAAGAAAACAGACTGCAGAAAATATAGTATTTGCTTGACTATTTTCTCTCTTCACTTACACATATGTACAGTTGTCAAATAACAGAGTTATGTACATAGGACTGAAGGAGTGGTGGAGAGCGTGCAAATGCTATTGGGGACTAACCAAGACTCCCCCACCAACAGAAGAAAAGAAAGTGTAAAACCAACCAACATAAAGACAGCCACAACTCACGTGGTGTCGATGCCTTTTTCTGTACACTACAGTTATCTTCTTTCTTGCTGTGAGACAATCGTATGTTCATTCTCTGGTTTGGGACTCTCTCTCATCCCACTTTCCAGGAAAAAAAAAAAAACTTTTTACAACCATTCTCGCAACAGTTTCAGAGCCACTTCTACACAGTAAAGCATTGGCCCACCTGACAAAGCACCTCCAAAGTAAGATGACTCAATGTTTCAAACGAAAATAAAATTAAAGGTGAACTTAAAAAAAAAAGGGTTTTAATATTCCAATTTAAAATTATGTTCATGGTAAATATGTTTTATGGTAAACCTTGATAAGCCAGACAAGGAGAGAAACATTAAGCACTAGATCGCAAATGTACAAAAACAGCTAGTTGCAGATTACATCAGTTGCATTTAATCATATTTCCAGTAACTCCTAAATATGCAGAGGAACTGACATTTAGGGACCATGTTTAAAAAGTGCACTGTTGAAACACAATATTCTGTAATTTTGAAATTCAAAAGCAGTTGGGAAAAAAAATAAAGCAGATTCAATCTGGCATTTGTTTGAATCCAAAAATCACTTCTAGAAGTGTTGGATCTCCAGGACCTCATACTCAGTGATAATCACCGAGTTGTTAAATAACAAATTTCAAATAAGGAAAACAAGTTTTAAAAGTACAATCAAAAATGAAACCAAGCTGCCCATCTAGCACTAATAGCAATACTTTAACAAATACAATAGGAGTGACTTTTCCTTGTCTGTAGCTACGTTTTGTGAAGGTAAGAAAAATTCATTTTCATGATTACAAGCTGAGAATACTTCTAAATTTTACAATATACTCAATTTTCTTTGGAGCATCAAAAGATAAAAATCGTCTCAATATCTTGAGGAGACAATTCTCAGACAAATTGAGACGCACCTTCTGCGGTGAAAATTCATGAAAATTAAGGTGAAGGCCATTCATTTCTGTGCACATATCTGGCATAGAACATTAACCTAAACCCAATCAACACAGAAAATAACCTTAAATAAATGATTATCCATGGCAATGCCATTTTCTGTCCAGTTTTCTCAGGGGCATAAAAAATAAACAATGAATTTAAAAAATAAAGTAGAATGGTTGCGATTGTCAAAAGAAAACCAACAAACTGACAATACAGTTGCCACCCAGGTGAGAGTTTAGGCTCTTTTGGCTGTAGGCAAAAAAAGAGGTGTCGGAGAACAGCAAAAGAGGAGGAGGGGGTTATGACATTCCAACCCCTCGTCTAAGTGTCTTTCTTATGCCCTGACCGCCGCAAGTCTCTGCACTTGTGACAGTAAAAGATGTCAGGAACGTTGGACTTCTTAATCTTGGCACATGACAAGTGCACCCATATGCTGCACTGGTTACACTCAATCATTGGCCGCCCTGCAAATGGCTTCCCACAGTAACAGGTGATCAAGTCCCATGAATCATCACCTGTAATTTAAAATATGGGGGGGGGGGAGAAAGTTATACACTATTACATATAAATTCTCATTGGGTACATATCACTCAAGGAAAAGGCAAATCAGCATGATGGAGACCAGAGATTGAGCATTGAGTGTATTCAGAGGTGGTGACAATTCATAAAGACATACATTATTTACAAAGATTAACGACAACAGGACATACCTGACTCCACCATAATGTCTTCATCTGCAATCCAGGTCTCACCCTCACTTGAGCTCATCTCTGCCTCCCGTGTGGACTCCTCTGTCTGTGTCTTCCCCAGCCCCTGCACGCTTGGGCTGGAGGCCCCATGCACCGTCAGCTCCTCCTTTACAGGTTGTACCTCCAGGTGTGTGTTGCGTACGTGACCTGCCTCTGAGTCTGTCTCACTTTGAGTGGCCGAGCTCTTGAGCTTCTTGGGTGCTTTTGGCTGTTTGGGGTTTTTGCTGCGTTTGATGCGCGCTCTCTTTTCACCTTCACTGCTACCACTATCTCCCACTGTCATGGCTGAACCAACTGACAGTTTCTTAAATTTTTTATCCTTCTTTCGCTCTACCTTAGTGCTGACCTGGCTCTCGTACAGGGAGTCCTTAAGTCGCATCTTGTCCAGCAGTGTACTATCTGAGTGCATGCGTCGAATGTTTTTGCCCTTATTAGCACGAGCCTTGCGTACAAATGTGTGGATAGTGTGAATGTCAGAGCTCCCATCTCCCCAAGTAGTACCCATGGAGCTGCTGCCTCCACCACCGTCTGCAGACAGCCCCGCACTGTGTGCAGAACTGGAAGATGTGGGGGACCATGAATTCTCCTAAACAAGAAAGAAAGAATGGTTACTGGTAGTTTCTCTCAGCTTGAGCACAGAAGAAAACTTGGTCTTTAAGTAACTGCTGATAAATATGGCACTTCATAGCAAGAACAAAAACCTTACCTCTTTTGGGCTGGGGATATAACCAGCATATGCCAGGACAAAGTTGCAGAACTTATTAAAATCCTCAACAGTCCTCTTCTTTCTCTCTGGAGGCTATAGGGTGAAAATGCCTTTGTATCAATGACAAGTCCACATACACCCACAAACACATCTCATCCAAACAAGCACAGTTCACCAATCTGGTGAGGAAGAGCTATTTACTTCAATTAATCATTGATGGGAGTCGAAACATACTTACCAAAGGCTCCGTTTTGCACGCCAATAATGAATCTGGTGGGAAGAGAAAACAAATAGCCGTGAGTCAGAAAAAAAACCTCGATGTTGGATTTGTGCACGACGGCAAGACGTTTACCACCACACAAGTATCCCCGATCAGTTAAACTTTATATAGCACAATTCGTATATTAAAACCCATTGTGTTTTACATGAGGTGAAAATGCACAGATGAAGAGGGGGGTAATGAGAATTCAAGAAAATAACCTCGTGCACGTTTGCTTTGCGGTATGCCTAGAAAGAAATGTAAACCCAAGCTAACGCAGCTTAGCTTGCTAGGAAATGTGGCTAAATAAGCAATGGGGGGGGGGGCTACGAGTGAAGTGCACGCCAACTTTGGCGGAATACTTCCAAAATCAGTTGGTTGAAGTACAGCTGCTTTTAAATCGTAACAAAAGGTAGTCGTATCGACTGCGTTAACTTAATGTGGCCAACACATCGCATCTGGCCCACTATTTAGCAAGCTAACGTGAACCCTACGGATGGCCCGATCCGTCCATCGCCTTCAACCAACAGCCAATTCACATCACACATTTACATTTCCAAGTTTACACTTCCGACGTATACAGTTGCGTTAGCAGGGGGAGGTTTCATTTTAGGGAAATTACTCGCAAACGGTAATGTATAGCGACTTAGCTTGCTAACGTTAGCCGTCCAACAGGCGAGACTGCCCCACTTCATCTAACATAACGAGCATGTTTATTTTACGAAAGGTGTTATCCAACTTAAGCGTAATTATGTTATAACGTGGATTAGTGAATTTAAGTTAATGGAGCCTTGAATGTTGATTTAGCGCGGTGCAAGACAGACGTTAGCCCAACTGCAGTCGACGCGCTTCATCTCCCAAGTAACGAGTAGCTAAACTTGGGAGTTGACATTGACGACTTTTGACATTAACGACTTTTAACAAAACGTGCGCCAACTGGAGTTAAGTCCAAATGTCTTCCGCTAATGTCAAAACTCTGACCACTAGTAGACTGCAAACGGCTAATGTGGGTTGCACGTTAACCAAGCCTTAACCGTTGATTCAGCGCTCTGTTGGGCGGATACATTAGCTTAGCCGCGGGCGGGTGAAGCGCTTCATCTGTCACAGTAACGAGTAACGAGAGTAAACTTGGGAGCGTTGGATAAACCGCTCATGTCACCACCGCCGCCTCTTAAATCTCGCTAAAAAAACGGTATAAACCACCGACTGGGGTTTGAACGACAACCAGCTGGCTTTGACTGTTTTACTTGGTCCGTGGCCAAATAATTCCCGTCACCTAGCGATAGCGAACGTTAGCCGGTCGGCGAGCCATTGTAAGTTAAATGCCATGGTGTGGCGCCTTGGCTAACAAGCTAATCTAACTAAGCTTTATTCCCTAACGTTCGCCGTGAGCATCAGTTCGCACGACTGATGATTCAAAATCGGATCCACCATGATGTGATTTGAACGCGGTTACATAAAACGGTGCAGCGCTGGGGCTCCCAGATCTGTTTAAACACAAGACAACGTTTTAAGTTACAACAACGCTAGCATACAGAGCCTTTCGCGGTGCACACAAAACACAAGGGGGAAGCCAGGTAAACCGTCAAACGACAACAACCAATGCTTCCCTTGACGCGAAGTGTAGCCTTGGGGCTTGTTGTTGAGACTCGGCGGGACATACCTTGGTGGTCGGACATTATTTCGAGCATTGTCGCCCGTCGACAGCGAGGCCTCGGTCCTAGCCGTCGGTGGCAGCGGGCGGGCTGGCCACAGAGGAGCGACCCTCCGCGCCGCGCTTCAATCCCGGCGTGGCTGTCCTGCAACCGTCCGGGGAACTTTGCCAAAGACGAAGGGGCGCGGAATCCACGAATCAACTCTCCTCAAAGCCCCTCCGAAACCACCTCAGGGCTCAAGTCGGAGTGTCCCCTTCGTCGTGGACCCGTAACGAATAGTCCGATGCGAGTATCTTCAGAAGAGACGCCACACTATCTGTCCAACTACGTCTGGTTAATTCGCTCGTCGGTGGTTGTACTTATCTCGCTTTTCTCCGTCACGGCTAACGTTATTTCACACATAATCCTCGTAAATTAAACCAGGAGCTCTGTGGAGTACGGGAAGCACGTCAGATTCGACGACAACTGCTGTAATAAGAGTACATACACGCAAAGTGCATCCTGATGAAGACAGTTTTTCACACAGATTCGCTGTCTCTTGAGTTTCACCGAAAATAATGATTCCGCGCACCTAAGGGCAGCAGCCTCTCGCCTTTCTGTCGTTGGCACCTCGGTGCATGATGGGTATCGTAGTTTACCATGCCGGCGTCGTTTAAGGTAACGCCAGCTAACGAGAAATACATTACACTACATTTCCCATATGTAATCCGGAATCGACCGATCTGTGGGATATGAAGTTCATACTCGAGAGCAGACATGTTGCCTACCTCGAGAGTTTGATCCGAAACAGAAGAGGAAACCGCCTTTGGAATTAAAAACTGCCCCCCCTAGATTTTCGTCGTCCCCACTTTAACAAGCCTTCGATATGAGTTAGAATCAAAATGCGGCGTTCATCGTAACGTTTACGGATGTTACCTAAGTGGTGACTATGGAGCGCGCGAGCTAATTCCAGTATTTCGGTCTTTTTGATTCATTCAGCTTCTGTGATGTTGTTAGAGCTAGTACAAGGAGCTGAGGCGGGGGGGTTTATTGTAATTCAAGGTATAATGCTGTTAATACCGTGTCGTATTACCTGGCCGCCGCATTCTTGCTAAAAGCACTAGGATCAAGCAAAGTGGTAGTTACGTATTTTATACTTGAATTCGCAGATTGCACAAGTTATTCTGGGCGACACCTCCTGAAGAGCTTTATCAGTGCTGCACTGAACAGGTTGGCAACAGTAATACTTTTGGGGTCCATTGTGTTTTGGTTGTATGACTCAATAACTTGAATTGCCGGATTTCAGTGACGAAAACTACCCTATACGTTGATTTGGTTGGTAAAACTGCTTTCTCCTTTTAATGCACCTTGGGCATGGAATGAGCTACAAACTAGCGTTACCTTAGAAGCGCTCCCATCTTTGGTTAATACTTTTAAAGGTCTTTTGCAAACTGCCCTGAAGGAAACACGTTGCTGTTTTACGTAATCCTTGACTTGAGGTGGACTCTGTGTTTTGGATATCGCTGATATGGCCTTTATGCCTCTCTTCTTTTACAGTTTCTCATGTGTGGTTTGTTTATTCATTTATTTTTAATGTATTGCATGTGTTCTATCTTGTGAAAAAAAATGTATGTATAACCGCTTGTGCTTTCACTCCCTGGAAGACAAGCTCTTGTAACTCAATGGGTCCTTCCTGGCAAAATAAAGGATAAATCAAATGAAAATAAAATAAATACATTTGTGTCTAGGGAAGAAGATGTCCATGTGCTGGGCTTTGAGGTTAGTGAAGAGGAGCTCAAGGATGGTCTGATTGGATCTTGCCTTCAAAGGTAAATAAGGTCACATGCTCTCTGGACTTGGGGAGACTTCATTTAACCCATAGCCAACCCCCCCTCCTCCCCTTATTTATTTACTTCTTCCGGTATGATTTTAGGCTACACTTTCATGATGCTTATGTTGACCCCCTTGGTTGGATGGGACACTCGCCTTTCACGGTTCACCAGTTCAATGCGGAGGAGCTCACCAATCTACTCAAGAAATTACCGCAACCCAAACCAGTGACTCTAGTGATTGACTCCCTCTCATGGATACTACGACATGTCAGTCCTCCTGCCGTCTGCAAGAGTCTGCAGCAGCTAAAAAAAGGTATGCTATTACTGTGTTAATGTAAGCATATCATTGTCATATTTACAACTAAATCATTGGTTGGTTTTTCATCTGTGTATTGCCTGTGCTATTTTCACAGTTTCACTGCATATTGGCAGTTGGGCTCTTTCCTTAATTAAGTGAAATTGCAGGATCAAACTATGCATTTCCCAATTTAGGATCTCTCCCCCCCCTCCCTGTTCTTATTAGGGGTAGCTGTGAGGACCATGATTGGTCTGCTGCACTCAGACTTGCATCAGCATGGCATAGTGGGAAGTATATGCCACTTAGCATCTTCAGTTATTACCTTGACACCAGGGGACCGCGGACTTGAAGCAGTGGCAAAGATGACAAGGCGCTCAAAATCAGGGAAGATTGTGCAAGATGTAAGAAGTTGTTCCTGTGGCATGACCATTTTCTGCTCCCGCATTGATATCATAGATGACTGAGAATAGTTATGTCTTTTTATGTCCATAGGAAGAGATTTTCAGTTTGAAAGAGGACCTGACAATCACAATACAGGGCAAGCCCAGTCATCCTAGAACCACACAGCCTGACCCTGATGAACTAGAGGTCTAGTAGCATACTTACTCATTTTCTATGCATCATAATTAGTCAATTAAACTATAAAATGGGAAGAGACACAGAAGGACTAACCAATTGTACACTGTCCTTTGTTGCTTTAGGTGGACCCAGCAGCCAACCTGACCTTCAACCTTCGTTTATCCAACACAGAGCGAGAAGCCAAGGAAAAACTGGCACTTCCCTTTGTTTTTAGTCAAGAAAAGTAAGTAACATTCTTACCATTGCTACAGGTCTTTTTGATCACAGATCATTGACCGTACATATATGTCTATGATTATTGTCACAAACTAACACCAGAAAGTTGAATCAGTTCATCTGGACATGACATTTATTAAAAGAAATGTTTCATCACTCATCCAAGTGACCTCTTCAGTCTCATATGTGATTGCAGATATCCCCACCTTTATAAACTGTACAGTTAGATAACGACCACAACCAACAATTGGTTTCATATACAAATTGCTGTGACCATTAAATAGCTCTAGTTAATTGGGGAGGAATGCTGGTTTGAATGGGGAGTCGAAGAGGCCATCTGTCAGTTGAGACTGAAGAGGTCACTTAGATGAGTGCTGAAATGTTTCTCTCAATGAATGTGTCCAGATGAACTGATTCAACTTTCTGTGATTTCCTTGGCTGGATTATTGAGCATGCGTAAAGAGACGTTCTGGTATTTCCTTACCTGGATTATTGAGCATGCATCAAGACATCACAAACTAACCAAAATAACTACCATCTTCACACTCTAACAGGAAATCAGCTCTCCTTCAATCAGGCCCAGGTTCAGGAAGGATTATGTATGAGCCTGATGCCAATGACGACTACGACCAAGAGGATCCAGATGATGATCTTGATGTCTAGGTTAAAGGGCATGAAAAGTCACTGTGGCCATAAAAAGTGTCCTACTCTCTGCGGTCCTTACCATTCCAAAATCTAATGAAAGTTTAAGAAGTGCAGAATCATCATTCAGATTACATCCTGACGAAGTTCTAAATCCTTAGCAAATGCTCTCATAATTCCTCTGGTAACTTTTGATTCTGTTAAAACATAAGTGCTTGAGTTTTGTGACCCATTTAGCATAGAAAATGTTTACTTTGTAGAAAATGAGTTGAAAAATGCCCAACTTGTCCAACACTCCAGTGGATAAATGTACAGTCGCTGTTGCTAACCACTGTGCTGAAATTGATCCTGTGTATTAAAATTCCTAATCTTAAAGTGAAGTGTGGTTCTCTTCGTTAAATCACAGTCAATCCACAACTGACTTAAGAAAGGGGACGTAAAGATGGTCATCTTTTCCCCTTCTTAGTGTATACAAATCTTGTAAATCAAATCTAACTCCGTCTGTAGGGTTAGTGGTTGTGTCCGGAAGGGTAAATACTGCCAAATCAGTATGCAGATTGACAAGACCATACCGGATCGGACGAGGCCCGCATTAACGACGGCCAGCATTGGTGCTGTGCCCTCACTGGGTCCTGATGGAAACTGTAAACTCTGCTGTGGCGACCCCTGAAAAATAGGGGGAAAGCTGAAAGTGTATTCAGATCTTTATTCACCACAACTGTGAGTATGTGGTCGTCGTTCATGAACTCACAACACTGATTATACATCACACTGGCATAAAATATGGGACATTTTTTGATACCACAAAGGAGCATATCGGGAACCTTCTTTTTAACGGCCCGTGTCAATTGTCTGTTTGTTCCACCGTTTGATAACCAGATCTCACCCAAAATCCAGCCTGTTATATACGAGAAATTATAGTTGAAAGTTTGAAGTGGAAGAATCTGCACAATAAGGGCCCGGCAACATTTCACCTGCGCGTCCACGTATGTTTATTTTCTTTCCACGTGGACGTGCTGCGCGCGACCACTCGGGTTCCTCGCGGAAGTGACGGCGAGGCGATGGCGGCTCGCAGTTTCATACCGGATTCGCAGTGAACTACAAAAATGATTTTATGCTGAGCGGTTCGGCTTGGAGGACTTTTCCGACGTTTCCCACTCGTTGAACGTCGCAGAGAGCAAAGACGCACTCGGCGGATACTTGACGACGAGCGGCGCTGGAGTTTTAGGTTATTTTCTTTCTCCGAGGTTCAAGGTGGTTACCCGAACGAGCTAGCGTTAGCTTGCTGGCTATCGGCTAACTGAACTAGCCTGTCAACGAGCTGCGTGGTAAGACGGCGGCAGCAGCAGCAGCCGTCGTGCGGCATACTTGTGACCACGTCTACGATTTTTTACAAAGTTTATTCCATCGCCGTTACAATGCAGCCGTATTCTATTCAATGAAAGTTGCACTGCAAGTGTGCAGAGCGAGATACTCACACGTTTGCTTGGCCTCTTGTTGAATTTTAACGCGCTAGATTGCTTGCAGCGGCTCAGGGGACTGAATTAAAATAGTTCATTGAAATCGCCGTGACAGCTTTGCACAACTGTAACGTCGACAACGCGCCTAGGTTTTTGTTCCTGTGGGGTCTTTGCGTGCCTATCAACATGCTGAAGACCCGACAATGTTTACTTGGCATCCGCACTTTTCTCGGTGTAACGTCCAGAATATGGGGCTTCATCTTGTATATTCTCAGGAAGCACCTACGAACGGTGAGCATGGCTTTAAGAACCTATCCAGTACGTCTTGTTGGTGTTACTATGAATAAAAGCAGTTCTATTGCCGCGGCTCATATGCATATAGATGCAACCCAGAACCGCCAACAGGTTTTCTGAATTTCCTTTTACATTGCTTGAGGGATTGTGTTCCTTAACGACTGAGGTTGGAGAAACAGAAAGAGAAATTGCTACGGTGGTTTGATGAGTTACATCATGATCTGCATTAGTATTAACAAGCTCTACTATCTTAAAATTAGTACACCTCCAATTCGAGTCATTAACTTTAATAGCCCCCTCGGCCACATAAACTTACTGTAAATGAAATGCCTATATTAAATCAAATATTTCGACAGCCTGTGCTGTAAAGAAGTGCAGCCGACTGAACCATCTTCACACTCAAAATCGACAACACAGGCTGCCCAAATATTGGATTTAAAAATTTGTTCCATCCCAGCTAAACCTTTTACCTCACCAGTGAGGCTGCGGTGATGTTGGGGATCATGATTATGCCTTCAAAGATGCTATAGCTGATTGAAAACAGGTAAACAAAAATTGCCTTTGGTTTAATAGCTATGGTAAGTTAAGTTTATGTGACGAAATCTTAGAGTAATGGAAGGTTACAAAGACTTTAAGTCACATATGGGGCTATAACTTTTTAAGTGATTTGAGGGGGTTATTGAATGGCTCAAGCAGCTACAGTGCAGAATAAACTTCCTTTAACTTTCATCTTGACGGATGAAATGGCTGGACCGAACATGACTGCAGTCACTCAAGCGTCTATAATATACGTGGCATTTAAGGTGACAGAGGCCCTCTGTGTTTAACCGAGCTATACATACACACAGGCATTAAAGTTGTTATAGATACGCATATGTGTTGTATATGAGTGGACTTCGACTGTAACTTTGTATCAAGGCAACAGAGTTGGGAGTGCCCTGTATGTTGGTCTGCAGTTTGTTGTGCTGGCTTACACTCACGTGCTGTCAACAGGCCCTGAGAATGAACAGTTCAGTCTAGGTTATGGGTAAAGCAAGAGGGATTATATTAGCACAGAGACCGTACTGTTCTCTGCCTGGCTCTCTCTCTCTCTCTCTCTCTCTCTCTCTCTCTCTCTCTCTCTCTCTCTCTCTCTCTCTCTCTCTCTCTCTCTCTCTCTCTATCTGTCTCACTGACTTATTCTCTCTCACACACATACTAGTTTAACTCCATTGTTTTCAATGTGTGATACACTGGAGTGCTTATACAGTGAGGTATATCCTGTCATTCATTCTAATACAGTCTAGCCAATAAGTCTTTATGCTATATGCATAATCCCTCTTTTTTCAGATTTTTGGAATAGCCTAGACTGTCAGTACTGTCAAACTGTTAACCAAAGTCATGTTTCTAAGCTTATTCTCGATGTAAGCGAGTGCCTCGCCATAAACCTTCTCCAATTCTTCTCTGACAATGCAAGAGATTGAATGAGATTATCCTGTGTTTGATTTTTGTTGGCGTTTTTTAAGGAGAAATCAAATGCAATTAAATTATGATGGCCTTCAACAACTGCTTAAAAAAATTAAATAAAATTGGAACAAGCAGTTGGAAAACCTTAGGGCAAACCACACATTTCAGAGTAGACTGACTTCCACAAAATGTATTATCAAGAGCTCAGTTTTATTCTGAATAACAGGGTCACATGCTGACAATTTACGATCCTTTGCTTGCAGTCGAATGGAAACATAAGCTTTTTATTGATCTTCTATACTACAATGCCACATCATGCATGTAATCGCCAACATGATATATAATGGGCACCTCCAGAGTGTAACTCAGTCTTCAGGAAGAAGGCCATGTCTAGGTTTGCAGGGCTGGGGGCCAGATGGACACTCTTAGAGCTGAAGAGGGCTAGGTCCCCCCATGGTGCCCAGCAGCTGCTGCCACCACCAATAGGCTTCCCCAGAGCTCTGCCAGGACTAGGCAGTAGTGGGAGGGGGGCCTGGAGGGAGGCCCTCTCCAGGGTTTTGGTACCAAGCAGCCCAGGCTCAGTCAAAGTCACCCTGCAAGTCTCGCTCTCCGCCTGTGTCCCCTGCTCCACTGACACCCATGGACAGCTGGAGGGGATAAAAATAGTCCTCACAGAGAAAAGTGCAGAGCCCCGGTGGTTGGCACGACTCTGGAGTAGATTCTCACTGTAGTCCTCCACGAGTGGAGAGTTGGCGAGAAGGAGCCATGGGGAGGACACAACTGAGTGCATGCCAGTACCTCAATATGTCATCTTTTTGTTCTTTTAATGGGTTGTGTTAACGAAAAGAACAGAGTATGCCTATATTGTCAAAAAGGTGCCAATGCATTAGAAATTTAGCCAAGCCTAAGCTTCAGTCAAGATAATGTCTTAGGATATTGCTATCGCATTCAGTGTGCACCACACAGCATCGCTCAGCCCTTGGGTCAAGTGAATTTCAATTTCAACCATGGTCGTTTAATTTTTCACATAGATTAAGAGTTTAAGGGATTTAGCTATTGAAAGAGAGCCACTTTGGAAAATATCCCCAGGATTTCTCCAACAGTAATCTAAATCTGTCTAAATCTATTAGGAAATGTCAGGATTTGGGGCTTCATTGCATTCTGGATCAGCACTGTAGGTTAATTCAGTATCCATAAAATGTGTGGGGTTTCAGAATATATTGTCTACCTCTTGTTGGTCTGTGTTGTCACTCACTTTGCTTTATCCAGAAAATACATTTTTGTTAAGAAAAATGTTAGTAATATGACCTTGTCATCTGAACGTTAATACTTTAAATAACTGTTTCTTCAACCTGATTTATTTGCAGATAATCCAGTACCAGACAGTGCGGTATGACACTTTGTCTCTGTCACATATCTCCAGAAACAGACTAAGTGAGTATACCTTACCCTTTTTGTACAGTGTTTTTACAGTATGTGCTTTATGTTCAGTCAGGGTTTGTACACTGGTCTGGAAACCTGACAGTGGGTGGAACATGCATTTGATAATTTCCATGTTATTAAGGTTTAATGTACAGAAAGTAATGCATATAAATACACATTTATGTATTCATCATTGACTTATATATTCGGTATTTCTTATTGTGATGTGAGGGGCTGCACCGAAAGACTATTCCGATCAGTTATTTCAATTATTTCTTCAATTGATATAATTGAAATTTTTTTTAAAAATGCAATGCCATTTTGAGTTTTGAATAATTGTTTTGTTGTTAAAATGCATATTGCTCAGCCTGTACAATGCGCTTTCTGACAACTTGAAAGATCGTACAGTCAATATGTGTACAAACTAGAATCTAAAAATATTTTGCCTCAAATAGAAATATTTCCAATCAGCACTCATAGAGGCTCCCCTGAAAAACTGTTGTGTTGATACAAAAGGTGGCTCGGTATCAAGGAGCCGAGAGGGAGAGGAAAGAGTCGGTGAGAGTCGCCGGCCGACAGTCGGAGCTGCTGGCCTTTCCCTCCCCTTCTCTCCGTGTATGTGTGCCGGCCCATTATCACTGTACGATGAGTATTAAGTGTCAAAAAACAACTTTTTATAGCTTGTTCATTTAATCCCTAGTTTTGACTGAATAATTTGTGTTTTGTACGGTAGCTGAAAAATAGCTTATTTTTGGAAGTGTAAGAAATAAAGCTTATTACTACGACTTCTAAATCAACAACAAACCTCTATGTACACACCCAATTTGTATGTAAACATTCCTCTGTCACCAAAACTACATGCCACTGTTGGGTAAAGGTGCAAGGGGGATTCCTGTTGAAGCTTTTGTTGGGCTCCTGCATGCATCCTAGACACATTTCAAACACTTCAGAGTGCTTGTTCGTGATGTGACTTATATTCGGATGCATCGGCACCTTTTGCTGAAGCATATGTGGGTATTACAAGTTCAGAGCACAGCAGATCAGGTTCACTGGCAAGCAAGGTGACATGTATGCTGCAGAGATGCTAAAATACTAAGACAGTAACGACAGCGTGATGAAAATAAAGTTTCAGTATTCAAACTTAAGTCAGAATACTAGGGTGTCTGGGTAGCGTGGCGGTCTATTCCGTTGCCTACCAACACGGGGATCGCCGGTTACCTCCGGCTTGGTCGGCGTCCCTACAGACACAATTGGCAGTGTCTGCGGGTTGGAAGCCAGATGTGGGTATGTGTCCTGGTGTTCTGGTCGCTGCATTAGCGCCTCCTGTGGTCGGTCGGGGCACCTGTTCGGAACTGGGGGGGAATAGCGTGATCGTCCCACACGCTACGTCCCCCTGGCGAGACTCCTCATTTTCAGGTGAAAAGAAGCGGCTGGCGACTCCACGTGTATCGGAGGAGGCATGTGGTAGTCTACAGCCCTCCCCGGATCAGCAGAGGAGGTGGAGCAGTGACCGGGACGGCTGGGAAGAGTGGGGTAATCGACTCTGTGCATAACTGTGATCCACTAACTTTGGGTTTCAACTGCAGTGGTCATGCCAGTTTCCCGTTTGTTGGCATGCGCTATCGACAATGGCATATTTTTCGTGATGTCTGCAAGATTTACCACGGATAAATGTCAACGACATGCACGGAATTGTCGACAGATTTTCACCTGCACCTACCAGCAAACGGGTGAAAAGTTTCAAGTTGTACATATCAAGTTACGTCCACAAGTCCGTCCGTCCGCTCACCCTCATAATTGTGGACGTAAGTATGTACAACTTGAAACTTCTCACCCGTTTGCTGGTAGGTGCAGGTGAAAGTTTGTCGACAATTCTGTGCATGTCGTTGACATTTATCCATGGTAAATCTTGCAGGCATCACGAAAAATATGCCATTGTCAATAGCACACGCCAACAAACAGGAAACGGGTACGACCACTGCAGTAGAAACCTGAAGTCAGTGGATCACAGTTATGCACAGATCCGATTGGCCGGATGAAATGGGGGAGAAAAAGGGGCACAAAAAAAAAACTAAACTAAAAAAATACTACACCACCCACCCACCATCTGCTCTTAATGCCAGAAAGTGTAGACTATAGACTGGGAAATTAAAGTTATGTTTATTTAAACACATGTCGATATTTAAACAAGCATTCTTCAGGGGAGCTGTTTTACTTTACAATTCATATTTTGGCAAGTAGACTACAGAGGGTGCCCAAAAACATATCTAAGCCCATCTGCCCCCGTTAGCAGGAGACAAAAATTTTTTCCTGTCTTGCTGTAAAATGTGGGCAAAACTCTTGTCTGTGGTCTAGAAGTGAGGGGGGAAAAAACATGCATCTACTCGAGATGAGCTGGCCTCTGGTCAGTGTCGCGCCAATTCACAACCATGCTCTTGAATCAGATAAAGGATTGTATTTCCACCAATGGAGGGACTGTAATAGATCTCCTTGGCGCATTTCCACTCACCCTTCCAAATTCACTCACCACATCAGAGCACAGACCCCCGTCAGCAAGCTAGGCTCGCTATATAATCAGGATTAGTCTTACCAGTAGCAGTGAAGTTACACACCGTTTTTACTACACAATTTGAGCTCTGTCCCGGCCTCAAGCCCGAGACTGATGTGCTTGTTAGTGTGATGGGCTGCAGTGTCATCAGTGGAAACGGATCCTAAAGCACAGCATTGTAAATCAGATGAATAAGTACAGGGTTTTTGTTTTCCTTTCAGAAGCAGTTTTTTTTTCTCCAGGTTTTGAAAAGTTATGGGAGTAGTCTGGATTTTTTTAATTTGGGTCCAGTTTAACCATTTCCTATACGCATGTTCTCTGTAAAAATGTCAGTTAAAGCTACCGCGCCAAAACCAGCTTTTCTCACAAAATATATTCCAGCTGCTGTGAAGACGAGCTCAGATTTTAAGATTCCCTGCCCAGAGACAATGTCTGTTTACCGATTGTTTATTGTTGACAGGGTTGAATAGTGAGTCACGTGTCTCAAAGTGACAAAAATGAATGCTGAATGTGGACAATGTGGTATTAAAGTTGTTTTCTTGCAAAGGCTAGAAAGGAAGGACTGGTCCCATTTTTTTATTTTATCTCGGTAACCTAATCCGTTTCTGTTCTTCATAGACACATTTTAAACATACTAGGCTACAAGTGGCCTCGTGATGAATAGTATTGACAGTCGTCCAAAGTTTAGTACTTATTTGTGCAGTCGATTATGTAGTTTGGTCTTGAGGAAGATTGTGTAAATTTTTGTAAGGCCTCGTGCAAAGGTCAAGGAAAGAAAGTAGGAACCATGAGAATAATAAGATCCCCTAAATGTTTTATTTTGTCCTCTCAGTTCCGTTTTTATAAGACAACAGCGGGTAGGGCTGGGCGATATATTGATATTATATCAATATTGTGATATGAAACTGGATATAATTTGGGATGGGATGGGCTCCAGCGTCCCCGCGACCCTGAGAGCAGGATAAGCGGTTCGGGTAATGGATGGATATCATAATACTGTGATGTGGCATAAGTATTGTCCGTTCCTGGTTTTAAAGGTTGGATTACAGTAAAGTGATGTGCTTTTCTGAACTTACGAGACTGTTCTAGCTGTTGTGTTATTTGCCTTACCCACGTAGTTAGTATATAGGCATTACAGATGGTTATTTATCACAAATCTGATTGATTAAATTGTTTTATGAAAGCATTCCTACAATATTGTCACAATATCGATATGGAGGTATTTGGTCCAAAAATGTCGTGATATTTGATTTTGTCCATATCACCCAGCCGTAGCGGCAGGGTGGCTAGTTGGTTTAAGAGAGCAGCCTCCTACTGGGTGAGGAAGATAGTAAATCACTAACAGCTTCAAGGGTGCTATTCTGTAGCCTAGCAGGTTTGGGGTATCTGTATCATATCGCTATGCTAGATTGGCACCCAACCGTGATGTGTTGTTCCAACTGTGTGTGTGTGTGTGTGTGTGTGTGTGTGTGTGTGTCTGTGTGTGTGTGTGTGTGTGTGTGTGTGTGTGTGTGTGTGTGTGTGTGTGTGTGTGTGCGCGCGCACAGATGCAGTGAAGAGGAAGATTCTGGTTCTGGACCTGGATGAGACTCTCATCCATTCTCACCATGATGGGGTCCTCAGACCCACAGTCAGACCCGGCACGCCACCAGACTTCATCTTAAAGGTTTATTTGTGCACTGCGCCGCATATGCGCGTATACACAAGCCCTCTTAGCTGACTACATAAAATCAATTGGTCCCTCTTTCTGTTCCAATGCAGGTCGTCATTGATAAGCACCCAGTCAGATTTTTCGTACACAAAAGGCCACATGTGGACTTCTTTTTAGAAGTGGTGAGTCGGTTTCTACATTTCCCTATGATCAAGCTGGCTTTCTCCATGTGCTTTCTGTTATCCTAGCTCGATCGCACTCAGCAATATGCACCTGAAACGTAATCAGCTTGGTCTTGCTTTTGGCTTTTCATTGTGTTCCTCACCCTCTCGTCCTTTTAACTCTGCACTGTTCTGCGTTTTCTCAGTGTCAGATGACACAGAAATTACATTGAAAATGTGTTTATGTTTACAGCTCAGAAACATAAGCTAATGCTAATATGTGTGTATATGTTTGTGACTGTATGTTCACAGGTGAGCCAGTGGTATGAGCTGGTAGTGTTTACAGCCAGTATGGAGATCTATGGCTCGGCAGTGGCAGACAAGTTGGACAACAACAGGAACATCTTGAAACGTAGATACTACAGACAGGTACTACTCATAACTGCTGCACAACCTACCGATTGGTGTATACAATTGTTGACCTCATAGTCATTCAGCAGTTGTGCTGCTGTGATGGGGAGTAACTGCTATTGATTTAACTCTTTGTTCCTATAGCGTATCTAAAGTTTGTTGCCTTATTTTGGTGCCTTTTATAATTGTTGTTATTGTTTGGAAACTTTTCCATGTGCAAAGCCCTTTGTGACACCATCAACGCTCTTGTGTGTTTTGTCTTTTGGCAGCATTGTACATTGGATTTAGGAAGTTATATTAAAGACCTTTCCGTAGTACATGATGACCTGTCCAGTATTGTTATCCTGGACAATTCGCCTGGTGCTTATCGCAGCCATCCAGGTAAGGCTTCCGTTGTGCGTGTGTGTACACAGACACGCACACGCACGCACGCACGCTCACACAAACCACTTAAAAGGAAGGGCAGCGTTGGTATAAAATCACTCATACGTTTACGTTGACTCACTGTTTCACTATCCACTGTCTGATGCTTTGTCATGATCAAGGATATAGCAGTTAGGTGTTTTTACTTCTCACCATAGAACTATGGTATTTAATGGTATATCGTATGATGTAAATCCCGGTCAATTTCTCATTTATATCTTGAATTAAGGATGATGATGTGCACTTCATCATGGTTAAATATCTTAGACCTTTATTGAAATCTAATTTTGTTGAGGTCTGTCTCCACCTGATCCTTTCTCTGCTTTACTCTTGCGCTCCCCCACTGTTTGCCCGGTGTTTGTTTCTCTCTCACGCTTTCTCTCTCACTCGCTCTCTCTCTGGCTCTCTCTCTCTCTCATTCACAGACTCACCCCATAACCCAATACTTACACAGTTATGGTTGTGTTTGAGCTGTTTGATGCCTTTATACTGTGATTTCTCTTTTCCTACCCTCCTGGATGAGCTCACACAGTTGTTAATGATGTTTTACAGCAAACGGTTACAAAGCATCATCCCAACACTGACTTTCACAGTTCAGATAATGTGTCCCACCGTTACATATGGCGACTCCTACAGGTGATGGGGTGCCTGTACAGCTCCAGGGGGGATCTGGAGGAAATGGCATGAGCCTCCACTAGAGTTACATTCCCCTGGAGAAATCTACTGGCAGGTGAAAAGAAATGGTCAGCCACCTGTGTATCGGAGGATGCACATGGTAGTCTGCACCCTCCCCGCCCGCTGTAGGGGGTCATAAAAAGGTGGGACCTTTGCAGAACAGGGGTTTGGACATGGCAAATCGTGAGGAAAAAAACGTTTTAAGGCCAAGTCACTCTCATCTACTTTAATTGGTTGGATTCGGGTGTCAATTCCCACGTCTGCATCTAGCTTGATACCAACACAGTGAAATCAGGCTGTGGTCTTTCAGGCAGCATGATTGGCCTTGCGATAGGCCAGTAGTAGGGCAAACAACCAAGCTGCTTCTTCAAAATACAAGACACATATTGTATTTGTTGTAGCAGCACATTATATCTATGACCCTCTTCACACTCGGTGTCTTTAATGAACACTAAATGCAAATTATCACATCCATGTCCCTCTCTCTCTCTATGTGCTTTTGCCTTCCAGACAATGCAATACCCATCAAGTCTTGGTTCAGTGATCCTAGTGACACAGCACTTCTTAACCTGCTGCCTATGCTGGATGCACTAAGGTAAAAAGCATGCGGGGCGTCCGGGTAGCGTAGCAGTCTATTCCGTTGCCTACCAACACGAGGCTCACCAGTTCGAATCCCCGTGTTACCTTCGGCTTGGTCAGGCGTCCCTACAGACACAATTGGCCGTGTCTGCGGGTGGGAAGCTGGATGTCGGTATGTGTCCTGGTCGCTGCACTAGCACCTCCTCTGGTCAGTCGGGGCGCCTTTTCGGGAAGGGGGGGAATAGCGTGATCCTCCCAAACGCTACGTCCCCCTGGCGAAACTCCTCACTGTCAGGTGAAAAGAAGCGGCTGGCGACTCCACATGTATCGGAGGAGGCATGTGGTAGACTGCAGCCCTCCCCAGATCGGCAGAGGGGGTGGCGCAGCGACAGGGACGGCTCGGAAGAGTGGGGTAATTGGACAGGTACAACTGGGGAGAAAAAGGGGGGAAAGCCAAAAAACAAAAACCCAAACATGATGACCGCGGCATTAAAATTAGACAGCAGGGGCACCAACATCTACCATGGTTTATACTGTCCATGCGCTTCTCTAACTATTACAGTATGTGCTGCATTTCATGATTTTGATAATTGGTTAATTATTGCTTAATTGGGTTTAAAATAGGGAACTACTTTTAGCATTAAATCCATATTTTCTAACAATAAAATTGATTTTAGGGAAAAAAAGCACACATTCATGAATTAATTACTTAATTGGCTTTAATAATCATTGCAATAGAATTCAATCAAATGATGCAATCAGTGATGCACTTAAAATAAAAGGGAAAAGTATTTCTTACAAAATTGTAGCATATGTGTTTATCAAATGTTCCATTGCAGAGAAAAAGGATTTCATAACTTTGTCTGTAAAGATGTGATATGTTAGCAGACAGGGTCCAAAATTAACTTTATGGCTTACCTGCCATTGTGGCTGGTAGAGGAAAAAAATTTACTAGCCAAATAGATTTTTTTTTTACCAGCCAAAAAAATAAATTGCCTTATGCTATTATTACTATTTACTGTGTCATCTTGGTCTCAAATGTGATTCTCAATCAATATTGTAGTAGTGTGTAGTAGTAATGGTAACACTAACTGGTATGCAGAAATATTCAACTGTTTCAACACTGAAGTGTAACACATTTTAATTAATACAGCAGTATTTGTCTTTAAGTGCAAAAATTATCATTTATTAAGAAGTTTGAGAATATAACAATTATAGAGGAATTAACAATAACAAGTAAAAAAGTGACAGTAATAATTTCAGTCATAGTTCGTATTAATGTTTTTTATTCTGTAGTAGCATGTTCAGTCTTCTTCAGACAGTTCGCTCTCAAAGCGATTTTTCCTTCTTGTCTCCTGCTAATCTCCACATAGCTGGGTTTGTTTCAACTGCCCGTATGACAACAAATACCTCAAATACTATAACAAGAAATCATGCAGTTTGATGACTGATGCAATTACGTACTTCGCTCAACACGCGTAGCACCGCAGATCTAGCAAATTGAAGTGACAGCAAACCAGCAGCTTTCTCCAGCGCATGTAAGAAATTCATTTTTTTCCTACCAGCCGGAGTGGCGGGTGGTCTCCATAATTTACTAGCCAAAGACTAAATTTACCTGTATTTGGTGACTTGGCAAGTGTTAATTTTGGACCCTGTTAGTAGGGTTTGCATAATTTGCGCCAAATGTCTTTCCCGCTGTCTTTTCCAGTAGATGCTTTCCAAGCTGATTTGTTGAAAATGGAACAACAGCCAATAATTGTTTATGCAAAATGATGCTTTTAGTGGGCGTGTTCCAGGCCATTGTTGCAAGCACCTCAATATCCTAACGTACAAGCTGATGCTACAGTTTCATGTAACAAATTGATAATAAAATGTTATCAGTTTTTTGGGAGCCATTTTTAGTTTTAATAACAGTTAGTTGTAGCAGGCCTCATTGAATTCCAGCTGGCATTCATGGTTCAAACTGCTGCAGCTGTCTTCACACCGATCACTTCTTGTCAACATAGCAGATGAGTGGTCGTGGATTAAGTTTCCTCTGTTTCAATCCTAGGTTTACTGCTGACGTGCGCTCCGTCCTTAGTCGAAACCTCCACCAGCATCGGCTCTGGTGATTGGCTGAATCGAGAGGGGTGGAGCTTGTCAAACCAGCTGCTTCCTCTCTGTCGGCTTCCGTCCTGCCCTCTATTCCCACACAGCTGATCCACCCACCCTCGAAGAGCCTCACTCTTGAAGAGTCCTGAGGAGCAGAGGGTTAGGGTGACCGCCTAGCATGGGATGAACAGTATGGGATCACGAGAGCCCGGAAACCACAAGGGAGGGGGGGCAGCTATTTGTTTTTCTTCTTGAGTTTTAATTTGTACTTTTTTTTTTGTTTTGTTTTTTCAAAACAAAATGGAGCCTCTCTGCCTTACAGCTCCAGATACTGACTGTGTGCGTATGGAGGTATGTTTGTGTGTACATGAGTCAAAGTATGCTTGCTGCGTCCATTAGTCTTTTTAAACATTTTTGATGATTGGGGGGGGAGGATCAGCAAGGCAACAAAGACAATTCTCATTATTTTCTTCCTCATCTTCACCTCCGACTTTGCACTTCATTAGATGATAGCCCATCGTTTTACTCTCTTTGACATCCCAAGGCAACTGGAAAGTGGAAAATAGGAAAACTTCACCTTTTAGATGCCCCAAAAGTGATCGCTGGGTCTGAATGAATACTTGAGGCTTTTTTTTTTCTCACAGGAACAGGTAAATGTATGCAATGATGTTATACTTCACCATCCACAGAATTCTTTCTGGATAAATATTGGAGCAACCTGATTTCTTTTCTTCTTTTTTTTTCTTCTTTTTGCCACGATCGTCTCTTTCCCCCAAGCTCTTTATGGGACTTGATGACAAAGAATGGACTGTAAAGAAGTGAGGACAAAAAAAAAAAAAGAATGACTCGTAAAGATATGGACTTCTTTGCTTGCATTTAATATCTGGTGGTCTAATACCATAATGTAAAATACTTCTGGATCCCATGACATTTCACTCCCCCCCAATTCCATTTGATGCCATCCTAATATCAAACGATAGGACTTGCACTTAATTTGTCTCCCCTCTGTTTCTGTTGCAGTTCGTTTTGTATTTAATTCAGAAGTTGCAACCTGCCCTTTTCTTACCTGCTCCCTTTACAGTATGGGTTAAATTGTCTGACCCTCCGTCTTGAAATGCCTTCTGAACAACGTCAGTCTCGTCAAGGCTCACAACAGCTACATATTGGCTCTGTCTCCAGATCTGTGTTATTAATAAAACACTTGTCAGTATCAACCAATTTCTATCATGTTATTTAATGCATTTAATACTACCTCAGTTTGTTGTCATGGTTTGTGGTGTATACTTTACGCAGCTGCAAAAAAAAATTTTTTTAATCTGGAAATTGTGCAAGATGAACCGGCATGGCGGCACAGTGGTTAGTGCGGTCGCCTCACAGCAAGAAGGTCCTGGGTTCGAGCCCTGGGGTAGTCCAGCCTTGTGGGTCGTCCTCTGTGTGTGGAGTTTGCGTGTTCTCCCCGTGTCTGCGTGGGTTTCCTCCAGGTGCTCCGGTTTCCTCCCACAGTCCAAAGACATGTAGGTCAGGTGAATCGGCCGTACTAAATTGTCCCTAGGTGTGAATATGTGTGTGTCGGCCCTGTGATGGCCTGGCGGCCTGTCCAGGGTGTCTCCTCACCTGCCACCTAATGACTGCTGGGATAGGCTCCAGCATCCCCGCGACCCTGAGAGCAGGATAAGCGGTTCGAATAGTGGATGGATGTGCAAGATGGAATGATGCTTTCCAGTGTCAGGTTAATATGTCTCCTCCCTTATCTGCTGCCATCAAGTGGTAGAACACAACATCTCACTCCCATTTGGTACTTGCCAGATTTAAGAGATGAGATAGCGGCTTGAACTTCTGACCAGATCAATCTCAAAGTCCACTTCAACAAACAAGACCAGGGATGACGTAAGACTAAGGATGATGTATATCACCCTATCTCGTCACCCCATGCTTTCAACATTGTATGCAGCATTCTGTTGAAAAAGTCAATATCAGGTGTACAAACGGTTGCACAAGATTCCTCTTGCAGCAAATAAGTGTAGTGAGAACCATGCAAACCATGTGTCACATATACTCATGTGCTACCATCGGGGGGGCTTTTGGGTGCATCCCACTACATATTCAGGAGTTTCTGAACTTTGGTTTTGACTTCACTTGGTCGACTTCTGTATAGTTTTTGCTATTTACTTCCCAGTAGTGCAAATTTGTACGCTGCTGGATGCTGTGCAACGCTTAAGGTAACTGGACATGTAACTGAGGTACGCAAATGACATAAGTGCACCTTTTTAATGATTCGTCATCACGGGTTTTTATGAGGGGTGTAGTGATCATTGCCCAGAGATGCGGTGCTGAAGCGAGAAAAAAATTTGGACTGTCCAGTTCATCCCTCTTTGCAGTGGCTCTTACGTACTCATGTCTCCTGGTCCTGGAGGCTTCCACCCATCCAGGTGCTTGTACTTTGCATTGCTTGTGTAACGATGCACCTTATTTAGACATACAGTATTTTCCCTCCTCATTGGTTTTTAAGAATCCTCGTGAGTTATAGGTCGTTATGTAACAGCTCCTATATATAGAGTTATATAGGAGTCGTTACATAACAACCATCAATAATTCTGACTGCTGCAAATCATATTTTAATCCAAGTGCAACTTTTTTGATTAAATTATTGGAAAGAGCAAGACTGATATATTTTAACAAATAATTCAATACACTAGAACTTAGCTCCAGTAACAGTGAATATTCCCAAATTACGGGTTTCATTCTCACAAATCTCATCTATCTACGCATGTAGGAAAGCTGGACATACATGTCAACACCAAATCAACAACAAATCTTCCGTTTGGGGTCCTTGGGACAAGGATCCTCTCATATAACGGTCCATGGTATAATGGACATTACTCTTCAACTCCCGGGTCTGTATTTGGGGTGTCTGGGGTTTTTGCTACATGTGGAAAGGGGATTTTCTCACCTCTAGGGAAGTGAAACTGGGTATTGTGTCCTCCGTACATCTAGGGTTGGACAGGCGAAAGCACCCTGTGGAGAAAGTGAAACTCCCATTATATAAAGACATAATGGGTGTTATAAGAACTTTAGCTTACTTTTTTGTGGATCCCCCCCCCCCAATTGTATCCGGCCAATTACCCCACTCTTCGAGCCGTCCCGGGCACTGCTCCACCCCCCCTCTGCCGATCCAGGGAGGGCTGCAGACTACCACATGTCTCCTCTGATACATGTGGAGTCGCCAGCCGCTTCTTTTCACCTGACAGTGAGGAGTTTCACCAGGGGGACGTAGCGCGTGGACGTCACACTATTTCCCCCAGCCCCCCCGAGCAGTCGCCCTGACCGACCAGAGGAGGCGCTAACGCAGCGACCGGGACACACCACAACCGGCTTCACACCCGCAGACATGGCCAGTTGTGTCTGTAGGGACGCCTGACCAAGCCATAACACGGGGATTCGAACCGGTGATCCCCGTGTTGGTAGGCAACGGAATAGACCGCAACACTACCCGGACTCCCAATATTACTTATACAATAGTGTGTACGCTCACTGTAAAGCATCTTTACTAATATCAAGAGGGGACTCTCAGGTTTCATCCCTGTGGTCTGGCTGCCTGAAATGAAACTAAACACTAAGTCCCTACCGAAAGGAAAAATAAGCACCCGGTGTGTGCAAGTCTGTTAGACAGAGACACCAAATGAATACAGTTTATATTGGGGCGGGGGGGGGGGTACTTCGTATTTATCACTATCCAAAATCAATACGTGACACCCTATCTGCAGCATATGTACTGAGGCGCACCTATTAAACCCAGGACCGTCTGGCCGCCTGACTGCCTTGGGTTAAAGGCAGAACAGACGTCATGAGGGTGTGGTGAGGTAGAGGTCACAGCTACACGGTGTGGGAGTCGTGCTGCTATGAGCCCTCGTGTAAACTTGTGTAAGAGGCAAATGGAAAATCAGAAGAAGAAGAAAAAAAAATGCAAATGGATCCGTCACATGCACAAATCCAATCACCGACATTTTCCCATGTATCCGATCCCATCTGCAGAATCTCTGCCAGCAGGCGGTGAATAACACACACACATATGTTTTTTTTTCGTAGGATGTCTTGGAAAAACTGTTTCAACGTTGATTCACAAATTAGATAAAAATCCATAGAAGAATTTATGCAATTCTTGTGGGCGTCCAGGTAGCGTGGAGGTCTATTCCGTTGCCTACCAACACGGGGATCGCTTGTTCGAATCCCCGTGTTACCTCCGGCTTAGTCGGGCGTCCCTACTGACACAATTGGCCCTGTCTGCGGGTGGGAAGCCGGATGTGGGTATGTGTCCTGGTCGCTGCACTAGCGCCGCCTCTGGTCGGTCGAGGCGCTTGTTCGGGGGGGGAGGGGGAATAGCGTGATCCTCCCACGCGCTACGTCCCCCTGGTGGAACTCCTCACTGTCAGGTAAAAAGAAGCGGCTGGCGACTCCGCATGTATCGGAGGAGGCGTGTCACGTGGTAGTCTGCAGCCCTCCCCGGATCGGCAGAGGGGGTGGAGCAGCGACCGGGACGGCTTGGAAGAGCGGGGTGACTGACCAAGTACAGTTGGGCAAAAAAAAAAAGGGGGGGGGGATCCAAAAAAAAGAAAAGAAAAAAATTTATGCAATTCTTGATATCCACTAGGGGATGTTGTAAGTGCTTATTTTAGAGTAGATTCTTTTTGTTTTTCTGTTTGAATTACTACATAATAAATCCTAGAACATAACAAAACAAATTGGTTACACTTTATTTGAGGGGGTCGGAAATTACCTATTAATTTCCTAGTATTAAGGTGGTATTTATCATGTAATTTCTTAGAAATAAGGTTGAAATTACCTTGTAATTTAGGTTAGGGTTAGCTGTAAAATTACATGTAAAAGTTACCGCCTTATTACTGGGAAATTATTAGGTAATTTCCGACCCCCTAAAATAAAGTGTTACCAACAAATCAGCCTTCTAGTAAATGGTTACACACATGTCTTTGAAAGACTACAACCATAGTCATTTCTAATAGTGGCTAATAATAATTCATTAACAAATCCAGCTCTCATTAGTTCTAACCAACAACAACAACAACAAAAAAAAGGAAATGTTTGTTTTGATTTTTAACAGGCCAGTGTTTCATGTCTAGACCTGTCACTTATCATAAAACTGCCCTGGTCTACTGTTTTTCTAATGTGGCTGGAACTTCATTATAGTATATGAGACATTTGGGCCTACAGATGTGGATAAGGTGTATTTATGGAAGTGGTGCCAGTAGAGGATTTTAGATGTGATAGCAAGAGAATTTTGGGGGGGTGACCATCTTTATTTTTTATTTTTATTTTTTTTAATTTGAAGTATATTCTTTACAATCACATCTTACATGGTTGTGCAATCAGAATCAGAATCAACTTTATTGGTCAAATGTGCTTCTGCATACAAGGAATTTGATTCCGGTATACAGCAGCTTCTAGTACTTAAATATACCACTCACAAAACAAAAAAGAAATAGAATGATAAATAGAATATTGGAGGTAAGTATGTATGTATAGAGTTTTGTTATGACTGAATAATTCATAACTTGTTGTGCTTATATACTATTATGTTATCTACTAAAAATATATACTGTATATTACATAATTATATACTCTATTATATACTTATGGCAGGTGGCACAGTGGCGCAGTGGTTAGCGCGGTCGCCTCACAGCAAGAAGGTCCTGGGTTCAAACGGATTGTCCAACCATGGGGGTCATCCCAGGTTGTCCTCTGTGTTGAGTCCCCGTGTCTGCGTGGGTTTCCTCCGAGTGCTCCGGTTTCCTTCTACAGTCCAAAGACATGTAGGTCAGGTGAATCAGCTGTACTATATTGTCCCTAGGTGTGTCTGTGTCGGCTCTGTGACGGACTGGCAGCTTGTCCAGGGTGTCTCCCTGCCTGCCTGCCTCCCAATGACTGCTGGGATAGGCTCCGGCATCTCCGCGACCCTACTTAGGTGAAGCGGCTTGGATAATGGATGGATGGATATAGCGCATCTGGTTTAAAAAGAGGTGATGCACATCATAGATATATGCAAGATCTTGACAAGAGGGGGTTATTTGCCCACCCATTTCCAGTCTAGAGGTCTACAAGTCCTGCAAGGTGGGCAGGGGAGCGCCGATGATTTTTTTTCTGCTGTCCTTACTGTTCTCTGCAGTCTGTTCCTATCCTGTTTAGTTGCTGCTTCAAACCCGACCGTGATGGATGTGCACAGGACAGATTCAATGACTCCAGTGTAGAACTGGCTCAACAGCTCCAGTAGAAGACCAAATTTCCTCAATTGCCGCAGAAAGAACATCCTCTGCTGGGCCTTTTTGACGATTGAATTGATGTTGGTCTCCCACTTCAGGTCTTTGGAAATGGTAATTCCCAGAAATTTGAAGGTCTCCATGGTTGACATGGGGCTTTTGGATATTGTGAGGGGAAGCAGTGCTGAGGGCTATCTCCTAGAGTCCATTGTCATCTCCATAGTCTTGAGCATATTCAGCTCCAAGTTGTTAACTGCACCAGAGCACCAGCCGCTCAACCTCCTGCCCATATGCAGACTCATTGCCATGGGGAGCACCAGTGCTGACTGTCCGTATACCAGAAGTGACTTCCCCCAGCCTCACCTGCTGTTTCCTGCCTGTCAGGAAAATGCTGAGCCACTGACAGATGAAGAGGGATACAGTGAGCTGGGAGAGTTTGGATGAGAGCATTTCTGGAATGATGGTGTTGAACACTGAGCTGAAGTCCACAAACAAGATCCTTGCATATGTCGCTGGGCAGTCAAGGTGTTGCAGGATGCAGTGCAGTCCCATGTTGACTGCATCATCCACTGACCTGTTTGCCCTGTAGGCAAAGTGCAGGGAATCTAGCAGGTGTCCTGTGGTGTTCTTCAAGTGGGCCAACACCAGTCGTTCAAAGGTCTTCCTGACCACAGACGTCAGAGCAGCAGGCCTGTAGTCATTCAGTCCTGTGATGGAGGGTTTCTTGGGGACCAGGATGATGGTGGGGCATTTGAAGCAGTAGGGGACTCCACACAGCTCCAGGGATCTGTTGAAGATCTGCGTGAAGACTGGAGCCAGTTAGTCAGCACAGGCTTCACGATGGGAGGGGGAGACACCATCTGGACCCGGCACTTTCCTGGTCTTCTGTCTCTGGAAAGGCCGGCTCACATCCTCTACACTGGTGCAGCCTGAATATCAGGGGAAGAGTAGGGGGGTTGGCAGAGGTGTGATGGGGGCTGTTGTCATTGGGATGGAGTGGGTGAGGGGTGAGAACTTGCGCCTCTCAAACCTGCAGTAGAACATCAAAGAAAGTTGAATCAGTTCATCTGGACACAACGTTTATTGACAGAAATATTTCATCACTCACCTGAGTGACCTCTTCAGTCTAAATGGACTGCAGGTATCCCCACCCTTACCAACAATACAGTGGCATAACAACTGAAACCAACGAAAGAGGATTTCGGAATGTTTGCAATCACAGCATCGTAAGATGGTGACAGATATACTCTTAGCTTGGTTCAGGGATGGTCATTCCCTCTTCACATGACAAATATTCCCAAATTCTCTGTGACTAGTATGCATGGCCATTGAAACTCTAGTTAATGGTCATGCCTACTTGCATATGAAACTGATCGTTGGTTTCGGTCATTATGCAACTGTAATCTTTATAAGGGTGGGGATATAGTCAGTTTAGACTGAAGAGGTCACTTAGATGAGTGATGAAAGGTTTCTGTCAGTAAACGTTTTGTCCAGATGAACGAATTCAATTTTCTTTGATTTTCTTACCTGGGTTATTGAGCATGCATAAAGACTGCAGTAGAATACATTCAGGTCGTGAGCCAGGTCTTTGTTTGCCTCAGCATAGGGGGATGGTCTTCTGTAGTTTGTGATGTCTTGCAAGCCTCTCCACACTGATGCAGGGTCGTTGGCTGAAAACCTGTTTTTCAGCTTTTCAGCGTAGCTTCTTTTAGCCACTCTGATCTCCTTTGTCAGCAAGTTTCTCGCCTGCTTGTACAGGGCTCTATCCACACTACTGTAGGCATCCTGCTCTGCCTGCCAAAGTTGTTTGTTAGTTAGTTTGGTTGTGAACCATGGCTTGTTATTGTTGTATGTGCAGAAGGTCTTGGTAGGCACACACATGCCTTAACAAAAACTGATGTAATATGTCATAGTGTCAGTTGGTTCATCCAGATTGCCAGTTGCAGCTTCAAAAACACTCCAATCGTTGCAGTCAAAACAGTTTTGAAGTCCCTGCTTTGCCCTGCTGGGCCACCCCCCCACTATTTTAACCACAGGCTGTGCAGATTTCTGCCTGTAGTTGGAACAAGATGAACTAAGCAGTGATCAGATTGCCCCACAGTAGCCCGGTGGACAGGGCGATATGCATCTTTAAGAATTGTGTAGCAGTGGTCCAGTGGGTTATTATCTCTGGTGGGTCAGTTAATATGCTGTATTTTGGTAGTTTGGGGTTTAATTTTGCGGTTAAAGTCCCCCAAGCATTATGAAAAGTGAGTCCGTATGTTTTTGTTCCACGGCGGTAATTGGTCGGCCAGGGTTTGCAGTGTGCCATTCACGCTGGCCTGGGGTGGGATGTAAACACCCACCAGGATGAAGGATGAAAACTCCCACGGCGAATAAAATGGCTTGCAGTTTATGAACAATGTCTCCAAGTTCAGGCTGCAGTATTTACCTACCACTGTTACATTGTACACCAACCCTTCTTTATATGGAAGCAACACCCCCCCCCCCAGGGGTGATTCTAGGATCAGACCTTTAGGGGAGGCTCAGCCCCTTGTGAGAATGGCATGCATACAGTGCCTTGCAAAAGTGTTAAGTCACCCACGTGCCCCAATCCCAAAAGTGAAGAATAGATTTATACACTGTCACTTCAATCTTCGAGTGGCAGTAATACAGTTCAAGCCATGTTTAGAATGTTATGAAGAGTCTGTGCTGAAACTTGAAAAACGCTATCTATACAAGTGAACTACTAGAGCTCAAACTGACCTGCCAATGTGCCGACAACTGCTTGTGTGTTACTGTAATTAAGAGTTGTCAATTTGTTCAGCGACTCTCTGCTGACCATTTTAGACCTGTTAATAAAAGCATTTCCTCTTATACATCAATTATTCAATTATGTTACTGGAAGGACAACAACAAATCTGAGAAAACGTATTTAATGTTGAGCCACAAAACCATCACTTGGTTTATCTTACTCTTACCTGAACCGGCTGTTTACATTTTAAAAAAAAGTGTATATACATCTGTAACCGGTTATGTTCTTGCCCACTGCGGGATTCGATACGGGGTGTACTGCACCACAAGGCGACGTCACTAACCGCTCGGCTAAAAGGTCGGACCCGTTAGCTCGAGACTAACGTGTCTTATTAGTAGTTTACACATCTATGAAAAAACAGTCATATCCAACGAATCAGGGTTTGTTCCAATGCTTTAATTCACTGTCCATAAAAGTACTGTAACATCAGTTAGCTCCTTAGCTGGAAACTGCAAGCAGACGAACTCAGAGAGCTAACATTAGCCGATAACATCTAGCAAACTATGTCAGCTAACGTTCTTTGACAAAAATTGAACTATAACCAGTCCAGGCGCTCTCTGTTATAATGCCAATTTGACCCAACCTTCTCAGAACATTCAGCAATTTTATTTGCTAACGTTTCAACGTACTTGTGTTTCTAATCTGCGCCATGAAACTCACTCGCAGACTACCTTAAATAAATCGCGGCCGCTTCGTCTTCTTCTTCGTGTTTTATTGGCGGTTTGTAAAGAATCGTGGGCTGTCCTTTCACTGACGTGGCGGACTAAGGTGCATGCCGCCGTGACTTTTATAAAGAATAGGCTACTGGACAAACGTGTTTAATCAAAGCCATTTGAACTTGTCGCTATCAGACAAGTTCGCAAAATCTAAAGTAAGAGGGCTGAAATTATTTCAGAAAAGTATAATAATGCTAAGTAATTATCTACTACTACTACTACTACTACTACTTTCGGCTGCTCCCCTTAGGGGGCGCCACAGCGGATCATCCGTTTCTATCTCTTCCTCCGTCACAACCAGCCACCTGCATGTCCTCCCTCACCACATCCATAAACCTCCTCTTTGGCCTTCCTCTTCCCTTCTGCTTATTTTTAAGGGTGCTGAGATGAAATTAGGGCCTAAAATCGCCAATGCTCTCTTCCTCCCTTTTCTTTTCCCGATAGCACAGTTACGCGTTCCAGTCGGTGTAGGCGGAAACCCGGCAGACGTAATCCGGATGGAATCGATGAGCCAGGTTTAAGTGAAACAAAGGGCCGCAGAACGCGCAAAGAAACCGCTCGTCCGTTTTATTTTGCTTTATTGGGGCATAGCACGGAGATCGACCAGGTGAATCCCTGGAGCGCTGAACGGAACACCCGCTGTCGGAGCCTCACCAGCGCGCTTCCCCAGTCTGCGTTGCCTCCATATCTCACAGAGAGCTGCTGTTCCTCCGACTAAGATCTCCAAAAGACTTTCCGGGTCTGTGAAAACTGGTGAAAAAACTATTTGAGGTGAACTGCCCAATGTTAAGCAGTTCTTCTCTAGTGAAAGTAATCTGGTTCGAGTCACCGAACACACAGAGAATAAACAAACAAAGGGGAAGAAAAGAAAGAATACTAGAGAGCGCTGTCGGTATCGAATCCAGGGGACGATGAGACAGCATTAAATCGATGCAAACGACTACTTGATATTGTAGCGAATTCGGGGGACAACGCAACCACAGGATCTGTCGCGGCCGGGACGCGAACCCGTATTGCCCGCACCGCAGGAGGGATCGCTAACCGCTAGACTGAAAGGTCAGACTCGCGAGATAGCGTTGTCTTGTTATCCATGCACGTTACACTACCCCCCTCCGGGAAGCGCGTCCCCGCGCTTAAGCATATCAGCTCCTTCACGCCTCAGAGCGTATACGCTTCCGATGGCCTTACGGTCGCTCCATCCCACTTCTGACACCAATGTAGCGAATTCGGGGGACAACGCAACCACAGGAACTGCCGCGGCCGGGAAGCGAACCCGTGTCGCCCGCACTGCAGGAGGGATCGCTAACCGCTCGACTAAAGGGTCAGACTCACGAGCCAGCGGCCAGCGTGTCTTCTTATCCATGCATGTTACAATATATTAGAATAACAGTTGTTTGAAGTCGACAAATTGAAAATATGGAGCTCAGACCAGCTTTTCCATCTCTCTCGTCGCCGAACGCCCGTTACAATGTGTGCATGGAATGATGCAATATCAAGATACACACTTGGTGCCCGTTACTGTAAGGTAACGAATCCTGATCTGAGCAATAAGTTAATCATGAAGTGCTTGGTACCTGACCACTAACACAAAATCGGCATTTTATTACATTAGACGTTTGGGTAAAAACAGTGATGGTGCGTTGTTTATTGAGGGTGCCACCTTCTAGATCCGCCCTTGAATAATGAATCAACGTGGCCTGCTTGTTTCCAGGCCCTTTCTCAGACCAGGGTTTAAAGCATGCAGCCAGAGTCGTGCTCGACGCTTCCCGTCTTCTCCAGGGCCGCAGTCATATGACAAGGACAGATGCCTCTTCACAACCCTTATTAAGTTTTCAGGCACAGTAGTTGATAAAAATAAAGTAGTTCCCAAAAAAATGCGCGCAGCACATTGTGATCGGTCGGGGGGAATATCTGATTTAAAGGACAAGTGCCATATCACCGAATAATTTTCTTGATCGCTGCATAATCAATACGATTTTGCCGGAGCAGCGCGGATTTTAATTTGCGATTTCGACATTTTTTTTTACGTCATGTTGTTGTTGTATCCCTCCGCCGCGGTCGTACTACGAAAACAGCTGTAGCGAGCTAGCGCCAGTTAGCAGCGTTGGTGTTTTGTCGTCTGTTGCCGAACTGAGCCGCTCCCGGAACAATCTCAAAACAAACACCCCGGAGTGACTGACTGACCCGTCTGTCATTTCTCTAACAATGAAGTTTCAGTACAAAGAGGAGCACCCTTTTGAGAAAAGGCGGTCTGAGGGCGAGAAAATAAGGAAGAAGTATCCGGACAGGGTTCCAGTGAGTAGCGAACGTTAGCTTGGCAGCCTCCTAGCTTGTCCGGCGTTGATAGCCGTTCGAGCTAGCCTCGCTAACGCTAGCATGTTTACTAATGTCATGTTAGCCTCCATATAACCGCAGCTAGCTAGCGAGTTGTTGGTGACAATGCAGTGCCTCTGTCCACCTGCACTTATATTTTAGAACTCAAACAGAAAATCATTGAGAATTTTGAAATTATAAAAGAAAAGCATTGTAAAATCCGCTGGGTGCCAGCCTACGGCCCCTACTCCAACAGAAGTCCATGAAAGAATTAGAGAAAAATAACTCCTTGGCAAAAGTAAACGTATCAGTCGCATAGGAGAATAGTTGGTTGTTAGGGATGTTATGGCTCTACGTGTTTATTAATACTTGTTCAAGGGAAGAGTCCATTTTGTTAATCCCTTTTTCCCCAGACTGTTTTCTGACCTTAATGTTGGCTACCTGGACACATGTTTGAATTTAATTTTTTTTTTTAACTTGGTAGTACAGTTTTTTTTTTAGAGAGAACGTTTGATCAGAAATGAACAGAAGAGCTTTCTTTTATATATGATATCTGCTGTTTTAGTGTCTTATATTTTCAGTGCCATGTGATGTTAAATGATGGGACTTAATCTAGTTATCAATTAAAAGGTTTCCTTTTCTAAAACCATATTGTTAATTATTCTTCTACCAGTAATAAGTAAAACCAGTCAAATATTGTTTGATTTTGAGCAGTCCATAGACTTCAGTAGAGCAGGAATCACTAACAGGAACCCAGCAGAATTCAGAATGTCCTTACATCAGCTGCACGGCATGGCTATTCACGTAATAATAGACACTGCCAGGCTTCTATCTTGCACCCAACAACATTTTGTTTATCATTGGCATCAGTAAACTGGTTATCTGCCACCCAAGAAGACTCCACAGTATATTCAGTAAACAACAATTTGCTATGGCCTGCTGAAGTGTCTAGCAGGCCAGCAAATGCTGAAGTGTCTAACAGGCTAGTAACATGAACCAGTCTGCATATCTGCTTTAATGTGCAGTGCTGCAGTATAACTGCTAAAACAACAGCCTGCATTGTTATAGCAGTGATACTAAGAGAGGGATGATTTTACTAAGACAGGTGATGGACTTAAATGCAAAAGAGCTGTCAGTTTTCAGAAGAGGACAAGTTGTATAACACTTTACTAGTCATAGTGAATAATCTTACTCCTAATTCTAATAGTATTCACTAGTCATTCACTAGTAACCATAGCCGGTATACACTAAAAAATAAAACGTTAATGACAGCCGACTAACTACAACTTAACGCTACACATGAGGAAGTCATGTCATGATATCTCTGGCAAGGCCTTGTTATGGTTTTGGCTATATGTTGAAATGGCATCTAACTGCAGTGCACCCTAAAATAGGTGGTGTCAACAAATAGGACACTTGTTTACCACACACCGTCTCTTGAAGATTGATTATTTACACCCTGTCCATAGCACCCATAATAACTCCAAAAGGTTTTCTGGTTCAAAAATGACATTTGGTTAGATTATTTTGGCATTTCCAATGTTCGCTTCATGTGTGGTACCATGACACTAACTACAGCCAGCATTTCTTTTAATTTAGTAATGACTGCTTATTCAACTATAACCAGCCCTACCTGGCTAGTAAAAGCCTTGTGTTAGTGAAAAGAAGAAAAAAAAACAGATTGCATGTTGTAAAATCCCCAACTTAATCATACATAGTCTTAATTGTAGAGCATATTGCATTGGTGAAAGTATGTTGCTTCCATAGATATTTGGTTTCACCTTGGCCCTTCCCCCAGTACATCGTTCTGTTTGCTCTTCTGGTTTGTCTGTTTCTGTAGTGCAACAGTACAGAAAATAAAAGTATTTACAAAGCACTCAATATGTGGAAAAAAGATTCAAAGACGGGTATTTGTAAAAAAATTAACATTTTTGGAAATTATTTTTGTCATCATTTAACTGAAGATATGTTTTCATATCTCTTTTCCAAGAAAGGTGAAATGGAGAAAGAAGAATTTGGGTGACTTGTCAGCTGAGATCATTACTTATTCACTTACTCATGATCATTGTTCGAATGAAAAAGTTACCAGATTAGTTTGTTTAAGGAATAACAAATTACTGGTAGACAATATGGAATATGTCTATCACAATAATCATAATATTTTACAAAACATTGATTTACATATGAAAAAAACCATGATTAAGGATCAACCGAGATTCATCATATTAAAGTGTTTGGTAATGTTAAGTATATCAAACCAAAACTAGTTTTCAAGTAATACTTCCCCCAAGATATTTCAGACCTCATATTGTGAGAAAGTTTAGGTAATAGATTCCTGTTATCATTAAGATAACAAAATTGTGTATCACGATATGACAATATCCCAAATTTCATCCCAATACAATCCCATTGAAAGACGATAAATGATAATGTTGAATTATTTCCCAGCCCTAATTTTAAGTGCTCTTTTTCGTCCTTTTCAGGTAATTGTGGAAAAAGCCCCAAAAGCCAGAATAGGAGATTTGGACAAGAAAAAATATCTTGTCCCTTCCGACCTGACAGGTAAATGAAACAAACAAGATTAAAAATAAAAAAATAATTACCACAGAGATGCTAGCATACCATAGTTGTATAACCCCCCCCCCCCCTTACTTCTCCCACTCATAGTGGGCCAGTTTTATTTCCTCATCCGGAAACGAATCCACTTGCGAGCCGAGGATGCTCTCTTCTTCTTTGTAAACAACGTCATTCCACCCACTTCAGCTACAATGGGACTCTTGTACCAGGTAGGAAACTTATCTTGCTCTGTACTCATCACCTCATCGTGTGATTGTTTATTGCTGTTTATATTAAAGGGAGACTTCTCCCAGGATTTTCATATTATATCAACACCTTTTTAGCCATCCATCTCTCTCTCTCTCTCTCTCTCTCTCTCTCTCTCTCTCTCTCTCTTTCTGTGTTTACCTGTATCTTTTGGACTCTCCCTCAGGAGCATCATGAGGAGGACTTTTTCCTCTACATCGCCTACAGTGATGAGAGCGTGTACGGGGACAGCCAAAGGGAAATGTGATCCCATTACCCCCTACCCTAAACCATTCACCCCCCTTCACCCCCAAAGACCTCCGTTCTTCATTGAAATATTAAATCCAGCTCAGCAGCCTAGAGTTCCCAGAGTAAATCTGTCAAATGCACTTTCACCACCCATTCTCTGCCCCTCCTCCCATCATTTACTTTTTATTCTTCTGCAGTCTGAATTTTATTTGCTTCCAGTTTTCCTCTCTAGAAGGATTTCAGTACAGTGGCCAGTTTTATTCGTAGTGTCGATTATGCTTTACCGACAAAATCAAGAGAGAATGGATGGCACTTTGAATCTGATGTGAGTATTAGGCCATAATTGTTGGTATATTAAAGGTAAAGACATAGAATGTGAATGTAAGTTAAGATCAGCTCATATTGACGAGGAAAACAGTTGCTGGCTGTCAAATCATGACAGGTCTCAGAAGTATGTATTGCATCTGACCGGGGTTGGAAATGGACATTAGTCACTAGCCAAAGGTGAGGGAATATATGGGTTGTGGTGGTAAACTTTGACTGTTCTGTCAGCTTCCTTAGTAGATAACCAACTCTTGTATAGCATTAGTTTACCACATGAAAAGAACAAAATGGCTAGTGTTTTTTTCTTTAATTTAATTAATCCATCAGCCCTTCAACTGATAATTTGTTAATGTCCTGCCCGCCAACAGACTTCTTAACGGGAGTATAATAGAATTCAGACTAAATTACACACCATCCCTCTGTCTCTGCTTCCAGTGGTAAGACTTACTTTGATCGCTATTATGATGATCGTTGTTATTATTGTTCTTAATTTTTAGATGGCTTGATTTATAAAGGTATTGTAAAGCTCAGTGCAATTTTCTCTTTTTTAAGTTTTGTTTCCTTTTTTTTTTTTAAAGATTTTTGAACTCGGTATACTGCTGCATTACTGGTTCTTTCTCTCCTCATGACCGTACATGATAAAATGTGATAAAAGCCAATTTTGCCTCTTGTCTTTATTGAATATCTCAAATACATGACAAGGGAAGCCTAATGTGTTTTGAACATTGTTAATTAATCACAAGGATATCAGTACAACAGCTGCAACTACATAAGTGGATATAAATCAGTGGTGTTCAGTCCTGTGCCATTAGTCATGCAAATGCATATATATGTTTTCATTATAACCAAAGATTATTCCTCTTTGTTAAGTTGATGTTTTAAGTTTTATAGCTGATTGAATTACATGCCGTACCAACTCAAGAAGGCGTTATTTTGTTAATTGTGCTTGGTTTGATACCGCAGGCGTAGTCAAACGAGTATGTGATATGGGTGGAGAGGACAATTAAGGATTTTGCCAATTGACCCATCAAGATGGCAATGCAGTGACATGGAAGCCAACTGCAAGTGTAACTTCTCGTGCAAGTAAGAAGAGACTAAATATTGTGGAATTCAACCAGATGGACTAGTCTCAAGGCCAAGTCCAAGGCAGTTATTTGTGTAATGGGAGAATCCACCAGACATAACCATGACTTTTTTTTGTGTGGTGTAAATTAAATATTTTAAACCTTTCAAGCAAAAATAGGATAGCAAACCCGAGTGTTTTAAAAATTATTTTTAATCTTTTTTATCGTGTATGGCTCACCACTCATGGACAACGTCCCCTCAGTCTTCAACATTGCTGATCGGCCTGAACAGTACTGCCCTCCTCCAGTGAGACGAGTCAATTCACAGATTTGCCTCAGTGCCTCGTCGGAGTTCCAGCCGTTGCTGCGTGTGTGGCGGCCCGAGTGACCCAAGGCAAGCCCACGGTTCTTCTAATTTTGAGTCAGAAAAGGTAAGTGTGCCGAGAACTACACGTCAAATGTTATGTATTGAAAACGTAACATACGGTATCAATACTCAAGTACTTCGGTCAACAGCGACGTCGCGGTTTTCGTGCTTATTTTATGTTTTCTCGTTTGCCCGGGACGCTAAAGGGGTAGCAGGCCCGTGGACGTACTGGAACTATTCTACCAACACGTCCACGGGTTCAGCTATCATACATGCGCGAGGAGGCCCGAACGCGCATGAACTACAAAGCTCGGGTCCTTGGCGCAAAATATTACGTCAGCTTTGAAACGAGGACGTGCGACGTTGGACCCGTTTGCCGGAGCAGAAATACTTCATTATGTTTCGGGGAGAAGTTTGGGCATTGTTCTCTTAACCACCCGTGGGAAATTAAAGCCAAGTCGAGAGACGGGCAGGTTCTCGCTTGTACGACTCGCAAAGACACGAAAGTAAGGTTTCCGTTTTCTGTTGGAACAGCGGGCTTGCCGCTAACGTTAGCGTCGACTGTGTGGCTAACCAGCTAGCCGCGGGATTCGCCATTCGGACGTTTCAGATAGTTATGACATCCGGTGTGAGCGCGTCTATGCGACCAACACACGTTTTCCAATATGAGCAACACCGATTATTTCGATAGCGGCAGCTTTTCCCGCCTCTTAGCATGCTGTCGGCGGTCACTGTCAAGCCAAGCGACGGTTAACCGACGTCAGGCAGGCCTCAGACCCCAATCAGCGCATCCGGCCTGAATACTACTGCACTACTCTTACCTGGTCATTTATATTTATTTTGTTGCTGTTTTTACATCAATCTCTTTGTTGTAATATTTTAATTTTTATTATCTTGGCCTCGATTTCCCTTTGTCATTCACTATTGGAGACCAATTTCAAATCATTCTCAAAATGCCTTTTTATGTTATCTGCTTGTGATTGTTTTAATTTGTCCGTTTATCAAGTAAAGCACTTCACGTATGAAAAGCTCCATATAAATCAAAATCATTATTATTATTGTAACCTATTTGCTGGACTTGCCTGTTGGTGATTTTAAGTTCCTGTGATAAGCTGTTGCCACAGTATATGCCTTGAGCTCTTATTTTGAAGGCTGGAGAGAGCGGAAGGGCTGTACGCCGTGTTGTTGCTGTGGAGTTCTGTTGGGGAAGAATCCAAATAAAGTGGTCCTCGTGTGAAAGTGGAACCTCCGCATTTGTTATTTTATAGTTTCATACGAGGACCACTTTATTTGGATTCTTCCCCAACAGAACTCCACAGCAACAACACGGCGTACAGCACTCCCGCTCTCTCTTCAGCCTTCAAAATAAGAGCTCAAGGCATATACTGTGGCAACAGCTTATCACAGGAACTTAAAATCACCAACAGGCAAGTCCAGAAAAATAGGTTACATTATTATTATTATTACTGCTCCTACTGTAGCCAACTCACTTAACACACTAGTTTGTTAAATTAAGATAATGTAATTTGGAAAGCAGTGTGTATGCATCAACATATGAAGTGTTTTCTCCCAAGCTGGCACCTCCACTTCCTGTCACCATGCCCGCTCTTCTGGAGAGACCTAAGCTGTCCAACGCGATGGCAAGGGCCCTCCATAAGCATATCATGAGAGAGAGGGAGCGCAAGAGGCAAGGTGTGTGATCACTTGGACTTTATGTTTAGAGAAATTATAATTTGTTTTGCCATCAGTGTAACATTAAATGACCTGTCAATTGTCAGAGGAGGAAGAGGTGGACAAAATGATGGAGCAGAAGATGAAGGAGGAGGAAGAGAGGAAGCGGACAAAAGAAATAGAGGAGAGGATGTCTTTGGAGGAAACCAAAGAACAGGTTTGAGAAAAATAAAACTATATTAATATACACTCACTACAGCTGCAACATCACATTTAAGAAAGAGGCTCTTTGGGAAACCTGATCTTGAATTAACTCATGGTTGTGTGATGGGAAGGTAGGTGGCATTTTATCTCTGTAGCCAGTATTTTCCTAGTTTGCTTAAACTACATGTTAAAGTTTCGCTAACTGATTGTCTATAACCTATAGCTTATGATAGTTCTGCATGATCTCAGAACAACACGTTGAAAAAACCTGAAGTCTTCTTAGTGTATAATATCTGGATGAGCAAAGTGTTTGCTAGCCTTTGGCTAATGACTAATGTCCTTCAGGTGCTATTTTTAATCATTATAAAAACTAACATCTGATTGTGGTTCTGTTTTCCCTCCTTAAGGTGATGAAGATGGGGGAGAAATTGCAGGGCCTACAGGAGGAAAAACACCAGCTCTTCTTGCAACTCAAGAAAGTCCTGCACGAAGAGGAAAAGAGGCGAAGGAAGGAACAGAGGTTGCTCCAACTTGGCTACTTAATAAAACCTTTCTGTGAAAGTGGCAGTTATGCTTGATTTGATACTAGAATTTAGCTAACATGAGTTTGCTTTGTTTCTCCCTCTAAATCACCTGTTATTTAGTGATATCACAACACTTACGTCAGCTAGCTATCAACAGAGTCTACCCATGCATGCAGGACAACACCTCCTCAACATCCAAGGTACGAGACCGTTCACTGAGTATGTATATGTGTTCACCAACATAAAACACCAACATTAGTTTGAAACAATCCATTTAAAACAATATTTAAGTTAAAGTACATATTTATCATCCTGTTTATCACCTATTTATCATCCTGTCCAAGAGTTAGTTGTGCTTCTGTTGTAAACATCCTGTTTTACTGCATCGTTACATGCACCAATAGATCAAAAAGAATAGGTAAATGTGTCCTAATTGTGTTAACATTACTTTGATTCTGACTTTTCACAATAAAGAAAATCAGATATGAGTTGTTTACATTACTACTTCTAAAGCTGTAGTAATTCCTTTACCTGTTAATGATGGTGTTATCAGTCGACATGTTTAGTAATCGTTTACACATCACTTACTCTAACTACAAATTGTTTTATCAACAGTTCATATTTGTTTGCTTTACCAAGATGCTCTTAACAGTTGCCTCTTTAGTTCTTAAATGCATATTCAGTCATTATACAGCCCGGATGATTTTTTTTTCTTAATCTAATCTTCCACTCTTCTCACTGCTCCTCTCTCTTCTCTTAGGCAGTCCGGTCAGCCACAGCAGACCTGGTGCTTTGCTCGGGGAACGCAGTAAACAGCTTTTTCAAACCCCTGTCATCCCGGTGAGTGAAGCAGTGCAGTTCTTAAACCCAGGGTCCCCGCGGATCCTTAAAATGTCTTAAAACAGCTTTAATTTCTTTTTCTTTTATTAATTCAAAGTCTAAATTTTTTTTAAAATGTCTGGAATTTTAGGAAGTGGAGGCATTGGATTTATTCTTGGGCAGAATGACAGTATATTTTTTTTATTCAGTTTTTGTTTTATTTTATGTTTTATTTTATATCTCTCAACAGCCCGACTGTTGTTGCAAGCAACGTACAATGCATTTGCGCTAAATAGCACACACTAGACCGCCATGGGCAGTGGAACCGGGACTTTAGCGATCGTCCCACTTTAGCTGTATTCACCATACAGTTTACATCATGAATTAAGTCTCAGCAGCAGCTGACAGCTACACAGCTGAGTCAAGTACTTGTCTCTGGACCACTTAACGTTAGAAAATGAGGAACACAATGCAACAACAGTGCTTCAGTCAGACATACGACCAACTGTTGTACAATACAGATAAATATGCTTGTTTTTGTGTACACGTTTCACCAAATATACTTGTTATTGTGTACACATTTCACTTGTGATTTGAAGTCTAGCCAGATGATATTTGACCCGATCGGTCGACACATATCATCCTCTGAGCAGTTTTCCTGCTGTCTTTGCTGGTGGCGGAGAGGAACGTTCCAACTATCTACTACAACACAGTGCATGCAAACCGCCGCGGTAGTCGTACACAGGCACTCAAATGGCACAACCTGTCATATCTAGCTCATTGATAAAGTCGAATGTTTTCATATATGGCAGCAGATGCAGTCAGATTCTTTACTACAGAAAATTAGGTTTTCATCAGGGCGCCCCGGTGGCTCACCTGGTAGAGCACGTACCACATAAGGCTGAGTCCTTACCGCAGCAGCTTGGGTTTGAATCCGGCCCCGGCCCTTTGCTGCATGCCATCCCCTCTCTCTCCCCTGCCTTTCCTGTCTCTTTCTCGACTATTGCTATCAAAGGTGGAAAATGCCAAAAAAAAAAAACCTTTTCATTACTGGTTACTCAAGTCTTCTAAATTAAATAAACACCATATTATCTGTGAAAAAGCATTGCCAGGAAATACTTGTTTTAGAAGTCGTATTTCCATGGCAGTACTGGCTATACTGATGGCGGCGGCCGTGATAAAATCCAACGCATCGAGGAGACGAGCAAAGGAAATGAGAGAGCAGTTGCTAGTGCTAGATGGTGAAATCGATAAGACGGCGGATGAGCTGCAACACGTCATGAGAGACTTGGCGTCCATTGACCGACAGGGTCAAAGAAATTTCAAATTGTTTGTGCCAGAGAGGGTCTGAAAAGGAAATACATTTGTTTGGTTTATATTGTCAACGATGACCTTGTCTCTATGCTGCCCTCTTATGTGTATTTGATACTACTGTTTTCCATTTGACTGGGTCTACCTCCATTTTTTCTCCCATGGTATATTTTTTTTCCATTTAGAGGTATCAAAAAGGTCTTAAAAAGTCATGAAATTTGTACTTTAAAAGTGTGCTGATACCCTGCTTAAACTACAATCTTTCCATCAACAGTTTTGCTCTCTCTGTTCTGCTGACCTTTCTATGTGGGCAAGGAATGTGAGCATTTGTTCAGTTATGATGTGATTTACTTTTTTTGTTTTTAACAATGAACCCACTCTAGTTCTCCAATCTTTCCTTATTTGAATTTCTACATCAGTGTCATTGGATTTTGAAGCTGGAGGCTGCAGCTCCAGTCTTACAGCTCCTACTCACATATATCTCACACTAACAATTTCTGCTCCCACATCCGATATTTTCCAGGGGAGACACTACCAGACGCAGCCTGGGTTCAGCACAGGCTCGGCCGAGCATGGTCAGTTCAGTGGTGGCCAGGGGGTTCATGAGCCTTACGGGGTGGCCCAGGCCCAACATCCCTCCACCTACGCCCCTGGACCCTCCGTACCTGTCAGCTTTGCAAGCAGTTCTCAGATCAGAGGTACAGGTTATGAGTTATATGGATGACACAAGTTGCAGTTGACCTGTAATGCAGTAAGGACCCACAGCAGTACTATTTTTGTCTTGGTGGATTTGCATTCAGTAGACTTAAGCTGCGTGTTCACCACAGACCTGTAAAGGAAGGGGGAGAAAAGCGCTTTCTGCATTTTTGTATTGTTTTCTATTGGAAAGGTCATGATTTCAGCGCTCTCAACTCTGTGAAAACACTGCTCTACTTCTCTCCAAAGTTCAAGCAATTTCAACTTTTGCTGTCGTGCACAGCAGAGGAGAAATGACGGCTAACACCAAAATGAATCAATAAATTGTGATAATATGCCTCTGCTTATTGGACGTAGGCATATTATCACAACAATGAAAAGGAGGAATAGTTCTTTTGTCTTGAAACTTATCCCACTGCAAGGAATAACTACCAAACATCTGCACCCAGTACCCAGCACCTGCTTTTCACACAGCTCTATCCAGTCACTCATCTCCAGCGCGTGTACTAGCTATGTTTCTTTGAAAGAGGTCTCTGGTGAACTCTTGGCTCTATTCTGCGTTATGCAAGCATGAAACATGTAGGGGCATATTTCACTAATGAGTTGAAAGCAGTAGGAGGGGGAAAGTGGTATGATATGAGGGGGTCTCACAGGAAGCTAAACACGGTTGTTAGTTAATTTTGTCTTGCACTTTGAATTGTTCAGTGTTTTTCATAATTTTCATTTTCAAGCCTCTCATGCCTCACTGAACACCATTTTAACTTGAAACCCCTGCTATCGATTTTGTTAATGAGTTCCTTTCGAGTTCCATGAGTTGCCTTGCATTTAGTTATGTTCACGATTTTATACCAGGGGACATATTGAGACAAGACCCATTAAGACGAAGAGTTTTGCTGCTAGAAAACGGGGGGATTAAGCTGAGAATGTGAATCATTGTCAGTACATCAGCATCCTTTCATGTAATGTCTTATTGCTCTGTGATTTGCACTTTTCGTGACTTTTGCACAGAGGATTGACTGTTTTAGACTGATTTTAGTATGGACCCCATGGTCTCTTCCCCAGGTGCTTCTGCCTTTCAAGCCATGCAGTATCTTCCCCACCAGCAGCCCGGCTACCCAGTGCACAGCCACTTCACCTCCCAATCTGGTCAGTTCCACAGCCTGCTTTCTTACTCCACATGTTCTCTGTGAGGTGTCATTTCCTCAGCTTATTGAATTGAACTCTGATAACCAATAATGATGAAAAAATTAATTCTTACAATAGAGACATCCCATAGCCAATGAATATAACAAGAAATGGCCGAGTAACTGTGTAAGATAACTTGGAATTTACCTTTATAGGTACTTGATCTAACTGACTCCTGACTTACACAGGATTCATCCCCGGGGCAGGAATACCCCTTCAGAAGCAGCTGGAACATGCCAACCAACAGTCAGGCTTTACTGATGCGGTAAGTCCACAGGCAATTTGAAATTTAGAGCTTTAACTGTAGTCAAGCTACAACTCAAATAACACTGAAATGCAAAACAATCTCATCAAATTAACCAAAGAAAAAACAAAACTTCGTGTTTGGAAGACTATTTTAAGGCCACTCCTTCTCTACAGTCACTGTTTACCTCACTCGACCAACACTGCTCTCTGTTGCTGCCCAATTTGAGTCAACCATAGATGTGAGTCGCGCATGCACATAGCTGACTGAGATCAGACAGTGACAGTGTCAAAAAATGTAATTCAGGTATGAGTCTTGAAAGTAAACGAGAAGTCAATCGTATTTCGCAAGTCAGAAAATCATTCACTGTTGATCTCAGCACAGGAGAACTGAAGGAAAACTGGATGAACCAAAACTGATAACCTGTCTTTATTTTCATTATATAACAAAGCTGAGTAAACTGTTTACAATCGCACATGCGCAACTCACATCTACGGTTGACTCAGATCGTGCAGTGACATGATCAAAAGTTAATTAAAGAATTTATGTAATCCAAAAAATGCAAAATTTATAAAGGAACAACTTCCTCTAGATTGCAGTCAAAACAGGAAGTGTTGCATAGTCTTATCACTGCCCAATCTGAGTCAACCGTAGATGTGAGTTGTGCGAGCGTTAACAGTTTACCCCAGCTTTATTATATTATGAAAATAAAGACGAGGTTAGGGTTAAACCAAAATGGTCACATAGAAAACCTTTTCTTTTTGTAAAGTACAATTCATATTAGACTTGGTTGCATTCGTGCGAGGGTCCACCTAAGAGGCTGCACATCCACAGACTGACAGGCTTAACACTTTTATTAGGTAATTATTTTTTTTTTAGCATGAGGGCTCCATTATAGCTTTTTTTTTTTCCTTTGGATTTTTCTCCCGAACTGTACCTGGCCAATTGCCCCTACAAGACACAATTGGCCATGTCTGTGGGTGGGAAGCCGGATGTGGGTATGTGTCCTGGTCGCGTGATTTTTTTTCGTACCCGTTTTCCGGGAACTCTGCCTCTGATTGGCTAGTACTCGTTGAGAGAGCGTTCACCTGGATTCCGGGATGACCCGCCCCTACTCTATCTCTGATTGGCTAACTCTATCCCTAACCCCACCCTAACCTAACCTTAACCAACCTAATCAACAGAGGCAAATGGGTACGAAAAAAAATCACGCGTCCTGGTCGCTGCACTAGCGCCTCCTCTGGTCAATTGGGTTGCCTGATCCGGGGGAGGTGGAACTTGGGGGAATAGCGTGGTCTTCTCACATGCTATGCCCACCCAGTGAAACTCCTCACTGTCAGGTGAAAAGAAGCGACTGGCAACTCCACATGTATTGGAGGAGGAATATGGTAGTCTGCAGCCCTCCCCGGATCGGCAGAGGGGGTGGAGCAGCTACCAGCACAGCTCGGAAGAGTGGGGTAATTGACCGGATACAACTGGGGAGAAAAAGGGGGGAACATTTTAAAAAACGAACAACCTTTGGAAAAACCTGTTTTATATTGCAATTGAGTGCTAACTCCCTAGCTAGTTTTTCGTTCAAGTCTGAGCACTGGAGAAGGGGCGATATGCCCGGCAGGGATCTGCACTCTTCTAGTTACTGCCGTTTGTTGTTTGCTTTTTGCTAATAATATCCTTGTCTTGTTTGTTACAGGGTGCTTTGAGACCAATGCATCCTCAAGCCCTCCATGCCTCCGCTGCAGGCCTGCTCCCTTCACCATCAATGGCAGTCCAGATCCCCACCGCCAAGGTTAGGCTTAAACAACACACAGAAGCCGCTTTTCATTATTCTTATATTGTTTGCCTTCTCTCACCTCATCCACTGGTCAAACCTGTAAAGATATTGGTTTTGTAATAACTCAGGTTTCTCATGACTGCTATCATGTTGCACCGAGTCAACAATTGTTCATTGATTCCTCTGCCAGGCCTCATTCCAGAACTCCCCACAAGCCGCTCCTCGCCACACCTTCCTCCCACATGCCCAAAGTGGACAGAGATTCTATCATCATGGCAAGTAAACGGTTACACCCTGTCAAAACGACCTTTCTTTGCTGAGGTGATTGTTCACGTCTTCTTTCAAAAGCCCTGAAGAATCCCAACGACCACGTGACGGGAAAGACTTCTTATTGTAAAGGTTCCTAAATTACTAGTCTTGATTAGATTGTATGTATTGCCTTTGAATTCTTGTTAGTATAAAGTTTTACTTTTTTGCTTTGTTTTGCTCCTTTTGGACCTGCATCAGGGGTGAACAATCCTCGCACTTAGTCTTTTCTGTTAAGTCATTTGTGCTTCTGCCAACATTCAGTTTCAACTTAAATAACTCGTTAATATTGTTTTTACTTGGAATAGTTTATATTGTAAACTACACAATATATGGGTTGTGTTAGGGCTATTTTCATCAACAAGACATTGCATAAACCTGAGATTGCATTAAGAACCTGTTCTTTGAGTGGCAGCATTCACATCATGTCAAGCGATAGCTTGAAAACCAACACCAAGTTGTACCGAGTTCCGCAAAACTGTGGTGACTGTTGATCTCGTGCTGATAAGTTCTACAAAACACGTATACTGGGTTTTTTTCCCTCCCTCTTGTTCTCCTGAAAGAGTCAAGTTCACATGGATGCAATTTAATGCTTTATGCTGTTCAAATTAAAGAAAAGGCACACACCATTTCTAACAACTTGCGTCGTCTTTAATATTGGCTGGGGAGACATTCTGCACAGTTTGGACTTTATTCTAGGAACACACAAAAGTAAAGATACCAAAATGCCACAACTTTTCCAGCCTACTGAATCCAAGTACAAAGTCAGTGTATGTCAGACTATATACTCCGCTCCTCACTCCGAATGTGATCCAGTCATTGCACCAACCCGCTCTGCCCCCGCATTAAGGGTCTTGGCCCAGGGATTCAAGGGGTGAATGAACTTAAGAAAAGTTTGGCTGAAGGACCCAAGTCCTCAAGAGAAGGACCCACCTAGTGTGCCCTTAATTTTGTTTCTTCAGGTGTCCCAAGAAAAACTGGGGGCTTCAAAACTCAACCTTTCCACAGAGGAGGAAAAAAAAAAAAACTCAGGTGTATCATCCTGACAGCTTTTAGTTTAATAGAAACGTTTCAGGCGATATACACTCCATAAAATATGAAATGAGGATGGGTTGGGGCTTGTTCAGAAGGGGCTAGCTGTGACTGAAAATCACAAATAGAAAAATGCCTTACAGCACAGACACCAAGTCCCGTTACTCGGTAGGTCACTGTCAGTTCTGCAATGTACAGATCTATGGAAATGTTTTAAACGCTGCAAGCCCACTGAACAAGCCCAGTGGATTAAACAATGCAGACACAGAGGTGAAGCCCTTCATAACTCAGGGGAATCGCTTTATTAAAAAGTGAGAAGGAAAAAATGTTGACACTTGCACCACCTTTTCAGATTGTAGGTTAACTGCTGAATGTACATAGACCTATTAGGTCATTGGCAACCATTTCTTAAAGAAGACCCCCCCCCCCCCGTCTACCCCGTTCTTGTTTTTGTTATTGTTAAATCTGTACAACTTGGATGAGTCTTGGATTTGGTATTATATGTGCATGTACATAGAAAGGTTTTTTTTTTTGTAACAGTTTTTCCATTTCCTGTACTTTTAATTTCCTCTCTAATTGAAACCCAAGGAAGGGTCAGAAAGTACAGAGTGGGAGAGAGAATACGAAAACAAAAGACAAAAATAAAGAAAAAAAGAGGGAGAATAGCATTGACGAGGCAATATTCCCTTCCTTTTCCCCAGGTCCAGTGCATCTTGTTTTCCCCTGAAACAGAATTGGACGGAGAGGGAAAGAAAAGGGAAAGAAGTCAGTAGAAACCAGAGAGGAAGAGACATCTGTAGAGGAGAAAAGGGGAAGAAAGGAGCCTTTTTTTGTATGTTTTAAGCATGTCAGCACACAATCATTCATGTTAAAAAAAAAAATCAATCGATATTAAAACTTTTCTGGGATAAACACTTCACACCCAACAACTCAATACTTTTGTGAACACTTTATTCTACAGCCAGCAGTACGCATGACAAAATAAGGTAAAGCTTGACTTGACGCTTCAGTAACTATTTTAACACTGCAGTTTCTTGGCAAGTTGCCAGATAAGAAATAAGCAATCTTAACGTTAGTATGCATTATTGTAATGTAGGTCAGGCTGTAAAATGAAGTGCTGCCCACATTTCAACAGCGCAGGAAAAAAAACAGTGCAAAAATGCAACATATAGACTCATAAACACTTACGACTGTAAATATAAAAACTCTAATATGATGTCCATAACCGTAATGTTAACATCGAAACACAACTGCATAAAGAGGTAGGCACATCCATTTCTACAGTTTCGGTACACATCAAGCTGCTGGAGTTCAAAGACATAGACACTGCTAAAATTGAATGCTTACAATAATTTTTGTTGCAATGCAATAATGCAAATGCAAAAAAAAAAAATCATGGATGTAACAAATGTGCAATACTGTAAATTCAAAAAACAAAAATAAGGCCTATTTAACATTTTACGGTACATTAATAAAAACTAACCTAGATGGGTTTAAGACCAAACCCTTTGTGATGGTCTTGACTCTTGAAATGGATTTGCCTTCCCCTTAAAGTGCTGATAAAACAACTTGCACATACATGAACACACACACACACTGCACTGGCGTAGCACATTTTGGTATCTAGTAGTGTAACACACACGAACACAAGAACAATTAAACACACAACCATTCCTCTTCAGGCGGGCTTGAGTCAGGCGGCTGGTGGCGATAGAACTGGGTTGGGAAACAGCTGTGGTTCTGTATTTACCTGCAGTGCCTTATTTCCCTATGGCTTTGATGGCAATTGCAGCCTCTTCCGCCATTGCATGTAGAACAGTGATCTGAGCAAATGCAAGGGAAACAAAACGCAGTTGATTAATTTTGTGTTTCCTGATTAACCAAGCCCCCCCCTTCTTTTTTTTTTCAATTAACCCACTCTTCTGAGCCGTCCCGGTCACTGCTCGACCCCCCTCTGCCAATCCGAGGAGAGCTGCAGACTACCACGCCTCCTCCGAAACATGTGGAGTTGCCAGCCGCTTCTTTTCACCTGACAGTGAGGAGTTTCGCCAGGGGGACGTAGCGCGTGGGAGGATCACGCTATTCCCTCCAGTCCCCCCCCCCCCAACTGACCAGAGGAGGCACTAGTGCAGCGACCAGGACACATACCCACATCCAGCTACCCAACCACAGACACGGCCAATTGTGTCTGATGGGACGCCCGACCAAGCCGGAGGTAACATGGGGATTCGAACTGGCGATCCCCGATGTTGGTAGGCAACGGAATAGACCGCCACGCTACCCAGACGCCCTTAACCAGGTTTTCTTTTCAGACTGACATGGCGATTAACCTGACAACACCCCCCCACAATTTAGCATACCGCCAAAACTTAACGTACTAACGTGCATTCTCAGCAGCTAAAAATGCCATAAAAGCTAAAATTTACACTAAAATTATACCATCTCAATGAGTAAAAATACAATTTTATAACTTAAGTTTATATTTTTCCATGTCCTCAATAATATTTCCAGGACATTTGATCCCTCCATTATCATTTTCCAGGCGTTTTCCATGACTGGAAAACTAGTCAACAAATTCCAGGTTTTCCAAGACATGGAAGCGCTGACGGATGGTCCTTTGCATGCCACGTATGTTCCAATACTCATTCAAATACTCTGTATAATATGGAAACACATAGTCAACGATCTAGGGGAGGAGTAAATTCCTGTTCTGCTTCTCTGAGTAACAAGTTGTCTCTAGAAAGAAAAGCATAAATCCCATAACTATGAACTTCAGTGATGTGTAGTTATGTGGTTCAGAAGTGCATGTGGGTATGTGTATGCACACATATACACATATGCACACACACAAACATCCTGGGCCCCACTTTTGGGGAAAGTGAAACATGCTTTGTTTGCCTTTATATTCTAACAAAAAGTACACTGCAATCTAGTCGGAGTTACGTTTTCAATTGGATCTCTCTTATTTTTTTACCCATTTACAATTATTGGTTAAGATAGTATTTTAATTTTATCATCTGTGTAAGTTCCCCCCAACCGAATTTCAGTATAACACACCATTCTAAAGTGTTTGAAAAAAACAATGATAAAATATTGATTAACATTATAATAATGTGTTCTTTTACATAAGTAGAGTTCCCAAATTAATGATAATGTCAGGTATCTGCGATCTCAGAGTGATGATCGGGTAATGTGAAGATGGACCACATCACCCAAGCCCAATATGAGCGGCTCAAATCATTCCTGTTTTAACAACACTTGGAACCAACAAGGAAATTAATAATGCACTACCAACACTTTTCAAACCTCATCCATGAGAAAACCACATTTGGATGCGAAACACATGGAGTCCATAGTACTTACCATCATCTCGTCTCCGGCTTCAAACTTGCTCTCGATCTCTTTGCCCAGTTCTCCTTCAGGAAGTTTGAGGTCCTCTCTCACATCGCCAGAGTCCTGAAGCAGGGACAGGTAGCCATCTGTAATTTCAATCAGCTGTGGCCGCAGGCGAAGGGATGACAGAGCAGGAAGAGAGGAGGCCCACAAAGAGGAAGGAGAGAGTAAGAGGAGGGAGGTGAGGAGAGGGCGTGAGTAGAAAGAGAAGATCCATGATGGAAAAGAGAGACAAATGAAGAAAATGACGTAATTAAAGAGAAGCCATATAACATTTTAACATGAAAAAAACAAGTCGCTGTAGTAAATGTGTACTTTTTGGAAAAACAAACGACAAGCCTCTGTGTGTTGTTTTCAACACGCTGCCAGCAGATCTCCCTGCACTCAGTCACAAAGGAACGGCATCAACCAAAACAGGAAGAACATCCCCACAATATGGCTGCAGCGTATAAAAAAAAGGGAGCTTACGCTAGTTCACTTCAACAAAGCGGAGTGCTTTTATACCACTTAAGAACGGCAGATGGTGGGAGTAACATTTAAGAAAGGCATGTACAGCAATTACTTTAAACAAAAGTATAATCTTCATCTCAAAGAAACAGTAAGAAGACGAAGTCTCATACCGAAGAAGAAAAAGAGCACCGGGGGGCTAAATAACACATTTTGCCAGTACACAGGTTTATTCCGTTAACTGAAATTTTTAAATACATTTTCAGTTCGCATATTTGATGTTTGCAGTCTTGCTCCTTTTTTCAGCTCTTGCGAATATTAATGGCTTTTGTTAAACACTACCGCTCGTCTCCAACAGGGGTCGCCAAAAATACATACGTGAACCTGACAGGCTGCATAAACATGATGAGGAGGATGAGGATGACTTTACTGATTAAGAATTCAAACATTTCAGCTTCCTGGCAAATATAAATGTATAATGCATTCTATGACTTGACAAAAACCGATTGCTTCTCCCTCTGGATGTATGAGACAGTAACAATATCTGCACCGAGGAGGGTCGTACTTTGACCAAGTCACCCAAATGCTATTTCGCTGTAGTGAATATCTTCGGTTCCAGTTTATTAACGCTACTGTGCCTCTGAGTTAACGCTGTTATATTTCTATCGGTATAGCTGATGTTTGTGTTGTTACAGTTTGCCAATTATTCCACATTACCTGAAACTGGAACCAAAGACAGAAATTGCTAAATTACGTCACATTAATTGTAAATTACAAAAACATCCTTTGACAAATTTATCAAAATAAACTGTGAAGCAGATGGAAAAACGTGTATTTATCTATCAGTATATGATATCTTCGGTGATACAGTGATTTATTTATTTCCACCCCCCCTCTTTTTTTTCTCCCCAATTGTACCTCGACAATCACCCCACTCTCTGAGCTGTCCCAGTTACTGCTGCACCCCACTGCCGATCCGGGGAGGGCCGCAGACTACCACATGCCTCCTCCGATACGTGTGGAGTCGCCAGCCGCTTCTTTCCACCTGACAGTGAGGAGTTTCGCCAGGAGGACGTAGTGTGTGGGAGGATCACGCTATTCCCCCCAGTTCCCCCTCCACCCTGAACAGGCACCCCAACCGACCAGAGGAGGCACTAGTGCAGCGACCAGGACACATACCCCACATCCGGCTTCCTGCCCGCAGACACGGCCAACTGTCTGTAGGGACAGCCAACCAAGCCAGAGGTAACACGGGGGGTTGAACCAGCGATCCCCATGTTGAATGGACCACTACGCTACCCGGGCGCCCCACAAGTTGAATTTTGATTAGACGGTCAGGATTTCGATCAGAATTAGGAATGAGTATATCAGAGGGACAGCTCAGGTTGGACGGTTTGGAGACAAAGCAAGAGAGGCAAGATTGAGATGGTTTGGACATGTGTGGAGGAGAGATGCTAGGTATACTGGGAGTAGGATGCTGAATATGGAGCTGCCAGGGGACAGGAAAAGAGTAAGGCCAAAGAAGAGGTTTATGGATGTGGTGAGGGAGGACATGCAGGTGGCTGGTGTGAAGATGCAGAGGACAAGAAGAAATGGAAACGGATGATCCGCTGTGGCGACCCCTAACGGGAGCAGCCGAAAGTAGTAGTAGTAGGTTTTCGATCAGACGGTCTGGTTTTTGAACGCTTTCTCCGAGTCCAGTGGGAGAACTCAACTAGGTGTCGTTGTAATGCCCGGTACTTTTCATCCAAAACTAACGCTGGCTGTGCTTCTCAATCAAAGCAAAGAATCGTTGAAAGTCGTGTTTGTTTTCACACAAACAAGGAGCGATTGATTGATTATTGATTAGCGCACGTTTCTGATTTCTCTGCCCACAGATGGCAATCTGTTAAAAACCCAATCATGTTGTGATTAGCCTTCATGTGTCCATTCAAGGCATTTTGGACTGGTTCCTGGACAAAGATTAAGCCTAGTCCTGGATTAAACTGAACTTTGAACAGGGATTCTCTATACAAAAATCGGTTTAGTTCAGGACTAAGCTTAATCCGTCCAGGAAATCGGCCAGTGTTGGTGTTGTTGAAGCGTATTATGGCATTAATTACATCCACCCTTTCCTCTGTAGCTATTCTGTTTTATCTTCTAAAACTGGGGGTTGTTGGTGAGATTTGGATTTTGTTCTAGTTTTTAGAAGTCTTTAGGAGTCCTTAGTAAATTAAATGTCTTATTGTGAACGTGAAAATTTTAACACATGAATAAAGTGCACAAACATGCACAAACTCGCATGTCGTCTCCTTCTTAAAATAATGGCCTAAGTCATATTTTCAAGTTTTTCAAAAAACAGAATAAACTCACAAATTTCGTTTCAGTTTATTCTGGTTTTTGAAATACTTGAAAATGTGACTTGGGCCATTATTTTAAGAAGTTGACGATGTGCACCCCCCCCCCACACACACACACACCTTCGAAGTGAAAGTACACATCCCCCAGGGCATCCTTGTCTGACTGACAAGGAGCAACTGTGCTCAATTACATTCCAGGACCAATAAGTCAAAAACAAAGTAAACGTGCATTTTTGGATTAAAACCGTTACATAAGGTAACTGTCGACCTATGAAAACATGTTTTATTGCGTTGGAGCAGTAGCCATTATTTTTCTGATGCTCTTCTGTGTGATTTGCGCAGGGTGGGCAGGTAGGGGCTTCATGTCTTGACCAAGGACACATAGCTGTTGCAGGAATCATACCTGTGACCTTTCATTTACGGGACAGTCTCTCTGTAAACACTAGCTGAGACCCTGTTTCTATGGACAAAGTGTTGAAAGGTAAATATTGAGCATCTCTAAGAGAGGGTTAGGCTTCAAATGTCATCCGATGCAGTTGAGAGACCCTCGCGGGAGCTGCACCATCAACAATAAAACAGAGGGCTGATTTTTAATGGCTTGTCAGAAGGTCTACTTTAACAAAAATCAGCAGCTCCACGCCATAATGTAAAACCCTAAACACAACACAGGCCGATGGAGTCTGAGCAAAGTCAGCAAGCCACGAGCTGAAGGAGTCTAAAATATACCATAACCAGTTCTGCATACGATTTTAAGTGGAAATGCCAATTTGTTTTGAAAGAAGGATGTTTCAATTCTAACTTGTAATAGAGCTGTCAACATTTCATTCATTGTCCAATATGTTCCCTATGTATTATCAACCAAGTAGCTCAGGTCTTCACTAATGGCATCATAGAGTACGATACAGGGCTTTTTTTTTCTTTTCTTTTTTTTGATTTTCCCCCCCAATTGTATTCAGTCAATTACTCCACTCTTTTGAGCCATCCCGGTGCTGCTCCACCCCCTCTGTCGATCCAGGGAGGGCTGCAGATTACCACATGCCTCCTCAGATATGTGGAGTCACCAGCTGCTTCTTTTCACCTGACAGTGAGCAGCTTCACCAGGGGGACGTAGTGCGTGGGAGGATCATGCCGCTCCCCCCAGTTCCCCCTCCTCCCTGAACAGGCGCCCTGACTGACCAGAGGAGGCGCTAGTGCAGCGACCAGGACACATACCCACATCCGGCTTCCCACCCGCAGACACGGCCCCACTGTGTCTAGGGATGCCCGACCAAGCCAGAGGTAACACGAACCGGCGATCCCCGTGTTGGTAGGCAACCTAATAGACCACCACACAACCTGGACATCCTGGGCGTTTTTTTTTGTTGTTGTTGTTGTTTTTGTTAATAATCTTTGAGAATATGGGCGTCCGGGTAGCGTACCAGTGTATTTTGATTTTGATATACTCTATTGATCCCCATAGGGAAATTGTGCTTTGCATTTAACCCATCCTAGCTGTGTAGCTAGGAGCAGCGGGCAGCTACCGTGCAGCAACCGGGGACCAACTCCAGTTCGTCTTGCCCTGCCTCAGTCAAGGGCACAGGCAGGAATATTAACCCTAACATACGTGTTTTTTGATGGTGGGGGAAATCGGAGCAACCAGAGAAAACCCACCGCAGACACAGGGATAACATGCAAACTCCACACAGAGAATGACCTGAGATTATCCCCAAGGTTGGAAAACCCCGGGGTTCAAACCCAGGACTTTTTCGCTGTAAAGCAACAGTGCTAACCACTGGGCCACCATACTGCTCAAATTCCGTTGCCCAACAACATGGGGATCACCGGTTCGATTCCCCATGTTACCTCCGGCTTGGTCGGGTGTCCCTACAGACACAATTGGCCGTGTCAGCGGGTGGGAAGCCAGATGTGGGTACGTGTCCTGGTCACTGCACTAATGCCTCCTCTGGTCAGCCTGTTTGGGGGGGAGGGGGAACTGGGGGGAATAACGTGATCCTCCCATGCGCTACGTCCCCCTGGTGAAACTGCTCACTGTCAGGTGAGAAGAAGCGACTGGCGACTCCACATCTGCAGCCCTGCCCTGCCCGGCTCGGCAGAGGGGGTGGAGCAGCAACCGGGATAGCTCGGAAAATAGGGTAATAGGCCAAGTACAATTGGGAAGAACAAGGGGAAAAAAGCCACAAAAAAAAAATCTAAGAATATTTTTATATAAAATCTACAGTAAACAGGATGGGGGGGCTGAGTTCCATTTTCACATAGGGCAAAAATTAATTTTCGGGAAATGTATTTACTGTTTCCTTCATTGTGGTCCCTCTGCTCCACTCCTCTCTCCTGCCTCACCTGGTAATCCATTCGCTTGATGTTTGGGACATCCATGTTGTGGGTGGAGGGGCAGATATCTTCATACTTCTTGCCAGAGAAGATGTCGATACCAACCAGATGCACCTAGACAAGCCCCCATACAGAAAGGACAAACAATTGCGTATTAAGTGTTGATCAATAATTTGGTTGACTGACCATCCTTAATAAAGTGTCATAATTATTGTCATTTTGCACTATTAATCATTTTGCAAGAGAATATGTCCCCGTTTCAGATGAACGTCCATATTGAACTATTTTATAATAAAATTTTCTACTTTTGTAAATGAGTAGTCTCCTTTGAGAGTGAAGCCAGAGTTAGGGTCCAGTGAACCTAGAATAGCAATAGCCTTCAAATAGCAAATGCCATGATCCTAGAATAGCTGTAAGGGGATAAATACTGAAGAAAAACAATTGCAAGTGCCTTTTTACAAGATTGATTGTTTTTATTGTGAAGTACAACAAAAAAATGAGGATGCTACAAAATACTTCATTTTTGTAATGATTGTTTTCCAATGCTACTTTATGTTCCCTATTTTAATCATCCAGCCCCGTAATTCTGGGGCTGTGTACTAACCTTAGCGTGACCGTGCTTGCCAGTCTTGGAGGTTGACATCTCAACAATCTTGCAGGGTCGGCCTTTAAGCACCACATAGCCATTTTTGCGCAGGGCGGAGCACTGCATGGGGTAGGTGGCGGATGCCCCAGCATCGCCTGTCTGGAAATCCAAATCTGGATCCGCCATATCTTCTGCGGAGGTCAACAGAAAGTGTTAGAGATCAATCAGAATGCGTAATGTGATGACACCAGTGGGGCTCCCTGACAAGACGTTCTGCTGGGTCCGCCACACTGAGTCATCCCATTCAGTACAGTATTGCCTCACCTATCTCTTCTTCAGTGGCCCCTTAACATTAGCTGACCCCCCCCCTCACACACACACACACACAAACTTAACTAGCAGCACACTTTCTTTAAATTGCAACTATTATGCTTTTACGAAGCATCTTCCAACCATGTGTTTGAAAGGTGCTGTATAAATAAAAGTTTTAAACACTCACACTTGATAGCTCAAATGGTTAGACCAACTTGTGTGATGATGGCCGAAACATACTTTTACTATGATTTATAACGGCCTTCCGTATTTGGTACACGGCAACACTCGACACCTGCTATATATGGCTGAAGAAGATGCGTAGTAATGTAATGCACATCTCTCATCAACCGAGAAGGGATCAAGAAATTAGTACTTAAGGGTTATAAATGGCGCGCGCGTGGGAGGGGACTGAACTTCCGATTTGATCAACAAACCATTGAGGATGAGAGGAAATGGACCATTTGCTCGTTGATTGAACGCAGTCGGAAAAGCTCAGTTGTAACATCAGATGGGGAAGAGCAGGGTGTGCTAAATAAAGCAACAGAACTGAGGCAAGTGGTAGCGACGGCGGCTAACCCCAGAACAGACCCCACCACACAAGTTTAACACAGCGGTCGGCACCGTCTTCACCGAAAACTGGGACTAATTATGATTATGGCATCTTTTAATGTTGCATGTAAAAAACAACCCCAGGTTAGGGACAGACTGTACCTTGAGTTTTGCTGCCGTCCGCCAGCCGTGCAACTTTCAAATAGCCGTCACGTTCCGCGACACCGCGCAACTACATGCCGCGCGTACTGACCGTATTCGGCGTTGAACACAAAGTAGTCCACGTAAAAGTCCAGAAGACGTTATCACACATGTGGGGAAGAGGATCTTAAGAGCCGCCTCACACTCTTCACTGTTCCGCCGGGTCGGCTCGGCCGCCGGTAGCTGAGCCGTACGACAGCGTCCATAGCCGAGGCAGGTCCACGCTGAATGACACCGATATCGAATGACGGCGATTGGCTGCGTGGGCACATTCGCTTAACGCAAGCTGCAAAATAGGGGGGAAAACCGGAACGTCGATTTCCAACAACTCTGTGGCAACGACGAGGTGTCGCCGCCAAATCGGGCAGGTTTTGACAGGCGTGGGTTATGTCCGCAATGCTGGGAAGGCTGACTGAGGCCTAGTACGTATAAACACACACACACACACACACACACTGGCCGTCAACAGTCAGCACGTCCTCGCATCCATATGCGTCTCACACCCGGGCCAGAGGCCCTCCGGTCCCCAAGTTCAAGGGGCAAAATAGCAAGTTGATGCCAATTTCTACGTACGTGAAAGCCTTGAGACACACTTGCCCCCAAGCAAATCAGCAATCAAAGGGCCCAAATGGAATGCTGGCCCGCGACTGTACAGTAATGACTAAGCTAATACGCGTGATGGGTGACGGGGTGCACGCCAGACGCTACGCGGAGAGACGGGGGTCAAGTCTTCACGCTTCCCGTTGCGCCATAACCGTGCCGAGTAAAACCGGGCGCTGTTCGAAACCCGCAGAGCCACAGCGCCGGTGAATCCGACGCGAAAACTTCCGCGCAGCGTCGAGAAAGGAAGTCCTCTGACACTTAGCTATCTGCAGATTTCCAATCACTAGCCAATCCCAGCCGCGACGCTCCTCCCTTTAATAAATATCGGATTCTTCCGGTGGTCTTCAAAAGCAGAAGAAAGGGAGGCAAATATGGCTCGTTTTCATTCAGGTGCCCGGTGTTGAATAACAACATAGGCAGCTACAGGCGCGGGGCATAGCCTCTTCTCACGCTCAAAACACGCCCAGTCCAGGACGGGGTGTTTGGATATGAAAACTTTAAACTTACCCTTACGCTTGTCTTTGGTTCACTCTAAGCGCTTTTCTTCTTGACAAGCCCCCCTCCTCTTGAATATCCCCCCCCCTTTAAATTTTCGCTCCCCTACGACGGTGCTGCCGTTCCGTCTGCGGCTCGCGTCTCGCTGCCGCGGTGCCTCGGCGCTGTCGTGGCTGGTCTCGCTCCTTTATGCGCCGTTCCTCCTTATTCCCCGTTCATTCCCGGCCGCTTTCAGACTCTCCGCTTCCCGACCGCGATACGGGAGTGGCTGCTGAAGTGTTGGTTGCACGCACAACACACGCCTGGGTCGGTCGGTGGGTCGGCCGTCAAACCCAAAAAAGAATCAAAACCTTACACCCCACACCGTACCGGAGCCTGCTGCACTCCTCCCTGGTCCAACCTTTCCAGATACCCATGAAATAAACCCCTCGACGACTCACTGCGCATGCGTGCCCCATCCACCGCGCCACCCCTCCATCCATAGGGTTTTACCACGAACCGGCGGCGTGGGGAGAGGCGCTCTGCTTACAGTACCGTCATCTCGGCTCCCACATCACTTGTTGTGGTCAACGCGACGTAATTAAATCAGCGCAGGAAGACGGGTCGCCGCTTCTTCTGGGCCATAAGCGTTAAACGCCCCATTTAACGCATAATTCACGCAGCCGTGCCGTTCTTTGCGTCTATTTCAATGGGATTTTTTTTGGGGCATTTTCCGCCGTTATTTATAGCAATGGTAGAGAGAGACACGGGATGACACGCAGCAAGGGGCTCGGGCCGGATTCGAACCCAGGCCACTGCGGCAAGGACTCAGCCTTACGTACGCGCTCTAGCAGGTGAGCCACCGGGATGCCCCCGGGATTATTTTTTTTAAACGGGACTTCAGCCGTGATTGCAGGTTTATTCCCACCGACGTACTTCAAAGTGTGTTCTCACACAGGGCGTTGCACTACAATAAATGTTCCTGTTTACTTGTGTTCTCCGAGATCCGTGACGTCATCTTCCGCGGCCCAGGTTGTAGCTGCGATGGCAAAAAAAAACAAAACCCCTACCTATGGCAGGCGTAACGAGCCGCTTCAGATGCCCGGATGTCCCTGATCCGCCCACTATACATCGAGGATGCGCCTCGGATGGTGACTTGACAGACTTGAGATAAACAAAAATAATGACGATGAATAAACTTCCATCCGTCGGAAGATTGTGGATGAGATTTTTAAAGAGCAAGTTAAAAAAAAAGTCAAAATTTCATTTCAGTATTATTTATTCCGCTCATGGTAACGCACAGCTTCAGAAAGAAACAAGCAATTCATGATCAAACACAACTCGGTTTACACATTCCATGACTGAAAAGGAGCAGGGAGAAGAAAACCTTACTTTGCCTGCCCCTTACTCAAACATAAATACACAACAGAATAGATGGTCTGTCAGTCAGTTACTCAACAACTAATACTTACAGCAACATGAGAAATGAAAAAGAACCAAAAAGCCATACACAATAATTCACCATTAACTGAAAACCCATTACCTGACAGCTCCATATTGTGTAATTAGTCTTGCCTTATACATTTTCTTGAACTGAAAGATGTTTATACAACCCTTTAGCTTGTTCTCTAAAGAATTCCACACGCCACATACTGAAATACACATCTGCTTTAAAGTAGTACGTGCATACTGATGGTTAAAATTAAATTTCCTTCTGGCCCTCGTCCTCTGAACTAAAAACAAATCATTTTTGTAAATTTTCTGGTAATGCTCTGCTTTTTGCCCTGTACATAACTAACAATGTCTGTAACTCAACTAAATCTTTTAGTTTCATTAATCCTGACTTAATAAACAGTCCGTTGGTATGTTCTTTTGGATCCCAATTTATGAATAATTCTTTCTGCTCTTTTCTGTAATATAACCAGTGGCTTTATGTTGCTCATGTTGCCCCACACTTCCACACAGTAACTAAATTATGGCAAAATAAGTCAACAGTACAGAATTCGCATTACCTGTAATCTAACACATACTTTGCTTTGTTCAAAACAGGAATATTCTTAGACACCTTTGTTTTTACATATGCTATATGAGCTTTCCATGTCTGTTTGTCATCCATTATTACACCCAAAAATCTAAACTCAGATACTTTCAATATCAACTCCATCTATAGACAGTAAAACATTTTCATCCTTTTTCTGTTTAGCAAAAACCATAAACTTAGTTTTTTTTTCAAATGTAATGATAACTTCTTTTCATCAAACCATCTTTTCACTTTGACCATTTCATTTACAATGCTTTCTGCTAAACTTTTAAAATCATCTCTTGAATTAAAAAAAAATAGTGTCATCTGCAAACAAAACAAACTGCAGTGTCTTTGACACTTCACATATGTCATTGATATATGAAATGAAAAGTTTCAGCCCCAACACTGAGCCTTGTGGGACTCCACATTCAGTCTTCATGCACTCAGATGTATTGCCAGCAAACTGTACAAATTGTTTTCTGTTATCTAAATAACTGCTTAACCAATTTAGTACTACTCCTCTCACACCATATGTATGTAATTTAGAAATTAATATGCTATGATATATTGTGTGGAATGCTTTTTTAAATCAATAAATACACGTATTGTGTATTTCTTACATTCTATTGCTGTTGTTATCTCTTCCATTATTTTCATTAATGCTAAAGATGTAGATCGATTTGTCCGAAAACCATACTGACTCTCACTCAGCAATTTGTTCTTTTCAAGAAAAGCATCTAATTTTTGTACAAACAATTTTTCGAGCACCTTGGAGAACTGTGAAAGCAAAGACACTGGTCTATAGTTAGTAAAACTGTTTTTAGCTCCCTTTTTAAAAAGTGGAATAACCTTTGCCGTTTTCATTCTATCTGGAAAACTACCTGTACGAAAAGAAAGATTGAAAATATAGCTTAGAGGTACAGTCATCAATAGTCTTTTTCACTATAATCACGTCGATCCCATCTCTGTCAGTTGATGTCTTGTTTTTGGATTTTGCTACAATGCATCTAATTTAATTTTCACTCACCTCTCCTATAAACATAGACTGTACCACTTTACTTCCCCCATTCTGGCCACCTTCTACTTGCCCATCATTACGTTTTTTAATTGAATTTGCAAGATTAGGCCCAACGTTAACAAAAAAGGAATTAAATTCATTTACCACTTCATTCATGTTTTTTTTAACCTTATTATTGTCATTGATGAAATGATCGGACAGAACTGTAGACAGAGAGTTATTTCCGATTACATTGTTTAATATTTTCCAAGTACCTTTAATGTTATTTTGATTTTCTTTTCACATTTTATTATAATATTCTTTCTTGGCTTGTCTCAATATCATTGTCAAGTTATTTTTTGTAAACCTGGTATTGCTTTTCAGCTGTCTTTGTTCTAACTTTTATGAAGGCTCTGTAAAGTTCAATTTTATTTTTGCATGCATTTTGTAAGCCCTTTATTACAAGTTTTTTTTTATTATAGCTACGTTTATGTTTGCATGGCATTATTGGACAATGTGAATCATACAATGATAAGTAGCTCTTTAGAAATGTCTCATATGAAGCATCTACCTCTTCTACATACACCCCTTTCCACTCTTCTTTTAAGAGGTCATTCCTGAATTTGTTTATTGCTTCATCGGTTCTTACCCTTACATATCTATAGTAATGTTCCTCCTTATTTCTCTTTATTTGACAATCATGTGTTAGAAATTCAGGTAAATGGTCGCTTATGTAATTTATTATTAGGCCACTTTTAACGTTGTTCTCCATAATATTTATAAAAATATTGTCAGTTAATGTTGCACAACTCGAGGTTACTCTACTGGGCTTGGTAATCAATGGGTATAACCCTCTGCTATATAATGCATCCAAAAATCTGATGTTGTTTTATGTTTAGATACATTTAGGTCAATATTGAAATCCCCACAGATTATAAATGTTTTACTTTACTTTTTAGCCTGTTCATTAATTCTTCCATACTATCTTTAAAACGTTTCTACATTTGACCCTGGTGTTGTTTATACACAAGTGACAACGATATTTCTCATTCTTTCCATTTCAATTTCCACAGTTATGCATTCCATTAAATCATCGATTGCAGTTGTCATGTATTCAACTGGTCTGCATTTCAAGTCACTGTCCACATACAGGGCCACACCCCCTCCCTTCTATACAGCCCCCCCTCTATACAGGGCCACACCCCCTCCCTTCTATACAGGGCCACACCCCCCCCCCCTCTTGGTGACTCTATTGGTAAGATGTAACTCATAACCCTCAATAAGAAAATCAATACCTTTCGCTTGGTTTAACCACGTCTCAGATAAGGCTATCAACTTAAATTTACTTTTAAAGGTTTTCAAATAATCATTGATCTTAGTGACGTTTGCATACATAAAGAATTGGACAGTGGAACTGTATTAACGAAAATGTATTTTTCAGTTCAGCATCATCATTAAATTGATCCTCAGACTAGTATTTACAAGTGTCATTGACAAAATTAAACACATGGCTCTCCGGATCGACATCATATTCAAAATCATACATTTTATGCTCAGAGTAGTCAGCTCTTTTAAAAAGTGGCTCAGTCATTAGTTTGTTTCAAAAAATTGTATTGTAACGATCACGGATGGATAGGCTCGGTAGCCCTTTAAACAAAAATTCTTTGATTTTGTTGGGTAATACATATTTGTAGGGGAGAGTAAATACGGTGTTCCATGTTCTACCATCAAAAGTTTGGTCTGTCCATTTATATTTAACTGGTATTATTGTTGTTCTTGGAGTAAATGAGACTCTGATGAAGGTGTTACTGATTTTTTTTTTGTCAAAGATGGAAATTCCGTCAACAGTAATGTTATAATTGGTTAAAGTAACAGTGTCGTGTGTTAGAATTGTAACGTGTTAAGGTTATAATGCCAGCTGACAGTGCATTAATAACAGTACCATACTCCTTTTGGTAGACAGGAACACTATATTTCTCTATAAAATCCTCATGAATACAGAAGCCCTTCACAGTTAACTAGCTGTTTTACAAGTAGAATGTTATTGTTAAACCAATTTAAAAAAAATAGCGATTTGTTTCTGTACGTGACATTGACATTGTTCCATAAAAACAAAAAAACAAAACACACATTTGTGAGGAGAATAGTTGAGTTTATATAGAAGGGACCAACACAGAAGAGCTTGCTTGTGAAAGTGGGAGAGTTTGATAGCAAGTTTATCAACAGCGTATCGGCCCATTAATAAAAACTTAAGACCACCTACTTTTTTAAACAGAAAGTTTGGGATGATGTTCCACATGCTCTCAGGGGCTTTTAGAAATCTTTTGATCCCGTTAATTTTGACAATATGGTTAAATGATGAAAAGTCCAACACGTTAAGACCACCCTCTGTTAGAGACATAGAGATAACCTCCTTTTTAACCCTGTGTGGCATATTTTTCCAAACAAAGTTAAAAAGAATTCTGTCAAAACAAGAGGTTTTATGTTTGGTGACCTCAAGGGAGGAAAAGACATAAGAGGCTCTTGAAAGGCCTTCTGCCTGCCTTAGTAGTACTCTACCATAGAGAGATAAATCTCTGGCTAATCAAGAATTGAATTTCACTTTAATAGAATGAATTACTGGGTCCAAATTGTTGTTCATCAAATTTTTATCATCCTTAGTGATTATAATTCCATAATATTTTACTGTATGTTTTACTGGGATACAGCATATCCCTGTGTCTGCAATGTCTTTTAAAGCAAGTACTTCACACTTGTTTAAATTAAGATTTAAACCAGATATATCAGAAAAGTTTTTGATGACAGATAAGGCTTAGGAGACTTCAGTTTTACTTTCTAAAAATAAAGTAGTATCATCAGCTAGTTGTAATATTTGTATTTCCCGACCATAAAAATTAATACCTTTAAAGGGATGCTGAGTTATTAATAAATTAAGAATTTGGCATACCAGTAAAAAAAAGGTAAGGAGAGATGGGACAGCCCTGACGAATTCCTGTCTTTATGTCAAATCTAGGTGATGTACCATAAAGGAGTTTGACTGGGCTGTTTTTACTACTGTATAATGTTTTGATTGCCTTAATAAAACAGTCACCAAATTTTAAAGAAAAAAATCAGGGTATCAAAAATAAATTTGTGGGAACACTGTATCAAATGCTTTTTGAAAATCCAAAAATAAAATTAACGGACTGACATCAAGTAAATCTTTATAATTCACTAAGTCAATAACTAGACGGACATTATTTGAGATATGACGGCCACTTATGAATCCACATTGGGATTCATGAATTATTTCATTTAGGTCAGTCTCTAGAAGCTTCGCTAATATAGAGGCAATGATTTTATTATCATTGTTAAGAAACGTAATTGATCTCCAGTTATCAATGAGTAAGGGATCTTTCTTTGTTTTGGGAATCAAGAGTGGAGGAACTCCCTGATCTCTTTCAGTTCTTCAGTGAGTCTCAAGACACCTTCTGCACCCCCACCAGACGCAGTTTCCCCGGGTGGATTGTTTGCGCCGACCCGTTTGCATCCGTTTATCTCTCTGCTTCGACATTTCTGTCAATGTTTGTGTAACCGGTTATTTTCTTGCCCGGTGCGGGATTCGACACGAGGTGTACTGCACCACAAGGCGACATCACTATCCGCTCGGCTAAAGGGTCAGACCCGTTAGTTAGGGGCTAACGTGTCTTATTAGTAGTTTACATTTGCGCTAAAAAAGAAGAAGAAGAAAAAGAGCGCTGTTGAAAAAGCCTTGAAATAGCTGATAAGCTTTTTTGATGAAAATGTTCTAAGATTTGGAAATTGTTTGTAGCGCTTGGTTACCTCTCAGGAGCTGCTGGCAGCCATCTTGAATGGCAATAAAGCGTCGTCGTCGTCGTCATCATCATCACCGCCATTACATAGCGGTTTTGTTACAAACAAGTTAACTGCGTTGGAAGGTTGACATTTTGCAATGCATTTTTTTTAGTATGGTCTCTGTATGAAGCAAATTTATCGTATAATCCCTGAAATTCTGACACACAGACTATTCATTTCGCCTCCATTTTTACACTGCAACACAAAGTAGGCCTACTGTGGTTGCACTCTCGAAGGTCTGAAAGGCCAGGGACAGGTCAAAGTTCAACAAACCTGAAGTTTATGCGCAGGTGCGGAATGATCGACAGTAAAAAAAAAAAAAAAGAAAAAAAGGCTCCATTTAAAATAATTGTGCGCAATAATGTGAACATCCCTGTTGAGTGAATGTCCCATAAGTCGCTCTTATTTCAAATTGTAAACTGGGCGTCCTGTGTGCTTGCGAGTTTGTACTCCTAAATTCAGTCTGCCAAGCACGTAGGCTAGCCTTACTCCTTCATATGTTGGAGTAGGCCTACTTGACACTGGAGAAAAAAATCCACTGTCTCTCCATGCCCAGCAGATGTCATCGTCGGAGCATTCTGGGTGCTGTTGGGTCCCAGTTTGTGGTTCCTGCTACATTGTAATCTACGGTAGACTGCTCAAATCTATTTCTAGAAGAAAAGAAAAAAATCTCAATACCCACAATATACTTTCTGATTGTGGAAGTCAAGTCTATGTGACAGCACTTGAGTTATTCAGCTTTGTTTTGATAAGATTTTGGGTAGACAAATGATTAGAAATAGGGATTAGGTAAAGGAAACTATTTTCAACCACTAACTAGAAACACTGTTCATTTAGGAGCAGCGTTTCCATCATTTCAGGCCATATAAAGTTGAAAAAATTGAGAAAAAATCTTAATTTTTTTACAAATAGTCAATAAATAACATGGTGGCACGATGGCTCAGTAGGTAGCACGGTCGCCCCACAGCAAGAAGGTCCTGGGTTCAAGCCCCGGGGTAGTCCAACCTTGGTGGGTCATCCCGGGTCGTCCTCTGTGTGGAGTTTGTATGTTCTCCCCATGTCTGCGTGGGTTTCCTCCGGGGGCTCCGGTTTCCTCCCACAGTCCAAAGACATGTAGGTCAGGTGAATTGGCTGTACTAAATTGTCCTTAGGTATGAATGTGTGTGCGTTTGTGTGTGCGTGTGTGCGTGCGTGCGTGTGTGTGTGTGTGTGTGTGTGTGTGTGTGTATGTGTGTGTGTGTGGGGCTGTGATGGCCTGGCGGCCTGTCCGGGGCGTCTCCCCGCCTGCCGCCCAATGACTGCTGGAATAGGCTCCAGCATCCCCGCGACCCTGTGAGCAAGATAAGCGGTTGAGATAATGAATGGATGGATATGAATAACATTAAAATGAATGCTCGCCTGTTCATCGCTGATCAAATTTTCTCCCTAAAAATGCCCCTTGCACCATAACAAACAGAAAACCTGTCAGAATTCAACACCTGTTGTTGCGTTATCCAGCAAGGGAGCCAGTATGGGTTCATTGAACAATAACTCATGACATCATTGAAAACCAACCTTGTCCTTTTTCTTTCGGCAAAAATTGATTTTATTTCCCAATTCTTTCATGGCCTTCAGTGGAGCGGAGTCCATGGACTGGGACCCTTCAGATTTTAGATTTTGCTTTTCTGTTTGAATTTTAGAATTTCAAATGCTTTTCTGACTGCAACTTCAAGCTACTTGCCCATGGTGTTAAACACGTCCCATACAGTTCACAGTTTTATTCAGCACACAATGGGCTTCATTTGTCAAAAGTTGATGTACTAATCTGTCCTTACACACCCATGGAATTTTTTAGCCCTCAATTTTGTCTGACAGTTATTTGTAATTCCTTCCCCCTGGCTACTATTGCCTACCTCTGGCAATGAGCAGTCACCCAGGCTTGCAAAAGACATCAGTGTTAGCGAACTGGTGTCTAAATTCAGGGGTTACCCAGGTTCTACACTGGTCTCTGAGACAAACTTCAGAGCTAAAAAATCCCATGTAAGAACAAATGTGTACATACAAACAATTGATGAATGAAGCCCAATGTTGTTTGCAGGCTGTTGTCAAGGGCTATTTTCCAACACAGTGTGTTCACACAACTTTGCAGCCATGAAAGTTTATTTCAAGGCATACATAATTCTGTGTATTTCTTTCTCCAATTCAAAGCAATGTAAACTAGGGAAAACTATTGACCCCACTGAATGTGTGTTCCTCCTGAATTCAAGGTGCATCCTTGTTGTTGTCATCGTCGTCGTCATCGTCGTCGTCGTCGTCATCGTCGTCGTTGTTGTTTTGGGGGGGGGGGGTTGTCTAGAGACCCATGACTTCTACACACGGAGTCTGGCTTCATTGAAGTTGGCAGTTCTCGGAGGCGCTTGGTGTTAAAATTAACCTGGTGAAACTGGAGTCCTGTGACCCATGTGCAGAAGTCCACAGTGGGCGCGTAAAATGGGGTGTAAGCCGGAGCAGAGGAGTCAATGTGGGGGGGAGCAGGAGAGTCGGAGCATGACAAGGAACAGGGTCCTGATTAACATGGCTGTTTGTGATGGCTGATCTGGTCAGGAACCAACCAGGCCTCTGTGTCTACAGTGCACCACCACTTAATGGCTGCACAAGTTGTAATATTTGCCACAACATAGACAGGTACTCTCAATTACTCATGAGGCACGACTATGGCTAGGGATTTCAAGTTCAATTGTTAATAAAAGTCAAGTCAGACTTACACATGCTAGTAATTTGTCTTGGTGGTATGCTTAACATAAAGCCACATAGAAGATATCTATAGAAGAGTTTATGTACTCAAGAAATCACAACAGGCCATCTGAATTTGACAAGCAAGTAAGGAACTGGATAACAATTTGTGTGTTCTGTTCCGGGTGCAAAAAGCAATGAGGTAAAATCTACGTTAAGCGAGAGAGGGTGTTCACTATTCTTCCACAGCTGGACCTTTCCATATTTCCCCTTCATAAAGATTGCACTTTTTAATTTAATTTCAGAATTTAAGTGCCATTAGCGAAGACTGTAGTGACTACTGGCCTACATTTTTGTGTATCTCAGTGCAGTACTCTGGCATTTAATGTACACACACACACACACACACACACACACACACACACACACACACACACACACGACCATTACATCTATATATATACCGTTGAGTGTTTCTTTTAACAAAGATATAGCGGGTTTTTTTCCCCCGGAAACCATCAAGGGTGTTGATAAAAGTGCTCAACAAATGAGTGGAATATCAATATAGATGTTGGAAAAAATATGATTTATGAATTAATATAATATAATTTATTAGTTAATTATGAGACAGTACAGCTGATGATTGCTTATGGCATTAAATAGGCTTGTACTGTCTCATAGAGAATCACTGGATTATATATATATATATATATATATATATATATAGCAGTTTTTTCCGGAAACCATCAATGGTGTTGACAAAAGTGCTCAACAAATGAGCGGAATATTAAGATAGATTATCTATCTTTATATATATATATATATATATATATACACTACCGTTCAAAAGTTTGGGATCACCCAAACAATTTCGTGTTTTCCATGAAAAGTCACACTTATTCACCACCATATGTTGTGAAATGAATAGAAAATAGAGTCAAGACATTGACAAGGTTAGAAATAATGATTTGTATTTGAAATAAGATTTTTTTTACATCAAACTTTGCTTTCGTCAAAGAATCCTCCATTTGCAGCAATTACAGCATTGCAGACCTTTGGCATTCTAGCTGTTAATTTGTTGAGGTAATCTGGAGAAATTGCACCCCACACTTCCAGAAGCAGCTCCCACAAGTTGGATTGGTTGGATGGGCACTTCTTTGAGCAGATTGAGTTTCTGGAGCATCACATTTGTGGGGTCAATTAAACGCTCGAAATGGCCAGAAAAAGAGAACTTTCATCTGAAACTCGACAGTCTATTCTTGTTCTTAGAAATGAAGGCTATTCCATGCGAGAAATTGCTAAGAAATTGAAGATTTCCTACACCGGTGTGTACTACTCCCTTCAGAGGACAGCATAAAACAGGCTCTAACAGGTACTATTTAATGAAGATGCCAGTTGGGGACCTGTGAGGCGTCTGTTTCTCAAACTAGAGACTCTAATGTACTTATCTTCTTGCTCAGTTGTGCAACGCGGCCTCCCACTTCTTTTTCTACTCTGGTTAGAGCCTGTTTGTGCTGTCCTCTGAAGGGAGTAGTACACACCGGTGTAGGAAATCTTCAATTTCTTAGCAATTTCTCGCATGGAATAGCCTTCATTTCTAAGAACAAGAATAGACTGTCGAGTTTCAGATGAAAGTTCTCTTTTTCTGGCCATTTTGAGCGTTTAATTGACCCCACAAATGTGATGCTCCAGAAACTCAATCTGCTCAAAGAAGTGCCCATCCAACCAATCCAACTTGTGGGAGCTGCTTCTGGAAGCATGGGGTGCAATTTCTCCAGATTACCTCAACAAATTAACAGCTAGAATGCCAAAGGTCTGCAATGCTGTAATTGCTGCAAATGGAGGATTCTTTGACGAAAGCAAAGTTTGATGTAAAAAAAATCTTATTTCAAATACAAATCATTATTTCTAACCTTGTCAATGTCTTGACTCTATTTTCTATTCATTTCACAACATATGGTGGTGAATAAGTGTGACTTTTCATGGAAAACACAAAATTGTTTGGGTGATCCCAAACTTTTGAACGGTAGTGTGTATATATATATATATATATATATATATATAGGATGATTTTAGCAGTTTGGTAGATGTGTATTTTATTTTATTATACATTGTGTGTTGAGCTTTAGGCCAAAGAATTTCATATCCCTCAACACGTGCTTCCATGCTGTCTTGTTGTGCTCATGGCAAAAAAAGCAAACAAACAAGCAAAATTTTATTTATATAACACTTTTAAAAACATACTCTTGTAAAGAAATAAAGACCTTGGGCGTCCGGGTGGCGTGGCGGTCTATTCCCTTGTCTACCAACACGGGGACCGCCGGTTCGTAATCCCCGTGTTACCTCCGGCTTGGTCGGGCGTCCTACAGACACAATTGGCCGTGTCTGCGGGTGGGAAGCCGGATGTGGGTATGTGTCCTGGTCGCTGCACTAGCGCCTCCTCTGGTCGGTCGGTCGGTCGGGGCGCTTGTTCGGGAGGGGGAACTGGGGGGAATCGCGTGATCCTCCCACGCCCTACGTCCCCCTGGCGAAACTCCTCACTGTCAGGTGAAAAAAAAGTTGCTAGAGACTCCACGTCCGCAGCCCTCCCAGGATTGGCAGAGGAGGTGGAGCAGCGACCGGAAGAGTAGGGTAATTAGCCGGATACAACTGGGGAGAAAAGGGGGGGAATTAAATAAAAACCTCGGAAGATTTTTATCCAAAGGAATCGAATCGAGTGCAACTGGACTTAGTATATATAGTCAGTTGCACTCGATTCGATTCCTTTGGATAACCATGACCTGGATGAATGAGAACATTCACAGACGTGAAGATTTTCCCCAACCAAATGGCTAATGCGATCCCACAAAGGCAAAGACTTCTCTTTTAAATCCCCAATATGAATAGGCTATTCATATAAAGCGATCCATTCGAGCATACAAACATACATACAAAGCATACAAAACACGAAACATTCCAACGCCTACCTGACGTCTACCTGACCAGCGTGTCTCACCGTGAGGGCAAAGCCCACGTTTCGCCCTCCCAGTCGCCAGCTGAGTCACGTCGAGCCAATCAGGTTCCTGGGGAGCCTATTGTTAAGCAATAAACGCTAACAATAAGAGCCAATAAGAGCTGATGTACGGCGGCCCGTCAGGATAAAATGTTTAGGCGGCAGCGGTGGACGAGGTCGTAGAGCAAGAAGGACGGACGAGAGGAGCCGAGTGGAAGCGTCTTTTGAGAGAGACGATGACCGACGACGTATCGCAGGGCGCTCCTCCATCGGCGCTGGTGGAGGACAAGCCGGCCCCGCAGAGGAAGATTCTGGGTAAGCGCGCGCGCTTGCGCGTGTCTTAAACTTTAAACTTAACCCGCAAAGAAGCGCGCAGGTGTTGTCGTTTGGGAGCTCGAAGGACGTTAGTGACGCCGAACCGACGCGGATATTCCAGGAACAAGAGTTATTTCGGTTCTTGAGTCACTTTGAGTCGAGTTTATTCAGATATAAAGGTGTGTCATCTCACGGGCCTCACACGCGTTGTTAGGTTTGGGGAACTGTTGTTGTGCTGGGGGGGGGGGGGACAACCCCGCAACGCCACACAAATACTTCGGCGTTGCGGAGTTTTGTCACCCCCCCTCCTCCCCCGCACGTAACGCACTTTTAAACCGAGTTGTTTTGCGGCCCTCCAAACCCGAATAGGTTGAAATCCGGAATTGGTTGTCAACACACGGGGCTTTACGAGGCATGGCGTGCGCCTGTTTGCCGTAACGGTGAAATGAAGCCGGACGGGACCGCGGAGCCCAGACATGTGCGTTGTAAAGCAGCTGGGTTACCGGCGGGACCTAAATTGCCGCTCTATCGGCGGCCCGGTAGCGATGCACAGGTGTGGGCCATTTCGCGAACGGGACCGCGCGGGGGAAATGATCAGTGACGCTTGTGACCTCAAAGTCGATGTTCGGGCAGACTTGAAACTGGGGGGCTGGGGGGGGGGGGTTGAGTTGGTCTCGGTGAGGCCTGTAGATGAAACGCGGCGTTTTTCGGTGTGGCGCTCGTTTCCGCCGAGCAACGGTAATTTCCCGTCGCCTCGGTACGCCCGACCCCGCTAAGGGGAATGAGATGAGCGGTAAATGCCGTCTTGTTTGCGGGACCCTCCCTCTTGACCCGGTGGAGTGTTAGGGTTAATGATTGACGTGCACGCCTCCCATTTCTCTTCGAGTAAGCAAAACGGCTCGGGTCGGCAATTCTCTGCAGCCAGGATATAATGGTGATGTTTCTATTATGCTAATATTTAATTACTATATGTTGTGTGTGTGTGTGTGTGTGAGAGAGAGAGAGAGAACTGTTATTGTGCTCTTTTTTTTTTCCTGCTACTTTCTTTTATTTCCCCTAGCTAGCTTGGTCCGAGGCACAGTGAAATGGTTCAATGTGCGTAATGGATATGGCTTCATAAACAGGTAGTCTCTCCCATGCTATTTTATAGTAATAAAACGTTCTGATTGATGGCCACAGTAAAGCTTGATAGGTTTGCTTAAGTTCTTTAGGGTGGCTATGATGACAATGAGTGCCACACCTTCCTGTGGTATTTGCGAATTAACGGGCTTTATCTCTTCCAGGGATGACACCAAAGAGGATGTCTTTGTTCACCAGGTAAGAGGACAAATTCAAGATGTCAATATAAACGGGAAGTAATGTCTTCTCTTTGACACCCAATCTTTCTTCTCTCAGACTGCCATCAAAAATAACAACCCTAGGAAATTCCTCCGCAGTGTGGGAGATGGAGAGGTCGTGGAGTTCGACATAATTGAAGCGTCCAAAGTAAGAATCCGTTTTGAAGATGGTGACGCTTTTGGGCTTTTTTTTTTCTTGCACTGATCTCTGTTTTGGACTTGATCCCATTTCTCGTTACCTTCGCAGGGCTCCGAAGCAGCAAATGTGACTGGACCTGGCGGGGTCCCTGTCCAAGGCAGTCGCTATGCGCCCAACAAACGCCGCTTTCGTCGTCGCTTCTTATCCCGTGTCTCCCAGCCTGGTGACCAGCTCAAACCATCAGACAACCAAGACCCCACTTTGGAAGGCAAGGGTGCCATGGAGAACGGGGGCCCACCGCCTGTTCAACGGCGCCGCAGGCCCCGTAGGCCACCGCAGGAGGTGAGGAGTCAGTAGAGAAAGCAACTTTTGATGTTATTCCAGTAAATGCTGCTAAAAGTAGTTTGGGCCCTTTTTTCATGTCATATTGAACATGTGTTGAAAGTTCAATTTCATCCTTGCCACTCTGTCAGTTTTGCTGTGTAGCTTCTAAAAAAATTTGGGTTTTCTGCAAAAGTGGCTCATAACTACTGCGTAGTTCACCCCTATAGAATAAATGTCCCCCATAATACAAGTTAGGGGGGGCAGATGGCACCAGCATTGGTGCCTCCTTGATTTTGTCTCTAAAGAAGAAAACACCTGGAAGAAGGAATTGTTTATAGCATTAACATATGTCTGAGAGCTCAGTTTTAACACTAGAACCAAGACGGTCATTTTGACTGTTTCAGATTTTCAAAATTTAATAACTGGGGGGGGGGGTACAGACCTGCTGTTCCTTGAATGCTCCTAAAATTGTCTATTTGCATTAAAAGAGTTTTACATCAATTGCACAAAAAAAGTTATAAGATCTACCTAAAACGACCATGACTGGTCAAAATGACTACACGTCATAGTGCGTGTCATGTCACTGTTTATGACGTGTGTTGGTCACATAATTTCCTTCGACATTCATTGCTCTGTCTTAGAAACACATTAGCGTTATCCAGTGCAGAGTAATGGTCTAAACTTGATTTTTTTTATTATTGCCAACATGACTGGTTTCAGACGCATCATGACTGCCACTGAGGTGTTGCAGTATTTACAGGCATTGGACAGCAGCCATTTTAAATTGTTTGAAAAATAGTATTAAAGTTGTGAAAATTTTAATTTTGGTATCAGTCATTTCTTAACAGACATACTAACATATACAATGCATTAATATCTCAATTGGGTATTTATCTCGACAGAATAGAGTCTAAAAACCAGTGGTCATTTTGACTACCCATGGTCGTTTGGTAGGAATGAAATCCCGGTCGTTCTAGTATTAAGTGTGCATATACTTACTCAGTGCTGCCAAAATTGCAGTTTGTTTTTAAAGTTGCATACATTAAAACCTCTAGCCAATACACGCATTAATACCAATGTTGCTATTCTGCTTACTTCCCCTTCTGAGAATGCTGGTCTCTTTTTAGTTGGACTGCCAACTGCATAAATTCGGCCAACATGATTATAAACCTTGAGGATCATATTGAAAGTTATCATGTAGAGTGTGGTTTTTCAAGCTGAGTTGCATTGTCTTGTGTTTATCAGTCTGGTGTTTGCTCTTTTTTTTTTTTTTTTTTAATATTTATAATTTCTCGTGCAGGAGGTTGAAGGGCAGAAGAGTGATTTGGCCGAGAGTGATCAGCAGAGGCCGCCAAGGCGTCGATTCCGTGCACCATACCGCAGGTAGTGCTCAGTAATATCCCATGGATTTATGTGTTTGCAGGACTTCATTCCAGGCCGACACTGCACCAGCAGTTAACTCAGCCGCTATAGTGCTGGGTGAGAATGAAGACCTGCATACACAGCCTTCCATGGGACATCAGAATAAATCTTGATTCTGATGGTATATGTATTCATGATTGAATACCTATGCTATTTGCACTGTCAAGTTGCACTTCCCTGATTCTTCATGTTGTATAGATAAATCACTACTTGAGGTCAATTCCAATTAATAATTTCTCTGGTTCAAGGCTGAAATTCAGTGCTTCCTAGTCCTCAGACCCCACCCACCCCAGTACTGCTGGTTTTCAGGTAGTTCATTACATTTACATGTTGTGCCAGGTTTACAAGCTCTCTGCTTTAGATGGTTGCAATGCCTGCCATAATGGGGAAAACCAGCAGTACATGCTGTGGGAGGGCAGAAGACAGGGAATGGGAACCATTTATTAACCAAGTGATGAATACACCTCACACCTATTTCTTCTGTTCTCCACAGGCCTTTCCGTCCTCGCCCACCTCCACAGCAACACCCAGAGGCCCAGCCGGCATCTGCCCCATTGGAGGCCCAGCCGGCATCTGCCCCATTGGAGGCCCAGCCGGCATCTGCCCCATTGGAGGCCCAGCCGGCATCCGCCCCATTGGAGGCCCAGCCGGCATCCGCCCCATTGGAGGCCCAGCCGGCATCCGCCCCATTGGAGGCCCAGCCAGAGGTGGAATCCAAGCAGCCTGAGGTCCAGGAGACCAATGGAGTAGAAGCCAAAGGCCAGAAACCACGGCGACAATTTAGCCACCGTAGACAAAGAAATTCTGAGTCGTGTGCTTCTAAAGTAAGGACCTGGGCCATAGCGTCATCTTAATTCAGCACTTAGTTTAGTGTTAGTTTCTCAATGGTTCAATAAACTGTGTATGCATGTCCAGATTAAACATTCTCAAATTAAGGATAAAAGCTTGTCAGTCCCACAAGACAAATGTGCTTATGCTGATTCTCGACTTCTGGTGACTTTTCAGACCATGCTTATTATTTTATTTTTTTTATTGTTGAATCAGCAAATGATGTGCATATCTGGACTAGTCCCAGCTGCTGGGATTTTTGTCTTGTTGAACACTTTTTATTTGAATTTTAAATATTTAAGCGAAATGTGGAAGAACCTCACTTAAAACAGTAATGTCATATTTTTGTTTTTAAATCTGATGGTCTGAAATGTCTTGATGTAAACCACCTGGCCCACAAAACTGATATCCAATGTACACTTCAGATTTTCAGTTGAAAGTATCTGATGGCATGCAATGAGTTTTTAATGGTGTCATTTGTACATTGTCTGGTTATAGTTGTTTTGGGATTCTTTCCTTTTTGGAGAAAAACTTTTTGCTTGTTTTATGTCCCATTGCAGAGTGATACAGAGAAGTCTGCGTCAGAACCTGGCACTCCCCCTCAAACCCCACAGCCAGCTGGAGTCAAATCGAAATCAAAGTCACCAAGAGCCTCTCCCAAATCCTCTCCAACTCCGCCAAAGTCACCTGAGGTTAAGAGGCTCAAATGTCTCCATTTTGCTAGGCTTGTTTTCACATGTCTGAAGACGGTTTGTCAAACTGCTGCTAGAATTGCCATAGCTTGCCCTGCTTTGAGGTTTGGTGTTTGTGTTGGTCAGCTCTTTGACTTGCTTCTAACATTTGACTTTCTTTTTTGTTTTCTTCATCCCTACAGCAGACGCCGACCACAACAGTCCCCTCGCCTACAGAACATTAGCCCTGAGAGGAGTGTCATGTGATGCTCGGCAAGAGGTGGGACCTCATACAGTGATGCAGGAAGGAGAAAGGGTTTCACCTCATGCCACCAGTGCCAGCCCAAAGGCAGACAATGGTGTCTTACTAGCAAATTAGATGAAATGGCTAAATTGGAGTCGAGTACTAAGTGGGTTTCCTTCAATCAGTTTTCATAAACCTTTTGAATTCGCGCATTAAGAGAATCTGAGTTGAAATTCCAGAAATCTGAAACTATGACATGTTTTTATGTAGGCTGAGGTGGGGAAAGTTGGCATCTGGCTAAAGAGAGAATGCCGTGAAGGGTGATGAAACAGTTTTTTTTTTTTTTTTTTAAAGACATGATGACGTAAAGCTACACGATTCCCAAAGCTGGTCAGTGAAACATCTCGGAACTGCTCAGCGTCTGTTCCCAGATATATTGAGAACTTTGTTGTGGCATAATAGTTATTTCAGCCCTCGTTAAATAAGCCATTGCATGTCCTCTTTGTAACAGCAAGTCGTCCCACATGCTATGTTTCCATTTTGTTTGGCCAGCACTCTGAATGTCATCTTGTTGCACCAAAAGTAGTTAATGGAAATGCGCTTAAAATTTGAATAACCTTTGTTTGGAAACAACTAGTAAGGAATTTGCGAGCACAGGACATTGTTTTGGTTCAGGTTGAAGCCCATATTCGGTGGGATTCTGTATTTGTGAACCTTAAATTGCTCTTTGATGCTGGTGTCTGTTCTGATACTCGTTTCTGTGTTCCTGTTCTTTTTTTACAGGTTATAGGGTTGGTAAACTGGGGAGCTGGGCCGATACACCCACCCCCTCCCCAAAGAAATGAATGGAGGGGGGGAAATCTGCTTGGTAGCCCAATAATTCTATAACCCCACCCCTCCGCCAATCCATCCACGCCCCAGCATTTTTTTTTCTTCCCTTTTTAAATCAAATGAAATGAGGTGTGAGCAGTGTTGGCTGAAACAACCAGCTTTGATTTTTTTTTTTTTTAATTAGGGGGGGGGGACTAAGCAGATTAATCAAAGTGGTGGGTGCAACTCCATTCTGAAACATGCCACCCTCCAATTTCATCAGTTTTAGGATAGAGTTCTAAGAAGATGCTTGGTTTTGTTTTTACTTGAGAAGTTTTGTACGTGTTTTTCTTTGGAGGGAATGTGCAATATCAAATAAACCATGTTTGCAAATACTGGTGTTTTGTCACTTTCTTTGGTAGTGATGTCTGTGTGTGAGAGACAGACGGCTCCGGTAAAAGCAGATGGGTATTTTGGGACAAAATGATGCTCTTCTATTATGCTTGGTGTGGATTTTAAATCAGTTTTGAGTTTACCAACAACCAACTGTGCAATTGGTTAAAAAAAAAAAACGCCAGTTGGAGGGTCCTTGTCAAGTTTTTTTTTTTTTTTTTTGCTGCTGTATGCCGGTATAAAGTTAACATGACCACTGCAGCAGTGTGCACTATAAATTACAGGTCCTCTGTCAGCAGTATACATACAAATCTGCAAAAGGGAGACATACAAACTAGTCAAAGGACAGCAAACAGCTCATGCTACTGACACCAGGAAGTCACACCAACTGTCTCCTGCCACACAAAGCTGATCACCAAGAAGCTAGATGGGCTTACTGATCTTGCTCTAGTACACCTCATCTTCAGACAGCTGATAAAACAATGTGCAGACCCTCACTTTTTTTTTTTTTTTGTCAAACCAACACTATATACATTAAGTATTAAAATACATAATTTGCTCTCGCAACGGTTGCATCTCTGCAGACGGACTATCCACCGAGTTTCTTATGAACCTCAGAAAGCGGTGTCGCCATGGTCATCCACAGCTGTCTCTAACGTGAACCCCCCATTTCTGAATATTGGGGACAATTTTTTTTTCTTTTTTACGGTTTCTTAAAATATAAAGTGCAGGAATTCCAAAGTCTCTCCATCTACCTGTCAATACCCCATCTGTGTACAAACACCTTTTTTGGAATAAATTCTCCGCCATCTATTCAACGTTGTACACCTTGGCGGGTGATGCCTTTCAAAGTCCAGACACTTCTTCATTTATGTTTGTTGGGGCGAAGCTAGTGACCGTGTACTGCTGACTCCCTCTCACATGGCAACCCTGACTCTGTGTGGGTTTTCTCTGGTACTGTACAAAAAAAAGCCTGATTCCAAAACTTTTTCCTCAAACCAAACTTGTGAACCCCCAAAAACCCGCTTTGCCTTCGCTGCTATGTGACTATAACGGCTGATATCGGGATACCCCTCTCGGTAAATAAAGACGAGGGGGTTTTCAGTTTGGAGTCAGGTTCAGATATACAGTTCACCCCAAGGTGTACCCAGCTCCGTTTCTTTCTCCTCCATCTCAGCTTTCCTTTTGTTTTTGTTTTTTTTTCTTTTCTTTTTTTTTGTGCTCAGTTGAGGTTTTCCTCGCCCAGGTAGTCCAACTCGGTGCTGGTCTTGCCCAGGTCCATGTCCATGTCCATGTCCATCCTGCCCCCCGGCAAGCGCTGGTGGAAGTTGGTGGCGATCTGGTCGAAGGTCTTGCCCCGCGTCTCCGGCACCCGGAAGAATGTGAAGATGAGGAAGAAGAGGAGCAACACTGCAAAGATCAGGAAGACGTACGGCCCGCAGAGGTCCTGCAGAGGGACGAGGGAGGAGAACGTATGGAAGTTCAAAGGTCAAACATGAGCTGCTGTTTTTTTTTTCATGGGGGTCATTAGAGATCGCTATAGCTAAAGTATACTGTCAGACACTAAACGTTCTTTCATTCCTATGAAGTTTTGTCCGATAACACATGCCCTTGCATAGATACTGAAATATATATAAACAGGTCTATGGCATCTGACTGAAATAGAGGAATTATTTTGTGTACCTGCTCCTGTTCTTGAGAAATCTAAAAGCCTTTGCACATCAAGAACTTTTCCTCTGCACTTTTTTCAAATCCATCAAAATCTCTGAGAACTTATTGACGGATGCGGAAAAAAAAAAACCACAAAAAGAGCCAAATAGTTCTGAAAACATCAAAAACAGACAACCTTTTCGAAGTCAGTGTGCAAACTCAGACAATAGACAAGATGTGAGGTTGTATTTATTCAATGTGTGCAAATTTCGGGCAAATCCGTCAGACTTGGCGTGCAAAGGCCTTGAGCGCACGAGATTTCCACATCACATCCACTGTGGTACAATTTCCAGAGGCGTGGACTCGAGTCACATGACTTGGACTCGAGTCAGACTCAAGTCCCCACACATTCGAGGACTTTAGACTTGACTTGACACAGCTGAGACAGACTTGCGGCTTGACTTTGACTTTAACACCAACGACTCGTGAATTCACTTGGACTTCAGCCTTTTGACTCGAAAGACTCGATATCGTCTCCAAACCCAGAGACAAAAGTGCTTTTAAAAAAGTGTGCGGCCAATAAACTCTTTATTTCCATAACTACGGACCCACTTTGAATCAATCTGTAATAAATAACAAGTATTCATGATTTGCATAAATGTTGTATATTAAATTACTTTGTTGTTGAAATTTTGAAATGGCATTAAATTCAATGAAGCGGATATAATGACTTGTTTAAGACTTGAAATTCAAAGTTTAGGACTTGGAACTTGACTTGAGGCTTGTAAAGCTTGACTTGGCACTTGCCTGTTTTGACTAGGGACTTGAGTGCCAAGACTTAAGACTAACTTGTGACTTGGAAAACAATGACTCGGTTCCACCTCTGCAAATTACTCACCGCAATATACTGGAAGCCCATGCCAATTATGAAGTTGGCGGTCCAGTTGGAGCAGCCAGCCACAGCCATGGCCGCCGGCCTGGGGCCCTGAGAGAAGAGCTCGGCAACAAAGAACCAGGGGATGGGGCCCGGACCCACCTCGAAGAAGGCCACAAAGCCAAAGATGGCCAGCATGCAGATGTAGCTCATCCAGGGAACTTTTTCCTGCCAACGGAAGAGAACAAGAGGGAGGAAGAGGGTGATCTGTGTCTGTGTCAAAACTGTGAAGTTGTGATAAAACACTTACACAGCAAGACATTTCAGTTGAGATGTACTCATGTATGTCTGTATGTATATGTACTGATGTATGTATCATGTGTTTGGGTGCAAGGAGCCATTTGTTTGCACGTTCAAGTGAAAAAGGTGTTTGTTTGTTTTACTACTATATTAATCCCCGTAGGGAAAGTCTTTCTCTGCATTTAACACATCCTAGCTGTGTAGCTAGGAGCAGTGGGCAGCTGCCGTGCACCACCAGGGTACCAACTCCGGTTCTCCTTTCCATTGCCTTGCTCAGGGGCACAGACAGGAGTATAAACCCTAACATGCATGTCTGTTTGATGGTGGGGGAAACCAGAGCACCTGGAGAAAACCCACCGCAGACACGGGAGAACATGCAAACTCCACACAGAAAGAACCTGGGATGACCCCCCAAGGTCAGACAACCCTGGGTTTCTAACCGAGGACCTTGTTGCTGTGAGGCAACGGCGCAAACCACTGGGCCGCCATTTTGTTGTTGTTGTTTGTTTGTTTGTTGTGTTGTGAGATGAAGTACAGATGGATTGACAGGTAATTTTTTTTTTATAGAAAAACTTGATAGTCAAGAAAAGTTTGACAGGCTCGTGGAACTGACCAATAAGGCGAGAGCTATTGTCATGATGATGGCACTGATGCACATCCCGCCCAATCCCAGCATGTGGAGTGTCCGCCGACCCATCCTCTCCACCAGGAAGAGCTGTGGATTGAGACACAACAGGGTGAACAGATATGTCAGCTATGAAATCAGATTTATGACCCCCCCCCCCCCCATTTCATCCCCTGACTGTGGATGAGATGACTCCGGGAAAAAAAAGAAAGAAAAAAAAAGCCGTGGGCGTCCGGGTAGCGTGGCGGTCTATTCTGTTGCCTCCCAACACAGGGATCACCAAGGTTCAAATCCCCGTGTTACCTCCGACTTGGTCGGGCGGCCCTAGTCACAATTGGCCATGTCTGTGGGTGGGAAGCTGGATGTGGGTATGTGTCCTGATCATTACAGTAGCGACTTCTCTGGTCGCTCGGGGCGCCTGCTCGGGGGGAGGGTGAACTGGGGGGGAATAGCGTGATCCGCCCGCGTGCTACGTCTCCCTGGCGAAACTCCTCACTGTCAGGTGAAAAGAAGCGGCAGGCGACACGTGGTAATCTGCAGCGGAGAGTGGGGTAATTGGCCAAGTGCAATCGGGGAGAAAATGGGAAACAAAACAAAAACAAAACAGCCATAGCGGTGCGTTCACACTCACTTTGACAAAACCCATTCTCACAGGCGCAGGCGTTGAGGCGATGCTGAGACACGCTCCGCCATGTCGGGTCGTGACGTCTTCAGTTTCAGTACGTTTCTTTTATCAGCAGTCCGAGAGCCAAACAGCAATCTCCACACTGCTGATAAATCTCAAGGGTAAGGACGTGTACCTCCCTAACCACGGTAGTGACATCGAAACATGTTTGCTTGGTAAAGCAAACGACCTACTTGGACGCGGGAGAGTTTGAGGGGCGGGCGGGGAGGCAGAAATGGAGATCAGCCTCGCCTGTTATCTTGTTTGCACTTTGATAACTATGCTAAAGATTAACAGAGGCGCGGGTATTCATGGTTATATAGCGGTACAGAGGACATCGGCCTATGATATTCAAAGGGCTTAACACGGACACTGTGGGACACACACACACACACACACACCGCCACAATATTTCCCTGATCTGGCTTCAGTTTCAGTTTATTCATGTCTTAAATATGTCTCTTACTAGTGTAACATTCTCAAGTGTGAGTAAGTTAAAGTAAGGACCCACAGTTTCCGTCATTTCCTGTAAGTTAACCTGCCTCTTACATACATAGACATACATACACTGACTTACCCCCCCCCCCTGCTTTTTTTTCCTCCCCAATTGTACTAGGCCATTTAGCTGTCCTGGTTGCTGCTCCACCCCCCTCTGCTGATCCGGGGGAGGGCTGCAGACTACTACTACATGCGTCCTCCGATACATGTGGAGTCGCCAGCCGCTTCTTTTCACCTGACAGTGAGGAGTTTCACCAGGGGGACGTGGCGCGTGGAAGGATCACGCTATTCCCCCCCCCAGTCCCCTCCCCCCCAAAACAGGCGACCCAACCGACCAGAGGAGGCGCTAGTACAGCGACCAGGACACATACCCACATCCGGCTTCCCACCCGCAGACACGGCCAATTCTGTCTGTAGGGACGCCCGACCAAGCCGGAGGTAACATGGGGATTCGAACCGGTGATCCCCCATGTTGGTAGGCAACGGAATAAACCGCTACACTACCCGAACGCCCACTGACTACTTCTCTGCTATTTGTGACTCTGTGCAGAAGAGTACCATTAATCCCTAAGTACTTTTTCACCTGCCTGCCCTACTTACACTAAGACACACAACTTTTACAACGTATTCCTCATATGTAACGTGTAATTTTTTTTTTTATTAAACTTTTAATTTCTGGGTATTCTCTTCATTACAGGAACAAGAAGAAAAAAAAACAACAAACAGAAAAAAAGGACGGAAAAAAACCAGGAGGTCATGGGACGAACAAGGAACCTCTAAAGTAGAATGTCTCATTTACAGTATATTTACAAGAACTATGAGCTATCCTTCTCATTGGCCAAATGAATACACAATTTTCCCACCGTCCCGCCGAAAAAAACCCGTGTAATTTTTAGTCTCACATTTGACACACATCAGAACAAAATGCTTGAGGGCGTGTTTTCAGATATGGCGGCGTTTGAGTCGATTACTGACCGAGACCACGGTGAAGGCACAGTTTACGACGCCGGCTCCTATGGTGGCGTAGACTGGACTCTGCACGCCCGCCTTCATAAAGATACTGGTGGAGTAGTAGAAGATCTGAACAGGGGAGAGGATGGAGATTAGTTTTATGTACATGCATCTTTAGGAAGAAAATATGCACACTTGAGCGCACAGACACACACACACACACACACACACACACACACAGACACACACAGACACACATTACGGGACTCACAGCGTTGATGCCGGACAGCTGCTGGGAGAGCTGCAGCAGGATGGCGATGAAGATGGGCTGACGGTAGAGCGGCGAGCGGAAGAGCTCCAAGATGGACACCTTCTTCTCCATGTCCATCCTCCTCTTCTCCTCCTTCATCTCTGCCAGCATGTCCCCCACTTCCTGCTTACCTGTCAGCCTCCGCAGGCCTGGTTGAAGAGAGGGGTCAAGATGAGCGTGTGTGTGTGTGTGTGTGTGTGCATGTGCGTGTGTATGTCTGTGCTCTTGTTCAGCTACGTCTGTGAGAATCAATTTGAGTACCCCCAGTTCCCCCTCCCCCCCAAACAGGCACCCCGACCAACCAGAGGAGGCACTAGTGCAGCGACCAGGACACATACCCACATCCGGCTTCCCACTCGCAGACACGGCCAACTGTGTCTGTAGGGACACCAGACCAAGTCGGAGGTAACACGGGGATTCAAACCGATGATCCCTGTGTTGGTAGGCAATGGAATAGACCGCCACGCCAACCAGACGACCCCAATTTGAGTTTTTTACTGCACTAAGGAGGACATTTTTGCAAAGTGAGGACATTTTGGCCGATCCTCACTTCATCAAGGCTTTATTTTAGACAGTGTGTGTGTGCATGCTTACACATGCACACAGGGTCGTGTTTGTCCCTCTACCCATCTGTCTGTCTTTCTTCATGAACTAAGGCGTTAACGGTGCAGCCTTTCAGCTATATGGTGTTTTACGAACCCGAGTGTGGACTGGAATAAAAAGCTGGATATCTGAAGAAGGGTTTAGGACCAGTCAAAGTGCCCAGTATGCCCAGTATGTATGACTCTATCATGAGAGTGACGTGGAGTCTCCTGCTCACCGCTCTTGGCGTGGTGCTCCTGGCAGCGGATAATGTAGAGGAAGCGGGGGCTCTCAGGGCAGAAGGGCAACAGTGACATCTGAAGCACGGTGGGCAGGACCGTCACGCCCAGCAGCACCGGCCATAACTCCTCACTGCCCAGCAAAGACTCCAAACCAAGAATCTACACAGCAGATAGTTGAGTTGTGGCAAGTGAAGCTGACTCATGTAGTTTTTCTCAATCGCTTTGGCTCAATTCTAAATAAGGACTTTTTTTTTTTTGCAAAGCAATATGTTGAAATCTCTGAACAATTAGTCTCTTGTTCACACCAGATTTGAATTTCTTATTCATTTAAGCAAATTGCACGTGCTTTGGCAGCACGTGTGTGCAAAAGAGCAAGTCAACAATTGTCTACAACTTAACTACATGCACATGGCTCGCTGATCACAACCGACGAGTTGGTTCTCGGTGAAAGCGTCATACTCTTCACAGCTTCTACACATTCTTTCATCATGTGAGCCATCACATGCAAAATGATCCATTTGATTATCAAAATCTGTCAAGACATACATGTACATATACTCCATAAATATCTATGAAATGGAATTTTTGTAATGTCTGCTAAGTTGGCACATTACCTGCCAGGTGACATAGCATGAAATAGGAACCACAGTCTTACCAATCAACCAACTTTGGAAGATAGATATATATATATATATATATATATATATACATATATACATATATACACATATATACACATATATACACATACATACATACACATACATACATATATATATATATATATATATATATATATATATATATATATATATATATATATACATACATACATACATACATACGTGTGTGTGTGTGTGTGTGTGACGGTTTGGAGACAAAGCAATTGAGATGTTTGGACATGTGTGGAGGAGAGATGCTGGGTATATTGGGAGAAGGATGCTGACTATGGAGCTGCCAGGGAAGAGGAAAAGAGGAAGGCCAAAGAGGAGGTTTATGGATGTGGTGAGGGAGGACATGCAGGTGGTTGGTATGACAGAGGAAGATGCAGAGGACAGGAAGAGATGGAATTGGATGATCCGCTGTGGTGACCCCTAACGGGAGCAGCCAAAAGTAGTAGTAGTAGTAATGGTAGTAGATATATATATCTATCCATCCATTATCCAAACCGCTTATTCTGCTCTCAGGGTCGCGGGGATGCTGGAGCCTATCCCAGCAGTCATTGGACGGCAGGTGGACAGGCCACCAGGCCATGTCTGTGTGTGTGTGTGTGTGTGTGTGTGTGTGTGTGTGTGTGTGTGTGTGTGTGTATATATATATATGTATGTATGTGTATGTATGTATGTGTGTGTGTGTGTGTGTGTGTGTGTGTGTGTGTGTGTGTATGTATGTATGTATATGTGTGTGTGTATGTGTGTGTATGTATGTGTATGTATATATGTATATATGTATATGTATTTATGTGTGTGTGTGTGTGTGTATATATGTATGTGTGTGTGTATATATATATGTATATGTGAACAGAAGCTATATGCTCGTGGAAGAGGAAAAATAAGAATGCGTGGTGGTGTTAGGGGAAGATATAATAGAGGAAGAGGTAAAAGGCAAAGAGTAGGAGTCCTTGGTGAAATCAGATCCACAACTGTGGGCCATGTCATAAACCGTGGGCTTACAACGGAACAGGCTGGTCGGAGAGTACAGCCTAATGTAAACAGGTCCACAGTGTCATCAATTGTGTAAACATCCCGTAGGGAAAACAGGAAAATATGTACTCATCCTTTACTTTCGTCACAGCATCTCATTCATAATAATACAGCAACTATTGTAAAGGTAAGTGCAAGTCCAAAAATCACAATGTGCCATAAGATATGGAGGAATATACAGTAATACAGCATAATTTGTAGATACCCATAAGAACAGAAAACATCTCTACTTTACTAAACTGTCTGATTCTAGAATAGGCCATGTAAAACTAACTTTTTTTTCTGTGTTATTATGTAGAGAATAATGGAGATGGAAGGACATGAAATTACCCACATCCTTGTTTTTGTGGATGAGGCTGCATTCAATCTGGTCAAGGGCAGGAGACGAGGCCGCGATCTCATTGGACACCGAGCCACAACTGGCACACCGGTCCGGCATAGGGGCAATATTAATATTACAACGTGTGTTGCCATTTCTGAGAATGGTGTGAGCACATATTCCACACATTGGGCTCTATAACTTCTTCCGGCCTCCCTGAATACACTTCACAGAGACCTAATACCAGAACACAAAAGAGTTTAGTTGGACCAGATTTGCAAATTATGTAGTTGTGTGGGATAATGTCAGCTTCCACCGACCCAACATTATTGGGGAATGGTTTGCTGTGCATGAAGGATAACGGCGGAGTTCCTTCCACCATCCTCCTCATTCCTGAATCTGACAGAAGGGTTATTTTCAGCATGGAGGTGGAAAGTACATGGCTATCAGACACAAGATCGGATGTCTCTGTTGGATGCCATGAATGCTGCTTGTGAGGACATCTTAGGCGATCATTGCAGGGGATGGCTGCACCACGCAAGGAGATTTTTTTCCCCCCGGTGCATCGCAAGGGAAAACATCACACGTGATGTGGACGGAATTCTGTGGCCAGACCAACAAGTAAGACAGGATGTCCACCAAGAAGATGGGAACTGTAGTGTTACGTACTGTGGGGAGGTACAACTTATTGTATTTTACAGAACTACCACAGATTTTTTTCATTGTTGCTGGGTTTGTTTTTTTTTGTTTGTTTTTTTTTTTTGCATGGATGCCATTTTGTGGAAAACATTCTGTTCACTATACATGGCTCCACATGTAAGAAATCTGTAAAAATTGACATGCAAATATGAATTTTCTGTTTACACATAGCACACTGCTACAAAAATAAATTTACTGCATATATAAAAATGTGCATTTCCTTTTTCTGTGTACTACAGTATTGTACAGACTTTTCCAGTACACTTATTCCTACAGTTGAAATCAGTATCTAAGAAGCTCACTGTGATACACAACAGCATTCAGCTAGACAAAACTGACATTCCTGTATAGTACAGTAAGCAGTCAGTGTCAACAAAAAAGTAGAACAAAACTGAAAATATGTATATAAGAAACATTTCCAGGGTTGACTGCCATGGTGAAAAAAACCCCCAAAACAAACATTAACATTAACAAACATAAACATTTTGACCAGTACGGCTCACACGATGACAGAAAACATTTTTCATTTTGGTGGGATGGGCCAATTTACTGACACAATAACTAGAGTTTGAAGCATGAAGTAAACGTTTTGGGTGAGTTACTACATTTTGCAGACATGCAAAATGTTGTGATGTGACCATAACACAGTTGTGACAACTGCACTTACAGTTGTTAAGACTGTTCGAGAAAATGAGCCGAAGCGATCGACAGAAACTGTAAGAGCAGTTTTAAAGGAAGATTCCAGTATTTTTCAACTTAAGTTCTAATTGCCTATCATTAGGATGGCTGGACGGACGGACGGACGGACAGATAGATAAATAGATAGATAGATATCTGATAGACCTTGAGAATCTATAAACATAAAAAAAGAGTTGTATTGTTACATGGGTATGTTAGACAAACAGATAACGGATGTAGATTAGATTTCAGACTAGATATAATCTTTTACATAGAATGACATGGTTTTTAAAAAAATATTCACTAATAAGTTTCAGGTGGATTTTTTTTTTGTTTCAAACTGAATACACCATGCTTTACATCAAAAGAGTTGATGTTTTACTTTAAAACCTTGCCCAGATAAAACTACCCTGAAAAGCTGTTGTGACCTCTTTGCCATCCACTTCATAGTGTGCAGGCCTACCTGTGCTATGAGAATACCAGTGACTATGGCCAGCTGATGGAGGGTACCCAGCGCCCCTCGCAGACTGGTGGGGGCAATTTCACCCACGTACATGGGTGTCAAGCCGGACGCCAACCCTGGAAAGACAACAAGAAAGGTGAGGTAGACGAGAAACTAGGCTCTTCTTCAGGCTATAGGGAGGTGACTGTTTGAGCATCAAACTCCAATAGCTATTTTTTATTTTGTGAAATCTTCGACAAACAGCGGTGGCAAACAATTCTTTTTTTTTTCTGCCCCCCCCCCAATTGTATCTGGCCAATTACACCACTCTTCCGAGCCATCTCGGTCGCTGCTCCATCCCCTCTGCCGATCCGGGGAGGGCTGCAGACTACCACATGCCTCCTCCGATACATATGGAGTCGCCAGCCGCTTCTTTCACCTGACAGTGAGGACTTTTGCCAGGGGGACGTAGCGTGTGGGAGGATCACGCTATTCCCCCCCAGTTCCCCCGAACCAACCAGAGTTGGTGCTAGTGCAGTGGCCAGGACACATACCCACATCTGGCTTCCCACCTGCAGACACCACCAATTGTGTCTGTAGGGATGCATGACCAAGCTGTAAGTAACACGGGGATTCGAACTGGCGATCCCTGTGTTGGTAGGCAACGGAATAGATCACCACGCCAAGTGGCAAACAATTATGAGAAGGTCATTTAAACCTGCCCGGAGAACGAGAGGATTTTACACATCAGGATATTTCATATGGTGACAGGTTAAGTTGTCAGTCATTATAGAAGTATGCTAAACTGACGCTGTTCCTCTATACCCAGTATATGAGCGGCATAGAGAGTGTATCATGTAATATTTAATAGTTTGTTATATAGTTATCAATATATTGTGTCATGTACAGTATAGGGAAGGTTACTTTTGATATGTAATCGCTTACAGATTATTAGTTACCCAGTTAAAAATGTAATTAGTAAATGTAATTATTTTAATTACTTCATCAAAGTAATGTAACTTATTACATTTGATTACATTTTGATTATTTTTCTAAAAAATGTTTTTTTTAAACTGGGCAATAAATCTGAAAAGTCCTAAAATAAATCCTGCATAAATTTAAACCAGGCAGTTTACAGTCACAACAGTACTCAACACCGATTACAGTCAAACTTTTATTAAAAGTTCTTCAAGTTCTGACCTGCGTTGTTCAGAAATATGCCAAAAGAAGGCATTCCTACACAGCGAAAAGATGCAAAGCAACAGAATGAATATTATCACAAACATTTTGATTAGTAACTGTTATTTAATTGCATATTTTGTCTCAGTAACTGTAACGGATTACAATTTAATTGTAATTTAATTACATAACGTCATTACATGTAACTAGTTACTCCCCACCATATGTACTAACTAGTTACTCCCCACCACTGGTCGTGTAATGTTTAATAGAGTATGTCATGTAAAATCTAACGGAGTGTGTCATGTAGTGTAACTTTTTATGCATATCATTTTATTATTTTGTAATGAAATGGACTGCATCAGGATAATGAATGGATAATGGGTGGATGGACTGCATCAGATCCCATCATGATATGGTAAATAATCATTTGCTGGGTGATAAACAGTCCACTAAAAAAGCCCAGCATGCAATAAGTTGAACATAGGTTAAGACTGCGTGAAACTTTTGCAACAGTTTTTTCGATTTACGGAAACTACTATGTTATTACATGGGTCTTTAAAGCCACCTAATTATATTCTAAATCAGGCTTTCTGGAAGAATGTACTGTATGAGCATAAACTTTATTTAACTTCATTGGAGTCCTCCAGTGGATGCCCATTCTCACCTTGCTGGGATACTAACAAAGAACACTACAGTGGAAACGTTTGTTTTGTTCTTGACATTTTACCTTTATTTTAAAGGATAACTTTCAAATAAAGAAACAAACAAACAAAAGCAGAGAAAGAAAGGAAAAAAGTCATTAATAACCGTAAATTGCTTACCACAATAGGCACCGATGATGAAGCGACCCAGGATCATCATCTCGAAGGAGCGGCTGATCTTGGACATGCCCATCAGACCTCCACCGATAAAGGCTAACAGGTTGTTTATGAGCATGGCTTTCCTCCTGGCAGAACACAAAAATATCGTCAGTTTGGATGAAATAAATAAAAATCTAAAACACCTATCACAATCGGATTACACCTGCTGCTCTTACAAAATGCTTGGTATCAACGTATTTGATCTAAGAAGATGGTACTGTTTTGATGATGACTTGAGTATTTGGCTGCCTAAATGATAATTTCTTTACAGTTTGAATCTGAGTTCTGCCGTTGTAGATTTTATTTCTGTATCACCACCAATTGTAACCGAGAATCCATCAACTGTTTTTCTCCTTTCAGCCTCTAGATGGCAGTGTGACATAAAACACAGGTGACTAGTTGGTGGCCACGTTCTCTGATGCAGTTTGGGTCTGCTTTCTTGATGAAAACTGAGAATGACATGGAACATATATCTCTCAGCAACCCAGATAAACTGGCACACAAGGAACAGGCATACAAAACTGTCTTGCTGGCTGCACCCGAGATGAAGGCAAACGCCCGGTCACCCTGACCCAGTGCACCCAATTCCAGTGGGATCCCCTTTCACTCACTGGGAGTTGTGGGCTGTGGACCAGTTTGCATATATGCTCAAGTTACAGTTGGAGACTGGGTCGACTGTCTGTCTGAATGACTGACTGTAAATAGGGGTCCATTCTGGAGCCATGGCAGACCCTGATTCATCATGACCCCCATAATATTTGACACTTTCGGTTTTTTTGTTTTGTTTTTTTAATAATGTCAAACATTAAGATCATGTGGACTTAAATTGTGGATGTAAATTGTAGTTTCGAATGAGGAGAAAGGACCAAATATATACTATATTATTAACGTTAGATAAACTCTTTTGAATACAAGATACATTGTTTTAGGCTGGGTGTATGTCTGTGTAAGGGTACTAATCTAGGGTATGGATGCAGCTACAGCTGATACATACATGTATTATCAGTCTACCCCTCGTACATACTAGCCAGTGCTGTGGTTGTGCATACATACCCTAAAATATTCTTACTGGCATCCAACATGTGTATTATCACTTAGCTTCAGCTCTTCCATCACAAATCTATCTTCACTTTGATTTGCAGGTTTTCACTTCATGGTGCACATGACTCAAAGCTCACATGAATTCTGTAAGGTCTATGGCATCTACGGGCATTAAGAGGTTCATTATATATCAGACAACACACACAAAGATGGTTCAAACAGTTTGTCATTGATGGGGGCGGGAGTGTTGCGCTGCAACCACTGTTGTCACTGAGGTCTTTAGGGGGCCGGTACATATGATAACGATGATATTGAAATTTTCTATACATCTGCCATTGCTGCGCCCCTGCTGGGCTGAACTCTGCCATGTCAACAGTCCTAAATGCTTACCGGGCAAGGACTTTTGTCCGCAGACGTGTCAAATGTGCAAAAGTACAGTGTGAATGTAACCATCCCAAGTGATCAGAGAGACAATCTGATCCCAGTCAACACCAACCACTTCCACCTCTTTCTTGTCTATACTAAATATCCTATATCACAGCGGATAGTGGGAGGTGATGATGTCACCCTATAAGGTTCTGACAAGACACACATTCCCCAGTGTGACACGGTGATGCGTGCTATTACAGTAATACGTGGTGTTATGGTAATACCAGTAATACATAGTAATGCACAGATACTGTACTCCTCCCTACCTGCCCAGCAGCTCAGAGATGAAGCCCACGCAGGAGGACGACAGCATGCCTCCTATGGAGAAGATGGCCACAGACAGGGACCACAGGGAGGTGAGGGTCCCCAGCGGGATGGGGTCTCCGTACCGGTGCACCCATGTAGCATTGTACTCCGCCTCGATGATCTGCACCATGCCAAGAGAGAGAGCGCGCGACAGAGAGAGAGAGAGAGAGAGAGAGAGAGAGAGAGAGAGAGAGAGAGAGAGAGAGAGAGAGAGAGAGAGAGAAGAGAGAGAGAGAGAGAGAGAGAGAGAGAGAGAGAGAGAGAGAGAGAGAGAGAGAGAGAGAGAGAGAGAAAGTAATTCAGCGGTGAAATTGAGATTGCAATGTACTGACGATAAAATCTAACAAATGCCCTGAGACATTTGAAAGGCTCTCACGGGCCTACAAGATGACAAAACACAGAAAGATATTTGAAATGGGCCTGTTCAACAACCAAGGAAACAAATTTCCAAACGGTGTACTGTTCATTACAGGTGGGGTGGGGAAATTGATTGGGTGCAAAAATCGCAATGCTAAGTCATGACGATTTTAATATCGTGGCATTTCCCCCTGAAACTCAATGTTGAAGTGCAATGAACAGACGTGATGATTTCTACATCTGTGAATGTCTGAATTTACATTATTTGAATGTTTTACTCAGGAAAGCAGGTTCATGTTTTATGCTTTTGCAACACATGAGACTAAAAATAAATGCAAAATAATCCAAAGAAAACTAATTTTCTTTGGATTTGATATGATTTGATAGTATTTGATATATACAAAAAGAATTTAATATGATAAGATATGATATGATATATGATGATTATCATAATTTTCACATTTTACCATGGATAAGAGGGGATGGAGTCTTAAAAAAAGTCGTTATATTGAATCGCAATATTTACTGTATCGTTATATTTGAAAAATCTCAATGTGTATTGAGTTGACATTAAAATATTGTTGTAATATTAAATACTATTATTATCATTATTATCCCCAACCCTAATATGCATAAATCCAGGTAAGGTCGCTTGTTGAGCCTGCTGAATACTCCTACAGTATACAGTACTACTACTTAATAACGCTATGAGAGCTAACCGCTCCTTTACAGGCTCTCTCATGGCAGGCTATCAAAAAGCCTTAGCAACACAAATAAGATAGTTAAAAAGAAACAGTAAATCGACCTTTAGATCACACACGGTGTATTGATGCACAGCAGACAAGCTTATCGGGGTATCTTATCACGTTTTAAGTCTCAAAGTGCTTATTTCAAGTAATTGGTGATCAAATGTTCTTACCTCATTGACCGACATTATGGCTCGTTTCACGAAAGTGCACTTGTTTCATGATAAAGGAACTTATTTCATGACTTTTACTGAAAAAAGATCTTAAATCATGTTTGTTGTTTCAAGATTTTTTAGATCCCTCATAACAAGTCTTGTAAATATATCTGTCAACGGGGTGAGAACATTTTGCTAGCAATATCTTGACCTATAGCTGGATAACATGTTCAGGTTCACCAAGGGGGTACTGGCCAGGGGAGGTACTGGCCAATCCTAGCGCTTGAATGCTACGCGGGGCGTGTCTTGCCTAGAATTTCCGTGGGATTCAAATAACGCGGAAAGCGGTACACTGTTGCCGGGTCAAAGGTTAGTGGGTCGGGACTATGGAGGACAATGGCGGGTGTGGTATGGGCGTGGCTGTGGCCGACAACAGCCGTGAAGGGCCGTTTACGCGTCAACGTTTTCAACATAAAACGGTAAAGTATTGTTGCGTTTTGGCCGTTCGTTCACACGACAACGGCGTTTTGGGGGCCTGAAAATGCAAACTTCTGAAACCGGATTCCAGAGAGAAATCTCTTGAAAACGCAACTTCAGCGTCGCCGTGTAAACTAGCAAAACCGGTTCCTGTGGAAAACGGCGACGTCATGGCCCCACTTCGCACATGCGTATTACGTTTTCAGTCAAATAGCTATGCGCGAGTAAGAAGACAGCGTTAACAATGGCGGAGTACCGAGCTGTGTTTGTGCTGTTATCTCTGCTAAGTTTATTAACGCTCCTCCAGCAAAGTGTAGATTTGCTGCACCATTACTGTGATCAGCGGAGACGCATTATTTACATGCGCTAAATTCTCAATCCGCCTATACGTCGACAGAGGGCAACCAAAAGACGCTTTTGGGCAAGACCTGGGAGAACAGGTCGGTGGTGGGAAAACTTTGTTAACGATGTCTGTGAATGTTCTCATTCATCCAGGTCATGGTTATCCAAAGGAATTGCATCTAGTGCAGCTGGACTTGGTATATATCCGTGAAGACGTTTCGCCTCTCATCCAAGAGGCTTCATCAGTTCGTGCCTTTCTGACTGGCTGGTGATGAAACTCAGATATTTATCCTCTTTGGAGTCATTATCAGAGCTAATGATGTCCATGGCTCTTTGTGTTCCGATGTTTACCAACGCCCGTCGTTATCAGAGCTATTGATGTGCAGGAAGTTGTTGTGGTGGGAAGGACTTCTATGTCAGACTTTTGCCACATTCCTATCTGCATTGAGGGTGTTTAATGTACTGCCTTAGTTGACACGGGGTCGACAGTCACGGTGGTTTGGCAAGAGGTGGTGCCAGTGGGGACGCGACTGGAGGATGCAGCTGTTCAGCTCTGTACAGTAACCGGTGAGCTAGCACCAATGAAGGGGACAGGACAGCTGATGTTGACGGTTGGGGGGGAGAAGCATGAGACATCTAGTTTGGGTAGCAGAGGTGCAGGACACGTGCATTCTGGGCCTGAACTTTTTGAGGGATCATGGCTGTCAGCTGGACCTGTGGAAGGCCACATTGCGTTTTGGCGGGGGTCATCTTGTGAATATGAGGCCACAGGCCCCTTATTTTATGGGAGAGCTGACAGCAGGACCCCACAGATGCTGTGTGGGGGGACGTGAGCACGCAGGCCATATGTGGATGGCCAGTACAGCCCAGCCTGAGTCCAAGTTAATTTCTGTGCAGACCCTTCATCCTAGGGAGCTAGAGCAGCTGGGAGTGTCCAAGAAAAGACATGGGGGGGGCTCAATGTCCACTGCTGCTGTTACTCCAGTATGCACCACAAGCCTGGGGGGGGTAGCCGTGCAGAAGGGCTGTGGAGGCTCACCGGGCAGTGAGAGGAGGAGGATGGCAGTTTTGGGAGATCTGGCAAAGGAGTGCCAGTGACCCGGAGGCACAAAAGCAGGAGAAAGTGTGGCAGCTGCTGATTGAATTGAATTGACTGAATTTTAATGCTCTGGTTGAAGGTATGTTTAGCAGATTGGGAGTCCTGGAGTCCACCCATAGCAACCAGGGGAGAAATTTTGAATCCAGGGTTTTCTCTACCATGTGTGAGCGGCTGAGAATCACTAAGACTCTCGCAACAACCAACCCCAAGGTGACGGGTTAATGGAGCTGTTAGACCACACCCGAACTGAACAGTTATCTATCCTAACATCTACCCATTAGCTCGACTGGGATATGCACTTATCCCTTGTCCTTGTGGCGTGCCACTCTGCGGTCCAGGACTCCACTTCATGTACATGAGCCCCCCTCATGTTGGGTAGGGAAATGACCCCTGTGGCGCTGGCCTTTGGATGGGCCCTGGACGTACCATCTGTCCCTGCGGGTCCGAGCTACGCTAGGCAGTTTCAGGACTGTTTGGACACCGCACATGCATACACCTGGAGGCAAATGCAGACTGCGGGGTTGGGGCAGAAACGGAATTATGACCTCCGTGCCAGGGAGCAACACTTTGTAGCCGGGGAGCTAGTTTGGGTCTACACCCCAAACCAGGAGAAGGGCAGGTGCCTTAAACTGGACAGCCACTGGGTGGGGCCTTGCTTGGTCTTGGAGCGGCCAGGAGATGTTGTCTAGCGGGTACAGTTGCCTCTACGGGGCTGCAAAGTGGCACTACACCATGACTGGCTGGCGCCATACAGGCGGGTAATACTTATACCAGGGATTATAAATATTCGTTGTATATAGTTAGGGGAGATGTTTTGCAGTTCCGGGGGGTTGGTACACTGTTGCTGGGTCAAGGGTTAGTGGGTCGGGACTAGAGAGAGAGAGAGATGACCCGTGAGTCAGGTTTAATGGTGGGTGCCAAGTGTGACCAGACATCGCCAACCTATCTGCATGGGTTGCTGTGGTAGTAACATAGGCATGAGTAACTACATACATAACGCTGATGATGCAGTTTACCAGTGCAGAAGTATGAGAAATGGATATCCATCATCTCGCTCTCCAAACAATCGCACTGTCAAATCATGGTGCAGAACTTTTCCATCGCACCAGACAAACTCAGCAATGGAGGAGGCTGGTATACATTACGATATTCTGCACTGCAGTCATGGCGGGCTCTCTGATTCGATGTCGTCGTTGTGTGTCGCATTGAGTGACGCAAAAGACAGTTTGAAATCAGATTTGGGCATCCAAGCATCCAGACTGAGATGCACCTGTAGAAATACGATCAGAATTGCATTTCAAACCACCTCCAAATGTGGTTTAGATCCATTCATTCATTCATCTTCAGCCGCTTGTCCAAGGTCGGGTCGCAGTGGCAGCAAGCTAAGTAGGGCACTCCAGAGGTCCCTCTCCCCAGCAACGCCCTCCAGCTCCTTCTGGGGGATCCCAAGGCGTTCCCAGGCCAGATTGGACATGTAGTCCCTCCAGCGAGTTCTGGGTCTACCCCGGGGGTCTCCTCCTAGTTGGCCGTGCCCATTAGACCTCCAAAGGAAGGCACCCAGGAGGCATCCTAATCAGATGCCCAAACCACCTCAACTGGCTCCTTTCGATGCGAAGGAGCAGCGGCTCTACTCCAAGCTCCCTCTGGATGTCCGAGCTCCTCACCCTATCTCTAAGGCTGAGGCCAGACACCCTACGGAGGAAACTCATTTCAGCCGCTTTTGTATCTGCGATCTCACCCTTTCGGTCACTACTCAAAGCTCATGAACATAGGTGGTTTAGATCCATCCATCCATCCATTATCCAAACTGCTTATCCTGCTGTTAGGGTTGCAGGGATGCTGGAGCCTATCCGATTTGCAAAAATCACATTTCTTTCTTTTCTTTTTTTTGCTGTCCAGTCTTTCTAAAATCAATCTGGATATGCCAAAAACTGGATTTGGGCTGGCAGTCTGAACAAGGCCTTACTTCTGGCCGATGTTCAAAGGCCTCTGAAATATGTCACAGGGGGTTGTCTTGCATAGCAGCTAGTCTGTGACTCTGTGTCCCCTTGGGTCTATTTTGGTTTTAGGACCTGTCTGAAAATCCAACAGCAGCGTCATGCTTTTGGCACCAAATGCCAGTACACCTCAACAAAAAAAAAAGAAAGAAAAAAAGACAAGTTCATCAAGGTATTCAAGGTCTTTTAATGCTTATTTCAAGATATAGAAAGTAAGTAACATTTTCTTCCTCCACTAACAGATATTGCTCATTTCAAAAGCGTGCTTGTTTCATTGGTTTTTAAGACTTGTTGTGAGGAATTTTTTTTACTGAAAAGGAAAATAAATTCTAAAATGAGAAACTTGATTTAAGATAAGGGAATGTGTCGAAACAAGTCCGGTTATCATGAAACTAGTGCACTTCCTTTAAAAGCGATCATATCTGTGAGATATGGGGTAAGAAATCTTTACTTACTTTCAATATATTGAAATAAGCATTAAAAGACCTAGGACAAAATAAAATACATTGATAAGCTTGTCTTTTTTTGTGGTGTTGCGATGACGTAGCTCAAATACGGTGTGAACAAGTTTGACAGTTTTAAAATCCCACAGAAATATTGGTAACCCTATAATAACTACACACTATGAAGCATTAGTTAAGTATTAGTAACTACTGAATTCGTCATTTGTAAAGCAGGATGAATTCAGTAGTTACTAATACTTAGCTAATGCTTCATAGTGTATAGTTATTATAAAGTGTTACCATATATCTTATATACCATACATATATTGGACTCTGGCATGCTAGCCAGAGTCCAAGACAACGGAGTTGCATCTGAGCCATTCCCTGTCTCTAACGGAGTAAACCAAGGCTGTGTCCTTGCCCCAACCCTGTTCAGTCTTACGTTCTCAGCCATGCTTTCAGATGCCTTCAGAGAGGGGGATGCTGGCATTGCTGTCAATTGCCATTTAGATGGCTCTCTCTTCAACCTTCAGCGGCTTAAAGCAAAAACCTTAGTTAAAACAGCAACCATCAACGATCTTCTGTTTGCCGATGACTGCGCCCTCAACGCTACATCCGAAGCCAACATGCAACAAAGTATCAGTAAGTTCTCAGAGGCTTGCAACAACTTCGGCCTCACCATCAACATAAAAAAGACGGAAGTACTTCATCAGCCAGCTCCAGGCAAGCCATACAATGTACCCAACATCACCATAAATGGGCATCGATTAAATGCCGCTGACAAATTCACTTACCTGGGCAGTTCTCTCTCCAGATATGTCACCACTGATGAAGAGATGACCGCAAGACTTGCTAAAGCAAGTACTGCTTTTGGCAGACACCACAAGAATGTGTGGAACAGGAGAGGCATCACCCAGGAGACAAAAATTAAAGTGTATCGGGCCATAGTTCTCACCACACTGCATTATGGCTGCGAAACATGGACAGCTTATAAACGCCATGCAAAAACATTAAACTACTTTCACACCACATGCCTCAGAAAACTTCTTTGCATAAAGTGGTATGACAAGATCCCTGACACAGAGGACCTCACTCGCTCAAGACTGCCGAGTATACACACCATCCTCATGCAATCACAGCTTCGTTGGGTGGATCATGTAGTTCACATGCCACCAGACCACGGGCTCCCAAAGAAACTGTTATATGGTGAACTCAAGGCAAACGCTCTCATGGTGGTCAAAACAAGCGTTTCAAAGACACCTTGAAGGTTTCATTAAAGGCCTTCAACATCAACTACGATACATGGGAACAGAAAGCTTTGAACAGAGGAGAGTGGCGTGCAGCTGTCCGAAATGGTGCAAACGCATATGAGGCTGCCAGGATTGCTGCAGTAGAGAGCTGCAGGCAGGCCAGGAAAGACCGTGCCAGCAACCGTCCAGCTACTCCCACTATCCCATGCCCACACTGCCAAAGAACATTCAGGGCGCAGATTGGACTAACCAGCCATCTTCGCACCCACAGAATTCGGCCCCTACAGGATGACTAGATGGTCCTCGTTGCTGTGACGGACAAAAAAAAAAATACCGTATACCTTATGCCACATACCAAATATCTTAACATCCTTTTTCCAGAATCCTTTACACATCAGTAAATATATTACTTATTAGATTATTTATCACGATTTAAGAAAGTTTGTTATTTCAGCTCATAAAGATCAATTTTAGATGTCAGAAATCAGAATTAGAAACACTTTGTCATTTCATTTCATGTATATCCAAAGGAGTTGAATCAGGTGCAACTGGACTTGGTATATATCCGTGAAGATGTTTCGCCTCTCATCCAAGAGGCTTCCTCAATTCGTGCCTTTCTGACTAGACCAAGCTAGTAATTTCATGTACTTGCGCACATAAAATGAAATGAAACATAGTTTCCTGCAGCCCACAGCAGTGCAGCACAAAGACAAAAACACATATCCAAAAACTACAAGAACACATATGTCCAAACTAACACATATATCTAAACTAAACTAAACAAAACAAAAAAATGACTGTCGAAACTGCCAGTCTGCATGGGCTAGCAGTTAGCTTAGCCTGCCCCGTTTCCGCGTCCTGTCAGACCGCCCTTGGTGTTTCCTCTTCAGATGCAGCTCCGGTCAGGGTTGTGGTCCTTGGGCCCACAGGATGCAGCAGACCAAGCTCCCTGAATCGATCCAGCGCCAGCTCTCCCAGCCAGACACCTTTGATACACCTCCCCGCACTCCACACGACGACACTAAAAACACAGTCAAGGCTAGGCGAGGCCGCCACCAGACTGCCCTCAGTGTTATCGGAACTGCCGGTCTGCATGGGCTAGCAGTTAGCTTAGCTGCCCCACTTCTGCATCCTGTCAGACCACCCTCGGTGTTACCTCTTCAAGCACAGCTTCAGGCAGGGCCGTGGTCCCTGGGCCCATAGGATGTAGCAGAACAAGCTCTCCCAGCTGATCCAGCGCCAGCTCTCCCAGCCATCAAACAAAGACAAAAATAGATGCAGACGTAGACAAAGACACTGCATGCACAGTACTGGGTCAGGCTGCTGCAAACGTGAATTCACGCAGCCATCTTCCCACACCGATACTGGGCGAGGCCGCTGCGAACGTGAATTCACGCCGCCATCTTCCCACACCGGAAGTGATGTGGAAGCACCCTTTCACATAATTAGAAAGCATTATGTGGAGAGCTGCTTTAGGTGGTTTTGTGTCATGATTGAATTGTTAAACTTAACAAGTTAAGCTTCAAAGTAGTCACAAGATCCTAAAATCGGTGCAGTTTAACTTGTTTTAAGGCGTCCCTCTAGTAAACAAGTGATTTCATCTTGTTGTAAAGAAAATCTTGCCTAGTTGAAATATTTAGGGTATTTTTTTTCACTGAGTATGCTGAATTATGGAAATTATGCAGTGTAAATTACACTCCTTAGGTTCATTCACTTTCCTGTCTAAATCTTGATGCCCACCTACATAGTACGCTGAATTTGCTGAAGCGTTTGGTGTGAAGCACAACAGTTGTTAAATAAATTAAGCTGCAAGTTCTTCACTCATTAGTTGGCTTTTCTAGTCTTGTGCATATTCAGCTATACAAATATGCTATGTGCGCTCATAAATCATAAGTGATTCATATATGTAAGACATGTTGCCATAACGGAACAAGGCGGCGTTCGTCATACGTATATTTTGCCTCGTCCAACTCCAAACGAAATCCAACTGTGTGTGTGTGTGTGTGTGTGTGTGTGTGTGTGTGTGTGTGTGTGTGTGTGAAGACTGAAACCTGCAGAGGACCAAACCGATCCCGCAATCCTTACTGGCCCATCCACCATGACGCCCCCTCACCCGCCTCCCATTTAAAAAAAAAAGACAAAAATAGCACCCCTCTCCTATCGTACAAGAGGAAGAACAGTCATAAACCCACTTGCCTCAGCTGTGGCGATACCTGAGATGGGGAGGAGGGAGAGGAGGTGGATTGAGAGGGTGTGTGTATGTCAACGATGGCTCACTGGTTGAATGGATAGAAGGAGGAGAGAGAAGGGGAACAAGAGCAGTGTGTGTGTGTTTGTGCGTGTGTGTATATGTATACGTGGGGGGGGAGGTATTTTAGGCAAGGCCAGGTCTCTGCAAAAGAGCATGTTGTGCACACACACCCTTATGTTGACATAGCTAAGATGTTCACCAAACACTCCCACCTTAACCCACTGTCTCTCTCTTTCTCTCTCTCTATTGCTCTTTCTTTCGCTCCTTCTCTCTCTCCCTCTCTCTGGCTCTCTATCTCTCTCCTCTGTCTCGCTCTATTGCTCTCTGTCTCTGTCTCTTTCCATCTCTCTCTCTCTGTCGCTCTGTTTGTCTCTCTCTCTCTATCTCTACCCTTCTTTCTCCCTCTCTCTCTCTCTCTCCCCATTCACTTCTAAACTTGATCCACCCCATTGCTCGCTTCAGCCCATTGCTTGACAACTCATACATCGTCAACTCAAGTCAGTTTTATTTGTGTGGCCCATTATCACAAATTACGAATTTGCCTCAGTGGGCTTTACAGCAACACATCCTGCCCTTAGACCCTCACATCCTCTGTCTTCTCTGTAACTCTAAAACTATCGTACACTTTCTGTCTATTCTTCAGAGCCGTCCCACCCGATGTAAAGTTTCATTGAACCCTTGGAGGGAATCGACCGTGATTTCCAACATCCCGAGATGCAATGGTGAAGAGAAAGCTGCATAGGCTGGGCTCTTCAGTCAGTGATCATCATTAGGCCACCAACTACCAGTATGACCACTATTTTCAAATAAGCCTTGATTTATGTATTTTCCCATTGAAATGCACTATTTTCCATGACTTAGAGATTTATGCCAGGCCTAAAACTGGTGGGTAAACTATATAATCCGCAATACAAATGCATTTAGCCTGCACAGCAACACGGTCAACATTACCTCTGTATAGATGGTGAAGGGATAATGTTCTGTTAGCAACCATAACACTGGTCAACACAATTTTTCTTGCATGGGGTTTTTCAATGGATTCTAGTTAACTTTTGGGTGCTGAATCCAAATCTGGCATTAGTTTTTGCCTATCACATCAGGTTTTTGAACTATGAAAAATCATTATTTTTGAGAAAACAGCAATTTTACACTCGAAGTTAAAAAAACACTGTTGCATTAGAAGATCGATAGATGCAAAAATGATTACAATGAATAAATAAACACTCAGCCTAGCATGAAATTACTTAGGAAATGAACAGGGGTCATTTTTATCCCCACCAAGATTGCTAGACTAGATGGTCAACTTTTGTAAAATCCTGAATAAGGAACATACAGATAGCACAAAAACTTGATGTGATAGAGCAAATCTGAGCTCAGATTTGGATTCAGCAGCCCAAAATTAGCCAAAAACAGTTTCCGGTAGTCCGCGGTGGTGTAGCGGTCTAAGCATCGGCTTTGTGTCGATGCAGTTGCCCACTGGGGACCGGGGTTCACGCCCCGGTCTCGTCAGATCCGACTATGGCCGGACTCGATGAAGCGGCAATATTGGCAAGGCTGTCTTCGGGAGGGGGGCGGAGTCGGCTTGTGTTCGTCACATGAATGCGTCTCTGGGTGTGTCGGAAAAAACAGCGGTTCGGCCTGGAGTCGCCTTGTCACGAAAGTGGCGAGGCGTCTCCTTCGAGACTGCCGGCCGGAGAGATGCAGTTGGCGAATGCATGCAATACGAGGGTGGGTGTTTGAATTAAAATAGGGATCGATTGGCCACTAAATTGGGAGAAAAAGGGAAAAATCAGAAATAAATTTATAGAAAAAAACAGTTTCCAAAGTACATGCAAGAAAAAAAAACTGTATTTTTGTAGACCAGTGAATTGGGCAGCACGGTGGCGCAGTGGTTAGCACGGTCGCCTCACAGCAAGAAGGTTCTGGGTTCGAGCCCCGGGGTAGTCCGACCTTGGGGGTCATCCCGGGTTGCCCTCTGTGTGGAGTTTACATGTTTTCCCCTTGTCTGCGTGGGTTTCCTCCCACAGTCCGAAGACATGTAGGTCAGGTGAATCGGCCGTACTAAATTGTCCCTAGGTATGAATGTGTGTGTGTGTGTGTGTGTGTGTGTGTATGTGTGTGTGTGTGTGTGTGTGTGTGTGGCGACCCTGTGATGGACTGGCGGCCTGTCCAGGGTGTCTCCTCACCTGCTGCCCAATGACTGCTGGGATAGGCTCCAGCATCCCCGTGACCCTGAGAGCAGGATAAGCGGTTTGGATAATGGATGGATAGCAGCCATAATACTGAGCAAACTTAACATGTGTTTCTAAAACGCTGCCAATTTTGTGTCATAACTGTCACTGACTGATTTTTGTCTGATCTAACACTTACAATACAGAGGTATTAATTTTTCCATCCAGGATGATGCGACATTTACCCGTCACATGAGGTGCCCCAGTTTAGGACAACATTGCATGTTGAGGACTGATTCGCCCATCCCAGATCCTATCCCAGACAACAGCGGTGTTGTGTTGTCAAACACACCAGTTTCAGGAAGGAGAGACAGAGCTTAGTTGACTGGAAACAAACCCACCTCGAATTAAATGGTAAAATGTCACCCAAGTCTCCCCCATACCAGCACCTCTCATGGCTCACACCTGCTCCCTTTGTTCTCAGAATTAGATTTGTGTATTCAATAATACTGAGGCTAAACTCAAAGCATGACTCAGAACTAGGGCTGTGTGAAAAAATCGATGCAGCTCAGTATTGCAATATTTTTTTCACGATGCTTTCTCGATTTTGCAGCCTCTCATATCGATACATTAAAAAATTCATGTTTTAATTGTATTTCATTTCAATGTGTTCAGTGACACAAGAAGAACTGAGTATGCACGTTATGCTGTGATGTTATGGCACCTACATTGCAGTTGAGTTCAGTGTGTTCCGTGACACAACAAGAATACTTAATATGTACACTATTTTCATATGATGGTATGGCATCTTCATTTCAGTCCAGGGTGTTCAGTCAGTGACACAGTGCACTGTGCAATGCAAATACTGTTCTAATAAATTGGAATGGGCATTTTGAATTAAGTAGTTTTGACTCAATTTGTCCAATGAGTAATCAAAATATAATGTGATGTAAATATTAGACTACCCAGGTGGTACACAGCAAGTTGTATTTCCAGCTTTATTTTTTATAACAGTATTAATGTATCACAATATGCATCGTATTGAAATGTATTATGATACGTATCGTATCATGACCATGTATCATGATACATATCTTATCGTGACCCCATGTATCATGATATGTATCGCATCATGACCCTATGTATCGTGATACATATTGTATCATATCGTGACCCCATGTATCTTGATACGTATCGTATTGCGACCCATGTATTGTGATATGTATCGTATCCTGAACCCATGTATTGTGATACGTATCGTATTGTGACCCCATGTATCATGATATGTATCACATCATGACCCTATGTATCGTGGTACGTATCATCATGGCCCATGTATCATGATACATATTGTATCATGAGCCCATGTATCGTGATACGTATCATCGTGGCCCATGCATCATGATACATATCGTATCGTGACCCCATGTATTGTGATACGTATCGTATCGTGAGGTCCTTTCTAATAACCAGCTCTACTCAGAACCACGCTGAATTGTGCTTGTCTGACGTTAAGTGGACAGTTCATCCCGGCCAGCTTTTCATTTCGGGTTTGCTTATTTGCAGCGTTTCCCCCTGCTTTATACGAGATTTCTTTACAACATTTTACACATTTTAGAGTGACTTACCTTTTGAGGTGCATTGATGACGCCAATGTTGTATCCAAACTGCAGAGACCCCAGAACCGCAGTGAAGACTGAGAGCGCAAGGGTTCCAGTCACTGTCTGGGATAGACACACATGCACAGAGAGAGGGAGACAGTGTATGTGCATGAGAGAGAGGGGCAGAATGGCACATTGATAAACCAAGTTATGAAAATGATGATCCGGTATGGTCTTTGTGGAGATAACAATGACCTAAAGTGACCTTTATGTGAGAAAAGTGAGTTTGTTTTTTCTTTTCAGCTCATGAATACAAGGTTTGCGGCAGTCATGCATGCCCACACACACATTTACACAATCAGCCATAAACGCAAACACACATGTGAGGGGGGGTATGCATGCCTGCACATGGCCCAACTGGTATTACATGTACTATATATATCTATTATCCATCTATCATACCAGTGTGAGGCAATCTGTTTGATGTTGTCTGGGATATTACAGTCTGTCTGAACTTTAGCTTCGATACCGTTTCCCATCAGGCTTTGTGCACCTGTCGTTACGCTGAATGACAGGAGAACCACAGGCAGGGAGGATGAGGTCTTCTCCACCCATTACTTTTTGTAATATTCTCCACAGAGCCCTTTCTAAAGCACTTTTTTTAAAGTACAACACAAATAAAGTTTATCATTATCTGTTCATTATTTCAGAGCCTGTAATAATGAAATAACCCTGGTTCCCAGTGGACCTCCTCCCAAATGAGGCAGCACATGATGGAGGGGGGATTTCCATTGGATTAATAGATAGATTTTGATGGATTAGTCGCTTGGGGGAGGATATAGTGTTGCCTCCGCATGTGCTTGTTGCCTCAATCCCAGAAAACCAGACAATATGTAGGAGTAGTAAAATCAGAATCAGAATACTTTATTCACCCTTGAGGGGAAATTGGGCAGAATTTGGACGTCTTCACAAATGGTTCAGTCTGAAAACTTAACGGGGTGGTAGAAGCGTGAGAATCCAGCTTTTCGTCACACCAAATTATTCATTAGTCAGTTTTCTTGTTGACTGCAAAGCAAAGGTTGGCCCACGCTCTGCACTTGGCAGATAAAAAAAAGAAGTCAATATGCCAAGTTTACATTATTTTACATGTTATTCTATCAGTATTATTTCTTGTTTCCCAACAGATCTACACTGTTTACTGATCTAAAAATGCTCATACTATGGAGATGGGGGATAGTCTGCTCTGTGCATGCTCGGGGTTTTAAAACCTGTGAAAATTTGGTTTTGCCTCGATTCTATTCTATTCCCAGATAGCATCTGGATGTGGGCCACTTCAGGCAATGATGCGGCACTGATGGCCTTCTTCTGGCCCTGACAAAATGGATGTGAGCCTGAAGTGGCCCACATGTATAATAGCAAATATGGCTCAAATATGCCAAATCAAATGTGGGCCTTTTTTGGCAAAGATGGGGTGCTCTCAGCAACATGTAATCTGGATGTGACCCTGAAGTGGCCTGTGTGATAAATGGTGAATATGGCCCAAATATCACAAAACAAATATGGGCCACCTTTGGCAAATATGTGGCACATGCGGCATTGTTATGGCTTGGTTCTGGCCCAGGTCTGGCAAACGGGAGCGGACCGCCCAAGTGCCATCATTCCGCGCAGTATGTGGGCCGGATGAAAGTGTTGGTGTGGGACGGGTCTGGGCCACAGCAATTTTGCTATCTGGGTTCTAATTCTATTCTTTTCTATGGAGCTTAAATAGCTCGTTCAGTCATTCATTCATCTTCTGCCACTTGTCTGGGGTCAGGTTGTGGTGGCAGCAAGCTAAGTAGGGCACTCCAGATATCCCTCTCCCCGGCAACTCCCTCCAGCTCCCCCTGGGGGATCCCAAGGCGTTCCCAGGCCAGATTGGGCACATAGTCCCTCCAGCGAGTTCTGGGTCTACCCCAGGGTCTCCACCCAGTCGCCCGTGCCCGGAAAACCTCCAAAGGAAGGCGCCCAGGAGGCATCTTAATCAGTTGCCCGAACCACCTCAACTGACTCCTTTCGACGTGAAGGAGCAGCAGCTCCGAACTCCCTCCAGATGTCCGAGCTCCTCACCCTATCTCTAAGGCTGAGGCCAGACACCCTACGGAGGAAACTTATTTCAGCCGCTTGTATCCGCAATCTCACCCTTTTGGTCACTACCCAAAGCTCATGACCATAGGTGAGGGTTTGAACGAAGATTGACTGGTAAATTGAGAGCTTTGCCTTCCGGCTCAGCTCCCTCTTCACCGTAACGGTCCGGTACAATGTCCGCATTACTGCTGATGCTGCACCAATCTGCCTGTCAATCTCCCACTCCATCCTCCCCTCACTCGTGAACCAGACCCTGCGATACTTCAACTCCTTCACGTGAGGCAACAACTCGTCCCCAACCTGGAGGGAGCAAGCCATCATTTTCTGGTAGAGAACCGTGGCCTCAGACTTGGAAGTGCTGACTCTCATCCCAGCCATTTCACACTCAGCTGAAAACTGCCCCAGTGCACGCTGGAGGTCACGTTCTGATGAAGCCAACAAAACCACATCATCTGTGAAGAGCAGAGATGTAATTGAGGTTCTTAAAATGGACACACTCCTCACCCTGGCTGCACCTTGAGATCCAGTCCATGAATATCACAAACAGAATCGAAGACAAGGGCAACCTTGGCTTAAATAACTTGGATGGCATATTGCACCACACTGCAAGGTTTGGGTAAGACTGGGAAATGTCCGTGAAACTGTGACTTGACCTTGTCATGTTGAGTCTGCAGATAAATGCTGTTTTGTATTCATATAACAAAACAAAAAGGGTACAGGTTGGCTAGCGCGGTTCATTAGCATGAATCCACCTGCAAGTGTGGATGTAAACTAATTTGTGCATTTGTGTGTGTGTGTGTGTGCACATACGTGTCTGTGCGTGCGCGTGTCCTTCCAGCAGAAAAGGTAGAATACCAGAGGTAGCCAGTCATGCTCTATAGTAGCATTTTAGAGAACAAGGCTCGTCTAGTGTTTCACCAGCCGAACTCATACAGGCACAAGGTAGACACGAAGAGAACGATGCTGAGAGGGATCCAACAACACAAAATAGTCTGTTAAATGACAATTTTCTACTTTTTTGTGTTCATCTGACTTTCATGACGCACTCCCTCGTTACACGGCGTTGACGTTGTTATGCATTCAGTATGACTGAAGAGTGACCCTGCAAAGCTTGAAAAGGAAAAACCCGTCCTAAAACAAAGTGCATGTTTCTCATTTCATTTTGCACCTTTCGCTCAGTGTGTAAACATAAACAATGTATGTGCCGAAGCCCCGTTACCGGTAACACGAGTCTTCAACCTCACACCCATCAAATCAACACAGAGGTTTTTCCTCATGCTTTGTTTGAGTTTCCAATGGCAAATATCCCCCCTGCAGGATCACAAAGCCAGTCTCTGTTAGCCAGTCAGTCTCGCTGTCAACCTTCAAGGCCGGGAAGGCGTGCACCTAGTTAATATAGGGTGGATTATAAATTACAGACGGAGGCTTGTGTTGATGTGAGCGGTGACATGAAACCGGTTGAACTGCCTGACCTGTAAGCACACATGTGGGCCTGACCAAGGTCAGTGTCCAGAACTAAATAAGGGCCAAGACCTCCTGAAACACGGCTCCGTGTTTGTTTCTCTCTCTGTCGTCTATGGCCGGTCACGCGTCTGTCTGTTTTGCGGCGTGAAGCCTGCGCAGCGATCCAGTTTCTAACTCCCCAGTTTGACATTTGGATAAACCCATGTTCGCTCTCTGCGCCAGTGGGACCGTAAGAGTGAGAAAACGAACCGATTCCCTGACTATAGGAGTCGTGTCTTACAGGTTCATCTTTAGATGATGGCCAAACAAACCGTCGACTCGTGTGGTATGTTCTAGCGGTTCCTTTGGGACAAGAGGGTCCGTGCGTAAACTCCCCCTTTTGGTAAAATACGCACGGCGCACAGACGCGTCTAACTTAAAACCTACAGCCTGCGCACTGCATGAAACACCACCGGCGTGGGTGGGAAAGCAAAGCCTGTTCAGTTTGTTGCGTTGCGATAACTTTTTTTTTTTAATTACCTCCCCTCCGAGTTGCTGAAAGCCGGCCGCATGGCGTTGGCAAGAGCCAAGTTGGTGACGGTTGCGTGTCGTGCGCAGCGCCGACTGTGGACACCACGTGAAACTTTCCCCGTCAGGAAAACAAGACGGAAAGCTGCAGTCAGTACAATCCACGCTGGAGGAAAAAGGTTCAAATGAGTTAATCGTGTGCGTCCTTTTGCAGCCAAGTCCTCCTTTATCTGAAGATTGCCTACGGTGACTGCTCAACCGGGATGAAGTGACATTTACGCTGGCGTTTTGCTCTCTCTCTCTCTCTCTCTCTCTCTCTCTCTCTCTCTCTCTCTCTCTCTCTCTCTCTCTCTCTCTCTCTCTCTCTCTCTCTCTCTCTCTCTCTCTCTCTCTCTCTCTCTCTCTCTCTCTCTCTCTCTCTTTCTCTCTCTCTCTCTCTCTCTCTCTCTCTCTCGGCTGCTAAGGGGGAGGAGATGAGGCGCAACACGAGGTCTGTTTTAGTCCCTGACTGATCTTGAGGACCTGCAACAGAGGTCGTTTTTGTGTGTGCGAGCGCATGTGTCTCTGTGCGTGTGCGTGTTTCTATGCGCAAGCAGGAAGCTGTCTTGACCTTAACCCGCATTGGCTGAGAGAGAGAAGGACAAAAAGTGTTCAGGAAAAAAAAAAATCAACATGCACCAAAACAGGACTGGGATGAGTTTATTAGAAGTGAGCCACTTTTGTGTTTGGTGAGAGAGCCATGAGTGTTTTGTTGTTTTTGTTTTTGTTTTGTTTTTTGGTCATTTTTGTCTTTTCTCATGTAATATCGTGGATATTACTTCGCAGTGTCTTAAGTGGAGAGGCCCATCTGGGTTTCTTTCTTCCCCCTGCACTGTTTACTGCTACTTTTTCTTCATGTTTTTGTTTGTTTGAACTGTAAAGAGAGAAAGAGAGAAAGAAAGAGTATAAAACCATGTGAAGAGTCAGAGAGCATTTTACCGAGGCCCCTCTGGCCAACCTTTGCAGCTGTTACCCTCCCATTGGTATTTACCCTAGTGATGTAGATGCACCGAAAAGGGGGGCAGATGTGCAGACCGAGGGGCACGTTAATGACTCAACCCACAAATGAGTAAGGTGCATGTTGCTCGTGTTCTACATAGAGCCGTTTATCGTTCGTGACACACAAGGTGTCACAAGACACCGGGCGCCGACGTAACCCACCATCGACCAGACGGTTTTATAAACGAGGACTTGGGATGGGTACTGAATACCAATACTTTTAAGGCAGCAGTACCAAAGTGGGAGGTACTGACCGTAACAGCGTCCACAGTTTGCATAAACATACATTAGTCATTTCCCACAGCGGGCATGACAGTCAGTCAAGAGAGGTGTCGCATTCAACCACAGAGGGCTGATGGGCTTTTTTTTTCCTATCTAAAAGGTGGTGAAAGTCTGTCCACCAATAATTTGCAATGCTTCAAAGCTGTTACTGTACGTGCTCCAGTATATTATGCTGTTTTGCATGCTATGTTATGTCGGGGTTGGAGTCTGGTTGTTACTGACTGGTATTTTTACACCATGACAAAAAAAAGTTACCGACAACAGGTGCCGGTATCAGTACCAGTATCAGTACCGATATCAATAAACTCCTAATGATACCGGACAGCGGCGTCGTAGTGGGGGGAGGACCTACCAGGGCCCAGAAGGGAGGGGGCCCTTAGGAAGCCTGGAATTAAGTTTGTTTTGGTTTGCAAATTTTTATTTCTAACTAACTAGTGTCATAACTTCAGTTAAAATTGGCTCAATACATCGGTTGAGGGACTTAAAGAAAATAGTGGAGGCTTTCTGAGGTCCCTCACCCCTTACAAAAGGTACAAAATGGTTTAGTCCGCCCCTCACGAGCATCTCTCAATGCAGCTCATCTAGTCCTGTTGCGAGTGACTGCTGATACAAGCACAAGCGCAGAGTCATGTCTTTCCCAAAGAAAGCAAAATCTGGGTTCCAGAAAAGAAAAGGAAAAAAGGAAAGGGAGAGAAGGCAAAATGAGTGAAAACAACTGTTGAGTAATTTCTTCCAAAAGAAAGGTGAGCTAGGAGCTTTTAAAAGAAAGGTGGCTAGCTAATTCATACTACCACAGCTAAGTAGCAGCTAGCTAGCTAGTTAGCTACCCGAACACAGTAGGAGATAGCTAGCCAGCTAGTACTGTAACACACGCAGTATCATACATTTATCAGCATCACAGCTACAATGTCATATGAAATTATATCTATGAAAATTACCTAGCTTAACATGAAACACATAATATAAAGTATGCTAGAACTCAAAAAAGTGATGCGTGAGAGACAAAAGAAGAAAGGGGCCCACAGAGACTGCTTATGTATAGGGCCCAGACTTTTGTGCTACTTTTGTGCCCCTGAATTACCTGACCCTGACGTGGACCCAGTTCACTTGGATCACTGTGCACCATGGTGCCTTGCTAGCAGGGATAGGCACATTGGATGCACTTCTGGCAAACTCAAGTCTCAGTGTGACGTTGTGACTCAACACTTCTGACCCACAGCCAGAGGCGGCTCGTTTTTGCCACCCTAGCTGTCATTGTCTTTCTCTGCAGCAGCCACCAGAAGTCCCCTTTCTATTTTAGCTCGCATGCCAAAGGGGTCACACACCCCAGCTGCACCACTAGCTTAGCCCCCCCCCTTCCCCACAAATCCCCCCCCCCACATTACATGCAAAAAATGTATTCCTTCGTAAGGCGACAGGTGTTTGCCTAAATTTGGGTCGTACCACTTGGGTTGAGGGTGTAGGGGTGGCCTGTGAGTTTGGGGACAGCGAGCTGGTAGGTCTGGGTTTGAGGATTTTCAGGCAGGGGGTGTGGTGTGGGAAGATGGCACAAAAGGCCAATGGAAAAATCTCTGCGTCACATTTCTCAATAAAACCCTTTGACCCCACCCCCCGGCAGACACACCCCCCTTGTCACGCCACTCTCCCTCTCTTTGGAGTTTCCCCTCCCGTCCTTTTCCATCCTTCTCTTCATACTGGAATCATGGGATGGGGGGGGAACCTGACACCACGGCCTGAGGCCCCCGAGCAAAACGTGTGACTCAAACCAAGAGGAGGGAAACATAACACCGCTAACGACAGCGGCTATAAGAACACCCCCCCCCCAACACCGACACAGACAGACGCACCGGGTTCGAGCTATTCTAGCTGATAATACATCTGCAGGTAAGGCTGGACTGAGCCGGTATGACATCAGCCCCTTCAGTCTGAGCCAGGATAGCAAAACAAACGTGTGCAAAGTACAAACTTGCAGGAAAGGGAAGCGTTGAAACCTTGCATTCACAACCATGGTCGGCCACAGCCTTCCACTGTGGGAAATAAACAACTGTTCGTTACGACTTGGCCAAAATGTCAAGTCGTAATGAGCAGGATAAAATGTCACTAGTGTTTTCAGACTGGAAATGCCAATCAGCTGGTGTTGAACTTGTTATCTGATACAAAAGTCACACCACCTCTAGAACGCACACACACACACAGCATGTGACTGCCTTGTGTTGCTCACACAAGTGACCTGGCGAGGCTGGCAATGTAGAAACTCTTCCTCATCGTAATTTGTGTGCGTGTGTGTGTGTGTATGTGTGGGTGTGTTGTGGTCCGGGGCAGTCAGCTGGTTCAAAATCATGTCACATTTCAAAGAGTCGCATGACAACAGGCAGGTTTTGAATTATGTGGTCTTTTTCAGTGGCTGATGCTCAGCAGCATTTTAATTAAGACAGTTACATCTGAGAGACTTTCCTGCAGCAGTCTGGTTGTTACGAGGGGAAACAGGAGACGCACAAGTCATACATCCAAACATGTGCACAGCTCTCAGTGGTGAGAGATGACCAAAGTGTTTCCTTGTGCACATTTTTAATGTTGTCGTGTATTTTTTTTTCTTTCTGTGTCGACTGCATCACAGCATCTGAGGACCGTCTTCTACGAGCACTTGAGACAACATGCACTGTGGTGGCTGGTGACACTGAGATGTGTCATTGTACATGTACTTTGTAACGTGACTTTCCCATCATTCCCTCTTGATCTAAGCTGCACTTAAACTGAACACACTTCACATGACATCCACTCTCCGCTGATATGATTACTATGCAGAACATGCAGTACTATTACTACTACTACTACTACCACATAGTACTACTAGGATAGGATTATTATGCAGCAAATGTAGTGCTACTACTACTCCTACTTCACATAGTACTACTATGATATGATTACCATGCAGCAAATGTCATACTACTACTACTATTTCACTTAGTACTACTATGTTATGATTACCATGCAGCAAATGTAGTACTACTACTACGTCACATAATACTACTATGATATGATTACTATGCAGCAAATGTAGTACTACTACTACTACTACTACTTCACATAGAACTACTATGATATGATTACTATGCAGCAAATGTAGTACTACTACTACTCCTACTTCACATAGTACTACTATGATATGATTACTATACAGCAAATGTACTACTACTACTACTATTACAGTACTACTATGATATGATTACCATGCAGCAAATGTCATACTACTACTACTATTTCACATAGTACTACTATGTTATGATTACCATGTGGCAAATGTAGTACTACTACTGCTACTACTACTACTTCACATAGAACTACTATGATATGATTACTATGCAGCAAATGTAGTACTACTACTACTCCTACTTCACATAGTACTACTATGATATGGCTACTATGCAGCAAATGTCCTACGTCACATAGTACTACTATGATATGATTATGATGCAACAAATGTAATACTACTACTCCTGCGACCTCTACTTCACATAGTACTGCTATGATATAATTACAAATGTATGGCTCTGATGCCTGTTGGTATCTGCAAATTGCTGACTCCCTATTAAGTCGCTTTGGAAAAAAAACATCTGCCAAATAAGAAAATGCGAAATGCAAACGTGAAATGAATTTAAATAGATACACTGGAGGTTAACTTGCAAAGTAGAGCCACATTCTGTATGAAGTGGCATGCCAGCAACGTGGATGCAGTCATCTTGGACTGAATCCTGCACCCTTGTGTAACAGCTAGATTGGGTTCAGAAAGCATATTTTAGCAGCCCCTCCCTCATTGCTTCTCCTCTCATCTTCCGTGCACGGATACGAGAGGAAAATGCATCGCGTTGGATCAGTGGATTCATGACACCGTGCTACGATAAATTTAAAATCACTCCTGCAAGTTCATAAAGGCCCTCCGTTATTTCCCAAGCTGCACTGGTATTATCTGACATTACTTACACCATTTAGTTTATCTTTATAGAGAACCAGCTGGATCAAGTTCGTGCAGACCAGATGGCACCACATTCATTCAAAGGTCAAACAGCTACCTTGCCCCCTAAAAGTGGCATGAACAACCGCCGTGCCACACTCAAAGAGATGGACGAAAAACCAAAATTTAATGCAGTCTCGTTGGATTTGACTCTGCCAGCTCAGGGCTAGACACCTAAAGTGCATCACAAGTGAACCAATGCATCTAAACCTGCTTTAGGTCCTTCACTGAGGCTCTCCACCACTATAATCCCCATTTGCCCAACATTTATTCATGGTTATTATCAAGGGTTAATTTCAAAAAGGAAAAAAAGCTGATGCCATCTCCCTTTTCAAAATTATGAATCACGTATCGGCAACAGTAGCAAAGCTGCTTTCCAATTATAAGGAAACTTTATCAAAACGTGTTTTGTCTTCTTCAGCTGTTGCTACTTCTTAAATAAGAAGTTGATAGTATAGATCAGGGGTGGGCAGTCTTATCCAGAAAGGGCCAGTGTGGGTGCAGGTCTTTGTTCCAACCAAGCAGTTACACACCTGTGTCTCCTAATCAAGTTCCTCAGCAAAGACTCTAATGGTTGATTAGTGGGATCAGGTGTGTGACTGCTTGGTTGGAACAAAAAACTTCACCCACACCGGCCCTTTCTGGATGAGATCGCCCACCCCTGGTATGCATAATTAGATCAAAAGTCATTATTACAATTTCCTAATACCCTCACTTTTTATTAATAAGCTGCCAGTCTCCACCAGAGCTACTGATTCCCTTATTACCATCACGATTGTTATCTGGGTTTCCTGTTTTATTTTAAGCCTCACCGGTCTTGCCATTTCTGTTCCTGCCCTGCTCACCTGTTCCCCATTCCCTGATTGGCTTCGTGCCTTGTCCCGTCCTTGCCGTTTGTACCTTGCCTGTTGTCTTGCACTTTTGACCCCCTGCCAATTGTTGTTGTAAGGTTGATTCCTTCAATATATCGTTGCTCTATCCCAGCCCATCTCTGCTGTTTGAGTCCTCAGTTCCTGCTCCCGGCATGACCGAAAGACCTTAAAGCTTTCTCCTTCCAGGCCTACCTTTATTATTAAATGGGCCCTACGCAAGGTATTGTAAACTGTCTAGTGGCTCTTTGCAGCTAACGGAAATCTAATACTATTGTTGATGTCGGCTGTTATTATATTGTGTTCTCATTCTACCTGCACCTGACGTTTTACACTTTACGATATGCATATTTCAACACTAGAACGACCAAGACGGTCATTATGACCGTTTTTGGATTTTCAAAGTTTAATAACTTTGTGTGGGGGGGGGATACAGACCTGCCGCACCCTGAATTCTACTAAAATTGCATATATTTGCCTTAAAATTAGTTTTGGATCAATCGCACACACCCACACAAAATAAAATTAGGATAAGATCTACCTAAAACGACCACGGACGGTCAACATGACCGTCTCATAATTTGTGCGTCATGTCACTTATTTATGACGTATTTTGGTCGCGTCTAAGAGTCTAAGTTTGATTTTTGATTATTGCCAACATGTCTGGTTACAGACGCACCATGACAACCACCGAGGCTTTGCAGTATTTACAGGCGTTGGACAGCCGCCATTTTAAATTGTTTGAAAAAAATGGTATTACAAAGTTGTGTGTGTAAGATGTTAATTTTGGTGTCAGTTTCATAACAGACATACTAACGTATATAATGCATATTTGGGTATTTATCTTGACAGAATCTACTACTACTTTCGGCTGTTCCCGTTAGGGGCGTCACAGCGGATCGTCGGTTTCCATCTCTCCCTGTCCTCTGCATCTTCCTCTGTCACACCAGCCACCTGCATGTCCTTCCTCACCACATCCATAAACCTCCTCTTTGACCTTCCTCTTTTCCTCTTCCCTGGCAGCTCCATATTCAGCGTCCTTCTCCCAATATACCCAGCATCTCTCCTCCACACATGTCCAAGCCATCTCAATCTTGCCTCTCTTGCTTTGTCTCCAAACCGTCCAATCTGACCTGTCCCTCTATAATGTACTCAATCCTGTCCTTCACCACTCCCAATGAAAATCTTAGCATCTTCAAATCTGCCACCTCCAGCTCCACCTTGTGTCTTTTGGTCAGTGCCACTGTCTCCAAACCATATAACACAGCTGCTCTCAGAACCATCTTGTAAAACTTCCCTTTAACTCTTGCTGGTACCCTTCTGTCGCAAATCACTCCTGACACTCTTCCCCTCCCTGCCTCCACTCTCTTCTTCGCCTCTCTTCTGCACTCCCCGTTACTTTGGACAGTTGACCCCAAGTATTTAAACTCATATAAAATGCAATTTGTTTGATATGCCTTCGTCACCTCTACTCCTTGCACCATTTATCTGGCCAGAATATAGTTTAAAAACCGCGGTTTGTCGACAATTCTGTGCATGTCGTTGACATTTATCCACGGCAAATCTCGCAGGCGTCGCAAAAAATACGCCGTTGTCAGCGGTGGCACGCGCCAACAAAAAGAAACTGGTGTGACCGCTGCAGTAGAAACCGGAAGTCAGCGGACTGCGGTTATGCACGGAGCTTGCAGGTCGACGTTAAATGGCGTCTGCGAAACGAATGAATATGTAAAATAACGGAATGAATTAACGTCGCGCTAATTCGGTTTAAAAAAAACGTGCAATTTACGCCGTTTCTGATTGGAGGGGCCTGACGTCGCGCAGGCGCATCACCTCCCCCTCAAGTCTTCCGGAAATCCCCGACAAAACAACAACGTGCTCCTGTCGTCCTTAAAAGCTTTTCGTTTCACCTCCGTCCCGAGCCTCGGTTGCCTTCATAGGCCGCTGTGACTCGGCGATCTCCTTGACGGCGCGCATGCCCCCCCCAAGACAAGGTTGCTGTCTTATTCGCGGGAGTCGTTCAAATTTCATGTTTTTTTTTTGAGAAAAAAAAACTTTATTTGTCCGATCGAAAAGTTTTAATAGACAGTCGGAAGGTCCACGACAGAAGGATAACACTAAGCTAGCTAGGCTAAGCGATATGGTAACCTGCTTGGTACGGTCTTTACGACGGATGGGATACTATTCTTTAGTTTGCCTTGCTGTTAAAAACGCTATTAGCGAAATTTAATAAGACTTGTCAATTAATGCGCCTCGACGGTTGAATCTCGCACATTTGACTAGATGTATTGTCACGACCACCGGAAAACGGACGCTTCTCATTCACCCAGGCCAACCCTGTGCAAACTACCGTCGAGTTTGCTCCGCTATTGATCAGTTGGTCTGATTGTTTAAAGACAAACAAATAACTTCCGACAGATTTTATCGACTTTTAACTTCTCATTGTCCTTTGAAGATGGCTTAAGCACCAATCGTTAGCCTGGCTTGGCCTTAACAAGCTAACGGAGGCCGAAGGCCTACTTCTAGACCCGCTCCAATTTTGAATGAGACAGATTTAAGTTTTTCCTTTCTTATTGAAGGCTATCACGGCTCGGTTGACGTCATCCACACCATATTTTCAACCATACTTTTTTGTTTTCATTATGTAGACTGGTTTCAAGTTTATTTAATATTACACCTTTTATGAACCAAATTATTATTTTTTTTTTACTTTTGTTTCGTCTGATGACTATTTTTTAGAGTTGCACATGGGCGCATATCTGTTCCCAGTGGAAATGTCTGGCATACCTTTCTAATCAAAAGTTTCCCTTCCTCCTAGATCCCACAAACCGTACTGCATCTTCTTCGCTTGCACGTTCGCCTGTAGTCCTTTTTCTCTCAGCAAGTGATGGAGGTGAATGAGGGATACAGGATGGAGCAGCAGGCTTATGATGATCTGTCCCTGAGTCAGAGTCTCCCTCTTAGTCAGGACTCGTTCAAGCAGCTGTGGGACACCTTGTGAGTTATTTACGTTTACTCAGCTGTCAGACCCATTTATCCAAAACTACTTACAGTAGAGTCAGCAACCAGCAGATAAAATTGAATGGTACCAGTTAGCATCAATGCATCTCAAGTTGAAAGCATTTAGTATTAACTGCACCTTAAAGCATTAAGAGGTGGTGAAGAAGAGAAAGTACAAATTGGATGCGCATTGCCATGAGTCAGAAAATGGTCAAATTTGCCATCAAGTGAGAGAAGAGGGCTCAACAGTAGACGGTAGTAGTTATGGTGTTTGCACAATTGTAACAAGTGCCAATTCATTGCCAAGTGCCACTGGAGACCATTTAAAGGTTAAGAGAGGTTTTTAATCTTAAGTCAACAGGAGCGCCAAAGAGGTAGATGCACTTTGGGGGAGGAAGTAGAAATTTTTTAAGTGTTTCAAATAATTTCACAATCTGTCGTTTTTATGGGAAAACCACATATTCATAACTGATATTTTTTTTTTCCCCCATTGATAATAGTTCAGGTCACAGCAGCTGGAATGCTTGCGTGGAGGATCTATCAGTAAGTTGGCTAAGCTTTGGCAATATGTAACATTGGATTGAGCCTAAATCACATGTCAATATACATGTAAATAATAGTCAGAACTCTTTTATAACCAAGGTAACATGAAATGAGTGTGTAACCTCAACTGGGGCTTTATTCCCCAACCCCACAGCTCTTACCAGACCCTAGTCTCTCACTTGGTTTTGATGAGGATGTGCTTGAGTTGCGCCCAGATGTGCTTGAGACCCAGACTCCCTCAGCCTCCACCGTGCCGACTGCCACCGACTACCCTGGGGAATATGGCTTCCAACTGCGCTTCCAGAAGTCTGGCACAGCCAAATCTGTCACCTCTACTGTGAGTTACCCTGGGATGGCCATCCCCAATAAGTGACCTCAGCAGATCTTTTCACAGCAAATACTATCTGAACATCTTAAGAGCCTCTAACTTACTCCAGCATTTGACTGTATTCTGTTTTGGACCAAAATGGTTCTGTTGCTTGATTGGTCTCAAGAGTTCTTAGCGCTTAACATTAGCATACGCAATTTCTTTTTTGATTGAGAGAAAATATTTTTTTTAGTATTTTTTTTTCCCCTTTTTGTTGCATTTAGCTTTTATCACTCCAATAGTGATATATTAAATTAATGAGAAACTGAAAACTAGGTTACCATAGTGAAGCATTCAAAGATTCATTCCCCTGGACACCTCGTGATAGTATTCAAGTAGAATCTTATTCATTGTGATGAAAGTTGAGGCCTGACTGTCAGTCACTCTGCTTGAACAGCCAGTAGCATGAAGGTTTGCATGGTAAGTCACCAGTCCTTGGGCAGTGTGATTGGTCAGTGGAGTCAGAGGTTAGGGTGGTCTGGCCTCATGCTACCACCTCCTTTGTCTGCTCAGTTGTCTGTGGGATTGTTGCAAAGTGCTGCTCTGATGTGATGGGGCATGTTCCATTTTCACCCTCCTCCAGCACAGGAAAGGTTAGAAATGGACAAATGAGAGGTATGAAAAAGATCTTTAAATTTGATGGTTATATCCTCAATGATTTTAGGTTTTCTTTTTCTCATGTGGTTTGTATACTCATCTCTTGTGGAGTTATTGAAATTAGTTATTTAAAGGCCTGCTTTTAAAACTCATACAGCTTTTTTTCAGTGACATGGGAAAAACTTTGTACAGGTCTTGACCATAAACTCATGATTGTTGCATTGTTTTCCCTATTATCTGATTTTTAGTATTCCGACCAGCTGAATAAGTTGTATTGTCAGCTGGATAAGACATGCCCTGTGGAGGTTTATGTGGCCAAAGAACCCCCACAAGGTGTCTTGCTCAGGGCCACCGCCATCTACAAGAAGACTGAGCATGTGGCCGATGTGGTTCGCCGCTGTCCCCACCACCAGAATAAGGATTGTAAGTGAAAGGTGGCTAAATATGTGCGTGAGCATGCTAGTGGAAGTTGTGCATTTGAATGTTTGTGGTTGTAGTCTGAAGAATTAAATGAGAGGCAAAAAAATTCTTTCTTTTTTTTTTTGAACTGGTAGTAAGTTAAAACTCAGTAGATGAAACTTAAATTATTTTTCTTTTTTTAAATCGACCAGTGATAGCCGTTATCACCCTCCACTATTATTATTTCAGCTTTTTTTTTTTTTCTTTCAACTTTTATGTCCTGTAGCTGTGGAACATTGCAGCCATTTGATCCGGCTGGAGGGCACTCAAAGAGCCAATTACTTGGAGGACCCCCACACCAAGAGGCACAGTGTTCTTGTACCATATGAGCCCCCACAGGTAATGCTGTCCCTCCTACCATGTCTGGAAGAAGATGGCGTTCATAGCCATAGTGCATAGATAGGAAATTCAAGTTTTCCTTATGTGACCAACTGTATCTTACTGATTTTAAAAACCAGGTGTTGTGGAATTTCAGGTTGTAGTGGTTCTTGAAAGGAGGTCTGGTCAACCCCATAAGGGTCCTCAAAGGGGCCCCTGGAATTATTATTATTGTAACACCCAGGGTGTTGCCTTTTTTCTGTCATGTCTTTTTCAGTGCACACCACTCAGCAACTCCTGCTGATATTTACTAGTCACATGCATTTCAAGGAGGCTTAACTTGGTTGTGGCTAGATGGGGTACAGCCATGGCAAAATCTCGCTGGGTGTATTTCATTGCTATGGCGCTAGCTAGCCTAGCTAACCTCCTGAGAGACATGGCGGCAAATTCAGAAGAACCCCACAAAGGCTATTTTCACAGTTTCCTTTCGCATAGATCTTTTGAGAGTATTTAAAAAATAAATAAATATGAGGACACACTGACAAAATTTGTGTGTGCAGATAATGGGTGGTAATCAATGTAGGACTGTTTTACTTCGAAAGACCACACTAGGCATGTAACTTTAGCGGACAAATGTTTGGTTATACGGTGTCCATGCACTGGTGATGAATCTGATGCATTGTAGTTTATTTCCCACCCCTCATGTCTGGCGGAGCGTAGCAAACGCGATTACTTAATGGGGATAAATGCACAGAATTAACATTTTGAATATGTTATTGCTGTGAATAAATAGCTACAGTGTCGCAGGCACTAGCTACCGTTTTATGTAGACTTGGCTGGCTTGCTAGCATTGGGAAGCAGTATCTACGCATAAGCAACAGGAATATTTCATTTAAAATATTACCAGTTTTTAAGTGAAATAGTTATTTTAAGTAAAACTAATCATCTGACTCATCATTCATGTGGCTTTAAAAACCAAAGCCCAAACTCGCGGTAGCTTAGGAGATTAGCTAGGCTAGCTGTCACCATAGCAACAAAATGACACCCGGCGAGATTTTGCATCACTTCCGTCTGGCTGTATCCCATCTAGCCACGACTGCTTAACTTTTACACATTGCAACTTTAAAAAAAAAAATTTCTATTGCAGCTGGGCTCTGATATTACCACGGTTCTGCTGAACTTTATGTGCAACAGCTCCTGCGTGGGGGGCATGAACCGCCGTCCCATCCTCACCATTCTCACCCTGGAGACAGCTGAGTAAGTTTCTCCTCTTTGTGAGTGGGGGAGGAAGTGCTGGTGTATCTGTTTGCTGGCAGGAGCAGGGTTTGGTATAGTGAGTATGGAGTAAGGGGATACAAATGACTCGGTTCAGTTGCCCATGTGTCTGCAGCAACTCTGTTAAAAGTGTCTGTCAGTAACTGCTGACTTGGCCATAACCTCCCAGAGAACCAGACCAGACAAACAAAAAGATAATTTAGAGTTTATATGTGGATGAGTGTGCATTTGACCTTGCAGGTTTTCTCACACTTACCCCCCCCCCCCCCCAAATTCAGTGGTCAGGTCTTGGGCCGAAGGTGCTTTGAGGTGCGCGTGTGTGCTTGTCCTGGCAGGGACCGCAAAACCGAAGAAGCAAATGCCAACAAGGCACAGAATGGCACCAAATTGGTCAAGAAAAGAAGTGAGTAATTCTGTTTTTGTTTTCCCCCTTTGCCTTTTAAACGTGTGCATCTATTGCGTCCTGTTTCCAACTGACACTGCTTCCTGTTCGTCCAGAGTTCCCACCTGTCCCAGAAGCGGCGGTCAGAAAAGCAAAGACTACCTCTGGCACAGAGGATGATGAGAAAGAGGTCTTCGTGCTCCATGTGAGTAAACACACACAAACTCAAACACACCGAGTATGGCAAACCAAGTGGTGCTGAATTTTTGTCAAATCAAATGTCTTTATTTTGAACATGCAAACTAAAAGAAAAAATGAGCAAGTGTGAATAAAACAAAACAACAAATGATAAAAATAAAACCAGAAGAATTCAACAAAAATAATTCTCAGTAGAGCAGGGGTCAGGAACCTTTTTGACTGGGAGAGCCATAAAAGCCAAATATTTCTAAATATATTTCACTGAGAGCCATATAGTATTTTTAACGTATAATAAATTAAATATGTCTTACTTTTAATGCGACTTCTGGTGCTGCATGGTGCGTATCGAAGTGCCGCTTTATATTTGACCGTTTCATCGATGCAATTTTATCATTGCATATTAGACATACCGCAGATCCTGCTCTCTCCACAAATGCAAATTCCTCTGTCCACGCAGCCTGGAATGCACGGTAATCATCGTCTTTTTTTCTTTCCGCCATCTTTTCCGTTACAAGGGTTGAAGCGGATAAACTAGTTGGCTATCTGATAAAATTGATTTCTTCGCCTTTACAATGACCCGGACATGCTCGCGAGCCATTGGTTCCCGACCCACGGGTGACCCGTGAAATTTATCTTCAAAACTAATTTCTGTTTACTTTAAAATGACACAGTAGTATTAAGAAATATCAAGTATTTTAAAATCAGTTCCAAACTGATTTTTTTTTTCAACTCAAAATTGTCTGGGAGCCATATGCCGTCACCGGAAGAGCCATATATGGCTCGCGAGCCATAGGTTCCCGACCGCTGCAGTAGAGAATCCAGCAAATACTATATGTTCGAAAAGGAGCAGGAGGAAGTTACTACTTAAAATGTCCTGCCCCCTCTTTATTGCTCAAATAATAAACTTAGTTTTTCCACACATCAGAGTGTCATTCTCAGTATCAAGCTCAGAATGACTCAACAAAAAAAAACCCAAACAAACTACTACTTTTGGCTGCTCCCGTTAGGGGTTGTCACAGCGGATCATCTGTTTCCATTTCTTCCTGTCCTCTGCATCTTCCTAGCCACCTGCATGTCCTCTCTCACCACATCCATAATAAACCTCCTCTTTTCCTCTTCCTTGGCAGCTCCATATTCAGCGTCCTTCTCCCAATATACCCAGCATCTCTCCTCCACACATGTCCAAGCCATCTCGATCTTGCCTTTCTTGCTTTGTCTCCAAACCATCCAACCTGAGCTGTCCCTCCTAATATATAATCGTTCCTAATCCTGTCCTCCTTTGTCATGCCCAAGGAAAGTCTTAGCATCTTCAACCCTGCCACCTCCTGTCTTTTCGTCAGTGCCACTGTATCCAAACCATGTAACATAGCTGGTCTCACTACCATCTTGTAAACCTTCCCTTTAACTCTTGCTGGTACCCTTCTGTCACAAATCACTCCTGACACTTTTCCACCCACTCCACCCTGCCTGCACTCTTCTGCACTCCCCGTTACTTGGGACAGTTGACCCCAAGTATTTAGACTCAAAACGCTTTTTTAAAATTCACATGTATTTAAACTATAAAAAAAAAAAAACAAGCAATAAAAATAAAGATGTCCATATACGTGACTAGACGGGTGTTTGATCTCTTTCCACAGATTCATGGACGGGAGCGCTATGAAACTCTAAAAAAGATCAATGATGGCCTGGACCTGCTGGATAAAGAGAAGTAAGCAAGCTGGACTGTCATTAAGAGTTGATTTGGACCTGTGTCTGACACGGTGTAATCTGCCTCATACATACACAAAGTCTGAACACTTATTAACCCAACAAAATACCAACATGCCTCATGAAACTCTTAATATTTTGCATACAAACCAAAGCACTATACTTTGAGCATGGCAGTTATATTCTTGTTTTGGTGGATTGGTGACGTTTACTTGACCAATCGTACAGTATTGTCAGTCTTCCATTTACTTTGCTTTGCTTTGCTTTTCTTTTCTCCCCCCCATTGGCTTTCATCTGCGTTGGCTTATTTTTAGATCTAAAAAAACCAACAACCTTGGCCTCAGGTTTTTTCTCCCACAGTTTTTTTTTCATCAATATATTACATTTTCTACAACTCCGATTACAACACGGGTGTGTGGGTGTGTATATATTAAATATACACAAACATACTCACATTCTTCATACATGAAAATTACATCTGTATACAAATTTATATATCCACACACATGCAACAACAACAAAAAATGATACTCCGTGTTACCGTCAGCTTGGTCGGGCGTCCCTACAGACACAATTGGCTGTGTCTGTGGGTGGGAAGCGGGATGTGGGTATGTGTCCTGGTTGCTGGATTAGCACCTTCTCTGGTTGGTTGGGGTGCCTGTTCAGGGGGGAAGGGGAACTGGGGGGGAATAGCGTGGTCCTCCCACGCACTACGTCCCCTGGTGAAACTCATCACTGTCAGGTGAAAAGAAGCAGCTGACAACTCCACATGTATCTGAGGAGGCATGTGGTAGTCTGCAAGCCCTTGCCGGATCAGCAGAGTGGGTGGAGTGGTGACCTGGACAACCCGAAAGAGTGGGGTGATTGGTCGGATGCAATTGGGGAGAAAAGGGGGGGGGTACTAAAAAGGCACGTTCAATGAAGCCTCTACCAGGGGTGGGCAGTCTTATCCAGAAAGGGCCAGTGTGGGTGCAGGTCTTTGTTCCAACCAAGCAATTACACACCTGTCTCCCCTAATCAAGTTCCTCAGCAAAGATTCTGCTGGTTGATTAGTGGGATCAGGTGTGTAACTGCTTGTTTAGAACAAAGACCTGCACCCACACTGGCCCTTTCAGGATAAGATTGCCCACCCCTGTTAGTCCATCCAAATTTTACACCACATTCATCTGTGTAAGTAGCTTAGACCAGTGGTCACCAACTCTGCTCCCGGAGAGCTGTCCTGCCGGTTTTCACTCCAACCCTAATTTAACACCTGATTCTACGATTACCTACTTAACCAGACCCTGATTAACTGAATCAGGTGTGTTAAATTAGGGTTGGAGTGAAAACTGGCAGGATGGTAGCTCTCGAGGGGCGGGTTTGGTGACCACTGGCTTAGACGACCATATTTTTGCAGAGGGTGCTGTTACCCTACCCCAAACTTGTTCATTAAGTGAGAATAAAGCATTGTTCTTGATATAATGTATAAATCGGCCCCACACTTTCTGAAACATCTCGCTTATTTTTAAGAGTGTATGCGATTCTTTTCTGAAGGTACACATAGTTCCTTCAACCACTGTGCAATACTTCGACTGTCCACCTTTTTCCATGTTAAAGCGATCACTCTTGATGCTTGTAAGCAATAAGTTTATAAAGATTTTTTCACTATGTTTTATATTATGCCCATCTGGATAGAGGCCAAGTAAAAGAAACTTTGGCTCAAACTATAATTTAACCGATAAAATCTTTTGCACGGTGGTGCAGGGGTTAACGCAGTCTCCTCACAGAAAGAAGGTCCTGGGTTCAAGCCCCGGAGTAGTCCAACCTTGGGAGTCGTCCTCTGTGTGGAATTTGTATGTTCTCCCTGTGTCTGCGTGGGTTTCCTCGGGGTGTTCCGGTTTCTTCCCACAGCCCAAAGACATGTAGGTCAGGTGAATTGGCTGTACTAAATTGTCCCTAGGTGTGAATGTGTGTGTGTGTGTGTGGGGGGGGGGGGGGGCTGGGCTGTGCTGGCGGCCTGTCCAGGGTGTCTCCCCACTTGCCGCCCAATGACTGCTGGGATAGGCTCCAACATCCCCGCGACCCTGAGAGCAGGATAAGCAGTTTGGATAATGAATGGATAGAAAATCTCTTGCACAGGGAGCATATGGGTGGCGTGGTGGTCTATTCCATTGCCTACCAACACAGCGATTGCTGGTTCGAATCCCCGTGTTGCCTCCGGCTTGGTCGGGTGTCCCTACAGACATAATTGGCTGTGTCTGCGAGTGAGAAGCTGGATGTGGGTATGTGTCCTGGTCGCTGCACTAGTGCCTCCTCTGGTCGGTCGGGGGGGACTAGGGGGAATAGCATGATCCTCCCACGCGCTATGTCCCCCTGGTGAAACTCCTCACTGTCAGGTGAAAAGAAGCGGCTGGTGACTCCACATGTATCGGAGGAGGCATGTGGTAGTCTGCAGCCCTCCCCCACATTGGCAGAGGGGCTGGAGCAGCGACTGGGACGGCACGGAAGAGTGGGGTAGTTGGCCAGGTGCAGTTGGGGAGGAAAAGGGAGAAGAAATTTTAAAAAAAAAGAAGCTAGCACAGTTTTTCTGAAAAGTGGCGATGGTGAGCAAGGCTGGAGACATTGAACTGTCCTGTGTGTTTCCTCTACAGCAAAGCCAGAGCCCTGGTGCCGTCCACTGGGAAGAGGCTGATGCGGAAGGGAGACAAGAGCGACAGCGACTGATGGGGAGCGTGTTAAAGATTATCCAAACAAAAAAAAAAAAAAACTGGTTCTTTAATTTGTGTTCAGTTCTGACAACTTTACTCATTTTTGTATGTCCTGACACACAGCCCCTTTTTATAAGTTTGAACCGTCTACTTTGTGTTACATGTTTCGTCTCCATCTGTTGTGTTCTAGTGGTTTTTGGTGCCAGGTTTTGGCAAGTTGGACTAATATGTTGTATATTGCTTTCCGTCAGTACTTTTGCTCATCATGTAAGCATCGTTCTAAAAGCTGAAAGAAACCACTTTTGTTTTTTTTATACTGCCAAAAGATTCGCATATGCATTTCTTGTTCGTTTTTTTTTTACTTGTTTCTATAGATAAATATTTTCTTGCAAGCTTAGTTTTTTTGTACGAGTATCTTTCTATATCGTTTTTTTGTTTATTTTTTCATGTTCCTAACTTTTTGTATATCAGGTTTTTGTACCCATTTAAAATGGTGGTGCTGTTGGCATCTGTTCAATATGTTTGTCAAAAAAATAGATTAAAATAAATGGGATGCAAAAATGGCCGCTGCAGGTTTTGTTTGTTCACGCTCCCTTTCCTGCGTTTAATGACGTCATTTTATTTCCGGTTCGAGAGAGTCGTGTCCGCGCCAGAGGACGGCCCTTCAGTGATGTCTGCGTGTTTTCATAACCGTTGCACACATCTCTGCCCTGTGCGTCCTGTGTTGATGCTTTGCATGGTGTTGGGGGCGTGATGCAAAGCAGGACGGAGTCTAAAACAAAACTAACCCCCCCCCCCCCCCCCGATGAATGGAGCCTTGTCTCCACAGTCAAATGTGTCCTAAACCCCTGTTTGCTTTTCTCGGCATACATTAGGTGTTTATTATACCGCGCATCATTCGTCGGCGCCTCGCAGCAAAGAGGTTCGTTTTACACTCGGGGAGAAATCCGGCAGAAGTGCTCCGGGACTGCTACAACTGGCTCATCACAGGTCTGTGGCGCCAAATGGGTTCAGCGTCCCACTTTTTGGGGCGCTGTTGGATCAGCTGTCAGTCGGTCCCCGTTTTTTAAGTTTGAAATTGAATGTATGTGATGTTTTCGAGTGTAGGTAACGACATGTTTTTTTTTTCAACACAGCTGCACAGATACACAGTATGGATAAAATCCTTGTGCTGATGTCATGGGGTGAGTGTTGCCGTGACCTTTGAGATACTTTCAAAAAATCATGTCTATCTCCGATCTCTTGAAAGGTGTAAAATGTAAGCGTGATAAAATGGTTTTAATATAATGTATATCGGCCCAACTTAATCCAGACTCGTTTTATCTGCCCGTCGGTGCTCACGATGAACGTGTACGAGAGTCTTAGACCAGGGGTTTTCAAAGTGTGAGGCGCGCCTCCCCTGGGGGGCGCCAGAGAGCTTCAGGGGAGGCGCAGCGTGAGAGAAAAAAAACGTAAACTTCTAGCTAAATTTAGTTAACTTCAGCAATGCTTAGAGCAAAATGCAACGATTTTTAGTAACATTACCTACAGTGAGAAAGGAGACGGCGTCCGGGGCAAGCAAGACAAGACACATACCCACATCCGGCTTCCCACCCGCAGACACGGGCAATTGTCTGGGGATGCCCGACCAAGCCGGAGGTAACACGGGGATTCGAACCGGCGAGCCCCGTGCTGGTAGGCAACGGAATAGACCGCCACACCACCCGGATGCCCCCTTCATTTTGATTTGAGCGAAGTTTAGGTAGAATGTCGGAGGGGGGTGTCTTGAATTGATAGGCTGCAAACTGTTCCCCCGAGATGTAACGCTTTTAAGTCTGATGACTTTTTTGTTGTTGCATGGGACGGATTGTGTATCAGATTTGCTGAAGGGCGTTGCTGCCCACTTTGGAGGTCTACCCCACTTTTAAGGCTTTTTACCAGAGCTCTGGGCTCGAGTCAGACTCAAGTCACATATTTGATGACTTTAGACTTGACAAAATTCAAAAAGACTTGCAACTCGACTTTGACTTTAATGTCAATGACTTGTGACTTCACTTCTGGACTTTAGCCTGTCTTCGGAAAACTCAATACCTTGTCCAGACTGGAGGTAAAATGTGCAGCCAGTCAACTCTTCATTTCCGTTAGTACAGGTCCACTTTGACTCAATATGTCAATCAATACAAATAAAAAAAAACATTAATGATTTGCATAAATTTGATGAATACTTCATTTATGACTTGAAATTCGAAGTATAGGACTTGGGACTTGCCTGTTTTGACTTGAGACTTGAGTGCCAAGATTTAAGGCTTACTTGGGTCTTGGAAAACAATGAGTTGCACTGACGTAAATATAGGTGGAGCAGCCGGTGCAGTGGCACCAGGGCCCGTCGCTAGGGGGGGGCCGTCGCTAGGGGGGGGCCGTCAATATTTCTGCATGCATTGTCCTAGTCCAATGTTACGTGTCTGTTTTGAGCATGTGATGATAGCTTGTTTAGCGCGCGCAATATCATTTACCTATCTAGCCTACCTAAGTAACGTTAAAAAAATAAAATCAAGCAAGCAAGCATGAGTTACTCACATAAAAGTGGATGTAAAAAGAGGAAGGAGAGCAAGGAAAAAAAGGAAAGCTGTAATGTGTGCTGCGTGTGTGCCAAACCATGCAATCTACCAGGTTTTGAGTGTGATGTGTGCTCCCCTGTTACTGTCGAATGACAAGGCCATTAGCTATATAACAGCCTAGCTGCTTTGTTGACTTGTTTCATTGCCTTGTCGACTGATGTGATTTAGAGACCGTCTGTTTAGGTTTCCGAACTCTGTCCGTGGTGCGTCCGCACTCCGTGGTTCTGAAGTGTAGCCAATCTTTGACGTACTGACCTTTACAATAACTCATCTGTGTAAACTTTGTCTGTTACTTTGATATTTCTATTTTATTTGTTATATTTTATGCTGTGAAGCATTTTGTGATTATATATCTGTGAAAGGTGCTATACAAATAAATTGCTAAAATTACTTACTAAACCCACCTATGGTGGTGGTGGTGGTGTGTGTGTGTGAGCGAGTGAGAGAGGGACGGGGGGGGGGTCTACGAGGGTTGCTTGCACCAGGGCCCATAATAAATGTGTTACGCCAGTGATGAGTTGGTCCCACCTCTGCTGTTCACTGTGCTGTCCGGTGATGTACCTGTAATTTACATGTTGAAAGAATGACGTTTTTCCCCTATGAACTCTCCGCCGATGCCTCCTCCAGGGTGGCACCCTCACCTGACCGCTGTGTTCCTCCATTCACAGCTCTCTTGTTCTTGTGCGGTGCAGCAGAGCAACAGCATTTCCTGCTGTCCAACACCTGCTCCTGGGATGAGGCCAGGAACCATTGCCAGGTAGGACATGAAAGTTAATAGTATGAACAGAGAACGGAGAAAACACAGCATGGGGCCAACCGTTTTCAGGTACCCGAGACACTTCTGTGCGGCTTTTGTTGATGGTGTCTACCAAGAGTTGTGTGTTATGTAGAAAGCCGCCAACACATCTACCCTCTTGTCGCGTCGTATAGCGTTTCAGACATAAAAGTAATAATTGTTAAATTCATGAAAGATGTTTGGATGCAGTGCTCCACCCAGACGCCCTTCTACCTGCACCATATCATAGCATACCATATTTTCTCTTATCTGTGCAGTCTAAAGGATATGGGGATCCCCTTTTTAGTAAGAAGACATCTGTTATCCCATATGGGACTTCCTGGATCCCATAACCCTTCTTTCATACAAAGCCTGCCTTTAACTTCATGTTCTATTCTAGTACATTATCTGTTGTAATATTCATGAGCTGACTGTTGAGTGACAAGTACGAGCAAATAGTGGGCGGGGTTTCTTATTCCAGTGGTCTAAGCTGATTGGGTGTATGTAAATGAGTGTCTGATGACATGAGTATCATAAAAGTCAGTTGAGAGAAGCTGAACTAATGAGTACTATTTAAAGAAGTAGAAAATGAAAGCTACCATTTGTTTAGTAGAAAGATGGTACAAAATTCATGACGATTAAAGTCATTTCTGATATAGGAAGTCGTCATTGTTTCAGTTTCGGTCCAACATTAACCGTTAGTGAAACTGTGACACCACAGCACTCTGGGTAAAAAACATCATATGAACCCCAGCACAAATTGCTGCATGCTGGACAATGGCTCCATGTAGCAGCTAACCATTCTCACCTTGCCAGGTGTGTTACAAAGACCTGGTTACCCTGACATCTGGAAACATCCAGACCATTGTCCAGAACCTCACCTCTGATTACTGGATCGGCCTCCGCAAGATGTTCACCAACGACTCTACCAAGTCCTGGTCTCGCTGGGCCAACGGGGACCTGCTCACCTTTCAGAACTGGTACCCCGGGTGGCCCAAAGCCAAACCGTACGAATTTGTAACAAATTCCTCCTGTTGCAAGTGTGAGTGCTCAAGTATCTGTGAAGAAGATTTCGGAGACAATTCTTCAACAACATGTCTGGTATTAAATGATATCGGTGGAGATGACGGATACATCGAAGACCCTTGCGTGGCCGTGTACAGCTTTGGGGCCTGGTTTGAGACGAGCTGCTCAAATCAACTGCCTTATATTTGTTACGATGGTATGTATGATTTGAAACTGCACTTACCTTCACGGCACAGAGAGCGACGTAACCTTAGAGACACGCATTTCCAGTGCGTGCTAAAAATTATGTTTACGTGAGAAATGTGTATGTGTGGGGCGTCCGGGTAGCGTAGCAGTCTACTCCGTTGCCTACCAATGCGGGGCTCAGCGGTTCGAATCCCCGTGTTACCTCCAGCTTGGTCGGGCATCCCTACAGACACAATTGGCCGTGTCTGCGGGTGGGAAGCCGGATGTGGGTATGTGTCCTGGTCACTGCACTAGCGCCTCCTCTGGTCGGTCGAGGCGCCTGTTCGGGGGAGGGGGAACTGGGGGGAACAGCGTGATCCTCATACGCGCTACGTCCCCCTGGTGAAACTCCTCACTGTCAGGTGAAAAGAAGCGGCTGGCGACTCCACATGTATCGGAGGAGGCATGTGGTAGTCTGCAGCCCTCCCCGGATCGGCAGATGGGGCGGAGCAGCGACCGGGACGGCTCGGAAGAGTGGGGTAAGTGGCTGCACACAATTGGGGAGAAAAAGGGGAAAATTCTCAAAAAAGGAAAAAATCTTCAATATTTTTCTTCTCTTGCTTTGGCTTTTGGGCTTTATTTGTTGCGTGTGTGTCCCTGATCACATTCTTGGCTATTCCATAACGGCGGTCACCTTCTGGTTTCCTCCAGACTATTTCAACGCCAACATCAAGCTGACCGAATTGACCTCTAGCGGTGTTGCTTTGAGCTGGTTGCCCGGTCCCGGTAACATCAGCCATTACCGAGTGGAGGTCGAAGGTGACATCAACCCAAAGGTGAACAACACTGGTTTGACCTATGACCTTGTGAACCTTACAGCAGGTACCCCTTACACGGTCAAGGTGTTCCCCGTTAAGTGTGAGCGAGACCTCAACCCTGGGATCGTTACCTTCTATACCAGTGAGTTTTCATTTTATTTGTGCCTATGCACGTTTATGCTTTGACATTAAACATCCAGAATGACAAACAGTGGACGAAATGGCAGAGAAAACACCCGTTTCCTTTTTCTCACTTACTTCTTACTTCTCACCCCCGAGTCATCATATAATGCACATAAGATATACATACATGCAGATATATAGCACACTATCCTCTTAACATACAGCGGCTTATTTCAATACCCTGTAACATGCACGAATAAATAGACTCGCTAGCCCTTGGCTAACGGGTCAGACCCTTTAGTTGACTATTTGGCACAGTCGCCCCTGGTGCGGGAGACACAGGTTCGCGTCCTGGCTGCGGCATTTCCCGGCTGCCCCCTGAACTCGCTACAATCCCATGCTAGAATACCATTTCTAAGGCGTCCGGGTAGCATAGTGGTCTATTCCGTTGCCTACCAACACAGGGATCGCCGGTTCGAATCCCCGTATTTCCTCCGGCTTGGTCGGGCGTCCCTGCAGACACAATTGGCCGTGTCTGCGGGTGGGAAGCCGGATGTGGGTAAGTGTCTTGGTCGCTGCACTAGCACCTCCTCTGGTCGGTCGGGGCGCCTGCTCGGGGTGGGAGGAGAAATTGGAGGGGAATAGTGTGGTCCTCCCACGCGCTACGTCCCCCTGGCGAAACTCCTAGCAGGTGAAAAGAAGTGGCTGGTGACTCCAAATGTATCAGAGGAAGCATGTGGTAGTCTGCAGCCTGCCCTGGATCGGCAGAGGGGGTGGAGCAGCGCAGCCCAGTATCAAACCAAAGCGTGTAATACACCCGCCGGTCCAACGTGTCAGGGTCACGGTTTGCCTCCGCTCAGGTGTGAAAAGTACACGCGTGTATGAAGGTGCAGTGCCAGCAGGGGGCGAGGATTAACTTATTGCCAGCAACTTCTCAAGGGGGAAAAGAAGCATACAGCATTTTCCAAAATCCCTCCCCTAACCTTAACCCTAACCTGCCTTCACCTCTTAATCATCGCCCCCTGCTGGCACTGCGCCTTCATACACACATGTACTTTTCACACCTGAGCGGAGGCAAACTGTGACACTGACACGTTGGACCGGCGGGTGTATTCCACGCTTTGGCGTGATACCGGGTCGAGCAGCGACCGGGACGGCTCGGAAGAGTGGGGCAATTGGCCGGCTATAATTGGGGAGGAAAAGGGAGGAACCCCCCCCCCCCCCAAAAAATACTATGATAATTGGTGAATCAGGAACATTTATTTATCATTTCATTTCAAGCACTTGTGAACATGAAATAAAACGAAATATCATGAGATAATTACCGAGTAATATGTGAGTAAGATAGAGGCTTTTCTTCATCTCCAGTTTGCTTCCTTGTCATTCTGATGTGTTGTTAAATGTAACCTACATCAAACACTGTATGGGATAAACTCCCAAATCACATTGTGTCGAATGCAAATACTTTGAATGCTTTGTGTACTGTGGATGAATAGTAATTAATTTTCTACGATTGTCACCTCTTGCATATTAGACAGCCTCGTAGCCTAGCCATTACCCACTATGCCTTATTTCCAGAGGTTACCATCTCATAACTCGCCCAGTTGTAGAAAATTTGGTGTGATGTGATGCCTTTATACAATTTAGATTTTGATTTGGGGTACTTTATTAATCCCCGTGGGGAAATTCCTCTCTGCATTTAACCCATCCTAGCTGTGTAGCTAGGAGCAGTGGGCCGCCGCCATGCAGCGCATGGGGACCAACTCCAGTTCCTTTTGCCATGCCTCGGTCACGGGCACAGACAGGAGTATTAACTCTAGCATGCATGTCTTTTTGATGGTGGGAGAAACTGGAGCGACCTGGGATGACCCTCAAGGTTGGACAACCCCGGGGTTCAAACCCAGGACCTTCTTGCTGTGAGGTGGCAGCACTAACCACTGGGCCACCATGCCGCCAAACAAAACACTGAATTTTTCTAATTCAGTTCTCCTGATTTCTCACTTTCTCTCAGAGCCTGAGATGGTCAGAAACCTCAGCGTTGTGGCGGTGACGGAAAAGTCGATCATTCTGTTCTGGAGTCCCCCCATAGGAAATCTAGACTCGTACTGCATTCATGAGAGATCTGTGAGAGATCATCCTTACCGGAGGTGCAAAGTCACAACAAACACTATAGAAGTCGATGGTTTGTTATCAGGAGGCCTTTACACGTTGGACGTCATTGCCGTCGTGAACGGTTCTGAACAGGGAGACCCAGTCAACATCACCACATATATCAGTGAGTGAATTAGTGACTCCTCTGGTCATTGTCTGGACAACATTTGCTGGACAATACGTTTGTTCATGGTCACACCTGTGTGGCTGTGGGCTCAGTTTGGTCAACTGTTGTCACAACTTGTGCGACTGTAGGTGAGAGTGTCTTCCATATTAATTTTTTTGTCTTGCTGTCCAGAGCCGAGCAAGGTGAAGAATTTGAAAGTGTCAAATGAAACAGTGAACTCTCTGCTGCTTCAATGGGAACCTCCTGAGGGAAACGCAACAGGCTACAGGGTGATCGCTTCAAATGGCTCTCATCCGTAGGTTCAGTAGCTTTATTCCTGTCTGTTAGGCTGGAGAGATGGATGGCTGGATGGACTTCGAAAAGATGGATGATAGATGGATGCAAGGTTGGATGGATGGACTTAGAATGAACAGACAACTGGGTGGATGGAGGGATGGATGGGCAGATGGTTGGACAGATGGCAAGCAAATCAATGCTGTACATATGTATAAATAAGTAATGATGGATGGATTGATGGATGGATGATAGTCTTGTAGATACTAGAAGACCATGTTAAGGTGAAATGTCAGGTGGATGCGTGCTGACATGGTCTGACTGACGTGCGTTTGAAGGAAAGTTCTCCCTCCTCACTGCACCACCATGCTGCCTCCATTTCGGAGAGAATAGCATAGAACTTTATTGTCCACCCCAAGTGGATAATTGTCTTAAGACGCAACTGGAAAACAAATTAGGATAGCTTTTTTTTAAATTTATTTTTGTTAGATGCACAGTTTTCATCGAATGGCAAAACTCTGAAATTATTTTCCTCTCTAGTAGCGTTAACTTTCCTCAGCAACTGGACTGGATGAACAACAGTCTGATGGTGTCCGAGCTAACACCCGGCTCCAAGCTGAATCTCAGTGTGGCGGCGCTGGCCAACGACACCTTGGAGGGAGACAGCGCCCTGCTCGAAGGCTTCACCAGTGAGTATTGGCTCCCAATGGTTTGCATGGTTGCTTGATTGTTTAATGATTTGGTATAATGCTGTGTAATTCTGATGTGTGGACACAAAGCCATGTCTAAGTAAGATATGAACTGCATACATATGCATATGAGGAGTCTCTTTGTGAAATGAGATATGCACCATTTTAAGTTCTACTACTCAGACCAAACAATTACTGCATAAAAGTAGGGGGGGTTTCTTGGGGGGGAATCCCCCCCTCCATTTTCTCCCTAATTGTATTTGGCCAATTACCCCTATTTTCCGAGCTGTCCCGGTCGCTGCTCCACCCCCTCTGCCGATCCGGGGAGGGCTGCAGACTACCACATGCCTCCTCCGATACACGTGGAGTCGCCAGCCGCTTCTTTTCACCTGACAACGAGGAGTTTCGCCAGGGGGACGTAGCGCGTGAGAGGATCACGCTATTGCCCCCCCCCCCCCCCGAGGAGGCGCTAGTGCAGCGACCAGGACACATACCTGCATCCGACTTCCTACCCTCAGACACGGCCAAGTGTGTCTGTAGGGACACCTGACCAAGCTGCAGGTAACATGGGGATTCGAACCAGCGATCCCCGTGTTGGGAGGTAACATAATAGACCGCTATGCTACCCGGATGCCCCCAAAAGTAGGGATTTTACTTTATTATGTCCTTCTTACCTAGAGTCTGACAAACTCGTGGATACCTTTTTTACGCGTGTGCACGTGCGTGCGTGTGTGCGTGTGTGTGTGTGTGTATGTATGTATGTGTGTGTGTGCGTGCGTGCGTGTGTGTGTGCGTGCGTGCGTGTGTGTGCAGTGTGAAGGTACGTTGATCCAGTTTTGGTGAAGTTTGAATGTTTATTTTCATTCTTTTGAGAGGAGCTGCTAATGATCCCGATACACAACAAGCAATTGAGCTAAGCTAGGCCAAACTCGCCATTCAATGTGCCATCGACCTACACGCAGACATAAAAAAGGTATCCGCGAATTTGTCTGGTTCTGTGTAAGCAGGACACAGGCAAAACCCCGGAAACTGAACTATCCTGCAACTTTTGCTTGGTTGTAATCTCTTACCCTTCTATTCTCTATTCCTCCACCTGCAGGACCTGCAGCAATATCAGGCTTGGATTTGACCACCACCAACTCATCTCTCACGGCTAACTGGCGCTTGGAGGAGGGTAATTATGACTGTTTTGCTGTTGAGCTGGTCGGCGCCAACAAATCATCCAATAGTCACCCGATCAACACTTCGCAGACCTTTAACAACCTGAACCCAGCGACCAAGTACACGGTGACTGTCTACACCGTCTTTAAAGAATTGTTCAGCGAGCCTGAAGTCACGTCCAACTTCACCCGTGAGTAACTTTTTCTCTATTTGTTGGATCAGCGGTGCCTCCAGAAAATTTTAATTTGGTGGGGACAAGATGGGGCCAGGGAAAATCACAGGGTTGCACAGCATAGCTGAATTTCAGGGTATACAGTTTAGTAGTATAAAGGTAAGCTAAAGATAAGCTAGTCACATGCGATCAGTTACCAGATCATTAACTAGCTTATTGAATGACAACTTAGAGGCATAACATTCAATAAATCAAGGGAATTTGTAGCCATAACTAAAAGTATTGATCATCATCATATAAAAACCATACCGTTTCATATATGTCCAGGGCCTCATATGTGGTATTGCTCACAAGTTATCTTTAATTTTTTTGAATCACAACTTCAGAGAAAGAAATGTCGTCTCCTTTTTTCCTTTTCGTACCAGACCACATGACAAACGCACCCGAAAGCTCGCCTTGATCACCTGAAAACATTGCACATCAAAATTGGACCTCGACAGAGTCACCGGTGGTTTTATCGGTGGTGTAAAACGTGAGCGTTCCCCTCGTTTCACCCTGTTGGGAAACACTCCCTCTCTTTAGACGGCATTTTATAAAGCGCTGTTCCAGCCGCAACAGCTACTCAAAGCATTTTACAATTCATGCCTCACATTCACCCGCATGTACGGGGGAGAGAGAGAGGGAGGAGAGGGAAGTGAGGGGTGGAGAGAGAGGAGAGGGAAGTGGGGGATGGAGGGGGAAGTGAGGGATGGAGAGAGTGAGGGAGAGAGAGGGAGAAGAGCAAATGGAAGGAAAGGGAAGTGGGGGATGGAGAGGGAAGTGAGGGATGAAGAGAGAGAGGGAGAGAAGGAGAGGGAAGAGGGATGGAGAGAGGGAGAGGGACCTGAGGGATGAAGAGAGCAAGCGAGAGAGAGAGAGGGGAGGGAAAGAGAGAGGGAAGGAGAGGGAAGTGAGGGATGTAGAGAGAAGTGAGGGATGGAGAGGGAGAAAGGGAAATGAGGGATGGAGAGAGAGGGAAGTGAGGGATGGAGAGAGAGAGAGAGAGAGACAGAGAGAGAGATGATGGTGGTGTCAACCATGCAGGGTAACAACCAGCCCATCGGGAGCAGTTAGGTGTCTTGCTCAGGGACACCTGAACATTTTTGCCAGGGGGAGCCGAGGATCAAACCCACAACCTTCCAGTTACCAGACAAACATGTTCTACCTCCTGAACTACCGCTTAATGCAAAAATGACTTGAGCGTCTTCTTGTCACACAGTGCAAGCTCTCGCCTCCCCTGGCGCCGGCAGTGTTTGGAATGAGCCATCGGAAGGGAACCTGCGGCATTGCATTTGAAACTGTTAAATGTTCTTCAGAATTTCTTTGCTTTCATTTTCAAGCTTCATGAGCATCACTAAAAACATTTTAACTTTAGCAACCTCATTCAGTTTTTTGTTTCTTTGTGCTCCACTAAATTGTACTTGTGTTGTTTATTACCATTATGTGGACATTTATCCCAAGTTGTCTTTTGCTTATCTTCAAGATTTGAGGTGCAAGTTCTCAAAATGAAGGAAAATTAAACCTGTGCTTCATTTCCAGATTAGGATCAGTGTTTTGTAAGAATATTAAGATAAAAAACCTAGACATAAGAAGTGGACATGTGAAATATGTCATTCAAATGTCCCTAAATCGTACCATTTTTATAGATATTGCACTGTACCATCCCTCTACTGAGAAACCTTGTGGGTCAAAATTCTGTTTTCTATTCCCCCATTCAATTACTGAACTATGACCGTGCTCCCTTTCTTTCTCCCCCTTGCAGAGCCAGTCAGGCCCAGTCAGGCCGAGATAACGTCCTCTAATAAGAGCCACATAACTCTCAAATGGACCCCACCGGATAACGTAGGGAACGTCACGTACCTGGTCAGCTACCATTCCAACTTCTGGAATAACAGCGAGCATCCCTTTTCCACTAATGAGAACAACATCACGATCGGCAGCTTGCATGCGGGAACCAAGTATGTGTTTGAAGTGCGAACTGTGGTGGAGCATCTGCAGAGCAATCCCACCAATATATCAGGGTCCACACGTAAGACCGCTGTTCCTTCATCATATATCGTTTAACAAACGTTTTAACAGCATTTTTTGTTTGTTTGTTTTTTTTTTAAAACCTGTGCTTGCGCATGTCCGGATAGTCACAAGTGAGAGGTGTTTCACATTGAAGCAGTAGGTACCAGGGGCCTCGTGTCAATCGTTACTACGGCCAAATTTGTGTGTACACACCCATGGAATTTTTTTAGCCCTCAAGATTGTCTGACAGATTGTCTGAATTTATTAACACCATGCGCACCAATGGAAAAATAAAATAATTTTATAAAGCCACCTTTAACTTGTGCTCCAGTTTTGTTTTGTTTTTTTGCTTAAAGTTGTATGTGGTCCATCTAGAAGTCACTTTTTTTTATTTGCATCTCCAGATGGACTTTATATAGATCTTTTAATATTGACAATATGGTTCATTCTATGCTCATTTTCCTCAGAGTGTGACAGCAGGACATATTTTGCAGCTAATATTACAGAATGTTTTTTTCTGTCCACCTGAGTAAGGGTTTCTGTCTGTCTCTATTAGAAGCGGATAAGAGGGAGCTCACCCTGTCCATGTTGTGCTCCTCAACGGAAAATAAGCGCTGCGATGCAAACTCGACCATGACAGACGCACTGAAGGAGGTATGTTCACCTCTACCATCACAACTCACATTAGTGGGCTTAGACAAAACGTCCAGATACGGGTGTCCGGGTAGCATGATGGTCTATTCAGTTGCCTACCGACACAGGGATCGCCAGTTCGAATCCCCGTGTTACCTCCGGCTTGGTCGGGCATCCCTACAGACACAATTGGCCGTGTCTACGGGAGGGAAGCCGGGTGTGGGTATGTGTCCCGGTCGCTGCACTAGCGCCTCCTCTGGTCGGTCGGGGCGCCTGTTCAGGGGGGACACTACGTCCCCCTGGTGAAACTCCTCACTGTCAGGTGAAAAGAAGCGGCTGGCGACTCCACATGTATCGGAGGAGGCATGTGGTAGTCTGCAGCCCTCCCCGGATCAGCAGAGGGGGTGGAGCAGCGACCGGGACGGCTCAGAAGAGTGGGGTAATTGGCCGGCTACAGTTTGGGGGGGGGGGGTAAATAAACAAACAACGTCCAGGTACAACTGAGCAGACCCTAGTTGAACTGAAACCGAATGTAAAACGAGTATTTGCCTTTGTGCTTTCAATCATACTTGGAAGGGAAGGGATAGTCGAGATATTGTTTGTTAGTCTGATTGCAAAATGGGATATTTGAGTCTTATTTTGGATCGTCTTAATTCTTGTTTGTGTTTGGACGCAGTTGAAGAATTATTTCGAAAACTTGCTGGGGGATAATGTCTTCTGGGAACTGCAGTGGAAGAAGCTATGAACCGGAATAAACACACACACACACACACACACACACACACACACACACACACACACACGAACACACACACACACACACACATGATGAACATCTTATATTATTGTCCTCACTTATAGTATGGCTTTTTTTTTCAAATAGTCCTAGAGAAATATTTTTTAGTTTTCAGTGAGTTAATTTATTCTCAAAGGACAGGGTCAAGTGTTTGCTGGTGCCCATTTCAGCCGGCATTAGGCGGAGACGTCTTCATCAGGTCACCGGTCCGTCACGGTTTAACAGGCAGTCCGGTTAATATAGATGCAATGCTAAATATTGCCACGTGGTGGCTCCACCTTTTTGTTTTGTTGTTACGCACTAGAGTAAAGCGGTTCTCGGTGCTGTTTAGACCAGGCCTAGTCAACTGGCGGCCCGCGGGCCAAATCCGGCCCGAGCATTATTTTTTGATCAATTTTTGTTAGAACATTAAAAATTATAATGCATTTTCCCGCGAAGAAAAATCTGTTTCTGGGGCAAGAATGCGCTCCCATTCAATCTCCTCCAATGGGAGAAAACTGCTTTGTCCCGCCCCTAACGGCTCCTGACGCTTTAGTCACTGATTAGACAACGTATAGTCGAAGCACTGGTTTCTAAATGCATCTATGGCTGAGGCCATTTCTTGTGAATTGAAAGAGAGGTGGTCTGTTGTAGCAGATGTGAAATGACACTGATTAGAAGACAAATAGAGCACTTGTACATGGCCATCTGCCACAATCTGTTTTGAATGCATCTTTGTTTGGGGGCTGTGATCATAAGCATTTTTGAAAAGTGTTTCATTTGATTAAACTAAAAAAAAAGCCTTGTTATGTAATTACTTATGAGTGATAAGAGGTGAGGTAGCAGGGGTGAGATGGCATGACTCACTGATAGAAGACAAACAGCACTTGTAGATTTTATGGCTGAGACCATTTCTTTTGAATTGAAATTACTTGTTATGAAATTTGAGTGATAAGTGTTGAGTAGTAGCACATTGGTGAGAAGGTGAGAGATGATCACAATATTTTAACAAGTAATTCAATGTTTTCTTTCATCTGCCAATGTAATGTAATTTGTTTTGAATGCATCCTTAATTGGAGCCTTTTGATCATTCAGTACTGGTGACGGGGAGAAGTGATTCATTAGCTAAAATAAACGTAGCCTATATAAATGGATAAAGGTATGAAATGACTGCCCTATTTTGTATAGCGCTTTGAGTGGCTGTTGCAGCTAGAAAAGCGCTATATTAAATTGAACTTGATTGATTGATTGTATGTTACATAAACACATTGTTAATAAACACTTTTGATACACAGTATTAAGGGTATTTAGTGTTGTTTTTCATGTTCACATGTAATTACTCTGGAAAAAAGTTTGGCCCCCTTACCACTTACAGTTGAATAAGTTGGCCCTCATAAGAAAGTAGTTGACTAGCCCTGGTTTAGACCGACGTCCACAAGAACGAACTCTCACCGTAACAAGTTGGTGCAGGTTATAATTTATATGTTTTATCGTGCATGTATGATCGGTGACCATAGTGTAACGTGCATGGATAAGAAGACACGCTGGCCGCTGGCTGGCGACTCTGAGCCTTTAGTCGAGCGGTTAGCGATGCCTCCTGCGGTGCGGGCGATACGGGTTCGCTTCCCGGCTGCGGCAGTTCATGTGGTTGCGTTATCCCCTGAATTCGCTACAATATCAAGTTACGTCCACAAGTCCGTCCTCCCGCTCATCCTCATAATTGTGGACGTAACTTGGTATGTACAACTTGAAACTTTTCACCCGTTTGCAGGTGACAGTTTGTCGACAATTCTGTGCATGTCGTTGACATTTATCCACGGTAAATCTTGCAGGGATCATGTCTGTGAATGTTCTCATTCATCCAGGTCATGGTTATGCAAAGGAGTTGAATCAAGTGCATTGGTATATATACCAAGTCCAGTTGCACTTGATTCAACTCCTTTGGACTTGCAGGGATCGCGAAAAATACGCCATTGTCAATAGCGCACGCCAACACACAGGAAACTGGTATGACCACTGCAGTAGAAACCGGAAGTCGGCGGACTACAATTACGCACAGAGCCGATTCACCAAACCATACACATGGCTTTAGATTGTGAGAGGAAATCTGCAATAAATCAGAGAAAACATGCAAAATCCATAAAGAATGGCTGTTGCCGACCGAGTAACCCCTCGCTGCGAGGCGAAGGTGTCATCTATTCGGCTATTCTTGGTTAAACAGCTGCTACCAGGAGTTTCCCACCGATGATTCATCATCTCATCTCATGCCTCTGTATGACCGACGAAATCAAATGAGACCGTCAGCAAGGATATTAGATTATGTTGGACAATGATTTTCAAATGTTTGTTTCCGGGTCGGCTGACGAAAACGATTTACGGCAGATGGATGGGACACATCGCCTCAGTTGGAGACACATCACCTCATGGCTGTATATCTCGCAAACAGCTGTTTTTCAAAAACACCACAACATCTCTCACGTTTCGCTTGGACATAAAAAACGCTCCAGCTAACAAAGGGGGAATGGAGATCTTTGCGACAAGAATGCTTATACTGAAGTCGTTCTTCTGCAAAAACTACCACTCTTGTCCGCACGAGGGCGCAAAGTCCTTTCGCAAGTCCCTTTCTCCTTCCTTAGTGTCTTATCTCATACAACTCACCATAAGCCTTTTCCTTTTCCTTTGCCACCTCTCTCTTCACTTTACGCTGCATCTCCTTGTACTCCTGTCTACTTTCTTCATCTCTCTGACTATCCCACATCTTCTTTGCCAACCTCTTCCTCTGTATACTTTGCTGTACTTCCTCATTCCACCACCAAGTCTCCTTGTCTTCTTTCCTCTGTCCTGATGATACACCAAGTACCTTCCTAGCTGTCTCCCTCTCTATTTCTGCAGTGGTTGTCCAGCCATCCGGCAACTCTTCACTACCACCAGGTGCCTGTCTTAACTCCTCCTTGAACTCCACACAACAGTCTTCCTTCTTCAACTTCCACCATTTGAACTTCGGCTCTGCCTTCACTCGCTTCCTCTTCTTGGTCTCCAAAGTCATCGTACAGACCACCATCCGATGCTGCCTAGCTATGTTCTCCCCTGTCACCACCTTGCAGTCTCCAATCCCTTTCAGATCGCGCCTCCTACATAAGTTATAGTCCACCTGTGTGCACTTTCCTCCACTCTTATACGTCACCCTGTGTTCCTCCCTCTTCTTGAAATGTGTATTCACCACAGCCATTTCCATCCTTTTCACAAAATCCACCACCATCTGTCCTTCCACGTTTCTCTCCTTGACACCATACCTACCCATCACCTCCTCATCACCTCTGTTCCCTTCACCAACATGTCCATTGAAGTCCGCTCCAATCGCCACTCTCTCCTCCTTGGGTACCCTCATCCAACTCACTCCAGAATTCTTCTTTCTCTTCCATCTCACACACAACTTGCGGGGCATATGCGCTGATAACATTCAGCAATACACCTTCGATTTCCAGCTTCATACTCATCACTCTGTCCGACACTCTCTTCACCTCCAGCACGCTCTTGACATACTCTTCCTTCAGAGTTACTCCTACCCCATTTCTCCTCCCATTCGCACCATGGTAGAAGAGTTTGAACCCACCTCCGATACTCCTTGCCTTACTCCCCTTCCACCTGGTCTCTTGCACACACAGTATACCTACCTTTCTGCTTTTCATCATATCAGCCAGCTCTCTCTCTTTACCCCAGTCATAGTACCAACATTCAAAGTTCCAACTCTCACCTCCACACTCCTACTCATCCTCCTCTTCCGCTGCCTCTGGACATGCCTTCCCCCTCTCCTTCTCCTTTGCCCAAATAGCACCACATTATACTAATTTTGAGTAATGAATGGCCTGTAATTCAGAGCATCATGTTCATTATAATCATCCATCCATCCATCCATTATCTGAACCACTTATCCTACTCACCAGGTCGCGGGGATGCTGGAGCCTATCCCAGCAGTCATTGGGCAGCAGGTGGGGAGACACCCTGGACAGGCCATGACACAGGGCCAACACACACACGCACGCACACACACACACACACACACACACACACACACACACACACACACACGTCCATACCTAGGGGCAATTTAGTATGGCCGATTCACCTGACCTACATGTCTTTGGGCAGTGGAAGGAAACCGGAGCACGCAGACACGGGGAGAACATGCAAACTCAACACAGAGGACAACCTGGGACGACCCCCAAGGTCGGACGACCCCAGGGCTCAAACCCGGGACCTTCTTGCTGTGAGGCGACTGCACTGACCACTGCGCCACTGTGCTGCTACATATGATTATAATTCTAAATATAATTTGAGTTTCATATCTTTTTCATGTATTTGTAAATTGCATTTTGTCAGATTCAAACTGGCTAATACATATGAAGCTCCACTCTATTCTAGTCTTATTATGTTTTATTCTATTCCATTATATTATATTATATTCTGTTCTATTCTATTCTAGTCAAATTACAACGCAGATAACATGCGTGTTGCAGGAATCAAACTTGCAAAAACTGCAGAAATCTCTGTAATTTTGATAAAGACTACGCCATCTCTTTCCATACTGAGGCCCGTCTTGACCCGATAGCTTCAGTGGATAATCAGGATATAACAGATAGGAAGATAACCACTGGATAATTCTGGTCAGGAGATAAGAAAGACGTCAATGCAGAACTGTGTGGTGTTTTTTTTTTACCCCGTAGGAGTGTTACGCCATTCAACTGATGTAACTCAGGGTCTAAAGCAAACTCAGCAGTAGTTTAGTTTTACACTTCCATTCTCCAAGAGCCTCATACATAAAAACAGCAGGCAAGAGAAACGCAAAAAGTTGTGTATTTCCATAAATTAGCCGTATCTCACATCGGAAACATCCTGAAAAGTTTGCCGATCTCATCCAACAGGCCTCCATGAGCCAATGAAGGCCGGTCTCTTGTGGGTCTATAACTTCTCAGTCACCTCCAAGAAGATTTCCATTATCTGACATTGCTGCTGAAGCAGACTGTCATTTATCTCTGTGATAACCAGTAATGCGTCTGCAGACGAAAACTTTATTTCGCAACTCCCGGTTATCATGATGTAGATATTGGGGCGTTTACAGTTTTCCACAGTCGAGGAGCTCCTGTCGTGTTTCAGATGTGCTCGTTCAGACTTGAAGCCTTTTGTAAGGGCCTGAGACATGCCTGGAAAGGTCATATGGGTCACACTGTTACCATGGAGACAGAGCACTGAAACTGAACTTAACACTCATATTTGTGTCCCGTGCTCTCTGGTTCACACATTACGTGTACTATATATATATATAGTATATATACACATAAAACGGTTGTTTTTTTTTAAACCGTCAATGGTGTTGATAAAAGTGCTCAACAAATGAGCGGAATATATATATATATATATATATATATATATATTTAAATATATATATATAATATAAAATCCAGTGAGTCAAGTAAATTCTTTGAGACAGTACAAGCCTGTTTCAAGTTTTTTATATGTACATACATACATATATATACATATATATGTACACACACATATATATATATATATATACTATATACATATATATATATATGTACACACACACACATATATATATATAATATATATACTTATATACACATACATATATACATACACACATATATATACATACATACACACACACACACCCACACCCACACATATACATACATATATATCTATATCTATATATAGATAGATAGATAGATAGATAGATAGATAGATAGATATGGTAGTATATGTAAGTTAGGGTTGAACAACTTTAGGAAGCTAGACTTTTTAAAGGCAAAAGTAAAGGGGGCATATCTTAATAGAGCCCAGATAATTTAATCTTACATTTGAAAATATTTCTTCTTTCAGAAAAAAACGTGATAAAAAGAAGAGATGAGCAACATTAAAGCACACGGTAGTTTCCCTACAGTGACATTTTATTATAATGCAAATCATTAAAGTGAATTACAAACTGAATAAATACAGACAAATACATTTACATAGATCATTACTTCCATATCCTTGTATATAATGTACAAATTCAGCAAAAATGACTGTGTGAGGGAAGGAGTAGGTTATTTTTCTCAGTTTTCTTATACCATGCCTAGAGGATATACATGTGAGTTATAACTTTTGAATTTTAGAAAATTAAAAGTAAACTAATCATAATGAATAAATAAGTTTTTCATTAAAGTTGACTTCAAGTTCAATATCTATGTGTACAGTAAGCTATTTCATCCATTGTGTGGTAATTGTCTACTGTCAGTTTAAGAGAGTGCATTTGTTTTCAGTTTGGCGGCACCTGTGGAATAAAAGTTGTTCTTCCAACTTTTCAACGGACTTTGAGTGGCTGGACCCGTGGATGCCGTGACCACTAGCTAGGGTGCATTTTTGCCGTAACAATGACATTACCTACGTATTCTGCTGTAGGTACTGTATTGCTATGCTCTTTTGGTCAACCCATTTGACCGGTCTAATCTTAATCTTAATTTCAGACTCTATCACAGCAATAATTTGCAACAGAAATATTTATAATATTATCTTTGTGAAACCTGGCCTGTTTTTGTGTTGAAAGCATATTTTTAAAGTGCCATTTCAAGTGAAGGGATGCATTGGTTCAAATGACAATGTCAGAACATTTCTGCCCATTTACGTGAGAATAAATAATAAATAATTTCCTTGAATCCAAAATTCAAAATCCTCCGAAGGTCAACTTTCGAATATCAGCACCTGTGTCGGCAGTGGAGTCCCAGGCTCCAAAGGAGATCTTGTGGGGCGGGATGATGGTCATGAGGGTGCGTCCGTCCAGCGGGGCAAACATCGGGTACAGCTTTTCTTTGAAGGTGCCGGTGAAGGTGAAGATGTGGGACTTGGACTCTGCGTTGTAGAAGGAGATCTGACCCTCCTCGTAATCCAAATAGATACCCATGCGCTGTGGCACCAAGCCCAAAGGCAGCAGCATCTCTGGCTTGGTGCAGGCGAAAAAATTGTGCGTGCTGCGCCACAGGGCCCAGATGCCCTGCTGCGGGGTCATGGGGAAGCGGCCATGGCGTTTGGCGTTGGCGGTGGTAAGCCCCACACGCCAGTAGCCGTTGTTGGCTATGTTCACCTCCCAGTAGTGTCGACCGCAGCTGTAGCCCTCCCAGCCGAGGACGCAGGGCCATTTGTCGAAGCGCTGCTGGCTGTAAGGGAGATTGGACTTGGTGAGGCCTTCCTGGACCTTACGATGGTCGTTGGACAGCTGCAGCCACGGGTGGTTGGTGGCCGGGTCCAGCGTTACATCAGCTGATTGGAGAATGGGAAAGGGTTGGCACAAATACATTGGCATTATTGATTATACCTATACATCGACACAACAATAGTCCATCGATCATCTGACAGAATGAGCTCATAATTCTGCATAGTTCTGGATGAATGAAACAAGATTATATATTTCTGTGTGATTTTAAGACTGACAAACTTGCTCAGATAGACCATTTTTGCAGTGTATTACTACAACTAGTGCTATTACTAATAATACAAATAATAAAAAAAATAATGATAATATTAATCTAGCAAGTTTCAAAAAACTTAAAATTTGCTTTAGACATTAGTAACAAAAAAAAAGCAATTACGTAAAATGATAGTAAAACCAGGTTATAAATGCAAACACAAGGTGAGAAACATAAAAGTGAACTGTACCAGATCAGTACATAAACAGTGACGAAATTTTAAAAAGTTATTTGGCCGAGCCTCTAGAAGCCTTTACGGCAAAGGATGATTTGGTTTCTGTTTTTAGATTTTATATGCTAACTGATCTCAGGTTGTGATTAGGGTCACAAGGAAATCAAAACATCTGCAGTTTACAACTTGGCACCAAACTCGATATGAGGTGGCGGGATGCCAGAGCCGAGCAGATGTGACTTGGTCTTTTCGTAAGATGGAGTCCAATTTGTCGTGAAAGATGAATGAAAAGAATTCTGAGAAATCCAGTCTCCACTTGTGTATTTTTCCAATCAGGAAACAAAGTGAAAGTTAATCTGTAATTCCTCCCAAATTGCACCCGTCCAATTACCCCACTCCTCCGAGCTGTCCCGGTCGCTGCTCCACCCACTCTGCTGATCCGGGGAGGGCTGCAGACTACCACAAGCCTCCTCCGATACATGTGGAGTCGCCAGCCACTTCTTTTCACCTGACAGTGAGGAGTTTCGCCAGGGGGACGTAGCGCGTGGGAGGATCACGCTATTCCCCCCAGAACAGGCGCCCTGACCGACCAGAGGAGGCACTAGTGCAATGACCAGGATCCTTACCTACATCCGGCTTCCCAACCGCAGACACGGCCGATTGTGTCTGCAGGGACGCCCAACCAAGCCGGAGATAACACAGGGATTTGAACTGGCGATCCCCGTGTTAATAGGCAACGGAATAGACCGCTATGCTACCCGGACGCCCCCTGTTAATCTATCATTTTGAAGAAGTGCCAGGGTCGTGATAGGGACAAGGGTCCAAGAGGTGAAAATGACCCCGGGATGGGGGGCCCTCATGAGGCCATCTCCAAACATCCAGTAAACACCCTGTATTTTTGTCCTGTACTCTTATAAAAATTGAAGTAACCACAAAATGTTATATGTATAACGTCTATTTTAACACAAATGTGTTCAACACACATGAACAGAGACACAAGATGAGTAATTTGGAGAGGTTTTGGAAATCTGAGCTGAAGCGTTATTTCCTGTTCAAAGTGGAAGGTGAGCCTACCAGATGCGCTGCAGATCCAACTCCACACTGGAAAGACACAGACAACAGAAACACATTTGGTATCATCACATCCATGAGGGTGTGTACGTCTTTCACATTACAGAGTAGTGGTGTCAGGCACACTGAGGCCCTACCTGAGTTTGGGATGTATCGAGGAACCCCAGCTTTCCAGGTGCGTTGTTTCGCCAGCAACCACAGCCGTGGAACCGTTTTCTGAAAAGAGAATAAGAAATTTAAAAAAAAGTAAATACAGGATAAAAGCCTGAACATGACAACTCTCTAATTCTACTTACCTTCATGACAGTATGCTTGACAATGTGCGCCTTTGAGGCTTGGCTGATAAAATTTGTGAGTCTTTTTCTCATGGTTGGCAAAGATGTTGTACAGCCACATAAGAAAGAAGGTCAGTCTATTCCGTTGCCTACCAACACGGGGATCATCGGTTCGAATCCCTGTGTTGCCTCCCGCTTGGTCAGGCGTCCCTACTAACACAATTGGCTGTGTCTGCGGGTGGGAAGCCGGATGTGGGTATGTGACCTGGTCGCTGCACTAGCGCCTCCTCTGGTCGATCGGGGCGCCTGTTCTGGGGGGAGGGGGGATAACGTGATCCTCCCACGTCCCACTGGCGAAACTCCTCACTGTCAGGTGAAAAGAAGCGGCTGGCGTCGTGTGTGTGTCTGTCTGTGTGTGCGTGCGTGCACGTGTGTGTGTCTCACCAGGTTGTCCTCACACTCCTCATTGTCAGGTGAATAGAAGCGGCTAGCGTCGTGTGTGTGTGTGCATGTGTGTGTGTGTGTGCGTGTGTGTGTCTCACCAGGTTGTCCTCCTTTAGCAGAGACCAGGTGATGAACTCCAGCAGAGGCAGAAGTTTCCCCAGCCTCTTCTTCCTCCGACCGAGCAGACGAAGCATCTGACCCAACTCTTCACTCTGCACACCACAGCTCTGCCACACACACACACACACACACACACACACACATTATACACACGTGCCAAAACATCTTACATCAACTGGATGACCTCACACTGAGTTTCATTTGTTCAAAAATTTTGCTCATAAATGAAAATGGCCGGCAGTAGAGAAACTGCTGACGACTCCTCTGACCTCCTCTGATCACTGTTAATGACAATTTACTCTTGAAAATCGACGTTCACACCTGACAAGAACACTGTCCTGAGGTGACTGAATATCATGGTGATGAATATCAGTGTCTTTGTTGGTCAAATATCAGTTGCATTGATATTATTATCAAACATTAGGAGCCAATGTTTTGCTGCATGAGGAAGATAATTTTCTCCCACAATGCACTGCACTACAGTTGACACGCGTTGTACATACATGAGACATTTACTGTTTTATTTTTTGTAAATTTGAGCTTAAATTAATATTTCTCTCTCTATTACAGAGGTGGTTTGCCTCTCAAACAGTGTATAGGTATATTTACTGTTTGGAAGTGTGACCTCCTTGTTCTTAATGCATTTGGTCCTTTGCAGTAAGTGAATATCTACGGGCCACATGGAGTATCACCAGGCCCTGTATAGTTTTTACACTGAATCTCATCTGGTTTATATGTATCTCGCTTCTGCTCCACAAAACACAGGGGGCAGCCTGCTCTCATGCGACTGTATGCCAAACAGCAGAAGTGAGTTTAATGGCAACGTCGTACGAGACAAGTCTCACATATTCTGGTCCTGGTACCAATAATTTTGACCCCTTTCTTTTCCACACGTCTCTGACTTAGAGCTCCACTGTGCTTCATATTTCTTTACCTCAGTGGCTGTATGCAGCTCCTTGGCCCACTCCATCACCCTCATTTGCCTTTCTTCTTTGGCATCTTTCTCATCGTCCTCCTTCTCCTCTTCCTGTGTCACCCAGGAGCTCGCTTTCAGTAACTGAGGGCACACAGACGTATTGATCAATATGACTGTCCCTTCCTGCCCTACATCTTTTTAAAGACCTTTCTCCTCAGATCCATGGTTTTTTACAACAAGTTTGGTCTTTTGGCTTTAATCGCGTGTTAAATGCACATTTCCAAAGGCTGGTACTCATATCCAAAGGGAAACAATGATTGTCAACAAATTTCTCTCTCTCTCTCTATCAATCCCTCTCTCTCTCTCTCTCTCTCTCTCTATCTATCTATCTATCTATATATATATCATGCCATAAGCAATCATCAGCTCATGAATCATCAGCTGATGATTGCTTATGGCATGAAACAGGCTTGTACTGTCTCATAAAAAATTTACTTGACACAATGGATTATTTTGCTCTTTATTTGTTGAGCACTTCCCCTACCATCGAGGGTTTCTTTTAACAAAGTTATTTATATATATATATATATATTTATATATTATTGTTATACACACACACACACACACACACACACATATATATATATATATATATATATATATATATATATACTATATATATAAAATATAACACTCCATTATCACCCATTATATTGAGCAGTCTTCTCTGTGTTTCTGAAAGGCCGCCAAAATTTTGTCCGCTGGTGACATCACTGGTGGACAGTCTGAATATGAAAACCTGCTTCCTGGTTTGTTTGTTTGTTGATGGCTACATTGTATAGTAACATACGAATAACAACACTGCACTATACATTCTTCATTACAGGTCATGTATGTAGCACTGTTTTGGGCATTTTATTACAAAATGCAGCCCACTAGCAAACCAGGAAGTTTTCTAATTGCATTGATTCTCATTGCATCAGAGTCCCCTGAGAGACATCTGACGGTGTCTCTAACAAGTACGCCACCATACTAGCTTATCCCATATATGTATAGGTGGATTATGAGAAAATTGGCCCCTGGGCAGATGCATAAAAGCCTCCCTCCTCCCCCTGAGGGGCGTCTGGGTGGTGTGGTGGTCTATGCTGTTGCCTACCAACACGGGGATCATTGTGTTACCTCCGGCTTGGTCGCGCATCCCTGCCGACACAATTGGCCATGTCTGCAGATGGGACACAAGATGTGAGTATGTGTTCTGGTTGCTGCACTAGCGCCTCCTCTGGTTGGTTGGGGCGCCTGTTCAGGGGGGAGGGGGAACTGGGGTGGAATAGCGTGATTCTCCTACGTGCTACGTCCTCCTGGCGAAACTCCTCACTGTCAGGTGAAAAGAAGCGGCTGGCGACTCCACATGTATCGGAGGAGGCATGTGGTAGTCTGCAGCCCTCCCCGGATCAGCAGAAGGGGTGGAGCAGCGACCGGGACAGCTCGGAAGAATGGGGTAATTAGCCAGATACAATTGGGGAGAGAAAAGAGGGAAAAAAAGTTCCCTCCCCCTGCAGGGAAGATACAGAGACATGCAGCCAACAGCACAATAACTAAATTCACCTGTATCTCAGCAGTATTTACAGCGCACATACATGCAATTAACGCCAACAGCATATTAACCAAGACATACAGTCACCTGCAGTTTCCTTCAGATGTTCAGTAGGACTTTTGGGGCTCTGTCATTGACATGAACGAAGGGCTTGGATAATAACAGCAACTTCACGCAGAGGCTCTGGCTTAGGTGCCCCCTGAGCCCTTGGGCCTGGGCCTGGTAGACCCGCTCGGTAATAGACCCATGCATATACGCCATACTGTCTGTGTACTGACCTCATCAACGTGGTTGAGCTCGCTCGCCCATTCCAGGATGAGTTTCTGGCTCTGCTCCAGACTGCGTTCGGTGCGGTGGTCTGAACTCTCGGCTTCTTTTTTACTGGAGCCTGGGTCGTCTTTGCCCTTCTGCAGCGACAGTCAAACCATCAATTTACCATGGCTTGCAAAGGTCAAAGGTCAGTATAACATAGCTGGGTGGTGTTTTTGTTTACACCACCCATCAGTCATCGGTAACCTGTGGCTTATAACGTACAAAAATTGATTGAAGTAAAACCATTGAAAAATGAACTATAGTATTTCCTGTTGTTTTTTTTAACCATAAACATGTACCACAGCGATTCTTCAGTAAAACGATGGGAACATTTTAAGTGAATGTTTTACACAATGGAAACACTACAGGGTACAAGATTCAAGATCATATTATGAAACAGTCAATTGAATACTGTGGTAATCTTTATGTTTTTATTATCGTCCATTTTCAGATGGGGTTTGGAACTCTACACCAGGCCTAGTCAACTGGCGGCCCACGGGCCAAATCCGGCCCGAGGATTATTTTTTTCCGGCCCTTTGATCAATTTTTATTAGAACATTAAAAATTATAATGCATTTTCCCGCGAAGAAAAATCTGTTTCTGGGGCAACAATGCGCTCCCATTCAATCTCCTCCAATGGGAGAAGACTGCTTTGTCCTGCCCCTAACGGCTCCTGACGCTTTAGTCACTGATTAGACAACATATAGTCGGAGCACTGGTTTCTAAATGCATCTATGGCTGAGGCCATTTCTTTTGAATTGAAAGCGAGGTGGTCTGTTGTAGCAGATGTGAAATGACACTGATTAGAAGACAAATAGAGCACTTGTACATGGCCATCTGCCACAATCTGTGTTGAATGCATCTTTGTTTGGGGGCTGTGATCATAAGCATTTTTGAAAAGTGATTCATTTGATTAAACTAAAAAAAAAGCCTTGTTATGTAATTACTTATGAGTGATAAGAGGTGAGGTTGCAGGGGTGAGATGGCATGACTCACTGATAGAAGACAAACAGCACTTGTAGATGTTTATGGCTGAGACCATTTCTTTTGAATTGAAATTACTTATGAAATTTGAGTGACAAGTGTTGAGTAGTAGCACACTGGTGAGAAGGTGAGAGATGATCACAATATTTTAACAAGTAATTCAATGTTTTCTTTCATCTGCCAATGTAATGTAATTTGTTTTGAATGCATCCTTAATTGGAGCCTTTTGATCATTCAGTACTGGTGACGGTGAGAAGTGATTCATTAGCTAAAATAAACATAGCCTATATAAATGGATAAACGTATGAAATGGCTGCCCTATTTTGTATGTTACATAAACACATTGTTAATAAACACTTTTGATACACAGTATTAAGGGTATTTAGTGTTGTTTTTCATGTTCACATGTAAGTGCTAAGATCCGGTAATTACTCTGAAAAAAGTTTGGCCCCCTTACCACTTACAGTTGAATAAGTTGGCCCTCATAAGAAAGTAGCTGACTAGCCCTGCTCTACACCTGAGATTGTTGAGGCGGTTAGCAACTCAATTAAAGAACTTATCTACAGTTTTATCCGGAGCGCTTTAAAAAACCTTTGCACCTGTCGCTCTTCTGCTCAGATGGACAGACAGACTGTCTGCTACACGCCGAGCAGCTTATTAACACCGCTGTAAAAGAGTCGATAACACATCCTATCAGCGAGCTCCCAGCCATCTCAGTCGTCATTGCAGACAACTGCGTAATTGTTGCCCGTTGCGACGTTTAACCAACCTCGACACGGGGTCATAAATCCACATTTCTTTGACATGATCTGTGCAAGGTGAAATGGTTCCACTGTAAAGCAGCGAGCCATCTTGTTCCCTACATCGGTTCATCTGAAACTCCCTTACGAGTGGATTAGCTCTTATCTATTTCCTGAAATGTGTTGTAGACCTCTCTTACCATAAAGTGCAGAGTTGGCGAAAATCCCAGTGCCTAATATCAACTGGTATCTGTTTGTTTGTGACGTCTGTTTGTGGAGACACATCTCTGTTTCCTGTTTCCCTGTTTTACACGCTCCCGTGTCCTTCCCACACCGTCCTCCTCATTTGACTGCACTGAAATGAAATATGATGTACGTGCAATCTGTCGACACCACCTTAGTGGGAAACCCTGCCCTCCTTACCTTCTCCTACATCTGGACTGCTTTCTGTCTTTCTTTCTTTCAGTTTTTCTTTTTCCCTCTCACCGTTTCTGTGTGTATGTCTCTGTCTTTCTCTCTGGAGGCCTACTGTACCTTGCAGATGTGTGTGTGTGTCTGGTAACCTACTGTACCTTACTGTATCTTGCAGACTTGTGTGTGTGTGTGTGTGTGTGTGTGTGTGTGTGGTAACCTACTGTACCTTGCAGACTTGGTCCACCTGTTCCATCCAGTGGTTGATGAACTGGACACACTCCTGCAGGCTGCGCAGGTCCTTCAGGCTGCTCTGACGAGGGTGTTGCTGTGGGACAACATGGCGGGTCACACAAAAAGTCTATTTCACAGGTTTACATCTGTGAATTTGTGTGAGTGATGGGATAAGATGGTCAAATTGATCTCGAGGCCTATTGAATCGACATAACTAATCAAACTCAACACTTTTCAACATGACAGAGGCACAACATGGCCAGACGTTGACAATGCAAAACACTACATTACACAGAAAAAATGCACTGGATTTGCCAGTCATTATAAGAATTGAATTGCTGCCATTTGCAAAGTCACCCTGGTGGCACTGGCACAGGGACATAACTATCAACATTCAGAAAGGCACGTCCATCCAAAAACGTTTTTTTGTTGTTGCAGGTTTTCAGCAACCAAATCAAACACAAGAAAAGAGAAGAAACTGCTTGCAAAGTTATTTTAAGTTCCCAAGTGTGGTTTTCTAGTTATTTCATATCGAGAGTGAAGCATAACTTTTTCGGAATAAAAAAAAAAGAAAGCGTGTGGGCAATTTCTTCCTTTTTCTTGCGACATTTACTTGGCCCTGAGTTACTATGAGGACAAATGAACCTGGTAACTAAAGATTTGTTTCCCGTGTCGGGGTCAGGTTGACAGCTAGGCTTACAGCTGGGATTATGGTAGGTCTTGTTCTGAAGTTGGCATGATCAGGCCCAGCATTAAAGTTGTGTCTGTATTTGAGTTGTTTTAGGCTCAGCCTTGGGTTAATGTAAGGAATGATGCTTAGGTTTACTGTTACTGTTAAGGAAAGGGTGAGGAGTAGGTTAATTTTGGATTAATTGTGTGTGTGTGTCTGTGTGAGTGTGTGTGTGTGTGTGTGTGTGTGTGTGTGTGTGTGTGTGTGTGTGTGTGTGTGTGTTCCTCCACGTATGTGTGTCCATAGGGTGTGTGTGACTGTTCCCATACATGTGTTCCACCACATTCCACATATGTGTCCATAGGGTGTGTGCGTGAGTGTGTGTGTGTGTGCCCATACATGTGTTCCTCCACATATGTGTGTCCATAGGATATGTGCATGTGCGTGTGTTCCAGTACACATCACTCCACATATGTGTGTGTGTTTTACAAGTGTGTGTGTGTGTGTGTGTGTGTTCCCATACAGGTGTCCCTCCACATATGTGTGTGTGTGTGTTTTGCGTGTGTGTGTGTCTGTTCCCATATATGTGTTCCTCCACATATGTGTTTCCATAGGGTGTGTGCATGAGTGTGTGTGTGTATTCCCATACATGTGTCCCTCCATATATGTGTCCATAGGGTGTGTGCATGAGTGTGTGTGTGTGTGTGTGTGTGTGTGTGTGTGTGTGTGTGTGTGTGTGTGTGTCCCTCCATATAGTATATGTGTGTCCATAGGGAGTGTGTGTGTGTGTGTGTGGGGGGGGTACCTGTGAGTGTGAGGAGGGGTTGCTGTTCTTGACGGGTCTAATGGGTGCTGAGCTGTGGGCCTGGCAACTCTCTTCAGGGAGAGTCCAGCGCACGGCGCCAATGGAGCTGCTCTGTGTGGCGCTCTCCGCCTTTGATTGTGAGGATACCTCTGACAAAGAAGAGATTTTGGGGGAGGGGGGGGTGTTTATCAAAACTGTTTTTTCTCCTTCCCATTTTCACAGCCTTTTATTTGATCATTATTTTCATTCATTCATTCATCTTCAGCTGCTTCTCCGGGTTCGGGTCGCGGTGGCAGCAAGTTAAGTAGGGCACTCCAGATATCCCTCTCCCCAGCAACACCCTCCAGCTCCTCCTGGGGAATCCCAAAGCGTTCCCAGGCCAGATTGGACATGTAATCCCTCCAGCGAGTTCTGGGTCTACCCTGGCATCTTCCCCCAGTAGGCCATGCCCGGTAAACCTCCAAAGGAAGGCGCCCAGGAGGCATCCTAATCAGATGCCCGAACCACCTCAACTGGCTCCTTTCGATGCGAAGGAGCAGCGGCTCTACTCCGAGCTCCCCCCAGGTGTCCAAACTCCTCACTCTGATCATTATTTTATTCATTTTATTATATTTCACATTCATTAGGTTGTTGTAATTTTTCACCATCATTATTGCTATTTTATATGCTCTTAGTGCGTTTTCAATTCTCATTCTCAGTTGTTGATGCTCAAGTGCTTTTAAACTGACTTTTTTCTTGTGTTCTTTTCTGCGTGTGATTGGTTTAACTTGTCTGATTCTTTCTAATGTAAAGCACTTTGAGCTGCATTTCATGTATGAATTGTGCTATATGAGTAGTCGATCATCATTATTAGCAGTAGTAATAGTAATAATAGTAATAGTATTACCATTAAATGAGGAAAAAAGTAAAATATACAGTCAAAGTTGGATGAAATATTATTTTCTGATTATTAAACCAAGTACATTTCGAGCTCTACAACTCAAAACCCTTTACAGTGAAACAAATTCACATATGTTCCAGGATGGGGGACCCTGGGTGACCTTTGACCCTGACAGTATTAATGCCATGCAACCATAAAACCTGGCACACGGCATCCTAAAACGACCTTTGAAGTGGACCATCGTCATCCACAGTGGCAATCAAATTATATTACCGACGGCCACGGCCTTATTTCTACTTATATTACATCTGGTCATTGTATAAGCACTTATTAGAGTCGCACACTAGGCCGACTTGATCCGAACAAAGGTTGCAAATTATCAGTCGCCAATGTTCCCACAACATACAGCACATTTTACAGATGGAGGAAGAGACTTACTGAATTTACTCTTCAGAATGCCCTTCATTTCAAAAGATGGCACCATTACTCCTGCAAAAAGAAATACTCTTAACCAAGAGGCAGACTTGCAAAACACATATTGATACAATATGAAATGGAAAGTTAATGTGAAAAGACTTCAGTTATTATTTTTTGGGAGTGAAAGACTACTGCCAAACCCGGCAAAATATTTTTACATACTGACCGGTCTGTTTTATTAGTACGTATACTGGCATCCAGCAGAAACCTTGTCTTTCTAGCCAAAAAAGAGAGATTTTTTTTCACAAATACAATATATGATTGATGATATATGACCTGTCAAGTCAAGTCAAGTCAATTTTATTTGTATAGCCCAATACCACAAATTACAAATTTGCCTCAAGGGGCTTTACAGCAACACAACATCCTGTCCTTAGAGCATCACATTGGATAAGGAACAACTCCCCAAAAAACCCTTTAACAGGGAGAAAAAATAGGAAGAAACCTCAGGGAGAGCAACATAGGAGGGATCTCTCTCCCAAGACGAACAGTCGTGCAATGGATGTTGTGTGCCCTTTTTCTTTATTATTATTTTTTTTAATGATAAAGTAGAACTGTCTCTTAAATGATAATTGCCCATCGCATGTATAATTTTGGGCAAGGCGAACCATTAGAAAGAATTGATAAAGTGTCCATAATACCTTCCCAGATAGCAAAGAATCTTTGGCCTAAATATGGCCCACATCTGCGGTTATCTTACAGCCCACGTTTGGCCTTGAATGATGACATTGACTCAGGGTGAGTGTGGCTGCCTCAACTCAACAACACTTGGGCAACATCTGGCCCACATAGAATGTGCCATAACCCAAGTCAAGCCCGGTTCATTACATTTGGGCCATGTCTGGCCCACACAACAGTTGCCAGTGCCGTAATTGAGCCGTAAGTATCAAAAGTGCCCCAGATTAGGCCCAAGTGTGTCTGCTATCTGGGTTGAAAATGCTTCAAAAATCAGTTTATCCAAACTCCTGGGAAGATGATTTTTTCCCCTAACATCTAAGTTTATTTTCTCGCTGTGCTGATTAGAGGTGTTATATATAATCACAATATGTAATAACAAAGCCCAAACAGTCAATGATAAATTACGAATTCACATTTTACATTAAAAAAAAATCCCATGCTCCGAAGGGTAAAAAAATATCCAAACCAAAACGTGTTACTTGCTCACTGGGTGTCATCAGACAGACCCAAAAACCAGTTCGGTCATTTAATAATAACAAACTTATTTCCAGAAATTGCGGGTTTGAATATGTAAATGTTATCCTACCGTTTCAAAGACTTGAAGGGAGGGCCCGTCTGCGGTCCGCTGGTTGGGAAAACTAGTCAGCCAGCATAATGAGAGGCGCCTATTTGTTCCCCCGTCCATTTTCATGACCCTTGGACTTTATTCTTATTGGCTGTGGTGCGGGAAAAAAGGGTACCAGCAGGGAAATCATACATGGCTGTGGCCATGGAAACTGAATGAGAGTAGAACGAACGTTGAACCACTCAAAAGAAAATGGTGATTGTTGTTGGTTGTCGTGGTGACAACACGTCAGCGGGGCCGTAAATGTTCATACGACTCCACGGCTGTTATTTTTAACTGAGTTCCCTGGCGATTTGTCTCCTTTTTTTTATTATTGTTTTTTGTTCTTTAAACTTGTGTATGTTACTGTTGTTTGTCTGAATGTTATCAATAAAGTTTTTAAAGAAAAAAAATTCCACGCCTGTGTCACAAATCACATCACTACTGTCTTCGCCGTTTTGTAGTGCTGTCCCAATGTATAGTGGGAATTATTAAACTTTTAATTATAATTATATTATTGTAACCGGTTATTTTCTTGCCCAGTGCGGGATTCGATATCGCTAATCACTCGGCTAAAGGGTCAGACCCGTTAGCTAAGGACTAACGTGTGTGATTAGTAGTTTACATTATAAATATATTATAATGATAGCGGACTCAATGTATCCCACAATGCATCGTGAAATGTGCATACCCCTTTCCCACTGGCCAAAAACTCCGGATCAAAACCCGCAAACACCCGCTAACATCCGGCTTTTTTGGCCAGCGGGAAAGGTCAGCCCAGTCTCACGAAAGTTCGTGAAAAACTCAACATTTAATCTATTGATTCGTGTACATGGACACGAATTTTCACATTTTTTTTCGTGACACTCAGCACAACTTCCAAACTCACTGAGGACCATGGGAAGGCTAACGTAGCCTTCCGCTGCTGAAACTAACGAGCTGAGTGTCACGAAAAAAATTGAAAATTTGTGTCCATGTACACGAATCAATAGGTTAAATGTCGTGACTGTTTCACTAACTGCCGTGAGACTGGGTAAGAAAGGTTACAATCGGCATTCAGTCCCGGGTCAAATGACTGCAACAGACATGGGTTTTTTATCGGCTCCGGCTCCGATCGGCATTGATGGGAACAGGACATTTTCGCTCCTTTTCCGGCGCGACGCTATGACGCGCTTTGAAGTCCGGACGTGGGCGCGTAAATAAACAGATAACATGCAACGGCGATTTTGTTCTTCATATCGTGCAAGATGCAACACTGGCAAGACAGCGAAGTGAGAGCGCTTCTCCTGATTCGAGGATAAGAGGAAATAAGGAGACAGGTTTCTGGCATTGTGAGAGATGCTGCGATATACAGCAATATATCGAAAATTCTGAGTGAAAGAGGCATTGTTCGCAACCCAAGGCAAGTTATAAACAAATTAATGGCGCTGAAGCCTTCCGGGTGGGGGCCCCACTGCCAACAATAGCTATCATGGAGGCAATGAAGACTTGTCGCCTCTGTCGGTAACTTCTACAACTCCTAGTTATCTCAGCCACAAATTCCGTCCGTCTCCGTGCAAGCAGCGCTTGAACATCGTTCCAAATTAGTCGGCACCGAGTTTGAAAGAGAGACGGAATAAGTAACATATAAAAAAGAAGTAACCACCGTAACATTTTCACTGTCCTCCATGCTGCTTTCTACTGTTTACTTCTAAATCACACTGTAAACCTTTTCCGGCGCACGTTCGTGACGTCGAACATGACGCACCAGAAAAAACAAACCAAAACAGAAAGGCGTATTCGGCTACGGGCAGCGGGAGAGTTGCCAATCGGCAATTTTTAGCGGGTTCACCCGCGTTTAGAAAACCCAGGTAAACCCGCTAATTTTGGTGGGAAAGGGGAGTAGTGTACAACCGATGGTTACTGACACAAATAAAAATGGCTGCCGCTCTGACCATCCTGCTATTGTGATTTGAATATAGGAATGTCCAGCTATCCGTTATCTTAACCGCTTATCCTGCTCTCAGGGTCGCGGGGATGCTGGAGCCTATTCCAGCAGTCATTGGGCGGCAGGCGGGGAGACACCCCGGACAGGCCGCCAGGCCATCACAGGGCAGATACACATACACCCTAGGGGCAATTTAGTACGGCCAATTCACCTGACTTACATGTCTTTGGAAGGAAACAGGAGCCCCCGGAGGAAACCCAGGCAGAACATGCAAACTCCACACAGATTACGACCCGGGATGATCCCCCAAGATTGGACTACCCCCGGGGCTCGAACCCAGGACCTCGCTGTGAGGCGACCGCGATAACCATTGCGCCACCGTGCCGCCTGAATAGGAATGTGTCTTCTGAAATTTGTTTGAAATAATTTGAAAAAAGAGGGGGGGGGGGAATTCAATTTCTCTTCTTCTTCTTCACTGGTGAAAAAAGGTATTGCGAGGGAACGCAATACTGCCCCCTAATTTTTTTTCTCACCATGTCCCTAATATGGCTCCGTCTATGGTTGTAGGCACGGGTCAAGATTTTGGTGTCGGAAACGTTCTGGTTTCCGTTGTAGGCCGAGTAGTATTGACCAATCACATTTGACTAGGCAGCGCTTTCTACAGGAACACGCTTCAGTTACATGTAGGTAAACAATCCGTGTGGGGAGTGAAAGAGGTGGAACGCATTGGCCAAAATGTCGTCTGGACCTACAACACCTACAGAAAGTGTTGATGTTTGTGTATCGTATGGAGAAACATTCGACTCGTGTCGACTACTTGTGAAACAATAGTCATAGACGTCGTCTCTCAACTCCAACTCCACTCTCGTGTCTCAAGTTGCTAAACAAAGAGTAAGTTTTCATAGGAAACGGAAGCGAACAGCTGGCGAACAGCCAGCAGCTACACAGGAAGCCCCCACATATTAGCCATTGTCCCCAGAGCTAAATCACAGTGTTCCGAGATTGCTATGGTTGTGATTCAGCAGTAAACACAAGACGGAACAATCTTTTATAACAGTGTTAATGATTTGGGCTGCGTCCTTGACACCGTCTCGAGTGACGCAGGTGCGCCGCTGGTTGAGGTGTGCATTGGGTCACTTTCAAAGCTTCTCATTGTTTTTTTATCATTATCAGCAGTAGCAATAGTAGTAGTAATAGGAATAGTTATAATGCAACTGCTACTTGGCAAGAAAAGCTAAAGGATAGCAATAGAAACAAACACAAACCCCATCAGGGTGTGAGGTGGGAGATACGAACCTTTATTGGGGCACAGGGTAAGAAGTGGGTTTTGGTCAAGTAACACAGGGGTCACGAGCATAACGTTTTGTGTCAGTGCACAAAGAAGTCCCCATGCCAGCGAGCAAATGACTAACAGCCAGTTTATTAATACAGTGGAGGAGGGTTTATGATGCTTGTCATCAGTATAAGGTGAGGACACTCACAAAGCCACAGACACGATCCAGTTAGTGCATAGATGATTTACTGAATGGCGTCAAGGTAACAGACAGACATACACACCCAAGTAACCCAAAAGTACACAATACATTCCTGGCGCCACCCTCTTTTCCACTACAACCAAACCCAGCCATAACAGCCATAAGGCAACTCACAAACAGTGTCGAAAAACACCGCTAAAGGCACGAACATTACAAAGGGCACAGAGCATAAGGCACTATAGGATAGAAAAGTAACAGAACCTGAAACATGCTGCAAAGGCAGATCACACACACCCCGAAGGAATTACGGGAATGCCCAACAGTGGCTTCAGGGAATAAACAAGAAAGCTACAAAGCAACAAATCCTGAAGAGCCCCACATGGATGTGGAATAAGCCCCATGGGTTTCTTCATCATGCTGATCACTAACTGGACCAGCAGAGGGTTCGTCTGGAGGAACAGAACTGAGAACCCCAGCGGGCAGAAAGGGCACTGGAGCAGGCTTGGCTATGGCAGGGGGAATGTCGGGGCCCTGGGGAGGGGAGACATCAGGATCCGTGTCAGACGTGTCCTCATCAGCGTCATCACAGAAGACCATGTCAGAAGCAGCACTCGCCACCTGATAGCAATCATTCAATCTAACCCTGTATGAAGTGCGACAGCGTTGGGTACACCGTCCATTTACCATTTACCTGTGAACTTCAGCATGTTGCACCATGACCCTTCAACGCTGACGACAAGGTATCCATCTTGGGCTCTAGACTTATTTCGATCACTATAGAGATATATAAGGTCGTCAGGACGGACCATGGAAGGCGATGCAACACGACCAGTGGGGGCTTTGGCTTTCATGCTATATGGATGATTGATCAACAGTTGTGCGCGCAGCTGCATAATAAGGTCCCGGTCGTTGACAGGCAACTGATTGTGAGAGACCTGGTCCCTCTGTAATAGCATCTCACGGGCAGACAAACCGCGGGATTTGATGCGGCTGTTTAAGTGGGCAGTGGCAACTGACAGAAGCAGGGGGATGACAGTTCTGCAATTTGGCTCAAGACGCAGTATTTGCTCCTGAATGGCCTTCTCAGCGATGGGATTTTTGTTGATGTTCTTAGCGTTGCCGACTTAAACAGTCAGCCTATGCCTGGCAGGTGCCGTGTCGTCACCCAATGCCACAAAGCCAGGAGCTGGGTCAGTTCTGATCACAGTAAATGGACCATCCAGCGGCCGCAAGCCAATACATAAGTGAATCAGAGCATCATGAAGGGTCTGGTGCTGTTCATCGTCAATGAGAGTGGATGCTATTAAAGAGGGGACACACTCACGGACCACAAGGATGAGCTGGCGTTCACGTTTAAACACATCAGCTACAAAGGATGCACCGACAATGACTGGCGGATCACATTTTGACTGGTCCACCACAAAGGCAGGGACTTTCTTAAGTGCAGCACTTACATGAAGGGACATAAGGAAGCCATCTAGGACCAACCTGGGAATTATGATACAGTCAGCTGAGGAAGCAAGGGGGGTATGGTGACGCACCACCAAAAGACCATCGTTGGATAATGTGGCTACATTCAGCTAACGTTTAACATCACATATGTTGGTTAGCTTCTTTGAGGGGCAGATGCCTTGATGGAGGTGAGCACAGTCCTTCGGAGGTCAGCGCACTCGGCCTGTATGGCTAGCCATGCTAAAAGGGAGTTTCTGGGACCCCTGAAGAATACCCTCTGCCGTAACCTGGCGTACAATAGACTTCATAGTGGTGCGGAAAGAAGTGAAGATCTGGCAGATGGTATTGTCATAGTCAGGAGCATCGGTCTTTCGGACTTGGGCCGTTTCCAAGGGCAACGCGATGCCGGGCGCCATCTTCCAAGGATCAGAAGCATTGTTTACGAATTAGCTAGCACTTTAGCCATTGACCTAGCTATATATTAGCGTTACATTTGCCTTTACCCTTACCCTTACCTCACTGAGATGTTTAAAGAATGTGATCAATTTGCGTCTCACTACTGCAACCCAGGCCATCCTGCACCTCTTGGTTAAGTCCTCGATGTTCTTTCCTTTGTTTCTCTTCCAAGAAGGGAAAGAAAAAAGCGTAACCCATTCTCGAGTTTAATACCGGAGCGATCGTGGGATTTGCTGTGGCAATTCTTCACACAACAAGAACACCCAACCATCTCGCCTGCGTGCATCTAATCTAACATATAGCTATATATCCAATCTAACAGAAAATGTTACCTTTATATATATATATATAACCGAAAATCTTACCAGAGAAAATTTGTGATCTTAATGTTAATTTGAAATAATATTAATAGAGCTAGTAAGAAAAATCTGTGCTAACAGCTAACAACAATGATTAACGTTACTTCGAAGATGGCGGCGTGTGACATCGACCGAAAGACCGATTGCGACTGGCAAAATCAGAAGGCAGTATAGGGGCACCAGCCACATGCCGAATGGAGACATACTGGCTGTAGACAGAAAGGTAGTTACACGGAGGCTAGCTGAGAACTCTCCTCTGCATACATTTTCAAAGGCTTGTACGCAAGGCTTGCTGTCTGTTAACACAGGCTTTCTTTGGGAACAGGATTGTGGGCTTTAAGTGCTTCAGTGCAGCAGCAATAGATAGGGCCTCTACCTCGCATGGTCGCCAAATTGACTGGTTCTTGCGGAGTTTAGCTCTAAAGTAGCCTGCAACTTTCACTGAATCTGACAGATTTTCAGCTGCATGTTCCCAAATCTCGTTGCATGACCTGTGTGTAGGTCGGAGTGAAAATGGCATTCAGTTGTTTCATAATTTTTTCTACTAATTTTAAAAAATTCGACCCTAGAAGCTCGTGCAAAAAAAAAACCAACCATTTTAATTGCAGGCTCCAGAATAAAATCTGAATCCAGGGGGTGAGCCTGACGTACAGGGTACCCTGACTACAATGTTATGAATATTCATGCAAGGAGACGCCCAAATTTAATGGAAGTGGCTCTCGTGGGTGCTGTTACTCATTGGGGGAGGTGTGACTAAACTCTTCACCATACATCCAGAAGAGGGAGGAAGTGAAACCAGACAAGGGAAACACCTGGACAGATGTAAGGAGAGTGACCCACCTTATGATAATTTTGCCTTTACACACGGCCTTTACACACGGGAGGCGTTTTTTTGTGTTGCGTGCAATTAATTCGCACGTCAATATATTATAACGTGCATGGATAAGTAGACACGTTGGTCCTCATCTAAAGAGTCACACCCTTTAGTCAACTAGTTAACGTTGTCGCTTGCGGAGTGGTGAACATGGGTTCGCGTCCCAGCTATGGCGGTTCCCGGACTGTCCCTCGAATTCGCTATAATATTTTTTTCGAACTGTTGTTTTTGTCGAGAGTACTTTCACACAGAACGCCAATATGACGCGACGAAAAAGCGGCGTAATTTTTTTTCTGTCGGAACGAGGTCGATTTTTCTGAGCTTCCGTGCCGCGAATAAAGGCATCAACCAAACACGTTGCGCGGAACGGATGTCACGTGTCACAACCTCTAATGACAACGACCGACTTGTTGATTGTGTTTCTCATCGCCCTGTATTGTATGACAGGACACAAAAGTTATAAAAAGACAATGAACTCAAGGACAACGTGTGGAGGAGCATCACCGAACAACTAGGCTACCAGGATAACGAGTTTACTTTTGGATGTAGTAGAGTTGGTGGCAAGGCACCGCAACGGAGGAAGTGCGCCCGGCAGGGGCCGGAACGGCAACGGGTGGGGTCCCTCCGAGACCCAAAAGGGAAGAGGAGGAGAGCCCTGTCATTGCCCGATCCGTACCCTATTTCATTATTGAAAAACAAAGATTCATTCATTAATCTTCAGCCGGGGTAGGGTCGCGGCGGCAGCAAGCTAAGTAGGGCACTTCAGACGTCCCTCTCCCCAGCAACGTCCTCCAGCTCCTCCTGGGGGATCCCAAGGCGTTCCCAGGCCAGATTGGACATGTAGTCCCTCCAGCGAGTTCTGGGTCTACCCCGGGGTCTCCTCCCAGTTGGCGCCCAGGAGGCATCCTAATCAGAACAAAGATAACATTATTTTATTAGCTGCCGGTTTGAATAGTTTTGATGCGAAATATCCGCAGGCGAGTATTTAGCATATTCGTGTCGTTTATCCACGAGTTTCCTGGGGTGTCACTGGGGAAACGATTGTGGGTAATACTTCCGGTGTTCGGCGGAAGCAGAATCACAGACCGGCGGCAGACTTGACTGAAGAAGTATTAAGAGCTATTGCTGTTCGTGTTTTTTTTTAAAAAAGACGATAAAAGTTGCTAACTGACATATAAAATGTCGTTACGGAGCTCGGGGACTACATGTGCTGTTCGTGGTTGTACGTACAACCAGACGAAACGTAACGTGTGGCTTAAACGGGAGTGCTTCGATCATAAGCCTCAAACTAAACCAGACTGCCTGTCAGCGGTGGTACACTTTCCATTGCCTCCCACAAGACGACGAGAAAAAAATATTTGGCTGAAGAAAAAAAGCCCCCTCAAACTCCTTATGTTTTGCTCGTTTCACTTTGTTGATAAGAAGCCAACGCTGGATAACCTTTACCCAACACATTTTCTGGATTACGAGAGGCCACCTGAGAAGAAGCGACGCCCACTCATCAGGACTCATCAGGTCACAACAACAGGTAAGCTAATGTGTTGTCGACTAGTTTGCTAGCATTGTTTACACCACTTTTTCAGCTTTCAGAATCTGACTATCCCTGACTTTTCTTAACTTAAGCATTGTTTTTAAGAATGTTATTAGTATAAGAAAAACCTGTCTGCCATGGTGACAGGCAGGTGACCTACATTGCCACGGACATTTAACGTTACCCTTTATTTGGCAGGTGCCAATTTCAGTTCCTGTTTTAACCAACATACAGAATATTTATTTTGAAAATATTAAACCCAGGCTATGTATCCTGATGTCTGTGTGCAAGTTAGATTCTTATTAGCCAACCCTAGTCCCCCATACAACACCACTTGGTTTAGAGTGCTTATTTGCAGTAGAGAATAGTCTTGTCAACAGCTACAAGTAAGGCACAGTGTTAAAATTTGTTTATTTAAAGTTACCCTAATTTGTTATTTGCCTTTATAGATCCTTTACAAATAATGTCATGAACTAAACATTGATTCGTATTATCTGAACATTGTACTTTAAATTTGTGTATATTTAATTTCTGTCAATCTTTGTGTACCTTTCCATGTGCTTGAATTGATAACTAGGCAACTTTAATGTAGTTGGTCAAGGTGGTACTAAGTATAGTATAGTATAGTATACTATACTATACTATACTTGTTTCCTTGCTTCCACATTTCTCAAAAATACTAGAAAAAATATACTTTTCAACAAAACATGACTTCATCACAAAACATAATGTACTGTATGATCAGCAGTATGATTTTAGAGCAAACAGAACAACTTCATTTGCACTCATAGAATTTGTAGATGAAATAACAATGGCAATAGAAAACAAATACTATGCAATAGGGGTATTTCTGGATCTAAAAAAAAGCATTTGACACCGTAGATAATGAATTATTACTGAAAAAACTACAATCATATGGAATTAGGGGAACCGCACTCTCCTGGTTAACCAGCTATCTAAAAGACAGATATCAATATGTTGAATTACAAAACTTAAAGTCTCACCTACTGTAAGTCACATGTGGGGTCCCCCAGGGCTCAGTGTTGGGACCATTACTGTTTATTCTGTATGTAAACAATATTTGTGAAGTGTCTGAATCTCTGAAAGCCATTTTATTTGCTGATGACACAAATTTATTTTGCTGTGGGGATCATCTGGATCAACTCCTGGATATAGTGGAAAAGGAACTGATGAAGTTAAAGACATGGTTTGATGCTAACAAACTAACATTGAATTTAAGTAAAACAAAATTTATAATCTTTGGTAACTGTAAAATTAACTCAATCAAGAAACTCATGATTAACAATGTAGAAATAGAAAGAGTGACTGAAATTACATTTCTTGGGGTAATAGTGGACAATAAATTATGTTGAAAACCACATATAAATTATACCAAGGCCAAAGTATCCAAATCAATTGCAATACCGTTCAAAGTCAAAGATCTTCTAAATCAAGCTTCACTTCACACCTTGTGCTGTTCCCTCATACTTCCATACATCACCCACTATGTGGAAGTGTGGGGGAACACATATAAAACCAACACCGATTCAATCTTTATTATTCAAAAAAGAGCCATAAGGATAGTAAACAAAGCCAACTGCAGAGAACCAACAAACCAACTCTTTATCAAACTAAAAACACTAAAATTCAAAGATCTGGTGGACTTTAAAACTGCTCAAATCATGTACAAAGTGTTAAATCATTAAGTACCTGACAGTATCCAGGGGTTGTTCCAGTTGAGGCAAAGTAATTGTGACCTGAGAGGAACATGTACGTTTAAACAAAACCCAGTAAGGACAAATGCAAAATATCATTGTGTCACAACCAAAGGTATCAAGATATGGAATAATTGCAGTGATGAAATGAAAACATGTGAATCAATAATCAAATTTAAGACTCTTTAAAAATAATATGTTGAACAGATATGGGATGGAGCTGTGACATCTTGTGTGAATTGTTCTTGAGTTGTTTTGATGTTGCTCTGCACTTGCTTTGTTCTTGTTGTGTTAAATGAATGATCTTTGTATGGTTTACTAGAGAGACGTCATGGTCACTGGTGGTAGATGATTGAGTTTTCATTTATAAATCACACAGTTCACTGTTGAAATACTAAAATAGAAAAAGGGGTAGAACTAGAAAAGTTTTTTTTTTAACTTCTGCGTACTCCTTTTCGAACTGCCGAGATTTAAAACAAATGTTTGATGATGATATTGCTTGCTTGTTTTGATTTTTTCTCTTTTGTTTTCTTTTATTATACATTTTTAAGTTTTTTAACGTTTGAAATAGTATAGTATAGTATAAAATGTAAATTCTCAAGTAACCTACTATAAGTACCTCAAAATTGTACTCAAGCACAGTACATGACTAAATGTATGTAGTTAGTTGTAAGATTTGAGGTTTTGTGCCACAACAACAACAGCAGCAGCAACATCATATTAAGCAGTGAATTAATGTAAGTACAGTACAATTTCCAGTTCAGTAAATTTATTTGTAAAGATTTCACAGTAAAATCAAATTTTTCATGTCTTTTCATGTCATTACTTTACTGGCTTTCCACAGAATTGCTGCTGCATGACTATAACAGCGTCCTGGTTCTGCAATACATGAGCAACCCGCTGTCTGTATGTCACCTGTCACTGATGCTAACACCCAAGCCTTATGATGAGATATGTGCATGCTCTGACTCGGCTCTATGTCTGCTTTTAGGTAGACAAAGTCATTTCCAACATCCTTGAATAACACCTGGCCGACTCTTTTGCTGTGTAGATATTGGTACGCCTCTGGGCTTTTTAAATTGTTCATCCCCTTACCTTCACAGGCAACGGACTCAACAAAAAAGCTAAAAATGCTACCGTACCTGATATGAGGCCACTTCTTCACGTCATCTTCCCAACCATCTTTTCCGGACGGCAAAGGTATTATTATTTCACCCTTTTTGAGCTCCGTGAGGTTGTGTTCCCACATCATTAGCTAATTTGGCTGGCTAGATCTTCATGAATGAATGAGACCCCGTACAAATCACTCTAAGAAAGACAGTTAGTGTACTGTTACCATGGAAAAAACCAGTTCCAGTTCAGTGACAGGATGCGCCAGAAGTCGCGCCCATAATTCAGGCAAGGTATCATGGGGGCTAGGAATAAGGTGTGGATATGTTATATCTCCGGTGGGTAAAGGTCTTTAGGCACACAATGGAGTTTTCATTAATAACCAACACAACTGGCAAACGAAAATAATGTATAAACCAGTTATCATGCAAATTGACTCAGATTTGGATTTATTTTCATATTTTCAAATGTAGGAAAATACATCTATGATGCTCTTAAACAAATGTAAAAAAACAAGCTAATTTATATAATGTCCTCTTGGCTTTAAAACAATTAGAATACCATTTGACATGTAGAAGGAGTGGCCAATTTTGCCCACATGATGCATCTTGATAAGACAAATTTTGAACACACAAGTTGTGAGACCTGAGTCTACTTATGTCTAATGTAACTAATATTAGTATAGAGTACCTTACAAATATATACACATAAGAAGACACGTTAAAAAAAAACAATGTGTATCAGATGCTCTCTTGACAAAAGGCTGAAAAACAGATAGTTGGTTTGGAAATAATTTCACGAGTGCAACATCTGTGACTTTCATGTCAAATGTTCAGTTCCAGCTCTTGAAGAACTGCTTGAACATGACGGTCTCCCTGCCTTGTGGAAGTATCTCCACCTGTAAGAAGACATACAGAGTTTAGGGTAAGAAGCTGCAGACAAAACCAAAATGTTGTAAAACCTAACTGAAATCTGTCAGTGTGAAATGACATGACCAGATGTAATGAATATCACTGTCCAGCCACAGAAAACGACTCTCAGTAGTAAAGGTTGTTTTACTGTGATTAATAGTGCATTCCCAGATTATTCCCACATTCTCAGACCTATAAAACAATTATTTTACCTTGTAACAAGCTACTGTTATTGGCTGAAGGGTCTAAGTCGACGATAGCTTCACTTGAGGGCTTACAATCAATGGGTTTACATGCACAGCTAAGTCGAGCCACGGTTCTAGCTCGATTAGGCCATGTAATTGGACTGCTGTCCTCCCAGTATACAAGAATCGATTTATTGACGGAAGTATGTCCGACCCTGGTACGGTAGGTGACGATACGCCCCCTTTCAGCTGGTTGCTATTGGATGAAAGACCGCAGCGGGAACTATGGATCATGCACAGAATGCCTAGGCCAGTTCTGGGCTGATTGAAATGTATACATGCCAGACTAAATCGATCCCCAACCGCATTATCTAGGTGTGGTAGTCTGACTTCGAGAAATTCGATTTAGTACGATTTCAGTCAGACTAACACGTTTACATGTATTTTAAAAGTCCGGTTTTAGTGGGACTAACACAATAAATCGACTTTTTTCTAACTTTATGTAAACGTAGTCAGTGATGTTACGGGAAGGGTGGAAATAAGCTGGCATTTCTTTTAGTTGGCTCGGCACGGGGCGGTACAGATTTTACAGCAAAATTCAAAAGTTCAGAGTGGCTGGAGTCTTACCTGTGTCTTCATCCTCGGATAGTCCATCTGTTTGATGAAGTTATCCGCCATCTTTAGGGCCTCTCTCTTCTCCTCGGCATTGGCTCCACTACCTGTCAGTCAACAGGAAAGTAGATTTGTAGCAGTACAAGATGGCGGGTGTTTCATTGTCCCAAACCCCATTCTGTTGTTACATTTGAAAAAAATACATTTGCCCGAAAGAATGTCTGTGATTGACACAGAGAAAATCCACCAACTGATTTTCTTCTTTGAGTTAAATGCTATGAATTTGGAAGCAGCAATTTACTCACAAGAAAGCTATTGCTAACGAGATGCAAGTATGACTATAGCCAATAGAGCAGCCATCCAGCCAGCCATTTTATTAGCAACATTGCTCTTGTGTGTTAATTACCATTTCAAAATTCACAATAGTGCGACGGGGCAGCAAATATGTATTCAACTTCTGGAAGCAGGAACACTTTATTCGTCATTTCATTATATGAAAAGAAACGAAATATCATTTCCCCCAGCCCACAGCAGTGCAACACAAAGTCAAAAACACACATCCAAAAACTACAAGAACTTCAAAAACACACATACTAACTAACACATATATCTAAACTAACACATACGTATATCCAAACTAAACAAACAAACAGAAAAAAAAAGTCACTGTCCATGGGAACGAATGCCAGCCAGGAAGACTGTCGGAACTGCCGGTCTGCATAGGCTAGCAGTTAGCTTAGTCTGCCCCACTTTCAGCTCCTGTCAGACCGCCCCGCTTCCGCGTCCTGTCACACCGCCCTTGGTGCTTGCTGCTCGGGCGCAGCTCCAGGCCGTGGTCCTTGGGCCCACTGGATGCAGCAGACCAGGCTCCTCCCGCCGATCCAACGCCAGCTCTCCCAGCCAGACACCCTCAACACACCTCCCCGCACACCACACGACAACGGCAAAAACACCACAGTCAACGCCAGGCAAGGCGAGGCCTCCGCCAGACCGCCCTCGGTGTTATCGAAACTGCCGGTCCTGCATGGGCTAGCAGTTAGCTTAGCCTGCCCTGCTTCCGTGTCCTGTCAGACTGCCCTCGGTGTTACCGGCTCAGTCACAGCTCCAGGCAGGGCCGTGGTCCCTGGGCTCACAAGACGCAGCAGGCCATGCTGTCCCAGCTGATCCAGCGCTAGCTGTCCCAGCCATCAAATGAAGTCAAAACTTAAACGCAGACGTGGACAAAGATACTGCATGGACGGTACTGGGTAAGGCTGCCACAAATGTGAATTCGCGCTGCCATCTTCCCACAGGGACGCAGCGGATATTCATAAATTCCTGTTCTGGCTGCATACTCCCAATGCCCCATGGTGCCAACTAGAGGCTCAATCTCTTAACTCAATGTCGCTCCCTGCCCTACTCTGCTCCTCTCTCTAAACTAGCCCTTCTTGCTTCACCAATAATCCCGTTCTCTACACTGAAGATTTGGCACCAATTTTGCAGACACTTTTAAGTTAAAGTTGAAAGTTGAAGTTGGAAGTTTTTCTCTGCATCTCTTCGGAGTCCTGTCGATAGAAATCACCCATTTTCCCCACATCCCTAACAGATGACACATTCTCTCTCTGGAAGAGGAAAGGTATAAAGACATTCCAAGACCTATTTGTAAATGACACTTTCGTTAACATCCCTACCCTGGCCTCTAAATTCTCTAGATTGTCTTTACCTCCATCTCATCTCATTCGTTACTTTCAGATTAGGCATTATGTCACCTTCAATTTTCCTAACTTTCTTGCTCTACCTCCCAATCAGGTCTGGGATGATCTCATACCTTTACTGCCCCAACAGACAGCAGCCATTTTCCACATCTATTCATTTATTATGTCGCTGGATGCACATTCTATAAACAATAAAAACTGCTTTGGCACAAGAAATGGGGGTTGAACTCGCTGAGGAATGGTGGGATAAGGCGATTGACGAGGTCCAAACTACCACCTCTTGTGCCCATCTCGGGCTCATACAGTTCAAAGTTTTAAATAGATTACATTTCTCCAAATCCAGGCTATCCAAAATCTAGCCGAACATAAGTGACATGTGTGACATATGTCATGCTTCCCCCTGTGACCTCACTCAGTCATATGTTTGTTTGCAAACCTATTGGCATTAAATCTTTAAGACCCTTTCTTGATGTTCTTTGAATTAACCTGCAACCTGTAATAGCCATATTTGGTGTCTCCACAGATTTGTCCTCATTAAACTCTAAACAAGCAGACACTGTCGCTTTCACAACTTTGTTAGCCTGTCGCAGAATTCTTCTTGAACTGAAGTCCGCACAGCCTCCCCCATCTGTACATGGCTTGAACATGTGATGTTCTTTCTTAAGCGGGAGAAAGTTAAATAATCTTTGACGGATTCAAATGATAATTGTTTTTCTCCCACATTTTTCTCCCCAATTGCACTTGGCCAATTACCCCACCCTTCTGAGCCGTCCCGGTTGCTGCTCCACCCCCTCTGCTGATCCAGGGAGGGCTGCAGACTACCACATGCCTCCTCCGATACATGTGGAGTTACTAGCTGCTTCTTTTCACCTGACAGTGAGGAGTTTCACCAGGGAGACGTAGCACATGGGAGGATCACGCCATTCCCCCAGTTACCCCTCTCCTCCGAACAGGCGCCCCGACCGACCAGAGGAGGTGCTAGTGCAGCGACCTGGACACATACCCACATCCAGCTTCCCACCCACAGACACGGCCATTTGTATCTGTACGGACGCCTGATCAAGCCAGAGGTAACACGGGGATTCGAACCAGCGATCCCGTGTTGGTAGGCAACGGAATAGACCACTACACCACCCGGACGCCCCAAATGATTAACATTGTTCAATGCCCTGCAGAGACTTCCTCCAGATGAGGAGCTGTAACTTGAAGTGTTCACGGGTACTGAGTCACGTTAATGCCACTGACTCTACGCTGCCATTTTATTTTATTTTTCTGCTTCATTTATACCCCGTACCATTCCATTTAGTCTTCGATTCTCTACCTATTTGTTATGTTATCCTCATAATTAGTAGGTCTGCATATCATTGCATGAGTGACGGTTTTGTAATTCGTAATATGGTGAATTTCGTACATATGGCCACGCTCAGGGCTCACTTTCCCACTACCTCTGCAAGCAAATGGTGTTTCTAATACATTCATTCATTCATTATCCAAACTGCTTATCCTTACTAAGGGTCGCGGGGATGCTGGAGCCCATCCCAGCAGTCATTGGGCGGCAGGCGTGGCGACACCCTGGACAAGCCGCCAGACCATCACAGGGCCGGCACACACACATTCACACCTAGGGACAATTTAGTATGGCCAATTCACCTGACCCACATGTCTTCAGACTGTGGGAGGAAACCGGTGGACCCGGAGGAAACCCACGCAGACACAGAGAGAACATGCAAACTCCACACAGAGGACGACCCAGGACGACCCCCAAGGTTGGACTACCCTGGGGCTCGAAACCCAGGACCTTCTTGCTGTGAGGCGACCACACTAACCACTGCACCACCGTGCTGGTACACCAAGTACATGAAATTAAAGGCTGATAAATTTATGAGATTGCTTTTATGAGACTAATTTGCTTTTATGAGACGAATTTGATAACCCTGTTGCACTCACACCTCCCACACAAATGAAGAAATGAAAAGTTTTTTCAGTGAGTCTTTAAAAAAAAAAAATGGCCCAAGCCCAGCCCAAACTGACTCAGCGTGTCAGGACCCAACGGGCTTGCTGACCTGTACTAGGGATCTGTGGTTTGCTGTCATGGAGGACTTGGGAAACCTGAAAATACCCACATTTGAGAACTTGGAACGAGGGAATTTCAGTATTTTTCCTTGAAATGACTAAATGATTAATCAATTATAAAGACAGCTGGCAATTAATTTTCTGTCGATCGACTAATTGACTAATTGTTGCAGCCCTTACTATTTTATATTTTTATATCCATTTATTTTTTGTTTTTGCTTTTACCATTCTCTCTTCTGTTGTTACAGGTTGAAGAAGGGAGTTGGGGGCGGGGGTGGGGGCTATTGCTGTTTGTAATGCCCTGTAACTACTGTAAAATTTGAATAAGAATATAATTTTTTTAAAAATCATGGGACGTCCGGGTGGCGTGACGGTCTATTCCATTGCCTACCAACATGGGGATCGGTGGTTTGAATCCCCGTGTTACCTCGGGGTTGGTCGGGTGTCCCTACAGATACAATTGGCTGTGTCTGCGGGTGGGAAGCCGGATGTGGGTATGTCCTGGTTGCTGCACTAGCACCTCCTCTGATTGGTCGGAGTGCCTGTTCGGAGGGAGGGGGAACTGGGGGGAATAGCGTGATCCTCCCACGTGCTACGTCCCCCTGGTGAAACTCCTCACTGTCAGGTGAAAAGAAGCAGCTGGCAACTCCACATGTATCGGAGGAGGCATGTGGTAGTCTGCAGCCCTCCCCGGATTGGCAGAGGGGGTGGAGCAGCAACCGGGACGGCTCGGAAGAGTGGGGTAATTGGCTGGGAGAAAAAAAGGGGGGGGGGATCATAATAGTGCTGCTATAAGAAAGCTTTCAACTTGGAGCACAAAATTAAAAAGTGACTTAACTGTGTGTGAAACGCTGATCTTATTTGGGAGATGTAGTTTTTTTTCAAACGCGAAAATATAATGGGGATTTTGCCACGTGAACCATCGGCCATCTTGCAGCTAATTTTGTCCTAGAAAGTGATGACGTGGCTGAGCTGCTCTAATAACTATTGTCTCGCCTCAATGTCACCTCACCATTAGAATGATAGTCAGCATTTTCATGATGCTCATTAAAGGTTAATTCAATGAGATATTCAGTATCACTTGCATCGCCCAGTATGCATTTCAGTGGGTGCAAGTCATCGCTTGAGGGTCAAGTATGTCCTCACCTTTCCAGACAAAGATCTTCCCGTTGGCTCCGTTGTCCAGGATGAAACAGTCATCACGCACCAGCAGCTCCTTGGCAAATGGGGACTTCTCTGACACTTTGGTCATCGTCATTGAACCCGTGGCATCAGACACCTGTGGAGTACACACACGAGAATTTTTTTTAACTTTTAGAATTAGATGGATGTCCTATTTTACCAGTAATATGAACGAAAGAACAGAAAAGATAACTTGGTCTTTATTGACACAAAAAGAAGGCTGGTTTGGCAAATTGCTGAAGCTTCAGCGTCTTGTAATTGAAGTTACCTTGTAGAGATAGGCTGAGTTGGAGGCATCTGCTCTGCTGTCCTCTTCTGGAGTGCTCTCTGCAAGCTCTGGCATGGATCCCAACACCTGTCCATCAAGATAACGGGGTTGGTTGGAGTGAGTTTGAATAAGAAAATTGAAAAGAAATGCCACAGAACATTGGTGTCTGAAAAAAAAAATTTTTCTTTGGGGTTGAGCTTCTTCAAAGTCAGAACAAAATCAAAATGTTTAAAAACTGTGAGGGAGTGGTCTAGTCCTCATTAATATTCCCAAGCTGCCATTTGAGTGAGAGGTGGTGGTAAAGGTGGGCAGGGCTTCATAATTTGATGATGTGATCTGATTGGCTGTATGTAAATGATGTGTCTGATGACATCATGAGTATAAAGAAATTTGCTGAAAGAAGCTGAAGTGGGAGAGTGCTTTTAAAAAGAGAAAAATAGAAAAACGGAATTCTATATTTATACCCATGTATATTTAATATATATTTTATATTTTTACATTTTAACTGTCTGCCTGTCCAACTGTGCCCCTGCACCACTCCACTAAATGATATATATGTAAAGTACCTCATTTGACGTTATCTTGTTATATTTTAAATGTATGCTTTTTCAACAAGCCCCGGCCCTTTAAATCTTTGCTTTTTCAAAACAAGCCCCAACCCCTACCCCATTGGTTGTAATGTTTTCCATCCCCCCCATTGGTTGCTCATCTCATCTCATCTTCAGCCGCTTTTCCGGGGTCGGGTCGCGGTGGCAGCAAGCTAAGTAGGGCACTCCAGATGTCCCTCTCCCCAGCAACGCCCTCCAGCTCCTTTTGGGGGATCCCAAGGCGTTCGTTCCCATGCCAGATTGGACATGTAGTCCCTCCAGCGAGTTCTTGGTCTACTCCGGGGTCTGCTCCCAGTTGGCCGTGCCTGTAAACCTCCAAAGGAAGGCACCCAGCAGGCATCCTAATCAGATGCCCAAATCATCTCAACTGGCTCCGTTCGATGCGAAGGAGCAGTGGCTCTACTCCAAGCTTCCTCCGGATGTCCGAGCTCCTCACCTTATCTCTAAGGCTAAGCCCAGACACCCTACGGAGGAAACTCACCCCCCCCCCACTGGTTGCTGTGCATCGTAACTACCTACCTCATTGGTTGTAATTTTTCAAATCTTTCCTATCCTCTCATTGGTTGCTGTCCACCATAACTAGGTGTGTGACGCTAACGAGGGGCAACTTAATTTTTTCCCCCAGCATCTATCTTTTTATATATATATATATATATATATATATATATATATATATATATATATATATATATATATATATATTCCCCCCACACACTGGAGAAGATGGCTGCGCGAATTTGCATTTGCAGCGGCCGCACCCAGTGCCGGTGTTGGAAGATGGCAGCGCGAATTCACATATGCGGTGGCCTCACCCAGCACTGTCCATGCAGTGTCTTTGTCCATGTCTGCGTCTAACTTTTCTCTTTGTTTGATGCCTGGGAGAGCTGGCGCTGGATCGGCTGGGAGAGCGGGGTAGGCTAAGCTAACTGCTAGCCCATGCAAACCGGCAGTTCCGATAACACCAAGGGCGGTCTGGCGGTGGCCTCAGCTGGCGTTGTCTGTGGTGTTTTTGATGTCGTCGTGAGGAGTGCGGGGAGGTTTGTCGAGGGTGTCTGGCTGGGAGAACTGGCATTGGATCGGATGGGAGAGCTTGGTCTGCTTCATCTGGTGGACCCGTGGACCACGGCCCCTGCCTGGAGCTGCGCCCGAGGAAGAAACGCCGAGGGCGGTGTGACAGGACACGGAAGCAGGGCGAGCTAAGCTAACTGCTAACCCATACAGACCGGCGGTTACGGCAGTCATCCTGGCTGGCGTTCGTTCCCTTGGACAGTGATTTTTTTTTGTTTAGTTTGGACATAGGTGTTAGTTTGGGTATGTGTGTTCTTGTAGTTTTTGTATGTGTTTTTGTCTTTGTGTTGTATTGCTGTGGGCTGCAGGAAACGGCATTTCGTTTTATTTCATGTACGCAAGTGCATGAAGTGAAATGACAAAGTGTTCCTGATTCTTGATATTGTAGAAAGACAGTACATGAAGATTAAAGTAAGTGATGTCAGAAAACACTATTGCTTCAATTTTGGTCAGTCTGGATTCCAAAATATTTTTTTGTATACCGACTTAACTATCACCTGACCGACTGATGAAAGTGACAAATCCCAGTTAATACTGATGATGTCCTTCATGATTATGATAAAAAGTAAGAGAAAGTGAACACCAATCAGAGAGGAAGATTGCAAGTAACTTTGTTTCCTAAGTTCAACTTTTACTCAGGCCTTTTGAATAAATTTAGATATTTGAAGATGGCTAAACAGTGATTGCTGAATTGAGAGGATAACCATAAAGAGGCAGAACTGGTCTTCACATCGTTTACCTTCAGCATCTCTGGTGGCTCTTCCCCCTCACTGATATCGCTGATGCGGGCTTTACCATGTCTCTCTGTATCACGGATCAGTGAGGCGATCTCCCGCACCTTCTGCTTCTCAAAGATATTGGCCTGGGAGCCGATCCACGAAATTATGGTCTGAGGGCCAAGGAAGACCGATTAGACCCCAAACACAATCCCAAAACACAAATGTCTATTTCCATGTCCATATTACCAGGGGCCTGTCACCGCTCTGGAAATTAATGTCAGTTTTGCCCAATATAATCACAGTAGTCAGTAGTAGGGCTGGGCATGAATTCAATATAATCGTTTATTGTCTTTCAATGGTATTCTATCGGGCAAAAATTCAAATGTTGTCATATCATGGTACAATATTTTATTGTCTAAATTGATGATAGTGAGAATCTGTTACCTAAAATTTCTCACAAAATGGTGTCTGAAGTGTTTGAGGAAGTATTATGTGAAAACTAGTTTTGGCTTGATATTATACTTTACATTACCAGACAGTTCAATGTGATGAACCTTAGTTGGATTCTCAAACATGGTGTTTTTGCATATGTAAGCCAATATCATGACACACACACACACACACACATTGATTTCACATAAAATTCCCAATCATGATAATAATATTTCCCATATCATACAGCACAAAGCTGTAGTTGTCTAGAGGTTAGGGGAGATGTGTGACTGAAAAGCTGCTGGTTTGGACCCCAGCACAGTTCGTGAACACCCTCCCATGAAAACTACAACTGAGGCAAAAAAAAAAAAGGGCAACCAACTTTGAACTACTCTAGATGAACTGCTTAGTCCCTTAGAAAAAAAAAAGTTTACAAATACACTTTTAGTATAAGTCGTTTAAACTAAAAGTAAGCATATGTACTTTTATTTTAATTCCGTTGTACTTGCAGAAGATGAACGTTACTTGTACTTTTAGACTTATTGAATACTTTTTATACTTAAGCAAACTTTAAAAATATATACTTAAATTTTACAATTTTTCACAGGGTTGTGACATACAATGAAAAAAAGACTGAAACTGAATGTGCAGCAGGACACAGCTGGAAAAATCCATGCATGGTTGATTCGGCTGATTCACAGACATACACTGGTTATAAAAAGTCTACACACCCCTGTTACAGGTTTTTGTGATGGAAAAAAAAGGAAACCAAGATGCATCACGTCAGAACATTTTCCACCTTTTAATGTGAGATTGCAACTTGTAAAAATTCAAGCGAAAAACATTTTAGGAAAAAACAACAACCTGACATTAACCTGGTTGCATAAGTGTGCACACCCTAAACTAATACTTTGTTGAGACACCTTTTGATTTTATTGCAGCACTCAGTTTTTCTGAGTAAGAGTCTATCAGCTTGGCAAATCTTGTCTTGGCAATATTTTCCCTCTCTTGTAAAAACGTTGTAGAACCGATTGTGAAGGCATCTCCTGTGCCCAGCCCTCTTCAGGTCACCCCACAGATTCTCTTGGATTCATATCTGGGCTCTGGCCGGGCCTTTCCAAAATGCTGACCTTTTGGTGAAGCCATTCCTTTGTTGGTTTGGATGTATGCTTTGGGTCGTTGTTGTGCTGAAAAGTAAAATTCCGCTTCATCTTCAGCTTTCTAGCAGACACCTGAAGGTTTTGCACCAGAATCGACTGGTATTTGGAGATATTCATGATCCCCTCCACCTTGACTAAAGCCCCAGTTCCGACTGAAGAAAAGCAGCCCCAAAGCATGATGCCGCCACCACCAGGTTTTGCCGTGGGTATGGGGCTCTTTTAGTAATGTGCTGTGTTGATTTTGTGCCAGAAATACATTTTGGAATTATGGCCAAAAAGTTCAGCCTTGTTCTCATCAGACCATAACACATTTTCCTACATGGTTTTGGGAGACTGGATGTATCTTTTTGCAAAATTTAGCCAGGCTTGGATGTTTGCCCCCCCCCCGTGTGAAAAGGCTTCCGTCTTGCCAACCTGCTCCACAGCCCAGACATATGGAGAGTACATGTTATCACATGTTGGGAGCAACCAGTACTTGGCAGAAATTCCTGCAGCTCCTGTAATGTTGCTGTAGGCCCTTGGCAGCCTCCCTGACCAGTTTTCACCTCGTATTCTCTTCAACTTTGGAGGGATGTCCTGTTCTTGGTAACGTCACTGTCGTGCCATATTTTCTCCACTTGATGATTATCTTCACTGTGTCCCATGGTATATCTAATGCCTTGGAAATTTTTTGTACCCCTCTCCTGATCGATGCCTTTCAACATTGAGACCCCATTCATGCTTTGTAAGCTCTTTGTGGACCGTGGCTTTTGCAGTTGGATGCAACCAATAAGATGTCAAGAAAATCCTACAGGAACAGCTGAACTTTATTGGGGGTTAATCACAGTCACATTAATTGATGGCAGGTGTATACTAACTGTACTATTTAACATGAGTTTGAAGGTGATTGGTTAATTCTGAACACAGCCACATCCTCAATTATAAAAATGGTGTGCACACTAATTTAACCAGGTTATTGTAAGTTTTATGTTTTTTTTCTCCCCTAAAATGTTTTATAGGTTTCAGTTTCACCTTAAAAGTGGAAAATGTTCTGACATGATTTATCTTGGCTTCTTTTTTTTCTTTACATCATAAAAACTTGCCATTTTAATGGGGTGTGTAGACTTTTTATATCCACTGTAAATGAATAAAGCTTTTATTCCTCACCTCTCCAAGGTCCAAAATGAAGCAATCCCCTTTGTTAAAGCTCTCCCAGGACAGCTCCACTTCCTTGGCACGAATGTTGCGTTTCCCTTTGATTTGGTACAATCTATGCACCGTCCCAGAGTCCTGAGCCCGCCTGAAGCCCGACTCCACACCACCTTCCTGCAAGTAAAAACATTAAGATAAATCATTTGTGGAAAGAAGGGGACATAGTTGGCTTTGTGAGGTCACATATAATTGTTTTAGGACTGCATGGCATATGTGATCCATTCAAACTTCACTTACACAAACATAAGAAGTATATTTTAAAATAAACTGTCCATGGTTCGAATCAAACAAGCACCATGAGTGCTAATGGCTGGGACAAAGATAGTACTTTGAATTGGCAGGTACCTCCCAATTTGATATTACAATATTTGAGTGTCGATTCAATGCATATTGTGGTTTTTAAATATCATAATGTTATATTGTGATGTGGTATTATGATTTCTATAAGGCTTGATGCCCTCATATCTACAGTAAAACATGAAAACTGCAACAATGTAAAGTATAACAAAATGCATATATATTAAATCTCATGCATTGCAAAGGCTTAAAACATGAGTATGCTCACCTGAGTAAACATTCAGACAATTCAAATTCAAACATTCACAGATGTAGAAATCGTTGACTCAAACCTCTTAACAGTATCTGTTCATTGTACTTCAGCATTGTGATGTAGGGGAAATGCTGCAATATTAAGATTGTTCATGGCTTTGTATCATGATTTTCTTCTTTCGGCTTGTTCCCTGCTTCTCAGGGGTCACCACAGCATTTTTTTGCTCTTCATAGCTTTCTGTCTGACGCATCCCTCTCCCGCAGTCCACCCTCCTCATTTCCTCTTCTATCTGGTCCCTCCATCTTTTCCTTGGTCTTCCTCTTTTTCTTTTGCCAGTTATTTCCATGTCCAATACTTTCTTTCCCATATAGTCTATGCCTCCTCTCTGTACATGTCCAAACTATCTCAATCTTGTCTCTCTCAATTTCTCATCAATTCCTCTGATCTTGAACATAGTTCTCACTTCTTCATTTCTCTTTCGGACTTTTCTAGCTACTCCCATGGACCAACGCAGCGTATTCATCTCTGCTACCTGTAATGTAGATTCTAACCTCTCTGTTGTTGTCACTGCTACCATACCATAGAGCACGGCAGGGCTGACCATTGATTTGTATACCTTGCCCTTTACCATCAACGGCATTCTTTTGTCACAATGTACTCCAGTCACCTTTCTCCATGAATTCCACCTAGATTGTGTCCTTTTCTTGACTTCCTTCTTACCACTGCCTTCTGTCTGTATTTTTTTAGACTAAGTACTTGAATTCGTTAACTTCTGGGGCATCTTCTCCCCCAAAGGTCAGTCCTAGACTTTCTACTTGCATATTTATACACAGGTATTCTGACTTTGTTCAGTTTATCTTTAGTCCTCTGATCTCTAGCACTTCTCTCCAATCTTCAAGATCTTTCTCCAACCTTTCCTTGTCCTTGTTTGCTAGCACGATGTCATCAGCAAACATCATGCTCCAGGATGGCTCTTTCTTAAGATGTTCTATGATGCTGTCCCTCAGTATCACAAACAGGAAAGGACTCAACGCCGATCCTTGATGCAGTCCTACCTATACCTCAACTCGCCTGTTGTTCCCACTGCAAATCAAACTGCGGTCTTACAGTCCTTGTACATGTCCTGAATTATGCTGATGTTATTTTCTGCTACTCCCTTTGCTCTCAGGCAATACCACAACTCCTCTCTTGGTACTCTGTCATATGCTTTCTCCAAATCAGTAAGTACACAGTGCATTTTTTTTTGTCCTTCAGTGTATTTTTCAGCTAAGGTCCTGAGTACAAATATCAAATCTGTGGTACTTCTTCCAGGCATGACTTCCTTCCTAAAGTCTCACTTCCTCACTTCAGTAACTCCCTCCCATAATGTTATTGTATGTTCTCTTGATGCATGCTCAATAATCCAAGTAAGAAAATCAAAGAAGGTTGAATCAGTTCACCTGGATACGTTTATTGACATATACGTTTCATCACTCATCTAAGTGACCTCTTCGGTCTAAACTGATTGCAGGTATCACCACCCCTTATAAACAATACCGTTGCATAACGACCGAAACCAATGACCAGTTTCATATGCAAATATGGGTGTGACCATTAACTAGAGTTTCAATGGCTATGTGTATTAGTCACAGAGAATTTGGGAGTGTTTGCAATCACAGCATTGTAAGATGGTGACAGCTGACAATGTCCCCACCGACACAGTGGTCAGGGAAGGGGAGAAATCCCACATTAAACAGGCCTTGGTTAAGTGTGGTTATCTGCAGGAATCTAGGAGAGATCATAGCAGAGATCTCTGCTGCATGTATGATGATATTGTTAGTGCTCTGTAAGAAGGTAGTAAGTCCTACTATAAGTATAAAAATAAGAAACATAATGTCAGGCCTGTTGGAACAAGTATGTAGCTGGGTATCATGAAGAAGTCCGTGAAGCCTTTAAATCGTGGGTTATGGCACGCAGACCCAGACAAGGGCCTGAGCTTGAACACAAGAAGCTCACTAATGCAAGATACAAGTATGCCATTCGCTTCATCTGTAAAAATGAGCAAGCCATGAGGGCAGATTCCCTGGCTAAGAAGCTGCTAAGAAATAATCCTGCTAATTTTTGGAAAGAAGTGAGAGCTCTCAACAACTATAAAACATCTCTACCATGCACTGTTGATGGTATCTCCAGTACAGAAAATATTGCTGAGTTATGGCAACAGCATTATAGTACCTTATTCAACTATGCCCAAAGTGCTCTGTATAAGGTGGACAATATTGAGAGTGATAATTCAATGGTGATCATGTCACACGAGGTGTACCAAGCTATAAACAAGCTGTCTTGTTAACAAAGCAAGTGGCTTAGATCATGTTACTGCTGAACACCTTAAATATGCCAGTCCAAGGATAGCTTGCTATTTGTTTTACTGGCTTTATGGTCCATGGCTTGTTACCAGGCTCAATGTTGTCTGTACTGTTATTGCCAGACATTAAGGACAAAGCTGGTAAGGTAAAGTATGCAGCCTAGAGAACTACAGGCCTATAGCTCTAGTCAGCATACTGTGAAAAGTCCTAGAAAGAATACTGCTGGATAGAGTGCATGAATTTTATCGACTCAACGGATAACCAGTTTTGTTTTAAAGCTAAACACGGCACTGGCTTATGTATATACGTATGCCTTAAAGGAAATTGTAAACAAATACAGAGGCCAAAACTCATCAGTTCTTATGTGTTTTATTGATGCTTCTAAAGCTTTTGATCGTGTTAATCACAGGGTGTTGTTTGTTAAATTGAGTCAAAGAGGGGTGCCTAAATACATTGTGAGAATTCTGGCTTATTGGCATGCCCACCAGACTATGCAAGTAAAATGGGGTAATAGTGTTTCAGCCCCATTTGGGGTTAGCAATGGTGTCAGACAAGGGGGAATTCTGTCTCCCGTTCTCTACAATTTATATATTGATGATTTATCCAAGCAGTTGAAAGCCTGTAACACTGGGTGCATGATTGGTAATACCTTGGTGAACCATATTATGTATGCAGATGACCTTGTCATTCTTAGTCCCCGTAGCACTGGTCTGCAAGTTTGTGGCTGCAGGAGTCAATACCTTTCAGGCTCTTCTAAGAAATCTCATGCATAAATTTATTTGCCGGCGCAATGACTCTGATATTGTAATCATCAAGGGTTTAACTAATATAAGATTCAGGGCCACACGCTACCAATCCCGGCAGTGGGACCACTGGTATAGCTGCCTTCTTATAAGACACTGATTTGTTCCATTTATGTTATTTTATTGTGTTTACTCTTTTTATTGTCTGGGGTTTGTCTTTTACCTATTTGTGTTTGTCTGTTATGGACCCTGAGTCTGCAATAAAGTTTTGAATTGAATTGAATTGTATTCATTCTTGTTTTGCTCATACTTATTTTTGTCCATTTTCATTTTGGCCAACTTTTTCTTCTTCATGCAATGCTGCACTTCTTCCTCCCACTACCAACGTTCCTGTCCCTTCTTTTTACCCCCTTGAGATTCTGCTAGCACTCGCCTGCCTGCCTCCTCTTTCAACTTCCACCATTGAATCTTCCATGCTGCTGGTCTTTGTACTCTGGATTTGCTTGTCTTTATTTGGCAGATCAGTGGTCTATTTTGTTTTGTTGCACACTTGGTTGGTATTACTTTGCAGTTCACAGCTTCCCTCAAGTGGTGCTTTCTGCATAAAATGTAGTCTATTGCCATAGTTCTGCCTCCACACTTATAGGTTGCTGTCTGATCGTCCTTCTTTTGGAAATATGTATTAACTATAGCCATATCATTCCTTGTAGCATCCTCATCGCCGCCATTTCCTTCCCCCACGTGTCCATTCAAGTCTACCCCAATAAAAACTCTTTCATCTCCTGGTATGCCTGCCATTACATTGTCCAATTGTCTCCAGAAATTCACCTTGTCTTTGTATTGTGATTTTGCACTGAATCCATCCCCTCCCCTTAACCCATCTCCAGAAAAAGATAGAAAATGCACTTGTGGCAAACAAGAAATCCAAGCCCAGGCAAAAGTGAGAGTTTTAAACGTAAAAGGCATTTGATGTTACAGGTCCACCAGAAGTACATTAACAATTACTTTATTAACTAACTTCCTGTGTATGACGTTGGCAGAATTAAGGCTTCTTTGCGCCCCACCTTATAGCTGACTCCTCTGGGGAAGAGGGTCATGAACTCTGGGGACTCATAACCCTGGACTTGTCTGTGCTGGATGGGGTCACCACCCAGGAAGTTGTCCAGCTGGGTGGCCAGCATGGCACATGCCACTTGTTCATCACGAGATGATTTCTCACCTGCAGGGAGAGGAGGGTGGGGGGGATAGAGAGAGAGAGAAAAAAAACGTTACGTAAAAAGCTAGACAGTGTGATGATTGATGCCTTTAAATTGAATTATGTCTACTGTGTTCATGAGAAGAGTTCATATGATTAACGACCAATGTTTTGGCATTTCACAACATTAGAAGTGGGAATTTTCTGCTAGTAAGGAATTATGCTTTGTAAACATGGCAGAACCCATGGGCGTCTGTTTTGATGGATGGTAGGTCAGGGATGCCGACTCTCACACTTTCAGGCTCTGTCTCACACTCTCACCACACCAAGGCAAATCTCACACCAAAACACTGCGACAGCAACAGAGATGAACAACGAATATAAAAGTCTTTCTGGTATAGTAATGCTCTCAAGGTCTTTCTGATATAGTAATGCTCTCAAAGTCTTTCTGATATAGTAATGGTCTCAAAGTCTCTGGTATAGTAATGGTCTCAAAGTCTTTCTGGTATAGTAATGGTCTCAAAGTCTTTCTGATATAGTAATGGTCTCAAAGTCTTTCTGATATAGTAATGCTCTCAAAGTCTTTCTGATATAGTAATGCTCTCAAAGTCTTTCTGATATAGTAATGCTCTCAAAGTCTTTCTGATATAGTAATGGTCTCAAAGTCTTTCTGGTATAGTATCTCAAAGTCTTTCTGGTATAGTAATGGTCTCAAAGTCTTTCTGATATAGTAATGGTCTCAAAGTCTCTGGTATAGTAATGGTCTCAAAGTCTTTCTGGTATAGTAATGGTCTCAAAGTCTTTCTGATATAGTAATGGTCTCAAAGTCTTTCTGATATAGTAATGGTCTCAAAGTCTTTCTGATATAGTAATGGTCTCAAAGTCTCTGGTATAGTAATGGTCTCAAAGTCTTTCTGGTATAGTAATGGTCTCAAAGTCTTTCTGATATAGTAATGGTCTCAAAGTCTTTCTGATATAGTAATGGTCTCAAAGTCTTTCTGGTATAGTAATGGTCTCAAAGTCTTTCTGGTATAGTAATGGTCTCAAAGTCTTTCTGGTATAGTAATGGTCTCAAAGTCTTTCTGGTATAGTAATGGTCTCAAAGTCTCTTGTATAGTATTGGTTAAACCAAGTGAACAACATTGACTCTTGAAGACAGGCGAGTATTCGAAACTGGGTCTTTTATGTGGGTGTTTCTATGGAGATGCATCTTAAATTACTCTCTGATTGGTGTGAGACACCTATCTCCGTGTTGAATAAATGCTCTGTAAACAGCCAGCTAGCTTACGTTAGCCAGCTAGCTTACGTTAGCTGTTTAATGTTAAGTGCATGACAGAAAGAAGAATGAAAGCAACAAATGATGCATGTGCGCAAAATCTCAGTCTGGCCAGCTTACCAAAGTTGGCAACTCTGTGGTAGGTATAATTTTGGTTTCATGTAATTTGATAACATGTGCAAAGAAAATGTTAATGTTCCCAACAGTCTTGTCTTTTCCTTTATCATTATGTCTTCATATCACCCAGTGAAAGTAAAACAATGACCAGTTAACTGTTAGGTAGCTAAAATCTTAGCCTGCATGGCTCCACAATGTAATGCTTGTCCAGTCACCGAGCAGGTGGTGGTTTTCACTCGCACGACTTTACCGCTTGAACGCTATGGCTACGCATACCATGCGTTAGACTCCCGTTGAAACAACAAGCAATGAATGTTTGAAGGCAACTTAAGCATCTTAAAGCTCCACTGTGGAGTTTTCCATGGAAACACAGGTTTGTTTACATTCATAATTTCACTGGTGCAGATGTAGAGTATGTATGTTGTTAGACTATGTTGACAGAAGTTATTACTTTCAAAGATGTTCAAATATTCAAATTTTTAATATTGGGAAGGCTACAGCATTTACATTTCAAGGCTCCAGTGTTTACATCCAGATTTCAGCACAGCGGGGAAGCTTCCACGATGTTAGTTGTTCTGTGATGGTACTCTGCAGTTCATCTCTAATCAGACTATATCCGCCACACATCTAAGGCCTTTCATGATGGGCGAGATGGGCAGATGGAAAGAGGTGAGAGAGAAAAAAGAGCAAGAGAGGATATTAAAAAAAAAAACAAAGAAGGGCGAGCGGAAGGAGCATGAAGAGAGATTAAAAGAGAACATGTACAGACAAGAAACAAACCACAATGTCAGCTGACTAAGATATCGATGGAGGGACACGGTGAGAAAACAGAGGAAGCGCTGACAGAGGTGGCGGGGTCACAAAGACAAAAGAATGACAAAGCAAACATTGTTCGGCTCTCCATAGACAAAGCTGCCATCGATGGACTGACAATGGCAACACCTGTGTGTGTGTGTGTGTGTGCGTGCGTGTGTGTGTGTGTGTGTGTGTGTGTGTGTGTGTGTGTTTTGAGAGTTTGAAGGGATACATGCTTGAGCATGGAGAGAGAGCCCTCTCCAAGCCTTGACAATCAGCTTAGTGTTACCTAAACACCGGATACATGCTGGAAACAACAGCCACATTTGAGTACTGTAACAGGTCGCATGCATTTTTAACGGGCCCGGGACAAAATACTGCCCCATCCCTTTTTCCCCTGGGGAATTTTATTCCCACTGTTGCTGTTATATACCCCCCCCCCCCCATTCCTCTCTCGCTCTCTCTCTCTCGCTCGCTCGCTCGCTCGCGCTCTCTTTCTCTCTTTCATCATCTGTCCATCCACCTCCATCTGACCTCTTTCCTCACATAATTATGCCCCAGGTCAGTGCTCATGTGTCATCACCATTAGCAGGAGGGTGATTAGCTTCTCAACCGCAGACCCTTAATTAGGTGTGTAATGTGTTGCTGGATGTTGCCTGGCGGTGTAGCAAGACAGCGCCGAACTTTAAAGGTCCGGTGGAATGAAAAATGTATTTTGTTTTACCTCTTTTGTCTGCTCTTAGCTTGCGTCTGTATAACACTATGTTCTAGAAATTCACAAAAAAAGTTTTGATGTTTGTGTTTATAGAAATTAAATTTTTCTCTACTCTTCCTGACAAAAGCAATTTTGGCTACGTGACCCTGCACTTGTGGGCACTTCCTAACAAAAATGCCTACAAATGAATGAGTGCGAGATTGGGTGAAGACAAGTGATCGTCTACCACCAAATTAAAACTAGCCAATAGAATATCGATGTCCACATTCTTCTAAAAATGCTCGGTCACGATTGGCTGTCAGGCAAATAAAAGGCCCGCCCTCATTTACATATATTTCAAATCGGAGAAGTTTATAATGCTCTAAATACTGTTTCATGGTACCTTAAAAGGCAGAAACATCCCTTTTTGTTTTCCAAACAATGTCCAGCCCACAAAGTAAGCTTGTGGGTCTTGGCTCTTCTGGAAGATATCTTCTCATCAGTTCACTCCAGCCGCTCTCAATGAAAGACTTTCACTTCTGTTGTTGGCTCTCATTTGAGTTTTTTTTTCCTTCTTCTTCTTAGCCGTTTTTACATAATCATGTTATTATTTTTATTTTATTGTTTTTGATTTTTATTAATTAATTAATTAAGTTATTATTACTATTATAATGTTATTTTATTTTTTATTAATTCTTTTGTTGCCTCTTATTTGAATTTTTTCTTATTAGCAGTTTTTACATAATTTTTGATTATTTAATCATTTATTATTTATTTTTATAATTTTTTGTTTATTTAATTTATTATAATTGTATTTTATTTATTATTATTTATTTTATTAATTCTTTTGTTGGCTCTCATTTGGATTTTTTTTTTCTTCTTAGTGGATTTTACATAACCATTTTATTGTTACAGGAATACTGGGAAGGCACCATGTCCCCGACCTTTGCACTCCTCAGTGTTGACAAGTGTTGTTGATCTAGGAAGAAAAGCTTCATCTGCGCTTCACCTTAATGTATGCCGCTATTTGAATTGCAACATCAGTGTGGGTCATTGTCCCATTTCTAAAAGCCTTCATTGTAAGTTAGATGGCAGGCATCCCTTGAGAAATTTTTTTTTGCATACTTGAAGTATATTTTAAGTATAAGGTATACAAACTTTAGGGAACTAAAAATTAGTTTTTACATACACTGTCGTGTTACTCTTTGGGAATAAATTGGTCCACTTTTTAGTTTCTATACTATATAATATACTAAAAGTGCACTGAAGTAAACTTTGTGCCAAGTTTTAATATTACATTTGCACAATTTGCGCTAATTACTTTGTTTTTTTGGGGGGGGTTTTTTGTCTCCCGGAATTTTTTTTTTTGGTTTGTCAATCCACATTATAACCACGCCGACTTTTCTGTTCTGTGTTGATGTCGTGCTTATCTTCCCTAGTCATTGTTCTCTTAAACTAGCCATCATTATTGAGAAGTCCAGCAAGGAAGAGTGTGCTTTCAGGGGCCTTTCCTTGTACGTATCGAGAAAGTGAGCTGAATCAGAGATGTAGGCAACCAACTGAAAAGGCAGGGTAGTGGACGTCCGGGTAGCGTGGTGGTCTATTCCGTTGTCTACCAACACAGGCATCGCCGGTTCGAATCCCCGTGTTACCTCCGACTTGGTCGGGCATCCCTACAGACACAATTGTCCGTGTCTTCAGGTTCGAAGCTGGCTGTGGGTATGTGTCCTGGTCCCTGCACTAGTGCCTCCTCTGGTCGGGCGGGTTGCCTGTTCGTGGGGGAGGGGGAACTGGGGGGGAATAGCGTGATCCGCCCACGTACTACGTCCTCTTGGTGAAACTCCTCACTGTCAGGTGAAATGAAGTGGCTGGCACCTCCACATGTATCGGAGGAAGCATGTGGTAGTCTGCAGCCCTCCCCAGATTGGCAGAGGGGGTGGAGCAGCGACCGGGATGGCTCGGAAGTATAACTGGGGAGAAAAGGGTGCAAAAAATAAAAAAAACAAAAAAGGGCAGGGTGTTTTTCCCCCCAAAAGTAGATATTTTAATACATACAATACAAACTATACATGTATGTACAGTACATGTGTAGTATGTTTAGCACTATAGCATGGGCGGTATGATGGCTCAGTGGTTAGCGCTGTTTTCTCACAGCAAGAAGGTCCTGGGTTCGAACCCTGGAATTGTCCAACCTTGGGGTCATCCCAGGTCATCCTCTGTGTGTAGTTTGCATGTTCTCCCCGTGTCTGCATTGGGTTTTCTCTGGGTGCTCCGGTTTCCCCCACCATCAAAAAGACATGCATGTTAGGGTTAGTACTCCTGTCTGTGCCCCTGACTGAGGCAGGGCAAGACGAACTGGAATTGGTCCCCGGGCGCTGCACAGCGGCTGCCCGCTGCTCCTAGCTACACAGCTAGGATGGGTTAAATGCAGAGCGTAATTTCCCCACGGGGATCATTAAAGTATATCAAATGTCATATACTCTACATACTAAAAGATATACTATAAAGGATACTGTATACTAAACAGTATACTAAAACTTGTAATTTAGTGGAAAGATTTGCCAAATAATTGATATTTCTAGTTTCCCAGCTTATTGTGACTGTGGCTCGATTTCATTGAATACACTTTATATTTACACTTTTTGGGGTGGGGTAAACGACCAGGTTCTCACCTATCCACATGTGGAGGTCTGTGCCCAGCTCGCCGCGGTTCTGCAGCACCAGGTAGGAGTCTCCGTTGAAGAAGGCGCCAACCTCAGAGGGGTCCAACGGCACCGCCTTCATCTTCTCCACCCTCCACACCCATAGACCTGGTTGTCGAATCTCCGGCCCAAACTGGCCTGGTGCTGCCTGGAACGGCAGCATTCTGCTGGAAGAGAGGAAGAGAGAGGGAAGAAATTGGCTGGTCAGAGATGTAAGGTAAAGCGCTGGTGAAGAACCTCTTCTCGCAACATATGGAGGCATTTGGCTGATGGGTTGGAGACGGTTATAGGCCGAGGAGAGAAGCAGGGAGGAAGATTATATTTGCGGTCATGTGAGGGATGGATTTCAATCCAGTTCAGTTCAATTCAACTTTATTTGCATTTCTTCGGGGATGGGCAAATGATCCAGAAAGGGCCTGCGTGGGTGTAGGTCTTTGTTCCAACCAAGCAGTTACACACCTGAGTCTACAAATCAAAGTCCTCAGCAAAGACTTTTGGTTGACTAATAGAATCAGATGTGTAACTGCTTGGTTGAAAAAAAAAAAGACCTGCACCCACACCAGCCCTTTCTGGGTCATGTTGCCCAGCCCTGTTCTACACGAACAAAAAAAAACAGAACTGTATGGGTCACAGGATAGCACAAAACTTTGGTCATGTAAGTGAAAACTAAGGTGCAAGGAGGCACTACAGATGCTACTTCTAATACTAATGAGATATAGTTGAAATATTATATCAGTCCAATTATCAAATCATATCATTTAAGATTTCAAAATTCTTTTGCAGTTTTACAAACCAAATATAGTTTCGATGGGACGAGACTGGAAAAGAGGATAAGCGCATCCTAACGATGGATATGAAAGCCACTATTTGACATTGTATTCTTACAATGAATCGTATTCTTACACTGAAATTTGTGCTCTGCATTTAACCCATCCTATTGTATAGGAGCAGTGGGCAGCTGCAGCACCTGGGGACCAACTCCAGTTCTTCTTTCCATTGCCTAGCTCAGGGGTACAGGCAGGAGTATTAACCCTAACGTGCATGTCTTTTTGATGGTGGGAGGAAACCGAAGCTACTACTACTACTACTACTACTATGTTCGGCTGCTCCCGTTAGGGATCGCCACAGCGGATCATCTGTTTCCATCTCTTCTTGTCCTCTGCATCTTCCTCTGTCACACCAGCCACCTGCATGTCATCCATAAACCTCCTCTTTGGCCTTCGTCTTTTCCTCTTTCCTGGCAGCTCCATATTCAGCATCATCCTCCCAATATACCCAGCATATTTCCTCTGAAAATGTCCAAACCATCTCAATCTTGCCTCTCTTGCTTTGTCTCCAAACCATCCAACCTGAGCGGTCCCTTTAATATGCTCATTCCTAATCCTGTCCGTCTTCGTCACTCCCAATGAAAATGTTAGCATCTTCAACTCCGCCACCTCCAGCTCCGCCTCCTGTCTTTTCGTCAGTGCCACTGTCTCCAAACCATATAACATAGCTGGTCTCACAACCGTCTTGTAAACCTTCCCTTTAACTCTTGCTGGTACCCTTCTGTCGCAAATCACTCCTGACACTCTTCTCCACCCACTCCACCCTGCCTGCACTCTCTTCTTCTTCACCTCTTTTGCACTCCCCGTTACTTTGGACAGTTGACCCCAAGTATTTAAACTCATACGCCTTCGTCACCTCTACTCCTTGCATCCTCACCATTCCACTGTCCTCCCTCTCATTCACGCATAGGTATTCCGTCTTGCTCCTACTGACTTTCATTCCTCTTCTCTCCAGTGCATACCTCCACTTCTCCAGGCTCTCCTCAACCTGCACCCTACTCTCACTACAGATCACAATGTCATCTGTGAACATCATGGTCCACAGAGACTCCTGTCTGATCTTGTCCGTCAACCTGTCCATCACCATTGCAAACAAGGGCTCAGAGCCGATCCTTGACGTAATCCCACCTTCACCTTGAACCCATCTGTTAGTCCAACTACACACCTCACCACTGTCACACTCCCCCTTCAAACATATCCTGCACCACTCCTACATACTTCTGTGCCACTCCCGACTTCCTCATACAATACCACACCTCCTCTCTTGGCATCCTGTCATATGCTTTCTCTAAATCCACAATGTAGCTCCTTCTGGCCTTCTCTATACTTCTTCATCAACATTCTCAGAGCAAACATCGCATCTGTAGTGCTCTTTCGTGGCATGAAACCATACTGCTGCTCGCTGAGGAAGGAAGGGAGGAAACCAGAACACCCAGAGGAAACCTGTGCAGACACCGAGAGAACATGCAAACTCCACACAGAAAGGACCTGGGACGGCCTGGGGTTTGAACCCAGGACCTTCTTGCTCTGAGGCAGCAGTGCTAACCACTGGGCCACCGTGTAGCCCAATTGTCAGGTACTGGCCCAAGTGAATGGGAGGAGATAGAAGAGTTCGTGTGACTTAGATTTATTCAAGCACCAAAAATTCTTCCATAGCCAAGAAGGTAAACCTACCTTTGAAGAGAATGGGGTAATGAGTTAATTATGATGTGTAATTATTTAGTAATGTGTGGGTGTAATGTTCCTTTGGATGAATGCAAAGTTTTAGATAGAGAAAGAAGAGGTGAAAAAGCAAAGGACAGTCGTGCCAAAGTCCCTCCATCTGAACAACTCGTCAAACGTCCAATTGCTTTGTGGAGTCAAAGACCAAAGACCAGACGTAGAAGGATGCGGCTGAGACATGAAAAGCGTCAAACTCTGACCGGGACGAGAAAAACTACCGCCCCCATGTATGTAAGCTTTACTCTTACCAACACAAGTCACATTTCGGTGACTTGTGTTGGTATGAGACCTGTGTTTAAACCAAAGAAATTTCATTGAAGCACAGCCACACACACACACACACACACACACACACACACACACACACACACACACACACACACACACACACACACACGCGAGAATTTAACCATCATTCCACATGTTAATCCTATTAAGAAACACAGGAGGAGGGATAATAATAATAATGATAATGATGGAACTCTGTTTGTACTGAACTTTTTAAAACAACTGTTGCAAACTGCTTCACAGTGAGTATAAACCGTACAAAACAGAACAAATAGGATGACTGACTGGTGAATGTGGAGCGGCTGATTAGATAGAGGAGGAGATGCTAGGTAGGGGATTGTGTAGCTGGCCAGGGACCATAGGCTACATCACATTACTTTTATGCAACACAACACCAGGATGGCATGACAAACACCACGCTAATGTTATTGCACAAAACAGGGTGTGCCCATACACAAGATGGATCATGTCACATGTGACAGTGAGCCAGGAAAATGTTGTCACTCAAGTATCTCTCTCTCTCTCTCTCTCTCTCTCTCTCTCTCTCTCTCTCTCTCTCTCTCTCTCTCTCTCTCTCTCTGTCATCCAACTGTCTTTACTGCTCCTCTCACTCTCTCTCCTCTCGCTATCATTCCTCTCTCTCTCCTCTCTCTCTACCTTCTCTCGCTCTCTGTCACTGTCATCGAACTCTTTCTCTCTTTACTGCTCATCTCTCTCTCCTCTCTCTTGCTGTCATCCAACTCTATCTTTCTCTCTTTACTGCTCATCTCTCTCCTCTCTCTCCCTCTCTCTCTTTACTTCTCATCTCCTCTCTCTCTTTCCTCTCTCTCTGTCATCCAACTCTGTCTTTCTCCCTCTTTACTTCTCATCTCTTCTCATCTCTCTCTCTGTCATCCAACTCTATGTTTCTCCCTCTTTACTTCTCATCTCATCTCTTCCCATCTCTCTCTCTGTCATCCAACTCTTTCTCCCTCTTTACTTCTCATCTCATCTCTCTTTCCTCTCTCTCTGTCATCCAACTCTATCTTTCTCCCTCTTTACTTCTCATCTCTTCTCATCTCATCTCTCTTTCTGTCCTCCAATGTATGCTCTCTCTCTCTCTCTACTTCTCATCTCCCTCACCTTGTTGCATTGCATTTTGCTGTGAGAGAATAAGAGATATAAAAAATAGGCCAATGTATATAAAGATCAGTCACACATGACCAGCTGTGACTGATCTTTATATATATATATATATATATATATATATATATATATATATATGTGTGTGTGTGTGTGTGTGTGTGTATATTTATATATATGTGTGTGTGTATATATACGTATAAAGTAGAAAGATCAGTCACACATGACCAGCCGTGTTTTCATCATGTGTGTCCGGGTCATTACCGAGGCGCTGCAGGGCTGCGGTTGTAAAAAGCATCACTCGGTGTGTAGTATTCATGTGGTTGTAAAAAGCATCACTTGGTATGTAGTATTCATGCAGTTGTAAAAAGCATCACTCGGTATGTAGTATTCATGTGGTTGTAAAAAGCATCACTTGGTATGCAGTAATTCATGTGGTTGCAGTGATTCTCTGCAGCTATTGGAAAGGCTTTCGGTGAACGAGAAGCACAAAAGTGTTTGAAACCTGACAGTACCCACACTGCAGCTAAACCCATGATGGTCACCCTCTTCCTGGGCAGACCACTGTCGACGTGTCGAGTGAGGATCATTGGCAATACGACAAAAGCAAAGGGAGGAAATGTTTCTGTCTCAATCTTATCAGTGGTGTCATCACCACAACCGCATGTTTCATTGCATCCGGCAACATAAACAGGAAGCAAATTAAAATGCATGTGTTGGAGCTCTCAGCACATCCTGCAGCATGATTATTATTGACAGCTGCCGCTTTGTGTTTTCATGCAGCTCCTGGACAGGCGGCGGGTAGCACACACTACACAGAGACAGCAGCATTAGAAGAACCAGTGTGTGTGTCCTCATCTGACATGATTACTGTCATTACAGACACTTACGGACACATTACACAGCACTTCCTCTACCTCTTAGTGTGTGTTGTGTGTGTTTGTGCATGTGTGTGCCTTTCCAAAATAACCCAAACATGCAAACAATTGTGTGTGTGTGTGTGAGCGCATGTTTTGTGTACGTGTGTGTGCACGTGTGTGTGCGTGCGTATGTGTGTGTTTTGTGTGTGTGTTTTGTGTAACCAAAACATGCAAACAATTTTGTGTGTGCACGTGTTTTGTGTGTTTGTATGTATGTGTGTGTGTGTGTGTGCATGAGTGTGTTTTGTATGTTGTGTGTGTGCGTGTGTGCATGTGTATGTGTCTGTGTGATTCCAATCTAAAGACACACAAAATGCAGCTCTGACTCGCCCACAACATATAAACAACGTGCAGCTTCCCAGTTAACCCCGTGCTGCCAGGCTGCGTCCTGCACTGCTTCTACGCTTCACACAAGCTCCGTCTCGAAAACGTCGTCAGATCAGGAGGGAAAAAACAAACATCCTGTCAAAGCGACTCGCGAACCGTGCCGTAGGTCCCAAAACCAAACCACCCCTCAGAGGATGCCGGTACCGCCCTTTGATGATGAAGTCAACAGGTAATAAAGCCAGTGACTCTTTAGGGCAGGTACCCTCAAATCCCCCTCCTGTCCTCACGTCCGATATCACTGCCAGTATAATCTGATGCGCCCCTTCATTTCAGTAAGTGACAGGTCAGCAGAACGCCAAACAGCCATAGCTAATTAGTGAAAAGTGACCGCCAGAAGAAAAGCGACGGATGGAGAGAATGACAGTAAGGAGAGTAAATATTTGAACACAGAAATGCAAGGTTGGACTCACACTAGGGGGGAGAGAGAGAGAGAGAGTAAGAGAGAGAGAGCGGGCCAGCGGGTTAGGATTACTATATGCTTGGATGGCCACTTGAAGGGTAAGTAAGGAGGAAGAGAGAAAAGCCCGGTCCACTTAACTGTATGATCTCCTCGGGTACCTCCGGCATGCTGTCTGGCTCCGGCTCCATTCTGTGTGTCCACTGGAGTGTGTGTGTGTGTGTGCAAACCTGTGTGCATGTGTGCCAATATGGCGCGCAGGGGTTCGAGGGGAAGTGGCAAGGAGGCGAGGAGTGTGAGCGCTCACCTGGCCTCATTAGCTTATATGCAGGAGGTAACAGGAGCCGGGGCGATGATACCCGGGGCCGCTGGGTAGGATGTGTGTGTGTGTGTGTGTGTGTGTGTGTGTGTGTGTGTGTGTGTGTGTGTGTGTGTGTGTGTGTGTGTGTGTGTGTGTGTGTGTGTGTGTGAGTTTGGGGGTGTTGGAGTCAGGTTCCTGGTTTCAGGCTAAAGCTAAAAACCAAGTTGATAATTAGTGAGACGGCAAGATGCTCACCCCTCTATTTTTTTTCAACCACCTTTCTCTTTCTGACATCCTCACCCTCACCTTGTGTTAAGCGGCCCACGATCAGACGAGAGGATGAGAGAGATGGGTAAGGGGTGTGGGAGAGGCCTCACGTGTGACGCTATGAGCCGGCCACTTATGTGAAAGGAGAGCGGGCGGCATGAAACCAACACACACTTTTTTAAAGGCATTGATTTTAGATCGGGTTTTAATCAGTGATGATGTAACTCATCTCTGTAATCTAATCAGATGACCTCCAATGGGCCGCACACAAAAGAAAGGAAGTACAGAGACTTGTTCAGGGAGGCGGAAGACAGGAAGTGCCCCTTTTAGTCCTGGGCACCGGAGCGGCCAGCAGTGCCTGGTTTAGTCTTTTAAGTCAAGACCACCCGAGTCCAGACTGAGTCTTTAAAAGGAGCGAGTCCCCGAGGGTCCGGGTGGCATAGCGGTCTATTCTGTTGCCTACCAACACAGGGATCACCGGCTCAAATCCCCGTGTTACCTCCGGCTTGGTCAGGCGTCCTTACAAACATAATTGGCCGTGTCTGCAGGTGGGAAGCAGGATGTGGGTATGTTTCCTGGTCACTGCACTAGCGCCTCCTCTGGTCAGTCGGGACGGGAACTGGGGGGAATAGCGTGATCCTCCCACGCGCTACGTCCCCCTGGTGAAACTCCTCATTGTCAGGTGAAAAGAAGCGGCTGGCGACTCCACATGTATCGGAGGAGGCATGTGGTAGTCTGCAGCCCTCCCCGGATCAGCAGAGGGGGCGGAGCATAAACTGGGATGGCTCAGAAGAGTAGGGTAGTTGGACAAATTCGATTGGGGAGAAAAAAGGTGGGGGGGGCGAGTCCAACACTTTTAAGTTTGCAAGTCCATCTCAAGACCGACGGAGACTGACCCCAGTACAATTCAAGTCCACTAACGTGCCAGACGGCCCTTTCACGTGAAACTACCTTCTACATTCGCCAGGGGGATGTAGCATGTGGGAGGATCACGCTATTCCCCCCAATCCCCCCCCCCGAACAGGCGCCCTGACTGGCCAGAGGAGGCGCTAGTGCAGCGATCAGGACACATACCCACATCCGTCTTCCAACCCACAGACACGGCCAGTTGTGTCTGTAGGGACGCCCGACCGAGCCGGAGGTAACACGGGGATTCGAACCGCCGATCCCCGTGTTGGTAGACGACAGAATAGACCGCTATGCTACTCGGACGCCTTTAGGTGAGACTTTTCTTTAGCGGCTAAAATGCATTTTGTCCCCGTCTGCAGCAATACATTCCTCAAATTCCGTGTCGGCTACTCCTGCTGAATCTCCAGACTGGGAGCGCACAGACTCCCCTCTACTGCAGCTAATACACTGACGATCGATAAGTACCCCATACAACCTCACTTCAAAAAGCCCCAACTATCACTTTACAGATAAGAGAAAGGGAACATAAGGACGCTAGTGTACATTTTCTATTCAGTTCAGTCAAAGCCTGCTGGGGGCACTTCAACCAATTTATGTGGAGTTATTTTAATATTATATTTATTCATTTTGGTCAGCGTCTACTGCCTGCTGTCCATGCAGTTTAATTCATTCCATTTCTAAGTTTTGGAAGTTATTTATTTTTATTTAAGAAAGAATTCCGCTCAAGTTGTTATATAGCGCCTTGAACATCATGCACATTATTTTTGTTTTTCAAATATTTTCTGTTTTACACAAAATTCAGTTAAACATATGTTCATTTAAAGGCAGCCTTGTGTTTGGGTTTGTGTTGCTGTAAATTTTGGCACAAATATTTTTTAATTTACTGCAACCGAACATCGGCCCCATATATCGGCTACCTGCCTCCAGAACTTACCAATAATCATTATCGGTATCGGCTGTGAAAAAAACCCCCCCATAACGGTCGACCCCTAGAGCCTACCGTCAGAGATGACTCTGGCGTATAGTGTCTGCAAAGCCATCTCGCCGCAGGTAGCTCTACCGAGGCCTGCCCATGTCCCATGTCCGTCATCGCCGCCACTGGCCTTGTCTTTCACACTCCAATTTCCCATTTATTCATTCATTATCCAAACCGCTTATCCTTACTCAGGGTCGCACCTAGGGACCATTTAGTATGGCTGATTCACCTGACCTACATGTCTTTGGACTGTGGGAGGAAACCGGAGCCCCCGGAGGAAACCCACACAGACACGGGGAGAACATGCAAATTCCACACAGAGGACTCCCCAAGGTTGGACTACCCCGGGGGTCGAACCCAGGACCTTCTTGCTGTGAGGTGACTGCATTAACCACTGCGCCACCGTGCCACCTGCGCTACCGTGCCACCGATTTTCCAATATTCAATAAATTGATAATAACAGTAACGATAATATCAAAAAGATTGCTCTTTATTGCTCTCCTCAGGGGAAGTTTGATGTTCGTTTTAAAAATATGGATTTTCCGACACCCAGTCATTCGAGTCGTTACACTATGAAGCCTGCAATCAAGATGTGGACATGAATACTACAACCCTATCCTGGTTATCTTTTAGAGACAGACAGACAGATAGAGGTGAGGTCAGAGATTTGGGGTCAGGGTTATGAGCCAGTCAGTCCTTCATGCAGGGTTACACCAGACAGAAATATGAGCAGCCTGCAGACAGAGATATGAGAGTCATCTGCTGATTGACAGTGTGTGTGTGTGTATGTGTGTGCGCGCGCGCGCGTGTGCACACGCAAGTGTGTACGCTGATGTATCAGAGAAATAAAAGTGTGTGTAGGGTACTACTATATTTAAAGAGTTAACGAGATTAGAATCGAGATAATGTATGATGTAATGGGGATGACATGGGAACACTGAATGGCTAAGGAGTGAAAGAGACACACAAAGCAACAAGGCAGAATGTACTGGCAAGCAATGTCAGTACATTCTGACTTTTATTTAATTTAATATGTACTTATATTTCTATGTGGATAACTCACAACACTTCCACAAATGTGAAAGTGAAATTGGAAGTTGAATGTCTTAATTTATTTCACATCTTAACTAATGTCACATCTTCCCGGTGTGGGAAGATGGCAGCGCAAATTCATGTTTGCAGCGGCCTCATCCGGTACCGTCCATGCAGTGTCTTTGTCCACGCCTGCGTCTAAGTTTTGTCTTCGTGTGATGGCTGGGAGAGCTGGCACAGGATCGGCTGGGAGAGCTTGGTCTGCTGCGTCCTGTGGGCCCAGAGACCACGGCCCTGCCCGGAGCTGCGCCCGAAGAGGAAACACCGAGGGTGGTCTGGGCAAGCTAAGCTAACTGCTAGCCCATGCAGACCGGCAGCCTCGATTGTGTTTTTAATGTTGTCGAGTGGAGTGCGGGGAGGTGTGTCGAACATGTCTGGCTGGGAGAGCTAGCGTTGGATTGGCTGAGAGAGCTTGGTCTGCTGCGTCCTGTGGACCCAAGGACCACGGACGCAGAAGCAGGGCAGGCTAAGCTAACTGCTAGCCCATGCAGACCGGCAGTTCTGATGGTCACCCTGACTGGCGTTCGTTCTCCTGGACAGTGATTTTCTTTTTTTTTTAGTTATATGTGGTAGTTTGGATATGTGTTCTTGTAGTTTGGATTTGTGTTTTTGTCTTTATGTTGCACTGCTGTGGGCTGGGGGAAACGATGTTTCGTTTCATTTCATGTGCACAAGTGCACGAAATGAAATGACAAAGTGTTTCTGGTTCTGATTAATCACTCTGCAGTTATCCTCACCTGTTGTGGGCTGTTTATGTGGTGGTGCTGCGATATTTGTTTAGTTTTTAGTGATCGTTGCATCTTGTGCCGAGGCAAATTCAATGCATATGTCCTCAAAAGTTGACAATGATGTGTTTCTGGTTCAGATTCTGACAGAGCCGGTTGGGAAAGACTGTATTCACAAGACAGCAGCAGTTCAGTAACTGCAGTGTTTGCTGCAATAAACAGTCTTCCGTTTTTACAGGCATCAGTGTTTATCTCAGTGATGGATCGCACAGAGACGGCTCATGTATTAGCCTGTCTTACCCTGGCTGGCTGCCTCTGCTGGTGATATGAATACCTCACTGTAGAGACAGAGTCAGCACTTCCAAATACACTACAGTGTTATATCATGAGACAGCAGCAGATTTTACCATGAAAATGTTAAGGCAGGAAAAGATAGGAGAGAGATAGACAGACAGTGTTGGGCAAGCTACTTGGAACGTGTGGTGAGCTAACTACGACTACTTTCGGCTGCTCCCGTTAGGGGGCGCCACAGCGGATCATCCGTTTCCATCTCTCCCTGTCCTCTGCATGTTCCTCTGTCGCACCAGCCACCTGCATGTCCTCCCTCACCACATCCATAAGCCTCCTCTTTGGCCTTCCTCTTTTCCTCTTCCCTGACATCTCCATCTTCAGCATCCTTCTCCCAATATACCCAGCATCTCTCCTCCACACATGTCCAAACCATCTCGATCTTGCCTCTCTTGCTTTGTCTCCAAACCGTCCAACCTGAGTTGTCCCTCTAATATATTCGTTCATAATCCTGTCCTTCTTCGTCACTCCCAATGAAAATCTTAGCATCTTCAACTCTGCCGCCTCCAGCTCCGCCTCCTGTCTTTTCATCAGTGCCACTGTCTCCAAACCATACAACATAGCTGGTCTCGCAGCCATCTTGTAAACCTTCCCTTTTACTCTTGTTGGTACCCTTCTGTTGCAAATCAGTTTTGACACTCTTCTCCACCCACTCCACCCTTCACCACTCCGGACTGTTGACCCCAAGTATTTAAACTAGTACCGACGCTACTTCCCAACACATCAGATAGACAGACTGATAGAAACGCAGACAGCTAGCTTGATAGACCGATGGAAAGACAGACAAACAGATAGATACACAGATACAGACCGACAGCTAGATAGATAGACCGACACATAGCTACATAGACAGACAGACAGACACATATGTCTGTCTGTGTCGTTTTCCATTACTGTAACAGTACCCCCTCCGTGTAGCTGGTCTCCATTTTTTTTTCAATTTCAAAATGTACTTTTAAGATAACTCCGCTTCGGTAATTAAAAAATGCCGGGTGACGTCCCATGCGCGCATTGATGACGCAGTGACGCGTTTCTCTGACCGATCAGAGGTCCGCATTGATTTTGGTACCTGCACCGGTTTTCCTGGAACCTCGACAAAAGGTGGTACCAGAGAAGCGGTAACAGTCACCAAAATGCCGGTACTTTCCAGTAATGGAAAACGAAAAAAGGGCGAGTCGAGTCGAGCCGAGCCGGTACCATGTAGTGGAAAAGGGGCAATGTATTATACAGACAGGGTGGAAGTTAGCGGAGTCTCTGGCTTGAAACCTCCATTGTTCCCCCCTGAGACTCCACAGCTGGGTGCAGGAAATAGTCCGATGAACAGATTGGTAGAGGAATGCAAGGGAGGGAGAGAGAGAAAATGAAATAACGATATTGTTTCCCTTGTCATTCATAGGAGAACGTCGGCAAAAACAAGACAAGCTGAGATTTCACAGGATGGGGAAGAGTGGCTGTGTGAGAGGAACCCGAGAGAAGGGTAAGTTTGTCTGTGGCGGCTTACCTTTACAAAAGTGAGACGAAGGCTCGGGACAACACGCTGCAGCGGAAGAGTGGAAAGCAAATGCAAGATATGCAAGAGGGAACATGTCCCGCATGCATACACACACACACACACACACACACACACACACACACACACACACACACACACACACACACACATTTCCTGCTTCTGTCTTTTGTGGTCTTGGCCCGGCCCCCCTGATTCATCCACCCACCCAGAAGAGGGAAGTGTGGAAATGTCATAGAAGTGAAACTGCAGCAAAAAAATAAAATTCGGTCCCAGGGGTTTTTATAATCATGTTGCATTCTCCAACAGGTGAAGCTAGTTTAGATGAGAATGGATTACATACATTAGATAGCCAATGCACCACACCCAGTATCTTTAGGACCCCCCCCCCATTCAGATAAGAGTCTGCGGGAAGATAAGGGTATAAGAGTAATCCCAATTCTGTCTTAAAAACCCCCAGAAAACTGAGCCTTTATCTGCAAATGAAGGTTGCAGTTGCTGGGAAGTCTACCTGATCTATTCTGGACTTTGAGTCTTTTTAGTCCGTCCACAAAGCCCTCCCCTCATGACTGATTGTTCTAACGACTGGATACTTTATTCTTTCGCCCATGTTAATCGTGGTTATACTAAAACAGTGCTCTTCACTTCAATCTGTGTGCTGCAGCAGCAGCGACGTCCCACCGTGATCTTGTGCAGCGCTTAGATTGAAGGTACATCTGCAGCCTTTTTGCTTGGACTCAACCTCAACTGTTTCCAAAGGCATTGTCATCTGCAAAACTGATTCACACATAGATAGCATTGCTAATACAGGCCTCATCAACCTTCAGTGAAAATATCACAATAACCGAATACAAAGGTTCGATTTCTCTCTTAAGGTGCCCTTAACTTCTCTTATCTAGCAGCGTGTGCAGGCAGGCCTATGTGTGTTGCAACGTACATGAGATCCTACTTGACCATAAATCTCTCTCTCTCTCTTTCTTTCTTTAACTAAGGTCTCCATTGTCAACAAATGTTAACCCTAGCAAATAGCAACACATAGCAGAGCTCTCCAAACACAGCATTAGTCATCAGTGGTTTCCCCCTGCCAGACACGCCTGTCTGGGAATCAAATAGCTGTGTTGAGTCCCTGACCATTGTACAGGAAACCGTATGATTTGTTGAGTGGCACACTAACAAATCAGAAAGGACCCTTATCTAGTGTCAATATGTCATGGGTGGGTTTGAACTGCAAGTTGAGGCCACATCAGCCACACGGACGTTCAGCGACACATTAAAAGGAGGCATAGCATGGAGATCTGTGCAATGAATGAAGTCAATAAAACCTAATATATATATATATATGTGTGTGTGTGTGTATGTATGTATATGTATATATTGTGGGAGTGCAGGAATGAAGAGGCGGAGAGATCGAGTCGAGTCAATTCCATTTACTTGCCACACAAAACAACAACAGCACAATCTCTCGTGGCAACCAGCTAACCGCTAGGCTGCTGAAAACATGGCTCCACCCCGGAAACTCTGAGCAGTGCCTACGTCAGCACTCTGAACGTCTGCCTTAAAGGAGCAGCAGCCCCTGGCGAATCTACCCTCAATTGTATATCACCACAATATATATATATAAAACTCAATGATAGGGAAAGTGTTCAACAAATAAGGAGAAAAAGAATCCAGTGAGTCAAGTAAATTCTTTATGAGACAGTACAAGCCTGTTTCATGCCATAAACAATCATCAACTCTCAGTTTGTACATATATATATATATATATATATAGCTGTGTGTGTGTGTATGTGTGTGTGTGTGTGTGTGTGTGTGTCGGCCCTGTGATGGCCTGGGATTATTAATTCTGGGCGGCACAGTGGCGCAGTGGTTAGCGCAGTCGCCTCACAGCAAGAAGGTCCTGGGTTTGAGCCCTGGGGTAGTCCAACCTTGGGAGTCATCCCGGGTCGTCCTCTGTGTGGATTTTGCATGTTCTCCCCGTGTCTGCGTGGGTTTCCTCCGAGGGCTCCGGTTTCCTTCCACAGTCCAAAGACATGTAGGTCAGGTGAATCGGCCGTACTAAATTGTCCCTAGGTGTGAAAGTGTGTGTCGGCCCTGTGATGGCCTGGTGGCCAGTCCAGGGTGTCTCCCCGCCTGCCACCCAATGACTGGTGGAATAGGCTCCAGCATCCCCGCGACCCTGAGAACAGGATAAGCGGTTCAGCTAATGGATGGATGGATGTGTGTGTGTATGTGTGTGTGTGTGTGTGTGTGTACAAAAGTATTGGGACACACCTCTTAATCATTGAATTCCGGTGTTTCATTCAGACCCATTCAGGTGTATAAATCAAGCAGCTAGCCATGCAATCTGCATTTACAAACATTTGTGAAAGAATGGGTCGTTCTGAAGAGCTCAGTGAATTCAAGTGTTGTACTGTCATAGGACGCCACCTTTGCAATAAGTCAGTTCGTGAAATTTCTTCCCCGCTAGAAGTTAACCATTAACCACTTAAAGTTGACCATGGGAGCGTTTAGGAACAACAGCAACTCAGCCACGAAGTGGCAGACCACGTAAAGTCACATAGCGGGGTCAACGAGTGTTGAGGCGCATAAGACCCTTTTATGACCTACGTCACGCATAGTATGCGCGCGCATTTTGGCAGCAAAAGAGGCAACTTCTCCATCTCCGATCAATGCAGAGTGCAAGTGGATTTTTGATCGACTGATATTTACATTTTCAAAATGTCATCTTGTTGTGTCGTGGGTTGCCAGAACAGGTCTTGCAAAACGAAAGGTATTAATTTCTACCGCCTGCAAACAGGCGAAGATTGTGGCTACAAGCAATAAAACGAGTGGACTGGACCGAAGACATCATTAAAAATGCACGCCTATGTGGCGCCCATTTTATATCAGATAAGTTAATTCTGTTTTTGTTAACTTAAAATTGAGTTGCTTAAACTGAACGTTAGACCCTTTTATGACCTACGTCACGCATAGTATGCCCGTGCATTTTGACAGCAAAATCACGTGATCACTGTTTACCAACTGTAAAAGGGTTTATAGTGTGTAAAAAAAGTCGCCAACGCCCTGTTGACTCAATAACTGCAGAGTTCCAAACTTCCTCTGGCATTAACATCAGCACAAAAACTGTGCGCCAGGAGCTTTATGGAATGGGTTTCCATGGCCGAGCAGTTGCATGCAAGCCTTAATTACATCACCAAGGACAATGCCAAGCGTCGGATGGAGTGGTGTAAAGCACGCAGCCACTGGACTCTGGGGCAGTGATAACGTGTTCTGTGGAGTGACGCATCACACTTCTCTGTCTGGCAGTCTGATGGACGAGTCTGGGTTTGGCAGATGCGAAGAGAACGTTACCTGCCTGACTGCATTGTGCCAACTGTAAAGTTTGGTGGAGGTGGGATAAGGATATGGAGTTATTTTTCAGGGGTTTGGCTAGGCCCCTTAGTTCCAGTGAAGGGAAATCTTGATGCTTCAGCATACCAAGACATTTTGGGCAATTCAGTTTGCGGAGAGCCCTTTTCTGTTCCAGCATGACTGTACCCCAGTGCACAAAGCAAGGTCCATTAAGACATGGTTGCATAAGTTTGGTGTGGAAGAACTCGACTTGCCCGCACAGAGCCCTGACCTCAAACCCATCGAACACCTTTAGGATGAACTAGAATGGAGATTGTGAGCCAGGTCTTCTCATCCAACATCAGTGCCTGACCTCACAATTGCTGTTCGGGATGAATGGGCAAAAATTCCCACAGACCCACTCCAAAATCTTGTGGAAAGCCTTCCCAGTAGAATGGAAGCTGTTATAGCTGCAAACGGGGGGGGCAACTCTAACATCCCCCAGCCCACAGCAGTGCAACACAAAGACAAAAACATATATTCAAAAACTACAATAACTATGAGAACACATATATCCATACCAACACATACATCCAAACTAACACATATATATCCAAACTAAACAAAAATCACTGTCCAGGAGAACTAATGCCAGGATGACTGCCTGAACTGCCGGTCTGCATGGGCTAGCAGTTAGCTTAGCCTGCCCCGCTTCCGCATCCTGTCAGACCACCCTCGGTGTTTCCTCTTCGGGTGCAGCTCCAGTCAGGGCCGTAGTCCTTGGGCCCACCGGATGCAGCAGACCACCTCCCTCAGCCAATCCAACGCTAGCTCTCCCAGCCAGACACCTTTGACACACCTCCCCACACTCCGAGCGACGACACTAAAAACACAGTCAAGGTTAGGCAAGGCCACTGCCAGACCACCCTCGGTGTTATCGGAACTGCCTGTCTGCATGGGCTAGCAGTTAGCTCAGCCTGCCCCGCTTCCGCATCCTGTCAGACCGCCCTCAGTGTTATCGAAACTGCTAGTCTGCATGGGCTAGCAGTTAGCTTATCCTGCCCCGCTTCCGCATCCTGTCAGACCGCCCTCGGTGTTTCCTCTTCGGGTGCAGCTCCAGTCAGGGCCGTAGTCCTTGGGCCCATCAGGTGCAGCAGACCACCTCCCTCAGCCAATCCAACGCTAGCTCTCCCAGCCAGACACCTTTGACACACCTCCCCACACTCCACGCGACGACACTAAAAACACAGTCAAGGTTAGGCAAGGCCGCTGCCAGACCACCCTCGGTGTTATCGGAACTACCGGTCTGCATGGGCTAGCAGTTTAGCTTAGCCTGCCCCGCTTCCGCATCCTGTCAGACCGCCCTCGGTGTTTCCTCTTCGGGCGCAGCTCCGGACAGGGCCATGGTCTCTGGGCCCACAGGACGCAGCAGACCAAGCTCTCCCAGCCGATCCCGCGCCAGCTCTCCCAGCCGTCACACGAAGACAAACTTAGACGCAGACATGGACAAAGACCGCTGCCGGATCTACCATATGGGCAACCTGGGCACATGCCCAGGGACCTCTTAGCGCAAAACGGCCTTCTGCAATGGGAGTAAAAAAAAAAATTCTGTGCATTGAGCAGTATCTTTCGTGATTGTGTGTTACTGTATATTTTGTGGACGAGTTTATTTGATATGCTGTTTGCATCATGTGTATTTCATCACTGTGGTGTGACGCTGCTATATTGTATTGGAGTCAGTTTGTCAAGTTCATTATATGTTGGCTTTTGCAGTTCTGTGTGAAGTTGCCTAGTTCACTTAATGAGCCTTATTTTGAAACCTGCATTCAGCTGTGCTATGTGATTACCTTAGGATGGCATTGTTGTAAACCTATTCCTAGTCAGTTACATTATTATGTATCAGTAATAACTGGTGTGCTGTCTGCTCGGGTGGTTTTCAGTGAGTCATACACTGCTTTGGGATGATTTAATCCATTGTTTCCTTGTCTTGTGATTTGTGAGTGAAATGGCAGTACTTGGTCTATTGAGCTGTATAGGCATACCTGCTCAGCTGGACTGGTTATTCACTCTTTGACCAATCCCAGATAGCAAAATTGCTGTGGCCCGGAACTGTCCCACGCCACCACTTTCACCTGGCCCACATACCACATGGAATGATGGCACATGGGCGGTCCGCTCCTGTTTGCCAGATCTGGGCCAGAACCAAGCCATAGCAATGCCGTATGTGCCACATATTTGCCAAAGGTGGCCCATATTTGTTTTATGATATTTGGGCCATATTCACCATTTACCACATGGGCCACTTCAGGTTCACATCCAGATTACATGTTGCTAAGAGAACCACATCTTTGCCAAAAAGGCCCACATTTGATTTGGCATATTTGGACCATATTTGCTATTGTACATGTGGGCCACTTCAGGCTCACATCCATTTTGCAGGGTCAGAAGAAGGCCATCGGTGCCGCATCATTGCCTGAAGTGGCCCACATTCAGATGTTATCTGGGATAGCTGCATGATTATGATGTGGTAAATCTCACATGCCAGCTTGACTGGAAGCTCAAAATAGTTAAGGTGGGGTTTAATGGCTGCGTGGGGTGGGCATGGTGTGTGTGTGTGTGGGGGGGGTATGAGTTGTAGTGCCCAGGGCCCCAGGGGGTACTAATCCATCCTTGACAAAGACATTGCGTGGATGGTACTGGGTGAGGCCGCTGCAAATATAATTTGCACTGCCATCTTCCCACACCGGAAGTGGAAGACCATCTACAAAACCTACAACTGATTTTTAATGGCATTTGTAGACATGAAGTCACTCCATCTGGTTAGTCATCTGAACTTCCTCTTTCAAAGAACTATATCAGGCCAAACGTCAGAGCTAAGATGAATCATCCATAGTCAGATGATGTTTAAAGTATTATGTCTGAGAAAAGCTGCTTTTGTGTGCTTTTTTTGCCTCCCTGAGCTACTGATTTAGTTTGGCAAAGGAAGCTCCAGTCTGTGGAAACTGCAACTCATCTTGTTTCTGTGCTTGAAATTTGAAATGTGGTTTTGGGTTTTCTTTTGTTATTATTATTGAAAGACAACTTGATTTATGACTCATATGTATGGTGGCAAACTGTTAAGATAAAACCCAAGTATGAAAAGCAGAATATTCCCTTAACAACTTAAGTAACGTAAAATGGCTTAACTTATCTTAACCCAACAACTCAACTTAACTTAATTTAAGTTAAAATGACTTAACTTAGATACTTAACTAATTTAACTATCTTAAAAGGACTTAACGTGACTTAACCTAACTTAACTAACTTAAAATGGCTTGTCTTGACTTAATTTGTCCTGATTGTAATTGTGTCAGGTTGGGACAGATGGCAGTTGGGACAGATGGCAGTTGGGACAGATGGTGTTTAGGCCTATGTGCAGGAGCTGTATGTATGCCATGTGCATGTATGATAATGCATTATTGTGTGTTTGTAAACAGCGCTGTGTGCGTCCAAGACAAATTTCTCTATGGGACAATAAAGCTTATCTTAATCTCGAGTTAACTATGAATCTTTACCAGAATGGTAGAAAAAAAATTATTGTACAGTCAAGATTGTCCTGTTTAGTTGGATGTCATTACTTTCCTTGTCCTTCGTCTTACATAGCAACTAGTCTTTTTACTCAGTTCCATTACTCAGTTTTTTCCTCGGCTCGGTTTCTTCTTCGGCGCCACCTTTGCATCTTTGACTATGGCTCGTTGGGGAGCGTCGGTACAGTTGTATTATTTCTCCCCCTAGCGGCCAGTCATGGCACATTGGAGCTTTTTTCTTTTCTTGTACACTATTGCTTTGCAGTTCCTTATTTATTTATTTTTCTTCCGCCCATTTTTTGACGCTTTGTAGCTCCTTCATACTTTTAGCTACTGAAACCATTCAACTATCAAAATGTTCAACTCATTAAGGTCATTATCGCTCCCCTTTCAGATTTTTCATACGTTTTGAACTTTTTGAAATATTCAACTTTTTTCAGCCATTTTTTGAATGGAAGTCAATGGGGGACTTTTGCAACCTTTCCACCTCTTTTACTCCTTCATACTTTTAGCCACTGAAACCATTCAGATGTCAAAATGTTCATCTCTTTAAGCCCATTAAGGCTCACACTTCGTTTTTTTGAAATCTTTTATACTTTTAGACACATTAAGCTTTTTCTACTTTTTCAAAACAATGGAAGTCTATGGGGAAAGGTTGAAACCCTCATCACCTTTGAACTGTATCTCCTCCTTCATTTTTTGAGCTAGAAACCCCATTTAAAGCTTAAACAGTTCAGGACATTCAGCTCTTTCAGAATCCGTTTCACATTTTAAAAATATTTTATAGTTTTTGAACAATTCAGCTCTAAAGTTTAGCAATTCTGCCATGCACTTTGCCTGTTAGAATGTTCAGTCCTATTGTGACATCACATATCAATTTGAAACTGAACTGCCAGCCTAATTAGTGTGAATGCTAGGCATTCACACTATTGCTTTGCAGTTCTTTATTAGTGGCACCACTTCCACTTTTTCATACTTTAAACTACAGAAACCATTCAACAATCAAACTATTTATGTATTTAGCACATTATGGCAAATTTTTCAGTTTTTTATACCTTTAAAACTTTTAAAATATTCAGCCATTTCACATTTCAGTTTCCAGGTATTTCAGGTAGGCTAGTGACTTTCTGACTTTTCCTATTTATCCATTTTCAGCAATGCTTTCGCGATTTCTCTCAGCAGCTCAGCATTCACACGCTTTTTCTGTGGAAAAGCATTTTTCTAGTTTATGTTACAGCTTTTCTTCTTTTTTTTAATTCCACTCGGGACAAATGAACGTAGCAGATAAATAACCACAGAATTGAATAAATTACTAATTTCTGACATTCTGAGGTTTCTTCCTATTTTTTTCTCCCTGTTAATGTTTTTTTTTCTTTCTTTTAGTGAGTTGTTCCTTATTCGATGAGAGGGTCTAAGGACAGGATGTTGTGTTGCTGTAAAGTCCACTGAGGCTAATTTGTCATTTGTGATATTGGGCTGTACAAATAACATTGACTTGACTTGCCTTGCCATCAAATCTCATGTGACGTGCACCATTTTTTGTCGAACCCAGCAGAATTTAATTTCCGTCTGTAGGTCGACTGTAATGGATTAAAAGATAAACAAATTGAAGGGGCATGCTGGTGGCGTGGCGGTCTATTCCGTTGCCTAACAACACGGGGAGCGCCGGTTCGAATCCCCGTGTTACCTCCGGCTTGGTCGGGCGTCGGGAAGCTGGATCTGGGTGTGTGTCCTGGTCACTGCACTAGCGCCTCCTCTGGTCGGTCGGGGCGCCTGTTCAGGGAGAAGGGGGAACTGGGGGGGAATAGCATGATCCTCCCACGCTAAAAAAAAGTTGCTTCCTGCAGATGGCTGTTCACTGTGGACAGAACCTTTCTGCACGTGTTGACTTTATGTAATAACTCTAAAAAATGTGAATGTCTATTCTCATACCAGCCACTGAGGATGCACAAGCCAGTGCATTCTTAGTGCCGGCCCCAAGCCCGGATAAATGGGGAGGGTTGCGTCAGGAAGGGCATCCAGTGTAAAATCTTTGCCATATCAAATATGCGGCTCATAAATAAGATTTCCATACCAGATCGGTCGAGGCCCCACTTACCAATGACCGTCACTGGTACTGTTAACCAGCAGGGTGCCAGTGGAAACTATGCTACTGTTGGGTGAAGGAGAAGGAGAGGGAGAAGGCATGTCCAGAGGCAGCGGGAGAGCAGGAAGGGTAGGAGTGTGGAGGTAAGAGTCGGAACTTTGAATGTTGGCACTATGACTGGGGTAAAGAGAGAGAGCTGGCTGATATGATGGAGAGAAGAAAGGTAGGCATACTGTGTGTGCAAGAGACCAGGTGGAAGGGGAGTAAGGCCAGGAGTATTGGAGGTGGGTTCAAACTCTTCTACCATGGTTTGAATGGGAGGAGAAATGGGGTAGGGGTAACTCTGAAGTAAGAGTATGTCAAGAGCGTGTTGGAGGTGAAGAGAGTGTCGGACAGAGTGATGAGTATGAAGCAGGAAATCGAAGGTGTATTGATGAATGTTATCAGCGCATATGCCCTGCAAGTTTGGTGTGAAATGGAAGAGAAAGAAGAATTCTGGAGTGAGTTGGACAACATGGTGGAGAGGGTACCCAAGGAGGAGAGGGTGGTGATTGGAGCAGACTTCAATGGACATGTTGGTGAAGGGAACAGAGGTGATGAGGAGGTGATGGGCAGGTATGGTGTCAAGGAGAGAAATGTGGAAGGACAGATGGTGGTGGATTTTGCGAAAAGGATGGAAATGGCTGTGGTGAATACATATTTCAAGAAGAGGGAGGAACACAGGGTGACGTACAAGAGTGGAGGAAAGTGCACACAGGTGGACTATAGCTTATGTAGGAGGCGTGATCTGAAAGGGATTGGAGACTGCAAGGTGGTGACGGGAGAACCTAGCTAGGCAGCATCGGATGGTGGTCTGTAGGATGACTTTGGAGACCAAGAAGAGGACACAAGTGAAGGCAGAGCCGAAGATCAAATGATGGAAGTTGAAGAAGGAAGACTGTTGTGTGGAGTTCAGGCAGGAGTTAGGACAGGCACTCGGTGGTACTGAAGAGTTGCCGGATGGCTGGGCAACCACTGCAGAAATAGTGAGGGAGACAGCTAGGAAGGTACTTGGTGTGTCATCAGGACAGAGGAAAGAAGACAAGGAGACTGGAATGAGGAAGTACAGCAAAGTATACAGAGGAAGAGGTTGGCAAAGAAGAAGGGGAATAGTCGGTGAGATGAAGAAAGTGGACAGGAGTACAAGGAGATGCAGCGTAAAGCGAAGAGAGAGGTGGCAAAGGAAAAGGCTTATGGTGAGTTGTATGAACAGGAAGAAATGGAAACGGATGATCCGCTGTGGCAACCCCTAACAGGAGCAGCCGAAAGTAGTAGTAGTAGTAGTAGTAGTAGTATTCTTAAACCAGACTGTGGAATGGATGGAGAGTCATGAAAGTATGGATGAGGTTACATCAAAACACTTAATTCAGGCTCGTTGTTGAATATTATTCATACCCTATACAATTCAAGCTGTATAGAATTTGTTAGAATAAACTAATGTTTCCATATGAAAGTTTATTTTCTGCGAAATCTGCAGTATGTTATGTACTAAGTACTTGAATATATGTTCATCTCCATGTAAATACCTCCAGCTTTCTTGGTAAGTAGGTGTGGGGATCCCCCCCTCCTTCTGCATGTTTATCTGAATAAATCTCTGTAATTTATGCATGTTGGAAGTGTTTGCTTAGTGACAGTTTTCAAATTTTGACAAAAGTGTTGCTATATATCAATGTTTGTGGTATCATATCAGAATCAGAAATACTTTATTCATCCCCAAGGGGAAATTGGGTCCTATTACACTCACGCTCTAGTAAAGAAAACTTACACGATAACAAGAAAATAGAAATAAGAAAAATAGAAATAAATAGAAATAGAAGATAAGATAAGAAATAAGAATATATATATATATGTATCAACCCTGTAATGGCCTGGCGGTCTGTCCAGGGTGTCTCCCTACCTGCTGCCCAATGACTGCTGGGATAGGCTCCAGCATCCCCGCGACCCCAATTAGGATAATCGGCTTGAATAATGGATGGATGGATGGATGTTTATTTGATGGGACGTTTCTACATTATGATGGGATTGAAAAGGGGGAACAAATGTTGTTGCACTACAATTGTAGCTATACATGATTTATGTTGAATTAACGAGTATTGAAAAACTGTAGTAAAGCATCACTGGGCTGCTTCCACACTCACACATACATGTGGACTCACATGCATTTAGGCCCCTGAGCCATTCAAGGTACGCATTCTTCCTCCACAAACTTGCACTTTTTATACATACAGTATGTTTTGTTTTGGGTTTTTTTGCATATAAAGTACAATTATTCTGCTTGTTTTCTGATCATGCAAATTGCATTGCATTTTTATGTGCAAAACATGCAAATATAACACAAACCATACTTAAGCTAGCCTTGGGAAGTCAAGTGATTGTCAGTGTGATGACAAAGCCGATGAGTAACGATCACAGAGGAACATGTAGTAAAATTTTTATTCATTTTCTTCAAGTCAAAAAAACAAAAACAAAAAACAACAAAATACAGAGAATGAGATATTGAACTGATTTCTTTACAGTGGCAATTTATTCTTTAATTTAAACTTTCCTTACCCCCAAACATTTTTCTCCAACTTGAAAACCCTGTCTCGACTTTTTCCACACGCAAACCCCTCTCAAAATGTGTACCCATGAGCACACACACACACACACACACACACACACACACACACACACACATTCACACTACTGGGAGTCCTGACACCAGGAGCTGAACCAACTGCGCTGTTAAGACAATAGTAAGTAATGGACGCTGAGGCCATATTCACATCGTGGTTGCGTCAACCAGGAAGCCCACCGCCGTGTTTTGCGTTAAGTGTAGCAGCCGAACCTGTGTTTATCCAGAAGGCTAAAGGCACACAGTACCTTCGATTCAAGACCCACTTGGAGGACATTCTCCGTTCACAAGGTTTTGCCAATAAAGTTCGATTGTAACCCACGTTCTGGGTTGTAAGATGTTGGATCGAGAAGAAAAAAAAAAGAAAAGAAATAGAAAAACTGTAAATCGACTCCGCAGGACTCCCAGTGAGATCCAGTCCCTCCCATCCCACCCCCCTTTTCCAAATCACAGGTAACATAGACTAGTATATATATATTTATATAATATATATATGTGTATCTATATATAATTAAAAAAAGAACAAACACTGATTTCAGAAACGATCAGGATCACTTGTGGATGAAGTGGAGGGGACAGAGGAAACCAAGCCCGTTTAATCACTTTGGGGATTTATGTCGAATGTGTGTGTCTGTGTCTGTGTCTGTGTGTGTGTGTGTGTGTGTGTGTGTGTGCGCGCGCGCGCTCAACTGTCAGTCATGGAGATCAGCAACGTCCCCTCAAATCCAATCAAACTGGGCCTGGTCAAATAATGAAAGCACCCTTGAAATGAATTTTAATCCGGCGGTTATAAGAAACCAAACCCGCCGTTTGTCCTTTAGAGGAGTCTCCGGCATTAACGCATCGTTCAGTTCAGCAATTATTCGTCCCCGTACAAGATGAAACGACGAACTGACCCAAAAACGCAACTGCCAATGTAGTGCTTGACTAACGTTTAACTGTGGCCCCGCGAGAACTGGAGGACAAACTGAAGCTGCAACACTTCCTAGTGGGAAAAATGTCAGGAAATCACATTTTGTCCTACTGTTGGTGAACGTGGCTGTTGCCCTCGATGTAAAGAGGGGCCACGCGGGCTAAACTTAGGACGACTTAAGAATCGGGAGGGGAGGAACTCGACTCCTCTCCGTCCCCGGCCTCTTCATCCACAGTGTCTCAACATTGAGCCGCCCGCCAAAAACAGCCTCACAAAGTCACCGAAAGCAAAACAAAAAGCAAAGAAATGTTTTTTTCCTCTATTCTTACGCACACAGAATAGTTAACCTTTTTTTTCTTTTCTTTTTTTAATCTTAAATAAAGTTGAACAGCGAGTCCAAATAAAGTGAAAACTCGTGTACACGTCAACTACCAGAAATGGGACAAGAGTTGCCGAGGAGTGGAGGGGATGCAGACTTCAACCTAAAGCTCGATTAAAAATGCATTTTAACATTTGCTACTCATGCAAATTATAACAGAAGCAGCAATGCCAAACTATAATCCCTCATCCACAGACAGCCCAAATCCTCCTAGAGTCGAAATCGAAGACAGATTAAACATTCTGACAGTAATAACTTTTTTTCCCCGTAGAAATCACAATATCATCTGGAGAAGAAAAAAAACAAAACAAAACAAACAACTTTTTGCTTTTTGTAGTATGAGTCTTTAAATGGAGATGGACAAAAATGATGCTGGTGGATGTTGTCATGACATCTTTTAGGTTTGTGTTCGGGCTGTGAGAGGAGAAGAGGAGAGGGTGATGGGTAGATATAATGGATATGTCCCGAGTGATGTTAATGAGAGGCGATGACGCACAAGAGATCGCAAGAGTTTCGTTCGCCTTGCGTGCCAGCTTCTCTCTCTCTCTCTCTCTCGTCTTGTTTCCCCGTCTGTCGGCGTCTCGGTGTTCTTTAGCTACTTCGTGCCGCCGCCGCCGCTGCGCGTTTCAAGGGCTGTGGCCAGTGACAGCCCGCCGCGAGGACGACGACTTATTCACCAAAGTACCACGCTGTAGTGAGTCTGAACCTTCGTTTCTCCTCCGTTATGACCCAAAGGCTCGTATTTAATAAAGAAGCCCCCCCCATCCTCTATAAAACAACCCCCAAAACTGACGACAAATGTACATTTACAAAAACAGGAAAAGGGGGTCTTAACAAGGTACGCCTTGATAAAATCCACAACAAAGTTCTGGCTCAGCCCTACCACCTCCTTTTTTTTTTTCAAGCTTATGCTTTAGGTGATAAATATAATCCACTTGTAGCTTTTCAAAGGCTTTTGGCAATACTTTCCAAAAACAGCCATACATCCAACACTGAACTGAAGAGAGAGAGAGACTGGACGCAGCGAAAGATCGGGTAAACAGGAACAGTTTCCCCCCCTCCTCAATACGTTCACCACAGCTCCCTCTCGTTTTCGTTCCTTGCCACTTGTTATAAGTCTGCTCCAACATCCCTTTGGAAAATTAAAAACAAGCCATTGTAAAATTCAAAAAAGGCAGCCTTTTCCTCCTGGCTAAATAAGTTCAGTCTATCAAGTACAATTAGTAGTAGATTTTATCTTGGGGAGGCCGGGGGTCAGGGGTTGGGGCCTGCTCCCGAAGATGGTTGGAAAAAAAAAAATTTTTTTTTCAGAAAAGGACTTCCATGAAATTAAAAAGAAATTCACAAGCAGGAGTCTCTGATGGAAGCAGAAGAACCATCACCACCTCCTCCGGTGGGGGTTAAAGGAGGCGCCATCCTTCAGTTGCCCACCCACAAATTGAGGGGGTGGGGCATTTGTTTGTGATGGGCAGTAAAGGCGCCTGCCTCTAGTTGCCTCCCCTTCTCCTCAGCAGCTCAGTTGTTCTCCTCGTCACTGTCGTCGGGGCTAATGGCAGGGCTGTAGGTGGGGGAGGTGGGGCTGTACCCAGGGGAGGTGGGGCTGTAGGTGGAGCCTTTGGGACTCGTCGGCGAGTAGGTAGGTGAGGTTGGGGAGTACTTGGGTGAGGTCGGGGAGTAGGTGGGGGACGTTGGAGAGTATTTGGGGCTGGTCGGGGTGTAGGTCGGCGAGGTGGGCGAGTAGGTGGGCGATGTGGGGCTGTACTTGGGAGTCGTCGGGGAGTAGGTGGGGGAAGTGGGGGAGTACTTCGGAGATGTGGGCGAGTACTTGGGCGAGGTGGGCGAGTATTTTGGGGAGGTGGGGGTGTACTCTGGGGAGCTGGGGCTGTAGGAGGGCGAGGTTGGGGTGTATTTGGGGGAGGTCGGGGAGTAGGAGGGTGAGCTCGGGCTATAGGAGGGCGAGCTTGGCGTGTATGTGGGTGACTGCGGGGTGTAGCGTGGGCTGGAGGGGGAGTAGGATGGGGAAGTGGGGGAGTAGGAGGGTGAGGTGGGGGAGTAGTTGGGGCTGGTTGGGGTATAGTTGGGCGACGTCGGGGAGTACGAGGGCGATGTGGGAGAGTAGGAAGGCGATGTTGGGGAGTAGCTTGGGGAGGTGGGCGTGTAGTTGGGCGAGGTGGGGCTGTAGCTTGGCGAGGTGGGCGAATAAGAAGGAGAGGTGGGGGAGTATGACGGGGAGGTGGGCGAGTATGACGGGGAGGTGGGCGAGTAAGAAGGAGAGGTGGGCGAATAAGAAGGGGAAGTGGGCGAGTAGGATGGGGAGGTGGGGGAGTAGGAGGGGGAGGTAGGGCTGTAGCTTGGGGAGGTGGGTGAATATGACGGGGAGGTGGGCGAGTATGAGGGCGAGGTCGGGGAGTAGGACGGTGAAGTAGGAGAGTAGGAGGGAGATGTGGGTGAATAAGAGGGGGAGGTCGGGGAATAGCTGGGGGAGGTGGGTGAGTAGGAGGGGGAGGTGGGGCTGTAGTTGGGGCTGGTAGGGGAGTAGGAGGGTGAGGTGGGGGAGTAGGAAGGCGATGTAGGGGAGTAGCCAGGACTCTGCGGGGTGTAGCCGCCCGGGGAACGAGGCTCGTACGCCGGGGAGGTGGGCGAGTAGTTGGGAGACATCGCCCCACCTGGAAAATCAATAAGGAAAAAAATCATTTGATGAAAAGATGTTAAAAGTTTCTTCTTCTTCAGATATTTTTGTTGGGCCAACAAAATTTGCATATACGAGGAATTTCATATAAAACAGAAAGGACAGGGGAGGAGACTGTAGAAGTAGCAAAAGTGTCTAAAAATAACAGTGTATCCAATAATGTCTACAATGTCTACAAATCTTTAAACATAAAAAGAGAAGGATTACAGGGATTTAGAAAACTAAGTTTTCTTCACTCAAAAGAGCAAAATCAGAAATATTATCAAAAAAAAAAAAGTTGCAAAATGGGGAAAACATATTTCAGTGCGACGTTGCCTTCCTGTTCTGTAGCTAAATGATATTTAACAGATACAGGTGTCCACTAAGAACATGACAGAATTTAAATACAGCATCTCACCTGGAGAGGGGATGTATGGACTTGCTGGGCCTGGAGACCCAGGAGAGCCCGGGGTGGGGGACCAGGCCGGGGAGTAGCCTGGAGAGAAGCCACTTGCATCGGATGCTGCACTGGGCGAGAAGCCGGCTGCTCCAGGTGTCATGCCACTTCCTGGAGGTCGAAGTGCGAGAGTGAGCAAATAAAAACCGACGGAAGATGAGACATATGACGTTGGACATATACTCACCAACACTGGGGGACCACGCGCCGTAGGCAGGGGTCGCTCCTGTGTTCCATGGGGTCATGGCTGGGGACATGCCGCTCATAGGACTGGGCGCTGAGCCGAAGAACATTCCAGTAGCTACAGATCAGATGCAGAGAGAACATCAGTGTCACTACTGTCCTATCTGAATTCATGATGGAAGGATTAAACTGGGCTACTGATGAACAAATACATCATGAAGAAAATGTCACATAAGACATAAGTTTATTCAATTGTCCTGTACCCATTAGGTGGATGTGAAGGCGCTATCGCCCAAAGTACAATAGTAGTTTCCCTGCTACTTACGTCCTGCCACACTGATGCCGGGTATATTTGTTGGGATCTCCATGCCGTATTTACACTTCTCAGCATCCAGCAGCAAGTCAAAGCAGCCTGTCCCGGCCGGGGCTAACTGGCCCAACATGATGTTCTCAGACACACCCTTCATCGGGTCGTTTTCACCGTGGGATGAAGCCTCCATCAGCACATCCACCTGGGAGGGGAAGAGAGATAAAGCAATGTAAGAATGAAAATAAAATTTAAAAAAAAAAAGGAAAGAAAAAAAAAGGGTGGGGGGGGGGGGAGTCTAGTTTCAAATCTTCTTTGTTGGATTACTTGTATAGTTAAGAGTTTCAGGGACGGGCAATATGATCCATAAAGGGCCGGTGTGGGTGCAGGTCTTTGTTCCAACCAAGCAGTTACACACCTGAATCTACAAATTGAGGTCTTTAGCAAAGACTATTGGTTGACTAAGAATCAGGTGTGTGACTGCTTAGATGGAACAAAGACCTGCACCCACACCGGCCCTTTCTGGATCGTGTTACCAATCCCTCGATGGCAAACCAGTTGGTAGAGGTGTGAAGATGTTGCGTCAGATTCAAAACAATTTCATGTTTTATAGTTCTGAAAAAGGCATTTGTTGGGAAGCCCAGCCTCTATGGGCACACAGCATAGATTTTGATTGTACTGAATTAGAAGCTCCCTCAGCCTACTTCAATTAAAGCCTTTGTATTAATTGAATATCCTCCTCTCACCGTCTCCTCGAAGGAGCACTTCATAAGAGGTCCCGTGTCTTGACGGTTGATACCGTGACGTGTGATGGCCATCAGGTGGCCTCGACATGTCATAGTGTCACAGAGCAGGGCCAGGTGGCGGTAGTTGACGTAGGAACCGTCAAAGGAAATGACGTGGTACAACTCCCTCTCCAGAGCCTTCCGCACAGCCTCGATACCAAGCACCTGCAGGAACCAGAAAGCAAATACGTTTCGTGGGGAACTGCTGACAGTGGAAACAGTGGACATCAGTTCCTAGGGCAAGTCCTATTTGGTTGTTCAAAAGACTGGTAGAAAGGCAAGAGGCAACTGAGAGTCTGCCATCAGGGTGCAAAAACAACCTCACTGAATGGCTTAAGGCTGAAATGATTGAGCTTTAACTTGCTTGCAAACTTGACTTGATGGAATTTTATCCAAGGACATTGTTTTGTGGCATCTTTTTCTCACCTTGTTTTTACATTTCTCACTGTTGCTGATTTTATCTGGCATTTTTCTCCTAATTTTTGTTAAGCATTTTATAACTTTTCAAATTATCCCAATTATTATAAGCCATTGAAATGACGAGAGTGAGAGACTATCTTTGGCTGGGTGTTGTGTACCGTGAAGATCTCCACGATGTCGTTGGAGGTGGTCCTGACGGGATCGACGTCTTTCTCACTGAGTACCCTCATGAGGCCCACTCCGTCTGTCTCAAGGATCCACTCCTGTAATGCCTTGAATTCACCATCCTCTGTAATGATGATCTTCTTCTTATTGTCGGTCTGGGGCAAGTGCATGTACACCTACAGGAACAGGACAGAAGTTTGACCGCTGATTAACAACCCTGGAACATCATCTGCTGCCATCTCTCATCAGGTCAGCATTCATACATGAATTTTTCTGTTCATTTCAGGATGTATACAAGTCAGTCTTCCTTATTACCTTGCTGATCTGCTCGATGCCCTGCAATGTCATGTCTGTCAGCATATTGGACTCAATGCATCTCAGGAAGACATCATCGTCCATCTTGTCCACAACCTCTTCATCCTTGGGAAAGAAAAATGTTAAATAATGTTAAAAAAAAAAAAAAAGACTGCCAAAAGGATAATAGCATTTGAATGATTATTGCACTTCTTAGACTATGGTTCTTCACCTCTTGGAACTTGTTTTCATCACTGTTCATAATTCTGATTCGCAGAACTAGCTTTTCAGCATTGTCGTCATTGAAGATACAGTTCAGGTCATCTCCGAAACCTGTCAAAGCAGTAATGACGCAAACATTAAAGAAAAAAATACACACATAACATAGTATAATCCCCAACCCCCACCCCCAAGGAATGAATAAATACATGTCGAGTAATGGACCTGCATTAATCTTTTCAGCAATCTGCTCCATAGTCAGCTTGCGATCGGTCATGTGTTTGCGGTCGAGCTCAATACGCAGCAGCCAGGGTGAAATACGTGACACATCAAAGTCGGGCATCTCATAGTAGACGTTGACCCACTCCTGATCCTCTGTCACCACCGTGCTCTGGGGGTTGGGATCATAGTAGATGGCGGTGTTGGCTGTCACCTGGAATTATAAAACAGATTTTAGTTTTTAAATCTCCGTTGACATTAGTTGGACATTCTGATAATTTCTTAAACAAGTTATCTCAACTTGTCACTTCCCGAAACATCTGTATGGTTATAATTTAAATAAACAAATAAGACTGAAGGAGGAACCGTTTAATTTTGACTATGAACTATACAGCGTGAGCCTATTTCAGTTCTACAGATCACCTATCTGGATGTCTATCTCTTCAAGCCCTGTTACAGCCCCTCCTGCCATCCTCACCTTGCGCAGAGTAGTGTGTTCCAGTCGACAGAGGATGTCCTTGGCCCTCTCGGCATCACGGGCCGCCTGGCCGAGCAGGAACACTGTCAGCGAGGGCGTTTTGGGCCTCTTTGAGATGTTGATCAACTCCTTGAGACGCGGCACACCCAGCGTGACGTTCTTGGCAGACACACCGGCATAATGGAAGGTGTTGAGGGTCATCTGTGTGGCAGGCTCTCCCAATGACTGGGCAGCCAGGGCTCCCACCATCTCACCTGGGTGAGTCTTGAAGAAGGGAAGATGAGGGATAAGTGGGGGAAGATGTGCTATATTTGTTTTCTTACTGCTATTAGTTGATAAAGGGTAGGAAAAAAAAATCATCTTATAAGATAAATAGTGGGGTATTTATTCAAATAGAATACGAACCTATATTTTTTGTCTGAAAATGTATATGCTAAATGACCGTCATACAGTTTGTCTGATGCTGTCCATTTGCTTCTACCATATCCCATACTGTATGGTAAGCTTATACCATAAACTTACAATAGACTGGTTGAACCGGGTCTCTATCTCTCCTAGCAGCCAGTCAAAGGCCTCTGTGGAGAGACGGAACTCCTCGGTCATGCGTTTGGAGCAGAGTGTGGAGCGCAGGTGGATGTTGAAGAGCAGCGTGGCATTCTGTTGGGCCTGCCTGCTCAGCGGGTCATCGCCATTCACAATCACCAGCTTCTTACTGAGGTCATGGACGCCTGGGGAAGTGGTCAGAGCAAAGCCCATGAATGGTTGATGAATCAACATTCATGCTGCGCTTTGCGCATTAACTTTTTAAATTTAATTTTTTTCCACAAAATATTTTTCCAAAGCTTTTAAAAAGGCCATGGATGAATGAGGTTATTTTAAGTTTTCGTGCAGAACAGTGACTAAAAATACAGAACACCATAGCAGCCTGTGAACTTTTATGAAAACGTCTGCCCTATTTTTATATTATTTGTTTCTATTGCTAAGAATTTGACTATTTCAACATTCCAACCATTCCACCTTGTGGCAACAGTTTTTTTTTTTAAGTTAATTTTCACAATATTATTGTAGCCAATGTCACATAGCTGGCTGTCAAAGCACAATCGGGCCAAACTAGACTGTGATACTGTTAAGTGATCCTTCCTTCTCTAAAAACACCGTTCCCTTCGCTCTTACATAACCTGCATATACAGGCCAGGAAGCTTTATATAGCTGTAAGTTCTTGAGGACAGGACACCATCGTCTAGCTATAATCCTATAGCCAGTCATTTGTCCTCCAGCATTCCTGGGACTAATGATATGGTGGAGAAAAAGTGGGAGAGGCAACACTGCCATTTTTGTCAATGGATGACTTTTAGATTTAAGTAGTTTAAAATGGCTAATAACAGATTGCTTTTTTACTCGGTTAAAAAAAGGCAGTTTGTCTGACATACCCTCAACCACCCGTAACGGATTGAGATCGGTCGGGGTGCGAGTGTTGATCCGGAAGATCTTCTGGGCGTTCCAGATCATCCTGGCCAGGTTGCACGGCAGCACCACCTTCAGGTGAAGAGGAAGATTGCATGGTCATCAAACTACCATTCATCATACTTATACACACTAGTGCATGAATGTAGAAAGCAAGACTGCAGGAGTAAAGGCCTGAGAAAGTGTGACCGCAGACCTTGTTGTCACCAGTAGGGAAGATGGCACGAAGGATCTCTCGGTCATCCCTCATCTTCTCAAACTCCCTTTCTAAAGCACTTTGCACGTGGGCATTGGTCATCACGTCTTTCACCACATCCTCCTGCAGGGTGCGTCTCAGTGACCTCTCGTTTGTGCAGTCGAACTTAAACCTAGACAGATTAAACCGTGGATAAGACTGGGAAGCCAATGTCCATGCACTGTGAGCTGTGGTTAAGACGGTCAATGTTGCATAGCACTGTAAAGGATTAAGGTAACAGTTGAATGTGTTTGGTAAGGCAGTAGTATTGTCAAGGCCAGCAAAATCAACTCTCACCCTGTTTTTCCCCACACTATTATTAGAAATCAGTGTAAAAGAATGTGGTTTAGAGATGGATGGATTGCATTTATATAGTGCTTTTCTTGCTGCAATAGCCACTCAAAGCGCTTTCAAAGCTAATCAGAGATCAATTCCTACCATTTCTAGATATGCAAGTTTGCTTCATAGCCTGTTTACTTTGTAACAGTTGACACATATTCCAGTTTCACTCATTGTGTTTATTTTTTTTTTTAAGTAGTTAAACTAGTGGCCTGTCCAGGGTGTCTCCCTGCCTGCCGCACAATGACTGCTGGGATAGGCTCCAGCATCCCCATGACCCTGAGAGCAGGAGAAACGGTTGGATAATGGATGGATGGATTTATAAACTACACCGCAAATCCTACTGAATGCCCCCCCCCAAAAAAAAGAAAAGAAAAAAAAGAAAAGAAAAACATGTGCTTGGATGTCTTGGGAGTGAGTCAATGAATAGCTCTCTTCAACTCATCCGTCCCTCATCCCTGTGTGTGTGTGTGTGTGTGTGTGACTGTATTCTTGTTGCTCACTTCTTCTCGAAGGCCTTGTTGGAGGGTTTGAGTGTGGCCATGTTCTGGAACTCTACAGCCTCCCCAGCCAGGCCATCCTCACCGTACCGCAGCTGCACCACCTGGTTGATGGAGTTCCTCACTGTGGCATCATATTTCACCATGACTGACTCCATGGACTTGATCAGACGACGCTGGATGTAACCTTGTTAGAGAGACAGAGCAAGTGAGAAATGGTGAAACCAATGGCCTCCACATTACAGCCCAGCCCCACCCTCCCATTTTCAGATTACTATATAAAAGAAAGCAACCCCCCATCTCACATGTTTGCTATACACATCTCCAAAATATCAATCCCTTTTTACATCAAACCTCACTTTTAACTTTACTCACTGCCTTGTCAATTCCCAGCTTCCCTGACTTACCAGTCTCGGCAGTTTTGACAGCCGTGTCGATAAGTCCCTCTCTGCCTCCCATGGCGTGGAAGAAGAACTCCGTTGGCGTCAAGCCGGCCAGATACGAGTTCTCTACAAACCCTCTGCTCTCGGGGCCGTAATCATCTTTGATGAAGTGAGGCAGTGTGCGGTGCTTGAAGCCAAAGGGGATCCGTTTGCCCTCCACGTTTTGTTGCCCTACCACAGCAATAACCTGGGAGAAGAGGAAGTGTCAAGCAGTGCGAGTTGTACACCTTTGCATGCTGCAACCAAGAGCCAAAGCTAGAGAAGGGAATAGTCTCATATCCAACAAAACAGGGCTGTAAAGCAATTGACTGACAACTTGTATTTTGTGAGGTCTAACAGATGGAACAAAACACAAATGTTTTAAGGGAAACATCTCCCTAGTATGATAACCTGAAATGCCAACCATGCCTCCTACCTGTGAGATGTTAATCTTTGAACCCTTGGAACCAGCTACCACCATGGACTTAAAGTTGTTGTATTCAGACAGGGACTTCTGAGCAGAGGATCCCGTTTTGTCACGAGCGTCATTGAGTATGCGGTTGACCTGGTTCTCAAAGGTCTGCCTCAGAGTGTTACCAGGAGTCGGCTCCAACTCATTGTTATGGGCTTTCTCAATAACCTGGAAGGACAAGACACAGTTAAGTGTTAAGTCTGAACACAGTTTAACAGAGTGACCATTTTTATAATTTCCAGTTCAAAAAAAGTAAATTTTGTTTTGGAGAAGTTAAATGCAAGGTTTTTTGTCAGTGGACATGAAATAAGCAAGCCATTACCTCTATCACATCCTGTTTGGCTTTCTTGATTGTATTCTGGATGTCAAGGTATGTCTTGGCGTCAGCAATGGAGTCCCCGATACCAATGGAGTGCCCTGGATAAAAGGTCAAGAACCGTAAATATATGATACAAGTGTGATAAAGAGAGTATTAGGTCTTTTTTTAGATGCTTAGCATCCATTTTTGGGGGGAAAATACCACAAGTTCAAAAATACGATATTGCTAGAATATAGAGAATTATGTCTGAAGTGATTATGAATTGAACACATTATCAGCCAAAGACCAAGTTGCCTGCTGTCCTTGATGAAGCACCCAAACTGGTCTTGAGAAATTAAAAGCTATATGAAACAAATAATTGCAAATGGGTGATTAAGGGGCTGCAGTCACAATGGTAAACTGTAAAGAGTTTCTGTTTCTTTGTGTTGTTCTCATACCCTCAATGAGCAGCCAGTTGTTGACCACAGTCTGAATGTTTGAGTAGAAGAGCCTGGTGACATCATGGCCCATCTCCAAGTAGGAGATGTGGACCAGGGAGCCAGCCGAGGTCCCAAGAGACTTCTTACACAGGATACCCATGATCAGCTCGCCATTCTCCACAATAACCTGAGTAAAAAAAACAAACAGTATATATTGTTTAATCTTTGGTATCTTGCCATTATTTTATGCACGTTAGGAGACTTCTGGCACAAAAGAACAGTAAGTAGAGTAAAATAAAGCACAGCAAAAAATACTAAAAATTAAAGGAGAGTAACCTGTTCATGCAATAATTTCTTATCATTCAAACCAACACTTGGAAAGAGAAACAAGTTTTGGGCTTGTTCTTGGCTATATTTACTCTTCCAAGACTGGAAGAGTAAATATAGCCAAGAATTCAAGTACACTTTAGCCAGAGCACTTAAATTGCTGAACACTCTCTAAGGGAGCCGTTAGGAGAGTTGTTCGCTTAAAAAAACTACTTCCGATTGAATGAAAGGTGCTTTCTCTTCCATTATTCTTTTGATACTAAATGGTGGACAAAGAAGGTGTTGATGTTCAAACATGGGCTGAACGAGGTTTTCCACTTTCAATAGTCACTTTCATGTTACTGCCATATTAAATCAAGACTTGTTGATTTTAGGTTAATCTGACTCGGTACCTTGGTGTCTCCCGGTGAAATGTGCTTGTAAGGCCCGTTGTCCTCCTCATCGGGGTGGGTGCTGTGAGTGCGGATGACGTTGATGTGTCCCGGAATGATGAGGCTGAAGATCTGCTTGCCCGTCCACAGAGGGCGGGGCTTGAGGATGGCTGGCTGGGGCACCTTGCCATCCCACGTGGAGAGGAACATGAGCAGATTCATCACCTCGCCCTGTAGTGGGAAAAGGACAGGGTGAGTGGACAGACACCTAACAAAGTTTGTATTTCAACTGGTGTGATGAACAACTCATTTTGTTTCATAAGACAAAAATATGCATTTTATAAACTTGCACTGAACTTAATATTTTACGTTGTTTTCAGCTTATTCAAAGGCCAGTTGTTTTCTGTTATATTGATTTATTTGCTAGATTTATTCTTTCTGATCACATTCTATTCTATGTAAAATACTAACTACTATGAAAAATACTGTACAAACACTATTTCCTTCAAGAAAGGCCTAAAAACTCTATCCATGTATGACAAGAGACAAATTTATCGAGTCCATTATTTGCATCACTATTGGTAAAGTTTATTTTATAATCTACCTCTTGCACGCTTACACTAATTGCATTAGAAATTACATTCCTATTTGGCTATGATATTAGTACTATTGAGTAGTCTAAAAGATAGACACCTAGATATCTGCTAATTGCTGATTCTTTTTAAGTAACTTTGGATAAAACATCTGCTAAATGTAAAAAAGGTGATTATCGCCATTATCATTGCTGTGGGTGGAGAAGAGTGTCAGGAGTGATTTGTGACAGAAGGGAACCAGCAAGAGTTGAAGGGAAGGTTTACAAGATGGTAGCGAGACCAACTATGTTATATGGTTTGGAGACGGTGGCACTGATGAAAAGACAGGAGGTGGAGCTGGAGGTGGCAGAGTTGAAGATGCTAAGATTTTCATTGGGAAGTGATGAAGAAGGACAAGATTAGGAATGAGTATATTAGAGGGGCAGCTCAGGTTGGATGGTTTGGAGACAAAGCAAGAGAGCCAAGATTGAGAGGGTTTGGACATGTGTGGAAGAGAGATGCTGGGTATATTGGGAGAAGGATGCTGAATATGGAGCTGCCAGGGAAAAGGAAAAGAGGAAGGCCAAAGAGGAGGTTTATGGATGTGGTGAGGGAGGACATGCAGGTGGTTAGCGTGACAGAGGAAGCTGCAGAAGACAGGAAGAGATGGAAACAGATGATCTGCTGTGGCGACCCCTAACGGGAGCAGCCAACAGTAAAAAGTACAAAAAGTAGTAAAGCAAAGTACTGTTTAGTCCACCTTACCCTCTCTAAGAAAACATCCCTCTTAGTGAATTTGCGCACAGCTGTGAGGGTGTCCTGCACAATTCCCATAACGGGCCGGTTGGACTGGGGCGTGACAATCATGCGTGGCACCATGGCGAGCTCCTGAATCTCTGCCTTGGTCTCAAGGGACTGGGGCAGGTGGAGGTTCATCTCATCTCCATCAAAGTCAGCGTTGTATGGGGTGGTCACACTGGAAGTGGGGGAAAGGACACGAGTTACACCTGTTTATATCAAATCAAATTTTTGGTCAAGAAGCCTATAAATCATGTATAGCTAAGTTTTGTTGGATGTTATGCCAGCTCTAAAAAACATCAGAGGTAGAGGGTGAGCCTCTAAATATTTTAGAATTTACATTACTTTTAAGGAAACTTAAGTCGTTCTAAGCACATTAGTAGCCACTGTATAAAAGCCATAATTTCACTTGAGGATATTTTTCACTGTGGTTAAGAATACTTCCCTGACACTGTTATACTTGGTACTGACTGCATTAATTTCCTAACCAGAATAGTAAGATCTTCCTCTTGGGTACTACTGCCATATTTACAAGAAAATGGGACCAATTTGTCACAGCCAAGAGGAATAAACAAATGTAAAGAAGCCTTGTAAGGCAGTTTTCTTAATCTTGCACCTGAGGTTAAGACGAAAGGTGGACCAGGGCAGGATCCGAACCCTATGCCCCATCATGGACATTTTATGTAGTGTGGGCTGTCTGTTAAAGATGATGATGTCTCCATCACACATATGTCTTTCCACCTATTAGAAAGTGAAGAAAAGTATAGTGAGCTCACTAAAACATGTAATGAGTAATATTCAAAAGAATAATAATTCTAGTGATACTTCTTGACAGAAAATCTGACTATAAATGTATTTTCACCTTATAGCCAATCTGTAGATGAAGGTCACTTGGTTTGGGGTGGAACCGCAAGTCAATTCTGTCCCCGTTGTCACGGATGATATATTTGGCGCCTGGGTATTGGCTGTTGCCTCTTCGCACCAGTTCTTGTAACCTGTAAGTCACCAGAATGTATTCGTGCATTAGATGACATCAAATTCAGTTAAGAGCAGATAAGTAAACCTCAATTAACAAAAGAAGACTGTTTGCTGTACCTATCAATATTGAAAGGTGTGACAATTTCTGGGAAAGTCATGTTGGCTGCAATGGATCGTGGGACGCCAACTTGGTCAATTTGTAGGTTGGGGTCAGGGGTGATGACAGTTCGGGCAGAAAAGTCCACACGCTTTCCCATCAGGTTGCCTCGGACTCGTCCCTCTTTTCCCTTTAAACGCTGTTTGATGGATTTAAGGGGTCGGCCCGATTTCTGCATTGCCTGAGAGAGGAGAGAGAATAAAATTGATCATTTTCAAAACTTTGTAACCATAAATAAAATGTGCAAAACAGCGAAGAATACAAAAAACACGAAAGCAACCGAATAGAAGTAGTGACAGCATATATATAGCTATATATATAAGTACCCCTGCCCTGTTGCATAATTTGATGGAAGGAATACCGAGAGTACCCGATAAATGTGTGGCAGCCAACGCTGAGTTTTAACAGCCGAAGGGTTTCGTACTGTACAGCCCAATTCTGCACCTATTGCCTTCAGTTCTCGCCTGCTTTTAGGACTGAAGAAATATGTTTTTCACACAAGAAAGGTCATAGACTTTCTCAATCATTGGCACTGACCTTTGAGTGCTTAACATTGCCAGTTCCAGACAATGAGGTATACAGTGGAAGGACAGGACATATTCACCTATATCACCTCTGAAACGTGCCCCTATTCCTCCTGTTGCACCCATGTTAATGCTTGCACCATCTGCTCCAAAAGTTTACTCATTTTGTGTATCCACCAGTTTGTATTGGGTGGATCTGCATTTTCAAGCAGTGACTTGATAGTATTTAGGGGTGTTCCTTCTGCATGACTGTGATCAAGTTTAGCCAACCCTACTAGACGGGTCACAGCTGTTCCATCAGATAAGTGCCTACAGTATACAATAACATTGTCTTTTCCTGAGACATCTGTTCCACAATCAGTTATAACAGGGATGTAATTTGCTTTTAAAGTCTCCTCCAGCACACTGCTGTATCATTATCACATCTTTGATAGGTCCATGCCATTCTTCTTCATCAATAGAATCGAGAGCTAAACTTTGTGAATGGTATTTCTTCCACTGCAATAATGTAGACTGTGTTGATTTTATTTTCAATTCCCTCATCTCTTTTTCTGTGACTTTATCACCAGCACGTTGCACTGCTTTCACTATTGGGGTGGCACGAGGGGCAGACCAAGCAATGACACAATCCCTGGAGTTAACTTTTTTTTCTATCACCATGCTTCTTCACGATTTCTTTTTTAAAATGACTTGAACCGGTAATGAAGTTTTAATCTCTTGTCCTACTTGAGCAAATAATGTGCAGTACATTTTCTTCTTGTCATAACGTAGCCGGCGAATTCTTGTAGCCAAGCTGATTTAAAATGTCTTGTAGGGATGGGAGCCGCAGGGACAGGAGAGGAAGACTCCACTCACTGCGCTTAGTTATCATCATCTGTAAAGGACTGCACACTGACTGAATCGGGCTGGGACGACTCAAACGTCACTTGAGAACTTTCACTGGTCGAGTTGGTCTCGACATCGTCAGCATCCAATGTAGAGGAGGCTGGGTTTGGACAGGCAGGGAGTGAGAAAAAGTCTGATATTTTTCGTTTGCGCATTTCATTTTCTTGCCAGTTGGCTAATGTTAGCTAACTACGCAGGTAGCGACATCTATCTTCTAAGTACAAACTCCATCGGACTAAACTACATCAAACTAAATTTAAAACTGTTCATAAAGTTAACCTTTCAAATTTTTAACACGATAAATGTGACGTTAAACTATCTTCAACCACTGTTTCTGTTCATCTGTACAACCGATGCTTCAACCACTGCAGGACAGGAGTGCAGAGACGTTTGTGTATTGGAAACCGTACAGGAGTTCACGTGATAGGTCAGGTAGATGCAGGCGCAAGAGGAGATAAGAGTTCAGTACACAAATTAAACATATGGCCATCTCTTTTCTTTTTTTTGCTTGTGGGTAATGGTGGCCACTGTTGACTGGCAGGAAAAAAAGGATCACAAAATTAAAAAGTTAGTTGCATTGGCAACCACTTTAGTTGCCATCTGGAGCCCTGAATTAACATTACACAGCAGTGACATTTTCAAAATTCACACCGAGGTGAAATCTGTAGCTCAACCCATTCACCATAGTCAAGTGTAATAACTCAAGCATACCCTGGGCAGGCCTGGCAATTCATTGTCCACCATGGTGGCTACATGGAACTGGAGCAGCTTGACGTCTTCGGCAATGACGTGAGCTGCAGCACCACTTTGCTCATTCCTCCTCAGCTGGTTGTTGATCTTGACAATGTCAGCCAATTTATGTGTCAAATCATCCTTGAAAAGAGAATGCATCGATTACCAATGCTGCCAGTGCTGGTTAATCAATAATACTACACATTTGATCTTCATCATTTTATACAACTTCAGCAGACTGTTTTGAATTTTAGCAAAGTAAAAAAAATTACTGAAATAGCCTGCATCTCCTTACTTGGTTTCGAGCGGAGCCCTGCATGATTACAGCAGGCCTGACTGCCAGAGGAGGCACAGGCAGCACTGTGACAATCATCCATTCAGGACGGGCGTACTTCGGGTCCATGCCCAAGATGATATCCTCATCATCTGAAATACGCTTAAAGATCTCATGCACACGCTCAGGGCTCAACAGGATCTTTTTCTCCTGGGAGTCCTCATTGACGTGCTTCCACTCAGCATACAGCTCCAGACCGGAGCGCCGGATACGGGGCTGGTAGCGCCCACAACCACCATGGCCCTGAGTGGAGTCAAAATACAATATGTGAAGAGACAGGAAAATATGAACAGTAATTAGAAAGTGCTATGAAATTACTGATAGGCAACTGACAAATGTCAAATTTTGCCCAAGTACCTTCTCCTTAGAAATGTCCTCCTCGGTCTCTTGCTGTTCCACTCCAAACTTGTTGTCCATCTCCTCCCCTCCCTCACAGATGTTTTTGCCTTTACACAACTCATACACATGTGTCAGGCGCTTTCTGGGCTGACCTTTAGATTTAGATAGGATGTCTTTGATCTTGGGATTATTCTGGAAACAAAAATAATATAAAATGTCAGAAAGTGTTTTGTCCATACTTTATGATTTGGGCAAAGGACATACGGCATGTGTACTAACCGCATCCACTAACAGCTTGGAGCAAAAGAAGCAGACACATCGGAGAATCTTCATGATTTTTGTTATGAAACCGACGTGGAAGACTGGCTTTGCCAGCTCTATGTGTCCAAAGTGTCCCGGGCATTCTGTCATGTTACCTGAAGGAGAAAAATCCTTATTAACGACACAAATTAAGATTCTAAGTAGGAAATGGATCAACTATGTATTGTAATATAAAAATATTAACACCATGCACCTGCACATGTCTGACACTTTCCAGATCTTTCTATGACCCCTTGTCTTGGGTCCATAAGGCCACCAAGTTTAGGACGCCCTCCTTCTGTGGTTTCAGGGTATTTGATTCCCCCTTCTGTAACAGACATCCGTTTCTGGAGAAAAAGCCACCATATATGTAAGTGGACATTCGAACAAATTGACACCAGCACAAGGACTCATTATTTTTATCCCATTGTTGGATAATCAAATATTCAAATATTCTTAAAATCTGATAAAATGAAAACCTAAAATATAATTTTCCCCACATATGGAGAAAATCAAATGTAAATATTTTCCAAATCAAATTCAGAAATTTGCTTCACTAGTCAGTGTTCTTTGTGTAACAATTTTTTCCTTTGAAAAAAAACATGCATAGCACTGAGTTTATTATTATTACCACCACTTTTTATTAATGATTGTATAATCAGTCAACAATACAGTGTGTGAATGCAACTTATGACAAATGGTAGATAGGCGGCTTTGCCCATAATGAATAAAGATGTTTCTTGTGTGTAGGTCTACATCTAATATACGACATAAAAAGGGGGGTTTAATTCATGTAATGGCCTGGATCAATTTCGTAAATGAGTGCTTAAAAGTTTTGTCAAACTTCCTGCAAACATGCTACTACAGTTAGCTCAAGCTCCACAGAGCTTGACATTGCTAGCTAGGCTAGGCTAACTGCTAGCATTTTCTTAGTAAACAAGTCGTGTCCGTTACCATCAATATGAAAAAAAAACTCTAAAGATTAGTCATGAAACTGTAAGATTAAATGTGTGTACGTTCAGAGAATGAGTCAGTACCCGACCCCCAAAAGAAAACCTACAAGCTCATCTGGGCTGATGATGCCGAACTGCACTCTCCTGATGAGGCGCAATGGGCATGCGCTGTCGCCGGAGGGTGGTCCATGCATCCTGTCTATTCAAAGAGACGCGTCCTCCCTCGGCACGCCGCTTTGTGAGAAGGAACAGCCCGAAAATGGCACCAGGACTCCGGCCAGACCGCCAACGGTGACCAGACTGTCTCCGGAACCGGTATCCCAAAGACCCTTGTTGTTTATTACCCTAGCAACCGTAACTGTTCACGTTTTTATTCCTAGCTAAGCTGGCCACCAGCTGTCCCCCTTCTCTTTCCTTATCTACACTCCGGAGCGCTCTCAGCGCTTATGAGTGTGAGACTGAGCAACGCTCGTTTATAAAGACTGGGTGTTCGCTACAGGTTTACACACGGACAAACACAGGGACCGGATACCGGGGAGGCGGGCCATGGCTTGCGTAGTAAAACGCTTATTGGACACGCAGGACAGCTGTATGAATAATTTATTTCTTTGCACGTACAACCAATTAGAGAGCACGCATATTCCTTCCGCGAATGAAACCCGAAGGCGGGCATTAGTTCGGTGTAAGCGTTTCCCCACTGGCTAGATTAGAATAGAGGCGGTCGCCCAGGAGTAATTTTCGTTGTAAAATATACATATTTAATTTAGGAACTCATGATTCGCCTCTTTCCTTATTAATATGGAGCAGTGTCGGAGAACTGACCAATAGCCGCCGTGGTAACTATTAATATAAATGTATAATCATTAATCCCGCCCCTTTTCCGATTTGTACCGAGTTCGGCCGATGTCGGTTTCTTCCCTCTGAGCAAAAATAAAAAAAATCCGTGTTCTCCCGTTCGTCTCACGCTGGATCAGCTTCGGCTCTAAGAAAAGAAGCTCAACGCAGAGGCCTACGAAAACCTGAGACGGAAACCTCGAAAAAAATACCTTTTATGAAATGGTTTTTCAACGTTAAATGGTCTCAAGTAGGGGTGCCCGCTGTGCTCTTTTCGATACTTGTCGAATATTTCTTTTTTAACGGGGGATTTTTTCAATTTTACGGGACTTTGCTGCAATCCTCGGACTTGAGTATGACTCCCTGCCCATCCGTGGACAACGATTCCCGGACGTTCTGTTAGCAAGGTCCGGGGAACACCCAAATGTTGTTAAGATTGGTTATTTGTGCCTAAGATTCGTGTCGTATTCGTTTTGAGAAGTCGTTGGTGTTACGTGGTTGATTTTATTTAGAATTTATTCGTTGATTTTTATCTTTTCGTGCGTATTTTGAGTTCCTGTGATCTAAACTTGAACGCTTCATTGTAGGCCTCCAGCCTTTGGCGGTAACATTAAGGAAGTTAAAAGGACGGTAGTATGCCAGTCCATCGGGTAATAACTGGGTAATTACCCGGCGATTTGTCAAAATGGTAATATATAAAGCAAAATGTTTGATGATTTATTGACACAAGTCCCTTTTTTGACTGCACTACTATGGAGTCTGTCAAGACGTTATATGGCCGACAAAATGACTCGAAAGATTTAGTCGTTTGGTCTGCATTTTTGAAGGCGCTAATGCGTTATGTTGATGCCGATGTTACCGATTAAACGCTTGTCTTGCGCTGCTAAAATAACCGAGGCGTTTAAAAGTGGCTATCGTGACGGTCTACATTTTACGGTTATTAACGCTAAGACAGCCTCTGCCCAAAATATCCTCGGTCTTGTCAATTAAGCTAGCTTTTAGGTTAGGTTATAGTGTCGCCAAATCTTCTGTCATTTTGGTGAGAACCTTTTGTGTAGTTTTTATTTTTATTTTACCTAACTAACGAAGCCGTCGTTTATCGAGCACTTGGAGTTACCTAATAGTTAACGTTGGGTTTGCGAAGTCCCGACTCCGCAAATCCAACATGGCGGGCAGACGACGTTATTAACGAGAGGGACGGAGTCTGGAAGCTTCTTGTTGACTAACCTAGCCAGAGGCTAACGTTAGCTGTCCAACGTCAGACGATATTTGGGGGGGGGGTTGAAAACGAATATTATGATACCAGTAATAGAAATTGAGCTCGGCTAACAACAGATTTGAATTATATTCAAGTGTTTGGGCCTCTTGGATGCTTGTGAGTCTTCGCCGTTCCGTTAGATTCGACTCGTACTCCCTCCCATCCCTCTTCCTACTCCCATGTCAGAATCGGACATCTTTGCAGTTCACAACTAGCCAGTTACTCTTCAGTCTTGCATTTATCCAAGCTGCATATAAGTCTGTTGCATGTATGGTATAGTTTCTACACATGTGAATGTATGGATTTAAATATGTAGAAGATCGTTATATTTTAATTTTACCGGTACAGGATATGGCAACAGATTACCATACGCAGGACTATAAAGAATTTTACTAAGCTTTTGTGGTTAGCTGGTCAACCGCATAGCTCTTGAGAGATTTAACCATAGGGGAGCCAAATAACGTGTAAACTCGTGTTTACACGTTATCTGACTCAACTCTTTTATGGTATTGAACTCTCGAAAGGGTTCAATACCGTAAAAGCTCTGGTAAAGCTTTGGCACTAATCTTGTTTTGATGGACAAGGAAATTGCGCTGGCATGTTACACAATAGATTAATCCTGCGAACCTTAGCTTCTTTAAGTTGAATCCACGCGAATAAAGCAAGTAGTAGTTAATTGTTGGCGTTAATGGACATCTATGAGTACAAAGATAGGGTATCACTGGGCAAAATGTCCAGTTGGCTTCATGTAGAAATTTTGTGTTGAGATTTGCAGTGTTTACCTCAAGTTGTTCGCTTGAGGTGCTTATTAATGAATGGGGGGGGGGGCTGACCTGTTTGTGTTATCTGTTTTACTGTCATGTGTGAATGAAATTCTTACCCTGCTATTTCCCCTCATGAATAACTCAGGCAAACAAATAATTGCTGTCGTGTTTTATTTTTCCCTCTGTTTTTAGATCAAGATCTCATCCTTTTTAACAATTGTACTTCCCTAATCCTAATAAAGAGACTGAACCCATTTTAGTTTGTTTTTTTGTGTATCTGTGTGGGCGGGGGGGGGCGAACTGAGATGATGATGTTACACGTTTGTATCCATGTTTTCTTGAAATTTGTTGCCATTAACAGCCTTAGTACTGTGGCTGTTTTGCTATCATCAGGACCATGCCTCTGCCATAATTTTACTGTATCATAACCAGTAAACCACATTATATCATGTGGATGGCAGTATTCGAGCCTGAAGAGATGTCACGTCTGTCGTGTCCCCGTCACCCCAAGTTGCTTGTTTTGAGCGACTCTCGTCTTAAAACGTCCGTACTTGTGGTACCTTCTCTTTTTGAAACGCGTTAAAGGTAAGGGTAGTTGGCCTGCTCCATACAATGGAGTCTTTATTGACTAGTTGTCGCCCTCCTCTGGCTCACTGAGAATGACACGTCCGAGAAGAAGTTGCACAACCACATTGTCAATGCGGAAATGCATTCCAGGAAGTTGACGGTCCTGCGCCCTCTACTGCTTGAGAATGTCAATGCGTAGGGGCCTGTTAACTGGCGGGTCACATGGCTTCTTTGACGGAAATTCAGAATATATTTTATTTTGCTTACTTGGTCCTTCAGAAGTCACCACACAGTTGGGAGATAGGGAAGATGTACCAAGTTCGCCTGCCACCCATGTTTCTGGATCAACGCTGATCGCAGCGACATAACCATTGTCACTGAAATTGATGTTAATCATCAGTGCGATTCAGACGTTACACTCTGGTAGTAGGCCCTAACCACATTACTCAAAGCTTACCTTTTATTACACAGCGACCCAAACTAAAAACGACATAAATGCGCATACGAAGTAGCGGCCCCCCCCCCTCCCCAGAACCGTATTGAATATTTGCCACTGCAAAATCGATCAGCAATGCAGCATCGGAACAGCAGGAGAAATGAAATAAACAAAAATTAAATAAACAACAGGATCGTTGGCTAATCAGTGCGATATAAAAATAAGAAATTTAACTCCACAATTGAGGGTTTTCGTTGCTTTTGCGTTTTGTACCCCTTGAATGAAGCTAAATTGGTTCTTCAGTTTCTACTGTTTTCACTGTTATTCCGCTTACGTTAATGAATTAAACATTTTCCATAGATCGGCGGCAGTTTATGTGCCACGCATTTCTTTTAATGACGTCATCTGTTGCGCAGCTTGACACCCCCCCCTCCCTCCCTCCATACTCTTGTCTGGCCCGTCTGGGACGTCAGGTTGAATATGTCATGAATGGTAAACCCTGTGAGCTGAAAGTCAGGCCTTGCTGAATGAATATCTTCTGTTCAGCTGGATCCTGACTGGAGCTACCGGTGAGCTGGCGCAAACGGCTTGTTGGTGGCTGTCTAGGGCAAGTTATTGACACGGATTTACTGCCGTCAGACGAGGGCAAGCCACATGGCTCTCACCATGATGTGGTTTTGTCTACTGCAGATGGGAGCTTACGCTGTGATCTAGTTTATATGTGTTATTATTTTTTTTGTTTCTATCCATGCACTTTTGCATTGACATTTTCAGCTGGGGAGATCCCATGTCTGTCGTCTACGCGTTTGTTTGTGAGTTGTTTGTTTCCCTTGCAGAGAATTTCGTTGTGGGAAGGGGTGATGAGTCTCTTATCCAGGGGGAGCTCTTGTCTGGTGATGGGAGCGTTTGCCTGGCTGTGTGTGTGTGTGTGTGTGTGTGTGTGTGTGTGTGTGTGTGTGTGTGTGTGTGTTTGTGTGTGTGTGTGTGTGTGTGTGTGTGTGTGTGTGTGTGTGTTTTAAGGCGGGTGAGGGGGAGTGTGGCGGTGGTGTGTGAGTGTGTCTGTGTGTGTGTGTGTGTGTGTGTGTGTGGGTGGGTGGGTGGGTGGGTGGTTGGGTGGTGGGGGTGCTCACCAGCACAATAATAAAAGAGGCAGAGAGAGAGACTGAGAGAGAGAGAGAGGCAAACGTACTAGCAGAGAAGAACGAAAGCATGGCGTTGCTATTTATTTTCAATCTGCATTACAATCTACAAAACCCACACTGCATGCACGTCTTTAGTCATCACAGACTTAATAAGCGAGGGGATAATTGATAGCCCACACAGGGTACAGCCCAGATGGAGTCGCCCATGCCTTTAATGTACACTTACGCTGCGTGAGTTAAGCAGGAATGCGAGGTAAGATGCAACGTAAATGCAGGGTTCACCTGCTCTTCATCAGACTGCCGGCCTAACAATCGATGTTTGTATCGTCCCCCAAGTTAGAAACCCAAACCCAGTCAGCTCTGTGCCGTTGTCCTCCAACCTGACGCGCCAATCAGAGGTAACAGATTGACCTTTGTGGGCTATAACTTTCAGGTATGGACAGGATGTGGACACCTGCCTGTAATATTAGCCTCGTGTGCGACGTGACCCAGGAAGCTTTGAGATTTAATTTTGTTTGTTTGTTTGTTTGTTTGTGTCTAGTTTGTTACGCAACTCGTTCACGTGCACGATTCCACAGTGAACTTTTATCACAGCAGCAACGCCGTTTCTAGCGTATAGGATGGATTTCCCCTTAGGTTATGCACCAGGGAGTTGTTTTGCATTTATAGAAAAAAAAAAAGAAAAGGGGGTGACGTGGGCTGAGAGGCATCCTCTCTCTCTAAGAGGCTATTGGAACAAGCCGGCCCATTTCTGCTCGCAGAGAGAATGTCCTGTTCTTTTGGTGTTTGTTTTTGGGTGATGTCAGCCCCTGCCAAGCGTCTCCATCTTTCTTTTTATATTTCCTTTCATCATCCGTTCAACTCTTGTCATTCCCATCGCCTCGGTCTTGCACCGGGCCGCTTTTTCAAAAGGAAAAGTGTGCGGCTCACTTCGGGGGGGGGGGGGATTGGTGAGCATTTTCGGGGCCTCTTTAATCAGCCAGAGTTTCCGACTCCCCCAAGAGGACACATCAATCGGTGGTTTTGTTTGAGATCTTCAATTTGTGAAGGCGCTCGTCGTCTCTTCCTGGAACTATCTGGGTGCTAAATTAATTGCTCTTGATCCCACCTCGCGTTGCAATCGGCTTAGTACTAATCTGGGGCTCTCGCGGCACAGCCAAGTCTGGCCCGGGAGCTGTGCCACACAGGCCTCAACTGCCCCCATACTCCAACCCCTCCCCCCACCCGGCCCCGGGGGTGGGGGGTTGCCCCCTGGCACCATCTCTCTCCTATTCCTGTCCTCGGCTCACTTATCGACATTTACTAACTTATTCAGGATCTTCTCGTTTCTTTCCATTTTTGACCCCCCCTGCGCACACACACACACACACACACACACACCTGTCTTCCCCTCCTCATCTTTCTCCTCCTCCTTCCTTCTGCAGTCCTCGCTCCACTGTCACGAGTCGGCTTGTCTGCTGTCTCACCAGCCTTCCCTAATTCTCTGAACATTTCGATCCAAGCTCGCTCTCTCTCTCGCTCTCGCTCTCTCGCTCTCTCTCTCTCTCTCTCTCTCTCTCGCTCTCTCTCTCGCTCTCGCTCTCGCGCTCTCTCTCTCTCTCTCTCTCTCTCTCTCTCTCTCTCTCTCTCTCTCTCTCTCTCTCGCTCTCTCTCTCTCCCTCTCGCTCTCGCTCGCTCTCTCGCTCTCTCTCGCTCTCTCTCTCTCTCTCTCTCTCTCTCTCTCTCTCTCTCTCTCTCTCTCGCTCTCTCTCTCTCTCTCTCTCGCTCTCTCTCTCTCTCTCTCTCTCTCTCTCTCTCTCTCTCTCTCTCTCTCTCTCTCTCTCTCTCTCACCGTGACCCCTGTCTTTGCAGCCTCCCTAGCCTCGTTTCCCTCCGTCCTGCACAGGACAGGCCACATGCTGTCCACCATGGCTCTCCCCTGGCCCTAAAACTATCTCTCCTCCTGCCTCCATTTTTCTTTTCTTTCACCTCCTCCCGCCTCCCCCCCCCCCACAAAAAAATCGTTTCTTTGCTGTGCCACCGTTGTGTTTCCCTCCCTGGCACAGCGCCAGTGCCCCTGACCATCTGC